>NC_081416.1:2830000-3473000 GCF_949786415.1 Peromyscus eremicus | reverse complement strand
GCTACAAATTACCATAAAATAACAGAATGCATTCTCTCCTGGTTCTGGAAGCCAGAAATCCAAAATTAAGTCATCAGGTTCCTTGGAGAAACTATTTTATTGTTCCTTGCTCTCTTCTGATGGCTGCCGGTGTCACTCCAAGCTCTCTTGGTCTTCGCCTCATCTTCCTTGTGTGTTTTCACATGGTATTCTTATAAAGAACGTGTATCCTGTTCATGACAGTATGTGTGCCTGAGATGACAGGACCACTCTCGAGCTCTCCCCACTTCTTCCACCAGGATCACCTTTTACATCCATGTTTCCACTGAGTCCTTCCAAGGCGTGTAGCTCTGTCAGCATGGACCACAGAGCTCCAGCCTCACACGACCCCACTCCAAAGCCATTTGTAAATGTTTTGGTGTTTGTCACAGCACCATTCGTTCTTGGCTCTGAAAATCTGTATCAAATGTCTCATAGCTGCCATGACATCATCACAGGGTAGGCAACCTAAAGTCAGATGCTTATATCGAAAAGCCCATCACATCATCACAGGGTAGGCAACCTAAGGTCAGATGTTTATATCGAAAAGCCCGCTCTGGAGACAGAACATTGAAATCAGGGTGTCACCCATGTTTCCTTGGACGGCTCTGGGGGAGAATCCTTGCCTCTGTCCCCCTTCTGGCAGCTCCTTGGCAATTTTTGGCTTGCATCTACATCTCTGCCTTCATCATTACATATCTTCTGCCTTTGAGTAACTTCATATAGCGTTGTAAGAAAGAATAAATCATAAATCATGAGCTTCAGGGCTCATTCTGATCCTGTATGACATCACTTTAGTAAAGTACATCCACAATGCCCCTATTTCCAAGTAAAGTTTTGTTCTAAGTTCTAGTAGGAATTACTTTTGGAGAGGGTAGAGCACTGTGCTTCCTCAGATGAATTGTTATGTGCCTTTGTTTTTCACTCACCCTTTTTGTTGACAACACTAATGTTAAGTTGCTATGGTGACAGTTTATTCATTTGACCCACGTATTCATTCTAATCCTCTATTCCAACCCCAGCTATGTCTCTAAAATGCTAAGCCCTGACAGAGAGACTGGTGGCTATATCTTGAGAAGTCTGAACATTATGTCCCTCTGGAGATGGGAACTTTGCCAAGATGAGGTCAGAAACAGTAAAACGTTGAGGGTTGTTGTTGTTGTTGTTGTTGTTGTTTTGTTGTTTCATTGGAGTAATATGTCTGCCTGCCACTGGCTATGGTTAAATAATAATCTCTGGTTTTGCTCAAGCTAGTACTTATTCTAGTCGATAATATCGAGTTCTGTTAACTGATTCTGTGAACTGATATTTAATACATGGTTTGACAAGGTTACCAGCCTGGGATTTGTTACTTTAATGTATCAGTCAATGGCAAAGCCAATGTGTAATACTAATGAATTGGGAGAATCTTTGTAATCACCAGTCGTGTGCCACGTTCATGACTGAAGGTCGTTCCGTAGGAGGAGAATGGTAAGGAAGACTGTGAACACATTGTACTCCCCAGGCCTTTGAATGGAGATTTGCAGCATCAATACAGGTGTTTCTCAATCTGACTACTAAAATGGATGCCTTCCTTTCTTGGCCTTAGAGAATTTAGACTTCTTCTCACTTGAGACCTATGAAATAACACCTCTTTTGTTTTAGAGCATCTGTCTCTCTTATCAGTGTTTGTGACTTTAATCATCTTCACAGCGATGTATTCTGCAGATATTACTAGAAATTCATCTCAGACTAGTATAAACTGGATTGGAGTTTTGTTTCTTGACAGTCTTGATGAAAACGTGCTCTGAGTACCTGTTTCATTCATGTTCTCTTTTTGGGGAAGCAATTTTCCCACTCCCTCCTCCCCACGAAATATCACATTCTAAACCCCTGGAAACTGTGAACTTTACCTCGTGTGGTTAAAAAGCATTTGGCACGTGAGTTGGACTAGGGATCCTGACATGGAGGTGTTCCTGGGTGCTCTGAGGAGACTCTAAATGAGATCACCATTGTCCTGAGATAAAGGCAAGGGGATATTGGATTGCATGCAGAAGAAAAGCCGTGTGGCCTCAGAGGCAGAGACTGAAATGCCAAAAGCCTCCATAGACAGGAAAGAGGTTCCCTTTGGGAGTCTCTGGAAGAATGTTGCCTGGCCAGCTGCACAATCCCGTCAGCCCAGTGGATCTAACTGGAGTGATTGAACTGTGCAGGAAATAAAGTCCATTATTTTAAGCCACCAAGTTTGAGATAATTGTTTACCACAGCCTTAAGAAACTAACTTAGGTGTATAGCATTTTCTCTTGGAAGATGTGAGACACCCATGCTCCTAACAGAAGTATTCTAACAGTATTATGTTTCTCAGTAGTCTGTATAGTTAGCATGTCCTCCCAGTTATCCTGGTTTGTGTAATGTCCCTCTCTTTGATCTTAGGTGTAAAGCTCAACCTCACTATCAAAGTTAACTCCAAACTCCCCCACAAAACAGATTAAGACAACAGGAGACCATTCCAGCAAAGTCCCTGCAAACAGGACACATCTACCTGGACAGTACATCCCAGAGTCCCCACCTGCATAAGCAGTCACCCTTCTTCAGCCTCCAGTTTGTTCAGTTTTCATTTCACATTATAAATTAAAGCAGATTAAACCAAAGCTTCCTTCCTTTATGGGTGCAAAATTGATGGAACAACTAATTGTTCTCTCAAACGGCTAATTATATTTCTAGTTGCCTACTCGAAGGTCTAATTAGCCAATTGCATATGCTTTTGTGGGGACGAGGAGATAATTGGCATTCTCAAGCAGGTAATTAGAAAAGCAATTAGTATTGCCCAGACTGATTACAAGGATGAAAATTGTCCCCACCAAAATGGTACCAATATCTACTGGGCAGAAAGCCATTCTCTTTCTGTGAAGTAACAGGAGACTTAGTGTGTCTGTCTGGCAGTACTAGAATGGAAGAGGGAAGAGAGACTGTACACTGGACCTGCCTGGGGCCCCAGCAGGCTTATGGGACTACCAGAGTCCTTGCTGTCCTTCAGCATGCTCTGCAGCTGGGGAAGCTCCCATTTGCCAACAGTCACCTGCCCACACACCTATCAACTCGCATGATCCTTTCACCCTTGAAAGGCCATTCTAGCGTAGTGATTGTGTAGTGGTGTGTTAGTGCCGTCCAGTTTCCACAGGTTGTAAAATTAATGGTTCCAGGGGAGCATCGCCAGGTTGGGTTTCAGCTGCACCCCACCAACCGACTGGGTATCAAAACTTCTTCAGGGAAATGCTTTAGTGAATTGACCTGCAGCATCCAGCTTCCTGTGGCTAGCAGGGTTCCTTGCTAAAATCCCTGCAGGTTCTTTTCTTGTGATGCTCCTAACTGCTCTTCCTTTCCCAACCAGTTATTCCATGTAAATGAGGAGAGAGTGAAAAAAGAAAACTTGTTTTATCTGACAGCATTCAGTGAAATTAACTCGCAAGTCACAAGAAAATAAAATGTATTGAGAAGATCGGTGCCCTGAATACCTGAAAATATTAAGCCTGCTGTCAAGCCAGATGGAAAATGCCCGAATCACCACATCACCTGACACATTTCAGAATGGGTCCATGCAGCACAAATTACAGAGTGCTTGATGGGGCTGTGGTAATGGCGCCCACTGCTCCTCCCAGAGCCTAAGTACCCCTGCTAAAAGGGTTCAGTGCGTGGGTTCTGCACTGACGGTTGCTTGCAAGAGCCCAGGAGCTTGAGGTCAAGTTTCTAAAAATGGAACAGTATACCAGAAACGCTAATGACGTGGCGTGGACTGAGAAAGGGAAAAGTCTTTGCTGTTTTTCTCCCCGTGTTTACGTTTCTTTGCCCTTCTTCAGCATCCCTCTAGTCCAGTCTGTCCCTGGCTTTAATCAGGACCTCCTGCTTTGTGAGCCGGGAGGGGGTAGAAAGAGGACTTGGGGAAATCTCCAGTGAAGTGAGAAGAAAACAAGTGGAAATCCCTTCAGCGGCAGCAGTTTAAGTACTGTAGCACAACTGAAGATTAAAATGGGAGCCGATATCCAGCATAAAGACAACCAAGAGTTTGCTTTTGAAATTAGCAATTACTAGAGGATAATGTTGAAGGATTAAAGGCATTAATTACACAAAAGATAAAGAATAAACAGAATTGCCTTCAAATGAGTATAATAAGGTCTTGTTAGCCAGAGAGTGCAAATATTTTTATTAAAGACATTTTATACCATGAAACACTTTCTCTATGATCTCATTTTTCCAAAGCATTTTACATGATGTGTTGTGTGTGTTTACATATCCCCCAAGTGGATTTGGGGAACCATAGACTGTGTGATCTATGATGTTATTTATTTACATCATCTTGTCTGTTTCTCCAGAGCAGGATACTTTGACAAATCGCATCCAGCCTATACCTTAAGCACCTCCTTAAGTAGAACTGACTTGCTCATTGATAACCTGTGAGCGCTGTGTTCACCCCTAAAGCGGCCATGATTGTTTTGCCCCTGGTAGAGTGGCAACCTCTAGGATACTGAAAACTCATGTGCTAAATCTTCCCTGCATTGATGAATTCTAGTTGATTTTGTATCTGTTCTTTTTTTTTTTAAATAGTGTCATCTGTATTTTATTTTAATTTTTTAATTGTATAATTTAATTTAATTTTATATATCAGCCACGGATTCCCCTGTCCTCCCTCCTCCCACCCCACCCCCCCGCCCTCCCCTCAATCCACCCCCCATTCCCATCTCCTCCAGGGCAAGGACTCCCCTGGGGATTCAGCTCAGCCTGGTAGATTCAGTCAAGGCAGGTCCAGTCCCCTCCTCCCTTCATCCAGGCTGAGCAAAGTGTCCCAGCATAGGCCCCAGGCTCCAAAAAGCCAGATCATGCACTAAAGACAGGTCTAGGTCCCACTGCCTGGGGGCCTCCCGAACAGTTCAAGCTAATCGACTGTCTCACTTATCCAGAGTGCCTGATCCAGTTGGGGGCTCCTCAGCTATTGGTTCATAGTTCATGTGTTTCCACTAGTTTGGCTATTTGTCCCTAGGGGAGTGGGAGATCCCAGCTGAATCAGGAACAGAGTAGGAGAACAAGGAAAGAGAGACCATGATAAATGAAGACCTCATGGGAATAAGAAGAAGCAAAGTGCTAAAGAGGTCCCCAGAAATCCACAAAGATAGCTCCACAATAGACTACTGGCAGAGAGAAAGCCCGAACTGACCTACTCTGGTGATCGGGTGGCCAAACACCCTAACTGTCATGGTAAAAACCTCATCCAATGACTGATGGAAGCAGATGCAGAGACCCACAGCCAGGCCCCAGGTGGAGCTCCAGGAGTCCAATCGGTGAGAAAGAGGAGGGATTGTATGAGAGAAAGATGTTGAGACCAAGATTGTATCTGTTCTTAAAAAGTGGCAAGCAAGAGTTACTTAAGCTGGTATCCCACCAGAAGTATGTATGTTATAAAAACTGGCATGGAAGTAGAGTTGGGAAAGGAAGAAAAACTATTCAACTATGCTAGCTGTAAAACATTGTAATTTAATTTTTAACTGAATATTTTGGTTCTACAGAAGCTTGGCATGAATGTTTTTAGAATTACCATCTTTAACTTAAAATTTCCTTTGCTTTTCCAGTTTTGTTCTTTTCCTCTCAATTTTATTTTTTTAAAGATTTTATTTTTATTTTATGTATGTGTTTGGCTGCATGCATGTTTGTGTACCGTGAACATTTCTAGTATCCACCAAGACCAGTAGAGGGCATTCGAACCCCTTGAACTGGAGTTACACACAGTTGCGAGCTGTACTGTGGGGACCAAACCTGCGTCCTCTGGAAGAGCAGCCAGGGCTCTTAACCACAGAACCGTTTCTCCAGCCCCCTAGCTTTATTTTAATAATTAATAATGATAATACTTTAATCTCTCCGGCTCAGATTTGAGGGTTCTAACAGGAACCTGCTCTCTTTGCCCTCAGCTCTCACTCTGTGTCTACTCCACGCTGCCCTTGGGACCCTCAGCAGTGCTGAGGGAGGAATGTTAACGTGTGTGCGCACCAGGCACAGCTTCTCTTCCTGTGCTACCTCACCAAAAAATGTGGTTTCCATAGGAAACATAATATGACAGTTTTCATCTCAAAGCCTTTTAGCCCCCTGTTTCCTTTGGTGGGAATCCCCACACACCCCCAAATTCTCAAAGCTTACCCGCTTACTGGCAGACAGAGTGGCTCTAATACCGCCTTCCTGGCCAAGCCTGGCTGGGTCAGGCTTAGGAAGCTCTTCCCACCCCCATGCTCAGTCCTGTGCCCTGCCCTGCTTTTCTCCGTCGGTGCATGGTTATCTACTTACACCTTCCCACGTGTGAAAAATACCATACATAGAAGACAAAAAATGATATGTACAGCTGGGCAAGGCAGCATAGGCCTTTAATCCCAGCACTCAGGAGACAGAGGCAGGTGGATCTCTGTGAGTTGAAGTCAGCCTGGTCTACAGAGCTAGTTCTAGGACAGGACTATACAGTAAGATCCCATCTCCAAAAGAAAAAAAAGCTGTTCTGTATAGTTTAGAACCAACAGCTGGGCCAGTGGAAACTTGTATAACAACACTTAGCTTAGAAATAAGAAACTGTGTTCTTGTCAAAGGTGACCACTGTCTTGGCTTCTTGGAAATCAGTCCCTACAGTTCTCTATTGTTCTATTATTTCTTTATATATTCATTAATGATAGCATGTATTTACTCATTTAGAGTAATTTAAATGCCCAACCAAGTTATCTAGCATTCTTTGTGCAGATGAATTTCTAGGCATGTTCTATAGCACCCACAAACATTTTTTTCTTTTTACAGTACTGGGTATTCAGAGTAGGGCCTCGCATGTTCTTCACATGTGCCCTACCACTGCACACCATCACAGCTTTTAGTTTGTTTCCTGTTTTGAGGCAGGATCTAGCTAATTTACCCACACTGGTCTTGAACCTGCTCTGAAGCCCAGCCTGACCTTGAGCTTCTGGCCTTGCTGTCTTGGTCCAGAGAAGGTGAGGTTATAAATTGGACAGCAGGCCTAGCTCTCAATTCATCTTTAACCAAATTAGCTTCTGCCTTCTTCCATTAGCAACCTTCTGCCGCTTTACCTACAACCTCCAGTTTCTTCTCTCTGCCTTTCTTGCCTAGATTCAATTTATTTGAATCTCTGGAATTGACCTTTCTAGATTGTGTTCAGATTCATCCCCAATTTTCTTTATGGAACAATATTTATTTTTGACATAGGTCACAACCAATTGACCTGAAAATAATTCACCCCTCAGGAACCTAAGCAACTGCTGAGCAAATACCAGGTAATTGCTCTCATTCCTGGGGCACAAGGATGTGGTAATACCGTTTCTGACTTTGTTTGCCCATTCTAGGAACAGGAAAGCTAAGGCCTGGCCTAACAAGGACTCTTTGTTCTTGGGCCCAGTCCTCGAAATGGCCTTGCTTTGCTCAGGGTTGTCATGTGGACAAGCCACAGCCTCCAGCAAGAATACTGCTCACAGATGATCTCATTTTGTTTCAATAATGTGTCCAATCATTTCATATACAATCAAAATGAGTAATCAAGGGTTATGCAAATGAGACTTTATCGCCCTCAGAACCTCTGCCATTTGTGAGAGTCCTTCATTCTCCTCTAGTTGAAGTTGCTATTATTCTCGTCATCCCAGTGTTCCCTGGAACAATGTCCGTCTTTCTTTTGTACACTATAGAGTCCAGAGAACTGCACTCATTTTCTGTCTATGTTGCTAGAATTAGGTGTATCATTCATCTATAATCTGAGTTCTACAATAGCTGCAATCACTGTGTCACTGGCCCCTGAAATGAATTCTTGGATTCAGCAATCACTACACTATCAACATATATTAAGTGGAGTATCCAAGTCCTCTATTGAGAGTATTGCCATTTTACCGTCTAGAGCAGCATGGTGAGTGGAATCATATATGTCTGAATTAACTTCCCGAGCAGCCTTTTATTCACTGTTCTGCCTTCTCTTTACGTTGGCTGCATTTTACTAGAGACAAAAAGTAGAACCACAGATGATTCCACATATCCTCGGAGCTCTTCTGATAAAGATGGAATGTGGAAAGTTTTATAAGTAATATATATATATTTGGTTTGGTTTGTATCATTGTTAGTACTTCACATTTCTTCCATTATTCTAAGAACTAAATTTTTAAAATATCCCTTGTTACATTTTTGAAAGAGATTCTGTTGTTGTTGTTGTTGTTGTTGTTTAGCCAATTTAATGTCAATTTTTTTGTTAGGTTTAAACAAAAAAAGAAATAAAAGCAATCATATAAACCTTCATACATTAAAGCTGAGGCATCTATTTTCAGTTTGAGAAAGTGGCTATTTTAGTGATGAGCTAATACAGTTCTCTGAAAGAATTCTTACTGTTAAACATTTAGAACCAATATTATTTGGAAGAAATAATGATATAAACAGTTATGTGTAAAAGGAATCTTAAAAAGGCTTATTAATAAAAATCCTGGAGCCAGATATTGGGGTGAAAGCTGAAAGATCAGAGGAATAGAAAAGCCAGCCATAAGTTCTTACTGCTAAGAAATCCTCAGCCCAAGAGAGAGCTACTTCCTGTATACTCACGCCTATATACCTTTCTGTGCCCTGCCATCTTACTTCCTCTCTCCACCCAGCTACCTCACTTCCTCTTTCCGCCCAGCTCTTCCTGTCTGTCTGTACAGATCTCTATGGTTAACCAGTGCTGGGATTAAAGGTGTGTGCCACCATGCCTGGCTCTGTTCCCAGTGTGGCCTTGAACTCACAGAGATCTGGATGAATCTGCCTCCCGAATGCTAGGATTAAAGGCATGTGCTACCATTGCCTGACTGTTATGTTTAATATAGTGGCTGGCTTTTTCTTTTGATCCCCAGGTGAGTTTTATTTGTTAGAGCACAAATAAAATATCACCACAGTTGTGTCTAGACACATAGGAGAACTTTAAGAAGTGCTTTAAAGAAGAGGATTAAACATTTTTTCATCATTGCCACAAAGTAATAATTTGACCATTTTTGAGTGTTCTGCACTAAGTTAATCATGCAAAGGTCTCTGAGGTAGTGTAAAATGAAAATACAGTGTACAGAAAAAGTAATTGATGGCTATTCATTATTGTGCCCCTGCTAGGGTTTCTTTTTTTTTTTTTGTCATAGGTTATGCTTGAAGAAATGTCATATTTTATATATTTGTCTTCAACTCAATTGTGTGATAAAGTTATCCTGTATTTGAAGAATTTTATACCATCATAGAAATCAACTACAAGTTACTAATATGACAGAGGTTGGAAGTTCAGCCATGATTATTATTATTATTATCTGAGTTAAAGTGACCTCAACACTTTCAAAAATGTATTGGTATAATAGCAGTTCATCATCCATGTTCTATTAACCCACAGTGAAAATGACACTACCACCATGCACTTTGTAAAATGACTTTCAAGACACTGAAAGCTCCATTTGGTTTTGTAATTCGAAGCTTGAGGTCCACTTGATTTTAATGAACACATACAAAGTAGCAGATGGGAAGCAGCCATCGTCTCTGGTCCTTCAATGGTGTGTCACACCAGTTGGCAGTACACTCATGCGGCCGTCCGGCCGTCCCTTTGTTCATCAACTGTACATTGACTGATCACTGTATTTATGAGACACTACCTCCTGTACCTGGAGAAAACAGAATAAGCTTTAGAATAAAATCAGTAGGGGTGGGAATGAAGAGTAGGTTCTCCTGGGGTAAGAATTTGAGAAGAAAAGATAAAAATGTTGTAATGACATTTGTACAACTCCAGGTGTGTGCTGAACACATCAGTGAGCTATGCATGTGCATTTATGTAGGTGGATTTTATGGAATGAGAATTTAATAAGGGTTTATTGATGGAAGAGATGACAATATTATAATGGTATTGATCATAGTATTACTGCCATTCACCCAGTGCTGACCAGCAGTGAAGTAGTCAGCCTAGGTTTATGAGGTGGTTCTGAGATCATTGGGCCACTTGGACTCATAATCAGCACTAAAGATGCATAATCCTCTAAAGGTGCAGAACAGCTCAAGCTTTATAATACATTATCCTTTAATTATAAATTGAAGGAAAAGTTACATGTGTATTAAAAGAGCTTTTGTGTTCTTCTTTACAATAGAGAGTTGTCACCTGTGACCTCCTTATATCCCTAGTAATTTAATGTATTTTTTCCTAAAATTGGGAACATTTTTCTGTTTAACCACAATACAGCTATCAGCGTGTAGAAATCATCAGTGTTGCTACCATCCATTCCTCAGGTCCCATTCAGTATTCAGCACTTGTTTCCATCACTTGTATCCTGGGGTAGTTTGAATAAAAATGTCCTCCATCGGGTCACATAATACATTTGAATGCTCAGCCTCCAGGGAGTAGAACTATTTGAAAAGATTAGAAGGATTAGGAGGCGTGGCCTTGTTGGAAAAAGTGTGCCACTGGGGGTGGGCTTTGAAGTTTTAAAAGCCCATGCTAGGCCCAGTCTCTCTTGCTCTCCCTCTCTGCCTATGGATCAGGATGTGACTTTCAGCACTTGCTCCAGCACTTGCCAGCATGCCCCCATGCTCTCCACCATGAGGATAAGGGACTGAAACTGTAAACAAGCCCCCCAATTAAATGCTTTTTCTTATGAGAGTTGTCTTGGTCATGGTGTCTCTTTACAACAGTAGAACACCAGCTAAGACATGGCCCAAGTCCAGTGAAATACCAAGGACTGATTCATTTTTCTCTAGATATTTTCTCAATCTTTCCTTGATTTCCATATGCTTGACCATTAAAAGGAATTATTTTGCAGAGGACATTAGAGTCTACTTGGATTTATCCAGTGTCTCTTCGTGATTGGTGCCAGGTATTGTCACTAACAGCAGTGTCAACAGAGGCCTCATTCTTCTCACTGTATCCTCTCAGATCAGAACAGAGGGTTACTTCTGTGTCCTTTCTACAGATGTCCATTATTGTTGGGGGTTTTTACTCTTTTGGGGGACCCGCCACCCAGCTACCAAATAAGTCACATGGAGACTTATTCTTACTTATAAATGTCCAGCCTTAGCTTGGCTTGCTTCTTGCCAGCTTTTCTTAACTTTAAATTATCCCATCTAGGCCGGGCGGTGGTGGCGCACACCTTTAATCCCAGCACTCGGGAGGCAGAGCCAGGTGGATCTCTGTGAGTTCGAGGCCAGCCTGGGCTACCAAGTGAGTTCCAGGAAAGGCGCAAAGCTACACAGAGAAACCCTGTCTCGAAAAACCAAAAAATAAAAAATAAAAAAATAAAAAAATTATCCCATCTATCTTTTGCCTCTGGGCTTTTCCCATTGTCTTACTTCTGTAACTCTTACTCCATGGCTTGCTGTGTAGCTGGGTGGCTGGCCCCTGGAGTCCTCCTCCTTCTCTGGCTACTTCTCCTTTTCCAGATTTCTCCTTCTATTTATCCTCTCTGCCTACCAGCCCTGCCTATTTCTCTCTCCTGCCTTGCTATTGGCCATCCCGTACTTTATTAGACTATCAGGTGTTTTAGACAGTAACACAGCTTCACAGAGTTAAACAAATGCAACATAAACAAAAGTAACACACCTTAAAATACTATCTACAACAGTCCATATTCTGTGAGCATGGCCTTGTGATTTGGTATAGGGAGTTCAGTCTTGTTTCTACTTTTGCTACCCTGGCCATTTGTCCACAGAGTTGTGGCTCCTTTTGTGTTGAGTTACAGTGAGACGCTACGGTTTCTTGGGCTTGTTTGTTGCTGTCAAGGTGTGACTTCTCCCAGGCCCCTCGAGACATGCATGTGGTATCTCCATGCATGTGATAGTTCTTTTTCTGTACATTGAAAATACTGAGTTTCCAATAAAAGCTTCAGTTCCAACTTAGTTTCCAGGTTTGAAACTCTGTTCTAATTAGATGATGAACCCACTGCCAACTGTACTTACTATGATTACTTTATGAATTTGGTTTTGTTTCTGTTTCCTATCTCAGCTGCCCTCCATTCCTAGTGCAGATAACTTTCTTCCCTCCCAACTTGATCCTCAACCCTCGCTCCTGCCCCACCTGACTGCTGGTGCTGTCCCACTGTGTGCTTGACCCTGGCTCCTGCCCCACTTGACTGCTGGTGCTGTCCCACTGTGTGCTCGACCCTGGCTCCTGCCCCACCTGACTGCTGGTGCTGTCCCACTGTGTGCTCGACCCTGGCTCCTGCCCCACTTGACTGCTGGTGCTGTCCCACTGTGTGCTCGACCCTGGCTCCTGCCCCACCTGACTGCTGGTGCTGTCCCACTGTGTGCTCAACCCTGGCTCCTGCCCCACCTGACTGCTGGTGCTGTCCCACTGTGTGCTTAACCCTCGCTCCTGCCCCACCTGACTGCTGGTGCTGTCCCACTGTGTGCTTTGCTTTGCACACCTGAGCTCATCTCACTCTGCCTGGACATTAGACCCTCTTGGCAGGGTTACCACCGCATGCACACACTTTCCCCACTCAGGCTTTGGGTTTGCACATGGCCATAACCCTCCCCATCTGCCAGGTCTCTGATAAACCAGGCCGTGTAGCATCTCTGTAGAGCTCTTTCTTACCACGTCTGAGAATGCCTTATGCCAGCCCCATGTGGATGTCCTACCTTATCCTCCCACATTCTTACGTTACCTCTGTCCCCTTCATGAAGAACTGCTCACTTCTGTCTATGTGTGGATTCTGATTCTACCACATCTCAGATGCACTGTTTGGGCACCTGTGACTCTCCTTTGCCCCTGCTGGGGATGCCTCCCTGGCTCTGGCCCACCAAATGACTGTAGAACTAAATTATTCAGAAAAGGAAAGGGAAATAAATAAAAGAGAAAGGGAAGGAAGAAAGCTCACGTATTTTGGCTTCACATGTCTTTCTCACCTAACAGAGTGACACTTGTGGGTGAAAAGGCCACATGTCCCTCTGTCCTTTTCTCATATCCTAAGAGAATATCTTACACAAAGAAGTAGGAACTCAGTAAGTGCTTGTTAAATTAACATCAGCCAGGTTAAAGTTAAGAACTTCAATAATCCCAGACTTTATCTCTTACCAGTGACCTCAGTGAAATCTTTTGAGCTTCATCAATGTAGAGGATAGGGACTCCTCAGCAGCACGGCCACTTGTCTTCCAAAGAGGACAAAAGTGCTTCTAAAGGAATTTAGCAAAGTGAACTCTTACCTTACAGAGCCTGGGCCTTGAAATACAGCACAATGATCACGTGAACAAATCTGTTGATTTATTTTCAAGTCATAAGTTTAAGAATAGCAACATAAAATGTGCAGCTCTTACCTCTTGGTATCACAGATCATAAATGATCAGAAATATGCCCTATTTTCAAAGCAGAGTTTAGTACATTAACTTCTGTATATGCTCAGTCTTACAGCCATTCCCCAAAAGTGATTGCAGAAAATGATGTCTGGAGGAGTATTATATCACAATAACCAATGGGGAGCAGAGATTATATAAGAATAACCAGTCGGGGGCAGGGAGCATTCTAACTCTGAGTTTTCTACCCTTCCTTCCTGTTACTTGTAGGGACAAAGTTTTATTTGCTTATCTCCTTCCTGATTATTATTATCATCCATCCAAGATCATTAAATACTCAGGATCAGCTATATAATTTATGGGGCATAATGACAAGAAAGTGTAGAGCTACTTGCCCAAAAAATTAAAAAGAGAAGGAAAGAAAGAAATTGTCCTCTAATAGTTCTAAGCTTTAACACCTTTCATTTTCCCTAGTCTCTCTCTTAGCCTTATGGCATTTTCACTTCTGTGTAGTTTCACATTTCCTCAGACAGGTATACATACCTGATGTCATGAGTCTCTGTAAGTGCCTACAGGTTCACCCATGACGGGAAGACCAAGAGTATGGGGTACACACCACCTGCTACCTGTGATGGTCCTCTTCCTGGCCTTCACTGACAGACATCGGGGCTTCCAGGGTGAGCTAAACAGATGACAAGTCCCTGTGTAAGCCAGGCCTGGTGGCTCGTACCTGTAATGCAAGCACATGGGAGGCTGAGGCAAGAGGGCTGCCGTGAATCTGAGGGTAGCCTAGACTCGGGATCAAATTCCTAGCCAGCAGAAGCTACAAAACAAGATCCTATCTCACAAGCCAAAAAGGGTCGGGTTCCTGCGTCTGTTCTCGTATTCTCCCTCCCTCTCCCGCCACACACCCACCATGTTTACATCAGTGTTGGTGTCGGTCAGGTACTGACAAGTCCTATGACAATGTAAAACTAGGTTTGGTGTATTCAGTGTGGTAGACAGATAAAATTGTATTTTATTTACCTCATGAATGGCTATCATTAGGAACACAAATGCTTTGGATGATATAGGGAAAAGGTAACTATTATATACTGCTGGTAGGAATATAAATTCATATAACCATTGTGGAAATCAGTATATAAAAATAGAACTACTGCACAGTCCAGCTATACCACTTCTGGGAATATACCCAGAGGAATCTTAAGTCAGTATGTTAAGAGATACCTGCACATCATATCTATTATTTAGTACATAAGTACTAATTACAGTGTCCATATGTAAACTTAGCCCAGGCATTCATTGCACATGAATGAATAACAAAGAGTGTGTTTACACAATACTGTTGCATCAGTACTAATTACAGTATCCATATATAAACTTAGCCCAGGTATTCACCAGCAGATAAGTGAAGAACAAAGAGTGTGTGTGCACAGTGCTGTTGTACTGAGCCACAAAGGAGAATGAGATTATGTTCTCTGAAGGAAAATGGATGGATCACCATGTTAAGTGAAATATGCAAGACTCAGAAAAAAATACCACATTTTCTCTCTATGTGGATTCTAGATTCTATGTACATATTAAATTATTTTTATAAATAATACATTATGTCCAGGTGACATGAAGGAAAAGACAAAACTGCCTGGGCAAAGGATGGGTATAGAGTAGCAAGAACAGAGGAGACGAAAAAAGGGTCTAAGGGGTTGGATGTATAGCGGGTCCAGGCATAAGATGCATTTGAATAATGTGCCATTATGTACCATAGATATTTACAATGCATTTTTAAAATTTTGCTATTTTTTTTAAAAAAAAATTTATAAAGATATCTTATTCTAAAGATATCCCATCTATGGCTGAATGCTCCAAAGTCGCTCATTCTCTGCACATTGTCTTTGCCAGTTATCATCTATTGCAAGAAGAAGGTTCTCTAGTGAGGGCTGAGTGATGATCTGCTCTATGGGTATAATAATATATCATTAAGAGTCATTTTATTGCTGTGTTCCTCCAGCAGAATTAAACAATAGTAAGTTTTCCCCTAGGCCCATGGCCTATCTCACGTCGGGTTCTCGTCCACTTTATCAGTGCCAGGTGTGGATTCCATCTCACAGAGTCGGCCTCCGATCTGATATTAGCGAGTGGCTGGTTACTTTGTAACGTCTGTGCCGCCACTGTGCCAGTGTGTCTGGCAGGTGTGTCTCTGTGGAAGGTCACAGAGTTTAAAAAAACAACTATAAAATAGGTTAGGAAAGGTGACATTGAAGCAGAGGTCAAGAGAAGTGATGGAGGAATTCAGGAGGATACTCGCAGGAAAAAAAGATGCATGAAAGGGTGAACAAATCTGTGTTCTCCTCAGTAAATGCTATGTATTTCAGATCCAGTTTCCCAGGATCCTATCACCCCCCTCCCACATCTCCCCACGTTACTCATCTTGTTTTTGGAATCTCTTCCACCATATCCCTTCCCAATTAAGTTGGCCCATGTAAAAGTTCTGTCTTCTCTCACTCATGTAGAGAGGCTTTTAGCTCCCTGCTCCAAATCTCTCTTCCCTCTGCTCTTTCTAATGCTGGTGCTGTCGTCTCCCACATAGCCAATGATGTCTTCTCAGAAATCCAGTTGTGTGATTACATCTCACCAAAATGTGGAAGTATGAAACCACATGCTATCCCCAAATGCTCTCCGCTGACCTCTGTGCTATCCACTTTGCCCTGCGATGGAGCACTTCTTGCCCACTTGCCTTAGTTATCCTGTGATCTCTACTCTGTCTCGTATTATTAAAGACCTACTCTTACCTCAGCCAGTGGCATCTTCACTTGGAAGTCTTTCATCTCATTAGGATTCCCTACATGGTCTCTGTTTCTATAAAGTCCTTCAGCACATGGGATAAAAAGCTATCCTTAAGTCAGGGACGCCTTCTTATTTATCTTTATAGTCACCATGCCTGTTTGCTTTGCACTTAATAAACACTGAAAGCTTGTTTGTTGCACTCAATAGTAATGAAATTAATATTATTAATAGCAGTGGTATGAAATCTTCAAATAATATACTTGGAAATAATGAAAATTAAAATAATTTGAATTAAAAAATAGTGATTGTTGAGGGATACTGTTCTTGCTTTCTCTTTTTGCTCCAAGTGCCTCATGAAGAAGCAGAGCAGCATGGAGCTGTGTGCCAGATGACAGTAATCAGGGAACACTAACTCAGAATTGAGATGCTTCTACCTCCCCATGCTCTCCCAGCCTGGACCTCTGGATCAGGCCAATAAAATGTGTGCTAACACTCCAAGTGTTCCTGGAGTCAGTGCCACTGTCCCAGAACTCAGGTCAGTGTGAGGTCTCAGAATTGCCCTCATCAATTTTCAAGTTAGATCAACTACCAGTAGGTGGCACCAAACTTCAGACTAGGGTAGGTGACACTCAACCAAAAAGCCGCTCAACCCAGATGGCTGTCCAGCTTACCTCGGTCATTTTGGATTCTTAGAGAAGTGCAACCCTACATTCTACACAGCTGAACTTTCTGGAAAGTATTTATGACACTATGGCAGAGTCTCATTGTGCCATTTCCTGAGATCCTACTTAGATCAGGTACCGATGGCAAGCTTTACCTCTAGTGCTCACAGCAGCCTGTAAGGCAGTAGAGACTGGCATTAGTCTCCTGTTTGTGAAGAACACGGTGCTGAGAGAATCATCTCTCCCCAGTATTGCACAGCTAAGTGCTCTTTTCAGAGTCCACTGTACTTCTGAGTCAGCGTGGAGGAGAAGGAGAGAAGGGAGCAGGGAATGGGTCATTGCAAGCTCTCTCCTCTATCCCATAGTTACCACTCTGCTCAGGAAAGAAGTGCTTCTAGCTAGTTCTGTCCTTCCTCCTCTGATTGTCCTGTACACTCGAGACTTTGCTAGTATCATTATGGAGTCCTCGGAATTCATATGTGGGACTCCCCCTACTCCCCTCTGCCCCCCCCCCCCAGCCACAGTGTGACATGGAGAGGTAAGGCCTTTTGGAAGCAGTTAGGTTAAGATTAGGCCCTGGGATTTTCCTTTCTCATCGACTCCTATGAAGATTGAACAGAAGGCAGCCATCAGCCTGACAAGAAGAAGGCCCACACCAGAGCCCTGCCGCGATAATATGCTATTTCAGATGGCCAGCCTCCAGAGCAGTAAGAACCAGTGTTTCTTGCTCAAGTGACTGAGTCTCTAGCATTTTATTATGGCATTCCAAGGAGTTGAAGGAAATTGTGTTCTCTGTGCAGGAGCAAGTAAAAAGTCTTTAGCTCATCAAGACCTGGACCCAGAAGCAGGCTCACAGGAGCATTTTCCAGTCCTAGACTGCCCCTTTCTTCTGTAAATGTGGCCCCTCTCTTGCTTTAGTATTTGGATTTTCCACTAGTTTGTGGCTTTCGCCACTGATAGCCTTGTCCTCCATAACTTTAAATGTTTGTCTGTTTTGATTCTGAGGAAGTCTAAGTTCTCTAGAAACCACAGTCTTCATAGCTACTTGAAAAACCAAAAGGGGAGCCAGAGTAGTTAGATAGGAAGGAAACAAATGAAGGAAAAATGTAGTGGAGGGTAAGTGTAAGGAAGAAGGAGATAAAATTATAAAGCAAAGGTTCTGAAATCACAGCGAATTGTTCTGCTTTGGTTGTGTTTAATAAACTGTTCTGCCCTTGTTTGCAGCAAGGATGCTGGAGCATTATTATATTATTATACTTGAAATGCAAATTATAGTCTAACCTTTGTTGCTTTTCTAAACTCTTTAATTGTTTAATTTGTGGATGAAGGATATTGTTCTTGGGTTTTATTGGTTAAGATCTAAAATTATCTACACCCACACAGCCTCCTGTCTACATGAACAAGGCTCTACTATTCTACTGTCTTGTCAGCAGGATTTTACTGTTCCAAGAAACTCTACACCAGAAAGATGAAATCATTATGCTAGTTAGATTTCATCAACAAACCTAGACATAAGAGAAACTCATAGAAGAGCTCCCTCCATCAGATTGGCCTGTCTGTGGGGCATTTTCTTGATTGCTAATTGATGTGGGAGGGTCCAGCCATCCTGGGCCGGTGGGCCTGGGTTGTGTAAGAAAGCAGTATGACCAAGCCATGGGAAGCAGCATGGCCTCTGGTTCAGTTCCTGCCTCCAGGCTCCTGTCTTAAGTTTCTGCCTTGACTTCCATTCCTGATGGGATGTAAGCTGCAGATGAGGTAAACCTTTTCCTCAGAAAGTTGCTCTTGGTCAACATGTTTGTTACAGCAATAGCAATCAGAGTTGGACAGTGATAAACACTTCCTTACTCCTTTCAAGGACTTTTTGAAAATCCGTCCAGAGGGACATTGAGCAGTCTGCCATTCAATAGGTAGCATTGACTGGGGACCCTCTAGTCTAAAATTTATTTTGAAGCCCACACCTCCTGTGTCCACCAATCCCAAACTAACAGATATTATCTTCACCAACTCCCAGTCAGATCAGTCTCTATTGTAAGATCTGCAGAAATCCTCTAGGCTCTCAGATCTCACTGTTGAGTGGGACAGGGGTGTGTGTCAAGGAAACAACCTCTTGTGGCACACCTCACAGTAAACAAACTTTGTCTCTTTTCAGGGAATTAAATAATAATAATAATAATAATAATTTTGTTCTGTTTGGGGAGAGTCATCATTCCACATGGAAGTGACTGAAGCCATTTTCTTTCTGTTTCATGACATGTACCCTAAAGGTCTGATTTTGTCTGGGAAATAGAACCTAGGAAACTTTTATCTTATATACTTATATCTGTAAATCCATCATAATTTTCTTTAAAAGGAAAGCATTCTGTCCAAATCTTACAACAGAATCACAGAAATGAAAAAAAAAGAATTAGTCATTTTTATCATAGAAAACTTCGTGAAAAAATTATAAAATCATTATAAATACAATTTATCTGAAGTTGTATTTCAAGATTACATTATTTTCTCTCTGGCATTCAGACACCTGAAATTCACATTAAAATATGTTGGTGAACAATTCTCATTCTCAGAAGTACCTTTTAGAAACTGCAATATTTCATAAGAACAGCATAAAATGAAAATAATTGACTGTCTCTTGCCTTGTGGGACTCAGCTTTTAATCTAAATAGATATGAAGCATAATGACATTCATCTATATGAGACATTTGTAGACTTAAGAGAAATTAAGTCACAAGACTGCAAGACCAGTTCATAAATCAGCAAATCAGATAAATGGGTAAAACTTTCCCAGAACACTACCCAGGGGTTCCAAACTCCCTTGCAATTTGTTACCAATTCTCTGTATCTTTTTAGAGGAGGTTCATCTCCTATTGAATGTTTGGCAAAAAGATTATGGAAAATTAGAATTTATAAGAGCTTGCAACATTTATGCCATTTTTGATTTAACAATTTAGATGACTTGTTCAAAAAATTACCCCTGATTTTCATTTTCTTTGTAGTTTACTGAAATGCTGCTGCCATCCGGAGATCATAAAAGCACAGCAGAGACACTGCCACACCACCATTAAGGCCATACCAAAAAGCAAAATGTTGCAGCTAAAAGTATTTTTAATGACTTGAAATTGCTTAGAGTGCTTTTAGAAGTAAAAAGGGTGCTGATTTATTTAGCTGGTATACTTACCTAAATTAATTTGGCAAGACTACTTTGGTCCTAATCCTCATACAATAAAATTTATATGTTAATATTTTTAAATGATGCATCATTTTCCCTGGTGGAGATAATATATTGCAATGACACAATCTACCAGCAGTCATTTAAGAAAGAGGCGAATTAACCCCTCACTTGGGTATGAATATAGACTTCATTTCTATGTAGACTGCATTTTGTGGTTCTGTGTGACCTTGCAGCTCAAGCGTCACTAGGTGAACCACTAGTGAGAACAAATAGAAAACCAGCCATTCTTAATTGCTCTTGGCAAGAGTTTCTAGAGAAATACACTAGATTTTCTTGCATAATTTTGTCTTAGTGTTTTTATATGTTTTAAGAAATATTTTTTATACATCTTTCTAATTTGTATATTCTTTACTACTGATTGGATGTTAATGAAATTCTTCATAGAGACCACTTCCATTTCTTTACTCTTTTAATAAACATTAACCAATAACAAACATATACATATATTTTCTGACTGGATAGTCTATCAGGACACACAGACTCTGTTATATATGCATTATTTATTATGTTCCATATCATGTGCTTTTCTTCAGGTTTAGGGTCATGGCCTTGACATTGAAGACAAACATCACAAGAGACACCTTTAAAACTAGGAAACTTTGTTATATATCTTAGATGAGTGTGTTAGGCTCACACAGCTGACTTGTAATTCATTTTAACTATGTTCCAGGTACTGTGACGTCTGGTCTGCCTTTTAAAGTTGGTTGTCTTGATTGTTTATTTAACTAATACCTCCCCAAAACAAAAATACTTGAATGCAAAGTATCTGAATCTGTATTGGTGTGACCTGAATGCTTGCATACGTCCGAACTGTCCTGTGCTAAAGTCCTAACTCTCGATGTGAATATCATCCAGAGCTGGGGAGTCTGAGATATGATTAGGTTGTGAGGGTGGTGCCCGCATGGAAGGTGTTAGTTCCAGTCTCAGAAGAGCATACAGTGAGCAGAAGGCCACCTGCAAGCCAGGAAGAGTTCCCTCACCACAGTCACAAATCTGCCAGTACCCATGTTCAGACCCTGGGCTTAATTTCCCCAGCTTTAAGAGTAAATATTTGCTTTTGTTAATATTTATATGAGCCAAAATGACTGAGGCTCATGCGTACCACAAACAGTAACAAATGTACTTTAAAACAAACCTGGGGCTTTCTGTTAGATGGAAATATTATGTAATAGGGATAATCTCCCTTGCATCTCCCTTGCTCTATACTTCCTTCAAGTATGAAATGCATTAAAATTATAAGGACATCAATTTGAAAGTAGTCTTTAATATACAGTGAATGCATTCTATACAACTTCCTGAGAACACACTCCTCCTATTGGTTTTATGTTAGTTTATGGATTAGTCTATAAAATGTGTAAGTACAGAGAATAATTGTAAAGGTGGATTTATTTTCAGTGACTTTCTAGAAAATATATAAAAATATAGGAAGTCCTTTCAGGATCTAGGTGTCCATTGTTTCATATAGAGTGGTCACGTCTGCAGTCCCCGTTGTTTCGTATAGAGTGGCCACATCTGCAGTCCTGTTGTCCACCCCATTCCCCTGGCTGTAACCGCTTTGCTAGTCCCAACAGAGCATGCTCAGCTTTGTCCTTGAATGCTTTCATCACAGAGGAAGTTAATTGTGTCAGTTTTATATACTACATATTTTAAACAGGACCATGAGTCTTTCTTCTGTGCTTTGGAGTTGTCTGCTTGGATGAATCTATCCCCTCTCCCTTTGGCCTCCCTCCCTCCCTCCCTCCCTCCCTCCCTCCCTCCCTCCCTCCCTCCCTCCTTCCATCCTCCCTTCCTTCCTCTGCCATTTACAGTGCTGTAAGAGAAGGCCTCATAAGAAGATGAAACAACAGCTAGATACCTCAGAGCATCTATTCATGTTTTAGCCCTCTTAGGTCAGGCATTTGCCTATCAGTATCTCTTTCCTTCTGTCCCGCTCCATGTTAGTACCACCTACTTGACTCTGCTGTGCTGAGACTTTGACAAGAGGGTGTCAGGCAGTTTGTAAGGTGGCAGACCCAAGACAGCGTTGCTTTCACAAGGCCCTAAGGTGAGTGTGTTGGAGGCAGGAGAAGAATTATGACACCGGTATATTCAGGCAGCCTAGGCAACTTGCAGAATGCCTGGCAGAGTTGTCAGGGACTTTTAGTAACTAGATTATAAAATCATCCCAATAATAACCTTACATCACACAAGAGGACTGAAGTAGAATGGATTTTCATGTTCAGAAATCGTGTGCATTTTCCCAGCATGACACTCACTTACCTAACATTTTACGCCACATAGAACGATAAATTATCCAGTGTGATCTAGAGTCATCAGACACATTTAAAAGTTTTATTGTACAGTATTTTAAAGTTTACTAACCATTATATAAAATTAATAAGATAGTTTATACAGTTTCTTGCTTTATTGACTGTGGGTAATAACCTGTAGGTGGGAATGATGTGACTAATAGCTTTTAAAAGAAACTTATTGAAACTTCAGTAATATATTGCAGTGTTTTTCGAGTTTATTTCACTTCTGAAGTCTTAGGAGAATGGTCAGATACCAAGTTGCTTTCTTCACTGAATATTTTGTGGAGAATTTTCTTACGTGAAGACGAGGGGTTCTAATGCATAATTTTTTCAGCAGACTATTGAAGTTGAAATTCCATTTCGAGAGTCAGTCAGCTTTGTTTCATGCTGTATTTTTAGCATCCTGAGCTACTGAGCAGCATTGCTCTAATTAATAACTGTAGGGTGAGCCAGTTCCACTGCTGCTTTTCTATTAACTGCAATTTCCTGTAGGAAATTAATAAAATGGAAGGAGGGGTGGCCGGCAAGAATAAATAATGCTACATTTGCAAGTCACTCAAATTCATCGGAATAGAGTAAGCTGCACAACTTCTGTTAAAAGAAAAATCAATATTGTAAGAGAAACTACTGTAAACTTCCTCAATCAATTCTTTTTTAACTCTTTTTTTTCCTTTTATTGAAAATAGTATTTTTTTTCCTCACAGAATATATCCTAATTTTCATTTCCTCCCCCTCTGCCCCTCCTAACTCCTCCCTTCCCTTCTGGATCCACCCCCTTTCTATCTCTACTTAGAATTCCAATAGTCTTCTAAGGGATAATAATACAATAAAATATAGTAAGATAAAACAAATACTAACCCATCAGAATTGGACAAAGCAAACAGAAGGGAAAGAGCCCAACAGAAGGGACAAGAAACAGACTCACTCATTCACACACTCAATAATCCCATAAAAACACTAAACTGGAAGCCATAATAGATAAGCAAAGGATGTGTAGGTTAAAAGGGGAGAATATAATTCATGCATTTGTATATATGCTAAAATAGAAAATAATAAGATAATTTTTTAAAAAGAAAGAAAAGCCCTGACATGACATTATGAGACCAGGAACCTCCAAAGATGCCACTGAATTTGTTTTCTGTTGACCATCTATCTACTGTTGGGTGTACAGTCTACCTAGAGAGTTGTAGCTAGAGTTTTTCTTGCCTGGCCCACGGTCAGGGCAAATCTCTCTCACCTGCCAGTCCCACAGCCTCTCAGACCCGACCAAGTAAACACAGAGACTTATATTGCTTACAAACTGTATGGCTGTGGCAGGCTTCTTGCTAACTGTTCTTACAGCTTAAATTAATCCATTTCCATTAATCTATGCCTTGCCACATGGCTCGTGGCTTAGCGGCATCTTCACATGCTGTTTCTCATCGTGGTGGCTGGCAGTGTCTCTCTGACTCAGCCTTCCACTTCCCAGCTTTATTCTCCTCCTTGCCCCGCCTACACTTCCTGCCTAGCCAACGGCCAATCAGTGTTTTATTGATTAATAAGCAACACATTTGCCATACATCCCACAGCACTTCCCCCCCCCTTTTTTTTTTTTCAAAAAGGAAGATTTTAACCTTAACAAAGTAAAATTACATATAATTTGGGAATTTGGGCGTAGCTTCTCTTACTACTTCCTGCTGGAAGGGGGCGCTGTATCTTATGGGGAAACAAAGAAAATTTTAGAATTATGGAATAGTCCATGAGGCTGTATCGTCTGAGCCAGATGCCTTCAAACCATTCTGGATGTTGGATCATCTTGGCCATGGTGTCATCGGAGACCTTTCAGGGGGTCTTGGCTGGTCAAACCTGATGTATCTTAATCTTGAACAAATCCATAGCCTCTGGCATTCTGTGGAAACAAAAGAGACTCTTTTCCAAAGCAACATATCCTTATATCCAAATTTTGAAGTCAAGGTATCTTTAAAGTATACATATTGGTTTAACTCAGCTTCCTTTACAATCAAATATTTCTCTGCAGTTAAGAATCCCAAAGACAACACAATCCAGATTCTCTGTGTAATATTCATCTTCATGTGGCTTATTTTTTATACTACCTTTACTGTCTCTTTAAAGACTTTATTTTTAAAAACTATTTATTTCTTTATATAACTGTATATATTCCTTTTTCTCTCTCTTTCAAGCCTACGTACATTTTTACACACATTGTAAACTATTACATCTGAATCTGTTTTATTGTGAATCTATTGCTTTAAACTGCAGCAGCTGTGGCTGCTGGCTCCGCCCACCTCAGCTTCCCAACATGGCTACATTTACCACCAGCTCTGGGAGCTATCGTGGGTCTATGCTTTTATCCAAGCAGCGTGTAGTCCAGAAACCTCTTTTTTTGTTTTGTACCTGCAAAGGCTAAATCCACCATGCAGCTTAATGTGCCACTTGCAGAGGCCTCATTCCTGCCATACTGCCGGTCAAGCACTCAAGCTAGGAACCCACAAGTAGCTCAAACCAGCAGCTGCCGCTCATTTGAGAGAGACAATTAGGAACTGTTTTTAGCTCCGTTTTAGAATCTTTTTTCTCAGTTTTTAGGTGAAAACTCTTGCCCCACGTTGGGCGCCATTTGTAGCTAGAGTTTTTCTTGCCTGGCCCACGGTCAGGGCAAATCTCTCTCACCTGCCAGTCCCACAGCCTCTCAGACCCGACCAAGTAAACACAGAGACTTATATTGCTTACAAACTGTATGGCTGTGGCAGGCTTCTTGCTAACTGTTCTTACAGCTTAAATTAATCCATTTCCATTAATCTATGCCTTGCCACATGGCTCGTGGCTTAGCGGCATCTTCACATGCTGTTTCTCATCGTGGTGGCTGGCAGTGTCTCTCTGACTCAGCCTTCCACTTCCCAGCTTTATTCTCCTCCTTGCCCCGCCTACACTTCCTGCCTAGCCAACGGCCAATCAGTGTTTTATTGATTAATAAGCAACACATTTGCCATACATCCCACAGCAGAGAGTAGTTTGTTTCCCTATTGAGACTCCCTTGGAGGCAAGTAAATTTTCATTTACAAGTGGCTTATCAATTGGAGATGGCTTCTGGGTTATGGGTGTGGCCATGTGTCCACTTCTCCTTTCAGCTCTGGGGCCCCACCTGGTGCAGACCCAGGAAGGCTGTACATGCCGCCTCAGTCTGTGAGTTCATACACGCATCAACTCTGTTGATTTAAATGGCCTTGTTTTCTTGGTGTCCTCCATCCCCTCTGGCTCTACACTCTTTTCACCTCCTCTTCTGGGGGATTCCCTGAGCCCTGAGGGGAGAAATTTGATGGAGACATCCCATTTAGAGCTAAGTGTTCCAAGGTCTCTCACTCTCTGCATAATGTCTGTCTGTGGGTCTCTGGATTTGTTCCCATCTGCTGCAGGAGGAAGCTTCTCTTATGTTGGCTGAGCAAGGCACTGGTCTATAAGTGCAGCAGAATGTCATTAGGAGCCTTTTACTATTACGTTTTTGTATTTGTTTTTACCCTAGGTCCCTGCTGTCTAGTCACAGTGCTGGGTGTGCCTCTGTCTCATGGAGTGGGCATTCAGCCAGATCGGATACTGGTTGGTTACACCATAAGCTTTGCACCACTGTTGCACCAGCTTCTCACATCCAGGAGACCATTTCCAGTCATTGGTTTTGTGACTGGTTTGGTGTTTACGCTTCTCCTTTGATAGCGTGCAATACATTCCTGTACTAAAGATGCTAGAAAATGGGGGTAAAGACTCTCCTGTAGGCACCAGCTCAACTTCTCCGTGTTCAGTGGGCTGTGTGGTGTTGTCTTCGGCAGTGGGGCCTTGTCATCATTTTGTGGAGAGCAGCCTGTAGTCTTGACAGCAGCCTGGATTGTTTGGGGATTCCCAAAGGACCCTTCTGGCCAACAATTCAATGTCATCAAATCCAGGAACTGGAAGCTTCGTTTGGTGACGAGAGATGGGCTGGTTAGGACTCTGTCTCCCCATTATTTGGTGATTTTAGTTACATTGCTGTACATATGTATCAATTTGAGGAAGCTTCTATTCTCTAGTTTTAGGTTTCCATACTACCCCTCAAATGGCCCTTAATTTTAGATATCCCTCCCCTTATCCCCTCCCTCTCCCATCTCCACTTTATTTTGCTGTTCCATGCCCCTATCCATCATCCATACTATCTATTCCATTTCCCTTTCCTAATGAGATGTATCTGCCCGCCCCTAAGTCCCTTACTCTAGCTAACCTCTGTGGTTCTACAGAGTATAGCCTGATTATTATTGACATACCAGCTAATATCTACATATAAGTGAATACATACCATATTTGTCTTTCTGGGTCTGGGTTACCTCACTCAGGATATTTTCTACTTCCATCCATTTACCTGTGAATTTCATGATTTCATTTCTTAACACTTGAGTGTAAATGTACAACATTTTATTTATTTGTTCATCTATCGAGGGACATCTAGGTTTTTTCCTATTTCTGGCTATTATAAATAGAGCAGCAATTAACATGGTTAGGTAACTGTCTTTATGGTAGTATGAAGCATTCTTTTTAGTGTATGCCCAAGAGTTGTAAAGCTGGATCTTGAGATTCATAAAGAGCTGCCACACTGATTTCCATAGTGGCTGTACAAGTTTGCACTCCCATCAGCAATGGATGAGCATTTCCCTTACTCAACATCCTCTCCAGCATGAGCTGTCACTTGTATTATTGATCTTGGCCGTCTTGGCGGGTATAAAATGAAATCCAAATATAGTTTTGTTTTGCGTTTCCCTCATAACTAAGCATGTTGACCATTTCTTTGTTTTTTGTCCATTTGAATTTCTCTTTTGAGAATTTTCTCTTTAGATCTATACCCCATTTTTAATTGGGTTATTTATTTTCTTGATATTTAGTTTTTCTGATCCCTTATATATTTTGGATATTAGCCCTCTGTTGGATGTGTAGTTGGTCAAATCTTTCCATTCTGTAGCTGGTCACTTTGTTCCAATGATTGTCTTCTTCTTAAGTCAAATTTTACAAAAAATCAGATATCATAAATAGTTAGCTTTAATAAAAACAAGACATTGAATTGATTGGTTTAAATTAATTTTTCTAAGCAATATAATTTAATGAGTAGAACATTAGATTCTGGACACCTGGTTGAATTTGAATTCTGGCTCTGTGTCTATCAGCAGTGGAACTTTGGGCAATTGATCTAAACTTCTGTACCTATTTATATTCAAAATGTGGGCTATAAAATAACCTGTACCACTGGGTTGATATTATGATTGAATGGGTTAAAAATATATACAGTGCACGAAATATGGGAAATAATTTGGTAGCACTTAGCATTTGTTTTTAATCTTTAATATTAAAATTCAAGAGTAATTATCTCTTTGTTCAGCTCTACCTACAGCCACAGAAGTCAAATCCTCAGATAAGAAACCGCCAAGGGTCTGTATGGCTGTCTGTGTTCACACACTTGTCAATGAGTACCAAGCTCCAGTTGTTTGTGATTGTCTCTAGTGAGTAAGAGGGTTCTTCCTGCTGATATTCACAACTTTCTGTGAAGAACTCAGAAAAATCTTAGCAATTGACAACGGAAACAGAAATGACTAGTGCTCACATCTGCAACCCAGCCTGTGGGAAAGATGGGCCCTTCTAGGCATGTTGCATTTTCATGGGGCTGCTGGGCCTCACCTACACTCAGGTTGCTGTCCGTATCATAAAGCACAGGGTGAAGGCTCCCACTGTCCTAACTACTGTTGATTTATCTGCTTGGTGGTATCAGTGACATTTAGCTCTGGCTTCTTTGTGACATGGAGATTCAGCCTAGGTGTCAGTGTACCTCAAATAGTCCTGTTCTCTGTTCGATGTATTCATGTGATCATCTGAGCATGTCTTGTGACTAGCATTACATCTGTCATTTTTAAATCACTCCATCTTTCTTAGCCATATGAATTATCCAGCTACTCATGGATGACTAAAACTAATACTAATAAAATTACTAAAATAAAATTTGAGTATTTTCTCCCTTGCTAGCACTAGCTTAAGTGGACTACACTGAGGAAAACATTACTTAGAGAATGTTGCTACTGTGTCGTGTTTCACACTGGAAACAACTTTGCCAGCAGTTTCTGAGCAATATCTTTTTTTGGTGCTGTCTTTCTGACGCAAGCACACTTCTTTCTATTATAAGTAGAATGTCCTTACTGTGGATATTCCATAGTTTACTCACTCACCACTTGATGGATTTGCCTTTTCTGGTTTTGAGCCATTACAAAGTTGCCGTTGACTGTTGTGTTCAGGCTTTTGGTGGGCACTGGTCTCCACTCGCTTGGGAAAATGAGAATGATACTGCTGTCTTGTGCAAAGAGAACATGTTTAACTCCTGAGAAAATGCCAGGAGCCTCTTCACCACCCACCATGAGGAATGTATGAAAGTTTCAGTTGCTGCATATCCTATAAATACTTAGTCAAGTTTTTTTAGATCTTAGTCACTCTATTATGGGTCACGTGGTTTGATGTCTCATTTCTCTGATGACTACTGGTGTTGAGTGTCTTTCCATTTGCTTTGGTCAAATGATGGGATGCTGTGTCAGCTAATTTTGATGGTGTTCAATTTGTTGAATTGGTCTGTTTTTTATTTGATGTTAAGTTTAATGATAAATATGTACTCAACTCAAAGATTTTCTAAAGTTTCTTCCTCGAAGTTTTATTGTTTTCACCATTAGACTGGATTTATATTGTATTTTGAGGGAGTTGGGCCATGTTTATTATTATTATTATAAGAGACAAAGCCTAAAGCTCCCTTTTCATATGAACACCTAGTTCTAGCACTTCTGTGGCCTGTTGGAGTACCTTGACCACCTTGCAGCACATCCATAGACAAATACATGTAGTTTTTATCCTATTCTTTGACACATATAAAAATATGTACATCCATATGCTTTTTGGAATATATGTATGTGCACACACACACACATATATATATATATATATATTGGTTATTATTGCTTCACACAAAATCATGAAGGAGTATGAAGTCTAATTTATGTTTCTTTTTCAAATTTGTTGTGTTGCAATAGGTCCTTTATATTTCTTTGATGTTTTTGAATCATCTTTTCAGTTCTCAAAAATAACAAGACTACTTGACATGATGTCATGGATTAGAATGTCTGTGACTGATACAAGGTCACTGGCATCTACAGTCTGTGTTACTTCTGATCTACAAATGTGGTGATGCCATGTCACTCACCTGGATTTTCCTTAACGTCTCAGGGACGTGTTATAGTGAGCAAAATCTTCCACTATTGTGTTGTTTTATGTATAATTTTATTATTTTCCCTAATAACAAAAACTTTGTTTATAAATATATATTTTATAAATTGAAACAGTCCCATAATCTCTCTCCCAAACTGACTATTCCTTTGACATTTGCTTCTAGGCAGATGTGACAGCTGTATAATTAGAAACAATAAAAAGGCCCTAACATTTTATAATTTGTGGTTTCTTCACCCCACTTCTTTGTTGAAATAGATTATTTTCTCACATAATATATCTGATTAAGGCTTCCCTACCACTACTCCTCCTGACCCCCTCCAGATCCACTCCTCTTCTGTCTCTCATTAGAAAATAACTGGTTTCTAAAAGATAATAATAAATACACCAAAATAAAATATAAGATAGAACAAAAACTATTACATCAGAGTTGAACAAGACAAACAGAAGGAAAAGAGCCCAAGAGAAATCACACAAGGTAGAGACCCACTCATGCATACATTCAGAAATCCCATAAGACACTAAACTGGAAGCTGTATGTGTATGCAGAGGACTTCTTGATCTATGCAGATCTATGCAGATCTCTCAATGCTGCTTCAGTCTCTGAGTTCAAAGAAGCTTTGCTTGTGTTGATTTAGAGGCCCTTGTTTCCTTGGAAATCATACTTTTCCCACTTTAATTTCCAGTTTCTCATAGCCACTGAATATTTAAAATCGAACTTTTATATTGCTTATTGTCTGAGACTTTATATACTTAAGTTATTTAATCATGCTTTTTGGAGATTTCTTTGAAATTTCTGTGTAAATAGCCATGTTATCTATTATTTTCAGAAACAGATAAATGTAGTTTTCCTCCTTCCTTTCCCATCAGCATGGCTAGTATTTTTCCTAACTTGTTGTCTTGGCTAGCATTCCTAGTGTATTGTTAGTTTGAAGTAGTTTTAGCCAAATCCCTTGTCTCATTTCAGATCATAGAAGGAAATGATTAATCTGCTCCCATTTGGTTACAATAATTTTTCTAAGATATTTTTATATTTTGGAAAATATCTATTCTTACATTGCTATGAATTTTTTTCCAGGGATAAATATTAAATTTTGTCAACACATTTGAGATGATCTTATAGCTTAAGATTTTTAGTTTGCTACTATGATGAATTAAAGTGGTTGGTTTTGCAGCTCAAACTGACATTGTCTTTCTAGGGTTAAAATCCCTCAATAATGATATATCCTTTTTTATATGGCTGAATTCAGTTTGCTAATTTGAAAATAAATTTTGCAGTTATGTGTGTGTATAAAGTATGTGGTCTCTAGTTGCTATGTCATGTCACATTGAGCGCCAGATGTTGTTCTAATCTTAGATGGTCTTTTAATAAAAGCCCTGAGCCAGATAATCAGGGTAAAAGCTGAAAAGTCAGAGAAGCCAGATAGACAGCCACTAGTTCTTACCTCTATAAAATCCTCAGCCTAAAGAGAGTGAGTTCCTGTTTTCCTCATGCCTTATATACCTTTCTCTGCCCTGCCATATTACTTCCTAGGATTAAAGGCATGTGTACTTCCCAAGCAAAGGCATGAGATCTCAAGTGCTGGGTTTAAAGGTGTGTGCCACCACTGCCTGGCTCTGTTTCTCTCCTACACTGGATCAACCTCATGTAGCCAAGAGTGGCCTTGAGCTCACAGAGATCCAGACCGATCTCTACCTCCCAAGTGCTAGGATTAAAGGTGTGTGCACCACTGCCTGGCTCTATGTCTAATCTAGTGGCTGGCTCTGTCCTTTGATCCTCAGGCAAGTTTATTAGGGTACACAATATATCACCACAGTTACACTCTAGCATCAGACTAGTTACAGCTTCCTAAAATTAGAGGGAGATGTTGCCTCTCATCTGTTTTCTGTAGTCTATATAGAATACTATCTCATCTTCAGGGACTGCAAGCTTCTCAGTAAAACCAGCCAGTTCTTGGAATTCTTTGTGGAATATTTTTAAATAAAATATTTTTCTGGTTTTTGTTTGTTTGTTTGTTTGTTTTTACAAAAAAGAACTTTGTTGCCCTCATGTATTGACCTTTAGTCATGGTAATTTTGGCAATGCTCATAAAGCAATAAAGTGGCAGTTACAAAGTAAATGTTTTTATTGAAAAAAAAAGCCTTAAGATGAGTAAAAATATGTATATTGTTAATTCTTGGTAGTAAAATGGTAGATGTTTATGATAGATGTTTATGATAGATAATGATAGATTTTTTTTTTTTTTGAGACAAGGTTTCTCCGTGTGGTTTTGGTGCCTGTCCTGGATCTCGCTCTGTAGACCAGGCTGGCCTCAAACTCACAGAGATCTGCCTGGCTCTGTCTCTCAAGTGCTGGGATTAAAGGCGTGCACCACCGCTGCTCAATTGATAACAATATATAGATGATAGCTAGATTGATAGATGATAGATGAAGTGGATGATGGATAAAGATGGATGATAGATGATAATTGAAAGAGACAAATAAATGATAGAAGATGATAGATAGATAGATAGATAGATAGATAGATAGATAGATAGATAGATAGATAGGTAGAATTCAAATTTTAAGTAATTTGAATTTTACAATATATGACTTTTCAACTATGTATCTCTTTCTAAGTCAGTTTTGTTAATTTGTATTGTTTTTTTAAAGCATCATTTTATCTAAGTTTTCAGTTATTATCATTCTTTCACAGCTTTTTACTGTTTAAATTATTACAGCTGTTGTTTCCACACCTAGAGAGGCTACAGTGACGTCTGTTACTCCATTCATGGCATGCGCCTTCTGTCTATCAATTTGACCAGAAGATTATCAAGTGTGTTGATATTTCCTAAGAAACAAGTGGACTGTTCTGTGGACTCTTTTTTAAACTTTGTATAAATTGATGTTTGTGTCTTTAGTGCTGTCTCTTCTCTGAGTGGTTTAATGATCTGCTTATTTGTTGTTGTCGTATGGAAACTTGAATGTTGATTCAAGAGTTTAGTGTAAGAATTTGATGCTCTAAGTCTCCCTTACACATCTTCTAGCTCTATTTCACAAATTTTAATTTGAGGTGTTTTTATTTAATTCAGTAACTTCCTGACTTTTATGAATAGCTCTTTGATCCTTGGCTTATTAAGAAGTGTAGTTTTATTTCTATATAATTAGTGATTTTTCAAATACCTTCATGTTACTTTTCATAGCTTATTTCTTTCATGGTGAGATAATATTACTGTATGATTTCCATTTCTTTAAATGTTTTGGGCCTGCTTTTTTTTGCTGAAAATGTTGTCTGTATTGGTGCATAATCCCTTTACCCTTGACCCAAATGAATCTCACGCTTATGTGCAAATTTAGAATTGCCAATTAAATTATGTTACTAAACTATCTTATATTCATAGTTCCATATTCTTATTGAGTTTCAGTGTGAGAGGAATCTTGAAGTCTCCAAATATCAATGTGCTCATCTCTTTTTTCCCTTTAGATTCTATTGAGGTTAGTTTCATCTATTATGCAGCTCAATTATGAAGCATGTAGACCTTTGTTACTGCTATATTTTCTTGATTAATTGACTTCTTTATCATGTTATTGCTTTCTTTTGTTGTTAATATTCCTTAATCTAAAGTCTGCTTACTGTTGTTACTATTTATGTAGCCATTAAAAATTTATTTTTTCTTTTTTCTTTCTTTTGTACTATAAAAATAAAATGTGCCCAATCACAAAACTGTGTCTAGAAAAACAGTAACTGCAGATAGTCAAAACTAGAAGATGGAGTCTAAGGAGGCACAGTCAGTAAAGTACTATGCTGTGCTATGAGGACTGTCTGGCCAGTGTTTCTACTGCTGCTACAAAGCACTGCAGCCAAAGCAGCTTGGGGAGGAAAGGGCTTGTTTGGCTTACACTTCCACAGCTCTGTTCATCATGGAAGGAAGTCAGGACAGGAACTCAAACAGGGCAGGAACCCAGACTCAGGAGCTGATGCAGAGGCCATGGAGGAGTGCTGCTTACTTGCTTGCTCCTTGTGGCTTACTCAGCCTGATTTCTTATAGAACCCAGGACCACCAGGCCAGTGATGGCACCACCCACAATGGGCTGGGCCCTCTACCATCAATCACTAATTAGGAAAATGCTGTACAGGCTTGCCTACAGCCTTATCTTATGGAAGTATTTTCTTAATTGGGGTTCCTTCCTCTCAGATGACTCTAGCATGTGTCAAGTTGACATAAAACTCTCTAGCACAAGGACCTACATTCAAATGCCCAGCACCATCTAAAAAGCTGGGTGTAGGCATACTCCTGTAATTCCAGGGCTAGAGAGGCTGAGGCAGGAGGATCCCTCAGGCTTGCTGGACAGTCTCTTAGAATTAGTGAACTCCAGGGTCAGTGAAAGATCTGTCTCAAAAAGTAGGGTTGTGAGCAGTTAAGTAAAACATCAGTATGGACCTTTGGTGTCCTTGTGAACAGGACCACATATGCATGCTCACCCCACACACAACATACACATGCTAGAATATGTAAACAAGCATGCAAAAGCAAAAATAGGGAGATAAGTTAGCCTTAAATTCAGTGTTAAGAAAAAAAATCATTGTTAACATCTTGGTAGTGTGGAACCTTTAAAAGTATGCATGGATGTGTGTGTGTGTGTGTGTGTGTGTGTGTGTGTGTGTGTGTGTAATTTATTTACTGTGGTAAAATTTCTGCAACTTAAAATGCATCATCTTGTTTCCAAGAGTGAAGATCAGTGGATACACTCACAGTGTTGTAATCTATTTTCCAGCTTTCTTTAATTCCCATTTCCATGGGCTTTCTTTTTTCATGTTTCTTTTTCTCCTGTAACTGTGCATTTGCATTTACAGTGAATTGCCTTTTGTGATTTTTATCTGAGAGGACTGTCTTTATCTTTTGATTTATACATTGAGACAGTTCATTTTAATATAATTAATATAGTTCAGTTATAATCTACTGTGTTGTTATTTATTTATAAGGTGGCTTGGAGTCCTGCTTGACATCTTCAGTCTCTCATATTACTCAACAATTCTCTCTCCCTCCCTGTATGCAGCCTTTATAAGTTTATCCAGTTCTACCAGGAGGCCACGTGCCAGGTATCCTGGCATTTCTAGGCTGTCCATCTTCTATTTAAATCTCTAGTGTTCTGCTTCTCAGTCACACCAAACGAATCACCTTTCTACTTTCATGAGATCCTACTCATCTGCCGATTTCATTGTATTCACGTCAGGGATTGCCACCTTCCCTACCTGGACTTCACCTACCAAGGGCTTGCGATCTTAATGTGAATTGTCTGCTTTAAGCCCTGTGAAGAAGAGATTATAGCAGAAGTCCTAGACAGACGCCATGACAGTGCACTGCCGGCTGCCACGTGGTTGGAGCCTTTCTTTCAAGTACCTCCCCCGCCCCCGCCCCCACCGCCGCCACGCCGCCTAGAGTCACCTGAATTATACTTAACAAGAGTTTACATAGAACCCCTTGAATTATAAACTTATGTTTTTGTTTCCTAGAAATAGAGTTTTGTTTTGGAAATAGAGTCCCAAAGGAAGATTGGCTTTCAAATAGATAATGTTCTTATCTAACTCAGCACACCTGTGTATTGGGTCGAGACAACCGAAAGTGAGATAGTGAAAATTCCTTGTTTTTCACCAATGGCAGCCAGGACAGAATCGCTGGCCAGGCCCCAGATCAGACTCTGTGATGTTACACAGGATGTCCCTGCTTGGCCCTCAAAAACATGTCTTCTGGATTAAATTATTTAAGTTGCTACAGTTAAGTAACTTTCCTAAGTTATTTTTAAATTCGCCCAGCAGAAAATTGATTGCCATTAATATCTGAAGCTAGCAGCAACTATCGATTGCCAGTAACTAACAGGCAGCTATCCAAAGAACAGTAAACGTTTTTCACAAAATAGTCCAAGATAAAAAAGACAAATCATAGATTAGTAGGTATTGATAAAAAAAAAAAAAACCTGTCTTTTCTTTATAGACAACATAATTATAGTAATCATGTAAAAATGTATCCTTTAATTTTATTCAGATATTCATAGACTACCTTGTACCCAAAAAGCACATTCCTTGACGACTAAGGGAAGTCTATGAGATGCCCATTTATTCCTTTGACATGATATTATATACCATGCTTATGTTAGTGCTGTGAGCTTACTGTATTTTATAAAAAAGAATAAAATTATGTCTTGTTTAAATATGAAAAATTAGTGAAGTAAAAATCTAGAGCACTTCCTGGCTTTATGTAAATGTCAGATCAGATAACTGAATGATTTAATTATTGAGCCTTCTAAATAGCCCTAAATTTCAAATTGAGGAGCAAACATCAGTGTAGAATTTGTAAATCAGTTAATATTTCAAAATCTTACATAAATCATCTAATTAACCATATGAGAGAAGAGACCATGTGATCAGCAACAGTAGTCAGTAATTTACCTTCTCCCAATATATTGATAATTAAAAATCATTTTCCAAGACATTTCTCAAAACTTGTCATCTGAAAATCAGAATGTTAGTCCGTTAGTACGGTCTTGTTTACTTACTGTACCATTTTGTGTTGTCCCACTGCAGAAACTCTGAGGGTGACAGTGTCAAAATAGGCTTTTTAATTGAATAAGCTTTTTTCTACCTTTTGTATTTACCTAGAAAAATTAAATCCCCTCTTACACAAGAAACAAAAGAAGAACAATTCTATCCAGATTTTCCATGGACCAAGTTAACATTTAGCATTAAATAAGCTTAATGCCCACAAAAGGGCTGTTGTCATTTACTTCATCTAGAGGTTGAACTGACAGATATATAACCCCACAGGCTACTTCCTTCCTTAGGACATTCAGCTTTGATTTGACTTTATGTCTGTTTTCCCTTTTAACCTGTAGTAGCACGTATTTGAGGTTTCCGCGACTCTAACAAACCCCTGTATGTCATTCATCCCCACTGGCACCTGAGGTCACCACGACACTAACAAAACCCCTGCGTGTCATTGCCCACTGTTTCATGGGGAGAGGCTGTTTTTACCAAAATTCTGAAAGTAAACATGTTCATTACACAGTCCCCATCTCCACTTAATCCCCTTTTAGCTGCTCCATTAGTCTGTGAAAATTGCCTTCCATTTTATTGCTTTCCAAGGCTTCTAAGAGCTTGCTTAGAAACAAAGTCCAGGATTTATTTGATTCAAAAAGAATTTTTTTGGCCACATGTCCAGTGTTTACTTACTAGTTTCAATGCCTGTAAGTAAATACCCAAACCACGGAGCCACAGAAGCGGGAGGGTGTTTGGACAGTGATGCTGCAGTATCTAGTCCTACCTGGTACCTTCCTAAACTGTTCAGCTCTAATGACAGGTGGGACTGTGGCTTTGTGCAGCATTGGTGAAAAGCCCTATTTCAAAGGGTTCTATCACTGTGTGTTAGTCTGTTTCCATGTTCATGGAAGTCTAGCAATTAGAAGTGGTTAAGACAAGCTGACGCCAGGCACTGAGCTGTCACACGTTTGGTGACTGCAGGAGTGCTGGCCGCGCCTCCTCTGACGGCTCTCCACTGTAGCGCTCTAAAGCAGGTTTTTAAAGGCGCTTGTCTTGTGGGTCCGTGTTCCCTTCCAGCAACTTCACTGCGAGCTCCCCGCACCGCTAGGAGTCTCCAGGTCCGCAGCAGACCTCTCCTTCCTCTCTGTAACTTACTTATCTTGGCTGTAACATTTTCACTACTGGTTACTCCTATAGTGTGCCATTCATAAGTATCTATTAAGTGCCAGCCTGTGCTGACACCATGTCACCAGAGGAGGGTGAACATGGCCACCACAGCCTTTGCCCTTGTTGAGCTTATTGCCTGCAGGCATATCAACAAAAACAAGCACTGACAAGCCACCTCCCTGACCCCTCTGCCACATCTCTTGTTGGCTGTTTCCCTGATTTCACTGTTCCCGTTTCTCAGGGTTACTTCCTAGGCCCTCATCGGACTCTCCTCTCTCTCATGCATGGTCCCGTTTTATCAGGCTTCAGTCAGCACCATATGACTGCTACGCCAGTCTGTGCTATTTGCAAACTTTCCAGCATGTAGCCGACTAGAGACCTCCACCCTAAAATTTTTACACTTCAAGCGCATATGTTCAAATTTCTGCGGATTCACTTGAATTCTGTGCTGCATAGCCCCCTGTCCCTTCACTTACAATCCTTTTTTTCAGATGATAGCATCCATGTTTTCATTGCCAAGTTCTAGGAAGGCAGAGAACTTTTCTGACCACCTCTGTATCACTGGTTCTTAGTGAGTTTAAGCACTGGACGTTTTTGTGTCAGTAAGCAGGCTTCCTTGCCTCTTGCCTTCCTTCCCACCGACGGCATTTATTTGAGTGATGCTCTAGTCCTAGAAACTGTACCCCAAGTTGCTCTAGGAGTCACTATTTAGTCGTTAGCTCTACAGCACTCTACCTGGTGTGACCCTTTCTTAGGATGCAGTTTTTGTCTCTGTGTTTCTGTCTCTTGGGAGCACTCCACACCCGTGTGTCTTATAAGCCAGATGAAGCTTAAGTTTACAAAACAGCCCTACAGATGGGATTGCCCAAGGAGGTAGCGGGCTCCACCCCAAGGCACTGTGCAGCCTTTACCACAGACACGAAACACCAACTTTTCCTTCATCTTAAGGCATTCTTTTCCTGTTAATTCTCTCCTCTCATTACGGGGTGTAATTATACTTTCAGTAAATATAAACCTTTTTATAAATAATATAAAATAAAATAACTTTTTAATCTAACATCTGTTTAAAGTGCAGCAATAACACATGAGAGAAGAGCTGGTACAGCTGTTCATTGGGTGAAAGAACCCAGAAAATGCTCTAGCTCATGTGAAAATGGCTTCCAGAATCCATCCCTTAGCAAAGCAAGCTCTGCTTGACCATTATGCAAATAGCCTTCCAGACAGTGCGTGGGACACACCTCTTTTCCAAGAGCCATGGTTTAATGCTGACAGAAATTCAGTAAGCTATTGGAACATGAGATTTATATTCTCCTGGATCATTTCAATCTCACACTTAAGTAAATGTCATCTCTATACACATAATTCACTCTACTATGATTAGTAGGTTTTATTATAGCAGAATAAATGATCAACTTTCAAACCTTATGTGAATGAGAACATGTGGTATTTGTGTCTGCTCATTTCATTTACCATAAAGTCCTCAAGTTCCGTTTTTTTTTTGTGCCAGGAATGAAAGGATCTTATTCCTCTTTTACAACTGAATAGTGTTCCATTATATACATATCCTGGCTAACAGGAGCGAAACACGTCCAGTTAGGAATCCTAAGCTCCCGGTTCCATAGCAAATAGGGTGAGTACATTTTAGAACAGCCTATTACATGTTCCGTGAAGAAGGGGAGGGTAGTTTGAAAGCTCCACACATCAGGGATGAGAGGATGGAAGCAGTGCTGATACACATGCAGTACACATGTATTGGATTTGACACCCAACTCCACAGATAAATGCAATTACCATACAGCAGTTTAGGACAATATGTGCCTTTCTAGCTCTCCACAGAGTAGAGTAGTTCCTTCAGGGTTTATGATAAATGGGCATAGACCCAGCTGTCTTTGGGAAGTCACTAGGAGCTTCCTGCAATGCACTGAGATGTTCTGTGAGTTAACAATTGAGTTTTAGACTGCTGATTGTTTTCCAACATGGGCAGCAGACCCAGCTTATCACATGCAGCTCTACATCCATGTGATTGCACTGCTCTGTCTGCCAGACATTCCTCTTGTCCCTGGAGCTCATCCGAGAGAGCACAGAGTCAGAGGCTGCCCTGGTTCTCAGGTCAGCTTTGCCACTTGAGCCCTGCCTCTCTGTGTTTCCCCATCCTCATTTTCTTAAATAGAAGGTTGAACATACGTGTGAAACACACACACACACATCTGAGGGTGATTTCATGGGGGTGGTCAAGCTAGGGTAGCTTTGGCTACATCCCTTGTGAATGTTCAGAAATGCATCCAACGGAGTTTTATTGCATTTTTATAAGATTAGTTTGCTTCTGAACTTCTTGAGTTATTGGACATTGGTACTCTGTGTTCAGAGATCAACAGGGAGATATACTTTATTAAAGTGAACCTCCCCACGGAAAGATTCATCTGCAAAAATGGGTGAGAAAAGCATTCTGGCTACCCCTCAATTGCTGCATGATGGGATATTTAGCATAGCCAAAGTCAGAATTTGGGAAGACAGGGACCCCCAAAGTCTGGAAATCTGATAGCATGACTTAAACTTGATATCCTATGGAAAGTCTAAACTAAACCTGGAAATAAGAGCCAAGTAATCAGAGCTGAAGCCACAGCTGTTTCTGGACAGAGAAGTCCTAACACTGGCCTGTGCTCTGAGGTTTCACAGTTTAAATATGCATTATTGATGCCTACAATGTGTTATCTAAGGATACACATACTAATTTAGCAGAGAATGCTGGCAGGCCTCAAGCTGTCTCCAGGATTATATTTCTTGTGTTTTGTTCAAGTCTGAAGGCCTTTGAGGTCACAGGCAGAGCACTGGTTGATGTTAACGTTGATGATTATCCAAAGGAATGACTACATCATGAGTTTATTGCACAATGTGGTATGGGTTTTACCCCACTTGTGAACAAAAGAATTCTAACAACATCCTAACAGCTGTACCAGCCTGCTGCCTGGGATAGATATTAAATCAGGAAGGAAGGGGAGCTCCCTTGTCAGCCTAAGGCTTCCATGTGCCACATGTTGGCGTCGGTGGGAGATGACATAAGAACAAAGGCAGGGGTCAGATTCTGACACCAGGAAAATACCCTGGATGCAGTGAGATGCAGCCATGACAAGAAACTCACATTAGGCGTAAGCAGTGATCACAATGAAATCATAACTGAAGAATGTTTGAGGGTGGAGGGCTACTTCTGAGTACAGTATTCCAGAGATGTTTCGTGCTCAGCCCAAAGGACTGACCAGTGGATGAGATGGAAGCATGAACAAAGGCCCCAACGCACATCGATGCAGGGGGCCTGGCGAGGACTTGAACAGACGGTGTGCAGCTGTTGAGGCTGTGTGGAAATGCATTGGAAAGTGGAATGAAGAAAATAAGGCAGAGCGTCTGTCTTCATGGCCTGTCGATTATTTCACTCCAAAGGACGCTTGAGTTGCAGTGAAAGGTTTGACTAGACCAGAAGCTGCCCTCAGTGTATGCCTCTCACTCTGCTGCATAGGCTTGCAAACAGCTGTCTGTCACTTCTTTTCTCCTATATTCTCATTTCTTGGGTTTTTTTAAAATATTTCATATTGTATATTCGTTAGAAAATCTCAAATTCATCATTACATTTATCTCACTAAATTTTATTAACATCTCACCAGTCTGGAGGAATTATCTGTAAATCTAGCCTTCACAGTAGTGTATGAATAACAGCAAAATCTCACCCCCATGTAACCTGTGTAAGTAGTGACGTGTGTGCACACGTATCAGCCCAGGAGGGCTTATTTGCTTAGCATTACTAAGTGTCTTTTGTTTAAAAAAAAAAAAAAAGTCACATATTGTTAGCCTTCTCCAAATTCCTGCTGTAATTAGAAACTTCTAATGTGTCTGTGTGGTGATATTTTTAGGAGAGCTCCTGGTATCAAAGTTAGAAGCCTCACTGCTCCGGGTGGGCGTTATTTTATAGGCGTCCACATGTTAGTTTTCTTATCTGAATTGATATCACATAAGGACTCGGAGCCACAAGTGTTTACAGGTATTTTATGAATGATAGTGATGTATCGTATAGCGTTTAAAGGGGAGAGGCCAGAGACAACAGGACTTACAGAGTCCTATTTCATTGCAATTTCCCCTGCTCACAGGGCAGGGGTGGGAGGGACAGTGGCACTTAGGAGCTGAGTGCATCAGAGGTTTCAAAGAGGGTGGGGTGATGGAACAGCATATGAGCAGAAACCAGCCGTGGGAATAAAGCAAAGAAACATAAAGAACAAGCAGAACATGTGAATGGGTAAAGATGACTTTAGGAAAGTAATTCTGTGTTAAATGACCAAGACTTTGTGATTGTTTTTGTTTGTTTGTTTTTATTGTGGTCAAGTTTATTTTGCTTTCCATTTTGCAGTTTCTTCAGAAGATTCTGTAAACTTTCTTTTTTAAAGTTGAAAAATCATTTCGAAAGCAGAGTGCTGCGTTTGCAGCAGGGGCTGAGCAGCAGCAGGAGGAGCTTAGATGTCCAAAGCTCCTGAGTGAATGTTTCCTGAAAGCCAGAAACCAGCTGCAGCCCCTCTCTGTCTTATCCCACTAGGATGGCTGCTTCAGGAGGTGCCAGGCCAGGCGGGCTCTGCTTTCTTCCTATGGTACTGGGAACTCCCAGAGTAGAATAGAAAAGGGTCAACCTAGAAGGGGCAGATCCATGACTCAGCACCTTCTCTCCTGGGCTTGGGGTAGCTTCTTTTAACCCACTCTCTGGATTTAATGCAACAAATGGGCGGTAATTTTAGTTACATTGTAGATACTCCTTCCCTCACACTATTAAGACTAAGTGCACTCTACAGTAAGTTCAGTGAGTGCTAGTTACTGTATAATAAACTAGATAAGCCTTTGTGTTACTGCTAAATCTGCCACCTCCACACTAGCAGCACATGTGCGATGTCTAGTATGTCAGAGCCTCCGTAGATATTTGGTCCATGGATGTACAAGTGAGCAAAAGGATTCAGTAAAATGAATCCATCCTCTGAGTTATGAGTATATAGAATACAGCTCGAACCAGGACAAATTCTTTTTGCTCCCTTCATCCTTGGCAACCACTGAGGTATGATTTGAGGCGTCTCTTCATTAGGAATTCAACAAGAGCAGCTTTCTCATTATACGGGCAGTACACTGAGTAATAGGAAACCTGGCATGGCCACAGGATCGTGCACAGTGGCCATGGTCAATAAACATTTATTGGATGACTGTCTTGTTATCACGACGGCCGCAGTAAGCTTCGGTCTGACCATCTGCTTGAGTGGGCTGCGTTGTGACAATAATGTTTCACACTGGGTGTGTGTACTTCAGTTCCTGAAATTCAAGAGAGATCAACACAGACCCTCTGTCAGAAAACCTGGCAGTATCTGTGAATCAGCTGCCTGTCAAACTGAGGTGCAGACGTGTGGCTGTTTTTGCCTGGCACTAGGGACACTCAGAAACATATGGAAGACGCTGTCACAACCAGACTTTTCCCCTGGGGGAGCCTTAGCCAAAACTGTCCGATGTCATCCTGTGGCCAGTTGTGACAAGATGGCTCCTTGACAGCCTGTCTCTTGTTACCTAATCCTATCCATCAGTCCACCTCCTGAATAACTTTTCTCTAGCTCACATGAAAATGTACAGGTGGGAAACCATAAAACACAGTTCAGGACTTACCTCTGTACTCCGTGGGAGCCACCCAGTACTGCCCGTCTATGCCGTGAAACACAGTTCAGGACTCCCCTCTGTACTCTATGGCTGGGAGCTACCCAGTACTGCCCCGTCTATGCCGTGAAACACAGTTCAGGACTCACCTCTGTACTCCATGGCTGGGAGCTACCCAGTACTGCCCCGTCTATGCCGTGAAACACAGTTCAGGACTCACCTCTGTACTCCATGGCTGGGAGCCAACCCAGTACTGCCCTGTCTATGCCGTGAAACACAGTTCAGGACTCCCCTCTGTACTCCATGGCTGGGAGCTACCCAGTACTGCCCTGTCTATGCCATGAAACACAGTTCAGGACTCCCCTCTGTACTCCATGGCTGGGAGCTACCCAGTACTGCCCCGTCTATGCCATGAAACACAGTTCAGGACTCACCTCTGTACTCCATGGCTGGGAGCCACCCAGTACTGCCCTGTCTATGCCATGAAACACAGTTCAGGACTCCCCTCTGTACTCCATGGCTGGGAGCTACCCAGTACTGCCCTGTCTATGCCGTGAAACACAGTTCAGGACTCACCTCTGTACTCCGTGGCTGGGAGCCACCCAGTACTGCCCTGTCTATGCCATGAAACACAGTTCAGGACTCCCCTCTGTACTCCATGGCTGGGAGCTACCCAGTACTGCCCTGTCTATGCCGTGAAACACAGTTCAGGACTCACCTCTGTACTCCATGGCTGGGAGCCACCCAGTACTGCCCCGTCTACTGCTCCCTCCCCTGCCTCCAGCCTCACAGCTCGGCCATGTGGCGCGTTCTATTTCTTTTAATGTATACCTCTGCTTCCCACTGTCCGTCATACACCCAAGCTGCCCTGTTGGAGTTGCTTGTCGCTTCCTTGTCTTGCTGTGGCTTGGCAGCCCTCCCTGGAGACTTCCCTAAGCTCGGTACCTGCTGCTTGCTTGAGGGAATGCCGGAGGAAGGACCCTTGTGTAATCCATTCCCTTCCTGGCAACTGCTGCCTTCTCTTTCCTTGTCCGCGTTTCCCTTCCATATCTCTGCCATACCATTTTTGTGTGTTTATAGCTGTGGACTCAGAACTTCTAGAGAAGGGAGAACTAGGAACCTGGGGTGTTCTCAACAGATTTTCTACCTTCCCCACCACCCCCCATTTTGGGGGGTGCCTCACTGTGCAGCTGTTGCTGGCTTGGAACTATAGACCAAGTAGTCCCAAACTCAGCAAGTTCTACCCGCCTCTGCCTCCTCAGTGCTGGGATTAAAGGCATGCACCACCATGCCCAGCTTTACAGTGTTCTCTCTGTCTCTGTCTCTGTCTCTCTCTGTCTCTCTCTCTCTCTCTGTCTCTCTCTCTCTCTCTCTCTCTCTCTCTCTCTCTCTCTCTCTCTCTCTCTCAGCAATGCTAAGGACTGAACCAGGGCTATATATGCACCCTTGGAGTCCTACTTCCCAGCTCAATGTATTTTCTATTTTTAATTAATAGGAATAAATCTAGATGAGTATAGAATGAATGACCAGCATGGTACAACCCAGCGCTCACATGAATGCATGTAAGTATCCCTCCAGTGGGAAGGATACTGGGGTGAGACAGAGTGGGGTGTAGTGTGCCCACATGAAGAGAAGGAGTGTGCTAGCTCCCCGCCCTACAATAAATCCTAACTCTTAGAGTCCTGGTGTTACCATGTGTGAAGTCCGAGAACACATGATCCTCTTACCACCTCACACAGTAGCTGCCAAGATCAAATGAGATTTAGTTGTTAAGGAAAAAAGTAAACCTGTTACTGCTCAAAGAGACACTAAAGTTTCTATAGCTACCTGCTGTGAACTAAAGGCACCGTGAAACTTTACAGCAAACACCACAAAAAATAAATACGATTAAATTCTCTGACAAATAGTAATTTCATCTTATTTAAATAGTCTTCTTTTGAGGTGATCTCAGAAAATATGGACATACTTACAGAGATTAATAGGTGCAAACTTTCCTTTTATGAAGTAAATAAAAGGAGAAAGTCAAGGTTGTGGGAAACTTGTGAGCTTGTGGTTGCTACAATGAAGAAATCAGCTTATACTTCCATCTCAACCTGAGTTAGGCTCTGTGGATGAGATGTGGTGTTTTTAAGATGAAGCTTGGACTGGGAAGAGAGCTGGAGAGCACTGGGCAGGACATCCTGGCTGGAGATCTGTTCCTAGACAGGATCTACAGTCATCCCTTCCCACCTCTACCCACCCAGGTCATCAGACCCAGGGGGCAGTGCTGAAGGATGGCAGGCAGGTCTGGGACACTTCTTTCCAACCTGGCATTCTTCTCAGCCTTGCTTCATTTCTTCAAGACTCAAAGCTACTCAGAGTTCCAAGCTTCAGGTCTTGAACTCCTGTGTGTCTAGCATCTCCTGTGGGCCTGGGTCTGGTCCTAACTTGTTCACTCCCTTTCACAGGGAAAGAACACATTAGGAATTAAGGATTGCTGTCCTTACCATGCACGTCAAAACAGCCTGTGACTCTGCCCCGTGGTTCTCTTCACTCATGCCATCCTTGCTGGCTCCACAGCCACTGCTGATGCTCAGTGCTGATGCTCAGTGCTGATGCTCAGTGCTGATGCTCAGTGCTGATGCTCAGTGAGCTTTAGCCTCTCACCCACTCTGACCCTGGACTGTCCAACCCTAGCCCTGACCAGAGCAGGAGTCAGTTTCCACACGCAAAAATGAACAGCCAAGAGAGGCCATTAGGCAACAAGAGAATTCCCTTCTCTAGGGACAGGGAGCATCCCTACTGTTTTCATGCAACAGATATCATTGTAAGTATTATTATTTTCATGGGTAAAAATTCTTGGGCCTTGGAATATTTGAATATTTGCCAAAATTCCCACATTTTATTAAGTAATAGAGCTAAGATTCAGGCTCAGTTTCATGTTGAATTGAGAACCTGCTTGCAAGAGCTTCCTCTATGTCTGTGCCACACCAGAGGTGCACAGGTGTCACAAGTCAGAAGGGTTAGGCTAAGTTAGGAGAATGCATTATTCTTGATGGAAAAATGTCTGCTACATTAGACAGAACATTTAAAAAGGACACAATAGAAGGTAATAGGTTGCGTTTATTGAGCACTTCCCTACACCAGGCAGTATCCTAAATTCAAGTGTCTGATCATTCAGTTCTCATAACAGTCCGGTGTAGTAGGTGGTAATCATTTTGTCAGTTCACAGATAAGGAAATGGAGCAGTTTGGACACGTGTCAGGGTTACAGTCTGTGGCAGAGTCAGGAGGTGATTCCAGGTGGTGATGCCTGTCTTCATCGGGTTCTCATTGCTGTGAAGAGGCATCATGACCACCATAGCAACTCTTATAAAGGAAAACATTTAATTGGGGCTACCTTACAGTTCAGAGATTTAGTCTGTTGTCTTCATGGTAGGAAACATGGCGGCATGGTGCCGGAGAGAAAACTCAGAGTTCTACATCTGGATCCATAAACAGCAGGAAGAGAGAGTGACACTGGGCCTGGCTGGAGCATGAAAACCTCAGAGCCCACCCCCAGTGACTCACTTCCTCCCCACACCTACTCCAGCAAGGCCACTCCTCCTAATAGTGACCAAGCGTTCAAACACATGAATCTACGGGGCCTTTTCAAACCACCATAGTGCCTGAGCCTCTTCCTTTCAACCTCTCCCCACGTTTCACCTCTGTGTGATTACTGCTTGAGCATGTCACTCCTGTACCCAGTGGATGCCTGTGGAGCAGAATGTCATATAACTCAAGTCGCCTCGGTCTGTCAGTGTTTCTCAGTGGCTGCTCATCCCACTGCCAACCCCACTGGGGACAGCTTTCAGTGGCCACATATTTCTTTGTTTTTATTGTACTTTCTATAATATATTTCAAAGCATCTTATCCCTGAGCCACATTATTTTAGATTCTGTAGCCACTGGATCTAGCTGTAATTCTTTTCTGAACCTTTAGAGCTCATGTTCCTGGGTGTTTGTGTACTTGTTCAAAACTGTAGCATTTGTTATCAGCCCTTTTTTGACCTCCCCGCTTCTCTCTGTCCCCATGACTCTTCACTTGCTGTCAGACCGCATGGTCAGTAATTAGACAAAGCCTTATATCCTCACCCTCTTCAGACGATCAGAACGTGTGTTCTATTGCTTTGCTCTGCTCACAGCCTGACAGTTCCCCGAGGAAGCCACTGCCTTTGGAGTTTCAGTGGGTGGTAGTCCTTAGGCCCCGGGACAGTAGGATGCAGGATCCATTTGCTGGATTCCACAGGTCCTGTTTCCTGTTCTACTCTGTTTTTCCAGCTCACATACCTCTCCTGGGCACTGTTGCTCTGTAGACATGTCCGCTGTCTTAGCAGTGATCACTCAGGTCCTATTCTTACTTGTTCCTGCATCTGCTTCTGTTTCTGTGTTTCACCCAGCAGAGCCTTGCCTTCCTCTTGTCTTTCACCTTTCGTAATCCCTCCACCCACCTTGCCCGGTTCTCTCTCTGCTTCCTTCCTGCATCCCAAGCAGCAAAATGAGGCTGGAGAAAAATGAAACACATGCACATACAAGCACACACGTACACACACATACACACATGTGCATACAAACACACACTGTATATTCCCCAAGTCAGTCCATTAGTCTCCTTGCTGGACACCAGTCCTAGCTCACCGTGGGGGCCTTTGTCTATGGTGCTCTTATCTGTGTGGTTTCTAGACCTGACTTCACACCCTGGTTTAAGTCATGCTCAAACCGCACTTCTGCAGGGTGTTTCCTAGTCACCATTTATAATGTGCCCTCCCACCACTGGATTGTCCCAGTGGTCCGCTGTCACATCTTCCTTGTTTCTTAGTCATTCTTTTCCCTTCTGTGAAGGGAAAGACCCTGTTTATCATGCCATGATCATGCCTAAAGGCCAAAACAGTGTGGTCCAAAGTTTGAATTCCACCATCTGCAAAATGAACGGTACGTGTGTCCAGGGATTGTAAATGTTAAAACGGTGTGGTCACTCATGGAGTTCTTATCCTGTCACCATTCAGCTCCCTTCTGGTGAGGTCCAGACAAGAGTATCTGCCTTTTTATCCCTCTCTTGGCTCGTCCAGTTAAGCAACATGATCGGTCTCCACACATTCTGAATGAAGGAGCTTCCCAGCAGATATGAAGCTAGTGCCAGATCTGGGACCTGAATTATGCAATACCGCCTTTGTTTTTTCTCTGATAGGCTGTATACATTGCAGGACTACAATCTGATACCTCATATGTCATTCTGCTACCTGTGGGGCGTTTACCCACCAACCTCACAGTTCCTCAGAGTTTTCTTGAGTGCGAGCAGCAGGAAATATTAGATAGAAGGATTTATTGTGGAGAATATTGCGGAGATAAACAGATAGAAAATAAAGGATAGCCTCGAGAGGGCCTGGAACCTTTTCCAACGGGCCCGACTGTTTCTGCCCCAGGGTTTTTATAGAGACGCCAAGGGGTGGAGCAAAAGACCTCCTCCCCCAGCACAGCCAAGTGCAGACCATCTCAGACACCTGCATGCAGGCCCGTGGTCCTAATCATCCTCTATGCGGACCTGTTGGGTAAAGCCACGAGGAACCCGAGAATGGGCTCCCACAGCTACCCCCTACCAGGTTTCCATCTTTGAAATTGGAAATTCTACCTCAATTTGTATCTTTTTTTTTTCCACAGTGATAGGATCTACTCTTTATCTTAAAAGTATTGATGGAAATGATTCCCCACCCCACCATTCAGTCTTCCCAAAGGAGCAACCAACAGCCAATAAATGGCAATAAATAGTAGTTGATATTATTGTTGTTATAAAAGAAAAGGCATAAAATTGCAGTTTGTGGAAAGAGTTTAGTTTAGGAGGCAAAGGAAGGAAAAGTTCCTGCCTTTCCTTGTGATGCCTTCTAGAACCCTAAGATCAGCTGGGGAGCTCATCCTCACCACACTGCATGCCAAACAAGGATGACCACCTTCTCTGGAAGCTTTGACTTATAAACTAAGATACAGTGAATTCTTTGAATAAGAAGCACGAAAAAAATTCCAGCACTGCTTACTTGGTTCTCTAAACTGCTGATATGGCCATAGATTTAACAGTAAAATAGTTTTTGTCCTTTTTTAAAGAGAAAAATTACCATCAGAGTTGCTAGTCCAAGTAGAAAAATTATAGAGGCAGGCTGTGGTCCTGAAGAGCAATCTCTCTCTTAGAGGGTTGACCAGCCAGTATTATAGCGACCTCAGAGAACTCTGGGAGAAATCAAAACACAGGTGCATCATGACTGTAATTGCTACATCGATCTCTTCTTCTGCTGTCTTCAGCTTCTTCTGTGTCGTAAAGATTTTAGTATACAAGTCTTTCATCTGCTTGGTTAGAGTTATCGCAAGGTCTCTCTCTCTCTCTCTCTCTCTCTCTCTCTCTCTCTCTCTCTCTCTCTCTCTCTCTCTGTGTGTGTGTGTGTGTGTGTGTGTGTGTGTGTGTGTGTGTGTGTTTTGAGACTTATTGTGAAAGGTTTTGTTTTCCTGGTTTCTTTCTCAGCCTGTTTGTCATTTGTAGATAGGAAGGCTACTGATTTTTATGTGTTAGTTTTGTATCCTGATACTTTGCTGAACATGCTTATCAGCTGCAGAAGTTTCCTGTGGAGTTTTTAGGGTCTTTTATGTATAAAATCATATCGCCTCCAATTATGGATGCTTAGGCTTCTTCTGTTCCTATTTTATCCCCTTGGTCTTCAGTTATCTTATTGCTAAGACATCAAGTCCTGTGTTGAGTAGGTATGGAGAGAGTGGGCAACTTGTCTTATTCCTGATTTTAGTGGAATCGCTTTGAGTTTCTCTCATTTACATCAATGTTGAATGTGGGCTTGCTATATATTGCCTTTATTATGCTGAAGTATCCTTGTATCCCTAGTCTCTCCAGAATTTTATTATGAAGGGATGTTAGATTTTGTCAAAGCCCTATTCTATATTTAATGAGATGACTGTGTGGTTTTGTCTTTCAGTCTGATTATGTGATGGATTATGTTTGTCTATATATGTTGAACCATCCTGCCATCTCTGGGATGAAGCCTATTTGGTAATGGTGGATAATCTTTTTTTTTTTTGTATTGAAAATAGATTCTTCTCTCATACAATACATCCTGACCATAGTTTCCCCTCCCTCCACTCCTTCCAGCTCCCCCATCCCCTGCCCTAGATCCACTCTCCCTCTTTCTACTCTTCAGGAAAGAGCAGGCCTCCAAGAGATGACAGCGAAACACGACAAAACAAGATACAGTAAGCCAAGGCAAAAGCCCTCATATCGAGGCTTGACAAGGCAACACAATAGGAGAAAAAGAGTCCCAAGAGCAGGCAAAGGAGTCAGAGACACACCCACTCCTACAGTTAGGCATCCCACAAAAACACCAAGCTAACAGTTATAACACACAGGCAGAGGACCTGGCAGACCCATGCAGGCCCCTTGGCTTGACACTTCATTTTCTGTGAGCCCTGCTCAGTTGACTCAGTGGGACATTCTCCTGGTGTCTCCCATCCCTTGTGGCTCCTATAATCTTTCCTTACCCTCGTCTGCAGAGTTCTGTGATCTCCAAGGTTAGGGGCCCAATGGAGACTTCCAGTTTAGACTCTCTCTGCGTAATTTCTGGCTGTGGGTCTCTGCACCTGCTCCCATCTGCTGCCAAAGCCTCTCTGATGGTGACTGGACTATAAAAAAAGCCAATGAAACAAAAAGTTGGTTTTTGAGAAAATCAACAAGATAGACAAACCTTTACCAATGCTAACTAAAAGATGGAGAGACAATATCTAAATTAATAAAATCAGAAACAAAAAGGGGGACATAACAACAGATACTGAGGAAATCCAGAGAATCATAAGAACATACTTTATAAACCTGTGCTCCAACAAATTGGAAAATCTAAAACAATGGACAATTTTCTTCCTACATATCATTTACTAAAGTTAAATCAAGATCAGATAAACAATTTAAGTAGACTTATAACCCCTACTAAAATAGAAGCAGTCATTAAAAGTCTCCCAACAAAAAAAGCCCAGGGGGAGATGGTTTTAGTATAGAATTCTACCAGACTTTCAAAGAAGAGTTAACACCAATACTCCTCAAATTATTCCATAAAATAGAAATATAAGGAACATTACCAAATTCATGTTATGGGGCCACAGTTACCCTGATACCCAAACCACATAAAGATTCAACAAAGAAAGAGAATTACAGACCAATTCCCCTTATGAACATAGATGCAAAAATACTCAGTAAGATACTTGCCAACCACATCCAAGAACACACCAAAATGATGGTGAATGTCTTTTAGATTATTAGTTCTTGTATTCAGTTTATATGAGTATTTTGTTGAGAATGTTTGCATCTATTATGTTCATAAGGCAAAATGCTCTGTGATTTGGGGGGGGTGGGTCTTTGTATGGTTTATGTATCAGGGTAAGTGTTGCTTTATTAAAAGAATTAGGCAATGTTCCTTCAGTTTCTATTTTGCAGAGTAATTTGAAGAGTATTAGCATTAATTCTTCTTTGAAGGTCTGGTAGAATTTTGTGCTGAGTCAATCTGGCCCTGGACTTTTTTTGTTTGGGAGAATTTTAATTACTGCTTGTAATTTCACTAGGGATTATGGGCCTATATAAATTGGTTATCTTATCTTTATTTATTTCAATAAGTTATATATAAGAAATATATCAATTTCTTTTCTGTTTTCCAATTTGGTAAAATATAGATTTTTAAAGTATGTCCTTATGATTCTCCTGATTTTTTTGATGTCTGTTGGGACGTCCCCATTTTGTCCCTAATTTTATCAATTTGGATCTTCTTTCTCTTTTATTTAATTTGGCTACAGATTTATCAAACTTATTGATTTTTCTCGAAAAACCAACTCTATTTCATTGACTCTTTGTTCTGTTTGTTGTTGCTTTTATGTTACTGATTCAGCCCCAAGTTTGATTAATTTGTGCCATCTACTCCCTTTGGCTATGGCTATTATTTTGTTTGTTGTTCTTGACCTTTCGGGTATGTTGTTGCTAAAATGAGCTCTCTCTATTTTCTTTTAATGTAGGCACTTAGTGCTATGAACCTGCCTCTTAGAAGCCTCTTCATTGTGTCCCATGGGTTTGGTATATTATGTTTATTCAATTCTAAAATGTTTTTAATTTGCTTCTTAATTTCTGACTTGACCCATTTTTTTCATTCAGTAGTGAGTTACTCGGTTGGAGTTCATATTCTTTCTTTTGTTTCTGTTGTTGATATCCAGCTTTAATCCATGGTGGTCACGTAGGATGCTGTTATTTCCATTGTCTTACATCTGTTAAGATTCCCTTATGTCCAAGTGTGATCAATTCTGGAGAAAGTTCATCAACTGCTCAGAAGAAAGTATATTTGTGTGTGTTTGGGCGAAATGTTCTACAGATGTCTGCTGAGTCCATTATATTTGTGACATTATTTAACTCTGACATTCTCTGTTTAGATTTTGTCTAGGTGACCTGTCTATTGGTGAGAGTTGGGTATTGGAATTTCCCTCTGGGTGTGTCAGGGTCAATGTGTGATTTTGGCTGCAGGAATGTTTCTTTTATGTGCTTAGGTGCCCTTGTGTTTGATACATGTATGTTTAGAATTACAATGTCCTCTTGGTGGATTTTTCCTTTGATGAGTAAGTAATGCCCATCCCTATCTCTTCTGATTAGTTTTTGTTTGAAGTCTGTTTTGTCAGATATTAAAATGGATACACCTGCTTGCTTCCTGAGTCCATTTGCTTGAGGCTGGCTTAAGTCCCTTTCTCAGCCAATGAGAATTCTTCTTTATAATCCTGAGTACTGTAGTAGTATTGGGGTGTGCTAACTCTTTGGGACTGAGCGGCTCATCTTCCCAGCTCAGAGCACAGTCCTGCAGGGAACCTGCCTCTTCCTGTGTCAGCCCCATCCCAGGGAAAGACTTATTCCACAGGGCAGCTGAAAGGCCTTCAAAGACCCATCAGCACAGCCGCAGGCCTTTGCATGGGGGGGGGGGGTCAGCACAGCTGCAGGAATCCACATTGGGGGTCAGCACAGCCGCAGGACTCCGCATTGGGGGTCAGCACAGCCGCAGGCCTTTGCATTGGAGGGGGGGTCAGCACAGCCGCAGGACTCCGCATTGGGGGTCAGCACAGCCGCAGGACTCCGCATTGGGGGTGGCCTGTGCATTCTTCAGCGCTGCTGTCTCCACCCTACACAGACACAGATGCTGTTCCTGACGCTGCTTGCCAGTAAACCTGCTTCACACATCTCGAAGAGGCAGAATCTGTTTCCTAGGGAACCTCACATCCAACATAGCCTGTGCCTACATTCTTAGGAGCAATTATGATGATTTCTAAGTTTACTAATGTCATTAATTGCAGGATGAGCACAAAACTCTCATAGTTAAGTGAGTTTCTCTGCTGACCTTTGCCATTTTATCTGATATTTTGCTTATTTCTCAGATGAAGGTAGCTGAATGCCCCCAACACTGTGTTGGTCACCATTTCAGTATTATACCAACATGGTCATTTCTAGGCAATGGAAGAAGATAACAGGCAGGCAGTGTTGCCTGGCTACTCTAGTAGATGCTGGTTTGTGACTAGAGACACTGTGTTGGTTTCCCAAGGCTGCTGTGAAAAGTTACTACAAATGTGCAGCTTAAAACAGCAGTTCTCTGGACCAGAAGTCTGAGATTAAGAGGCTGGCAGAGTTGACTCCTTCCAAGGTCCTGAAGGCAAGTGGGTACTTCGTCTCTTTCCTGGCTGTGGTAGCTGGCTTCCAGCTGACCATGGTCATTCCCTCCTGGTGGACTCATCGCTCCAATCTCTGCCTTTTTCTTCCTGTGATGTTCTCTTCTGTATTGTCTCTGCGTGGCCTCTCAAGAGAACATCAGGTCTATCCTACTCTGCTATGATTTTTTAATTAATCCTAATTAATTGCATCTGAAAGGTCTTTGTATTGGTCAGCTTTTGATCTCGTGACAAAACAGCTGAGAAACTCACAGAAGGAAAATGTACTTAGCTCACAGTTTCAGATGGCTCAGTCCATAATGGCCAGCCCCATCACCATGGCCAATTGTAAGGCAGGAGATCACAACCAGGAGCATGTGGTGGAGCCACATTGGGTGCCACAGAGGCAAGGAAGCAGGGAGGGAAAAGATGCCCTTTAAGGAACACTCTAGTGACCTCCTCCTTCCAGCAAGGCCCACTTTATAAAGTTTCCACTGCTGCTTACCAGCTAGTTGAGCCATGAATTTATCAGTGAGCTAAACACAGAGCTTTAAGCCTTAGGATTTAATGACCTCTCAAAGGCCTCACCTCTGGGGATCAGTACTTCAGCCCTGAGGCTGAGGTCAGGCAGTTTTGAAATCCAAAATTTTAAAACTGTATTTCCACACAAAGGAACATGCTAACATTCTGACGGCTGCAAATTTGGGGGAAGATTTAATTTACCACAGACCAGAGGAGAAACATCCAAGGTTTACTTCCGCCTTGGTACCAGTGTTTATGCTGTTGGTATCTTAACTGTGCTCTTAGGCACACTGATCCAGATGTGTGCAGTGGGCCACACCCAGTGACAGAGGGCTCCTTGGGGATTAATCAAGTAGATAATTACTGTCACCGAGAGAGAGTTTGTAAAACAGCAGGATTGAAACTAGGGCAAGGGTCATTACACAGACTCTGACCATTAATTTTTAGTCATACTGAAAACGGAGCTTTGGGATTAAGATTTATTCACTCTCATATCCTTCACTTGCTAATACATGTCAGTTGTGTGCACATGGTGAAGTCATGTGACAAAAAGCCCCAAAGGATGTTGTGTAAATATATTTAGTTTTGACATGTAAGGATTCCACACACTTCAGGCCATGAGCAAGTATGACAGATGCCATCTGTGGGTTCCATTGCGCATGGGGGATGATGTCCTATATACCTAGAGGAAAAATCACTTGGCCTTTTAGAAGCAGAAAAGAACCCTCTGCCTCTGTTTTCTCCCATCACCCATTTCTATCTCAACCCACTTCACAATAAAATCAAGGACATTTTAATATACATTATATATCATTAATATATATGTATCTCTATATGTGTGGATGTGTGTGTATATTTTATATAGATATATGGATATAGTGTGGTGATATTGTGTCCCCCAACATATTGTGCACCCTAATAAACTTATCTGGGGTCAGAGAACAGAACAGCTACTAGACAGACATAGAGGCCAGAAAATGGTGGCACACATGCCTTTAATCCTATCACTTGGGAGGCAGAGATCCATCAGGATCTCTGTGAGTTCAAGGCCGCACTGGAAACAGCCAGGCATGGTGACACACCTTTAATCCCAGCACTTGAGATCTCATGTCTTGAGTGGGAAAGACACACACCTTTAATCCCAGGAAGTGATGGCAGGAAGCAAAAAAGGTATATAAGGTGTGAGGACCATGGACTGGAAGCTTTTTAGCAGCAGTTCAGCTGAGATCCATTTGTGTGAGGACTCAGAAGCTTTCAGTCTGAGGATTCGTGGAAACAGGATCAGATGAGTTGTTGAGGTGAGGTTTGGCTGTGGCTTGTTCTGCTTCTCTGATCTTTCAGAATTCACCCCAATAGCTGGCATCTGTTTTTTTTTTTTATTAATAAGACCTTTTAAGACTCATGTTACAATATATAGATGTAGATATATATAAAATAGAGAGTGAGCGGGCAAGAAGAGGCTTCCTGGGCCAGTCAGAAACATTAAAAACACACCTAAAAAGCCATTCCTGAGCATATCCTCACATAAACTATTATACTCTCTTCTTGGTAAGCAGGAAGTTTCCTGTAGCCTGCGTATCTCTAAGAGGCTTTACCTCAGGACTTTCTAACGTTTGCATTGATTTCTAATCATCTTCTCTACCATAGAATAATGTCTGAACTTGGAACTCGCTTCCTACTTTAACTCATAAACACTAGAATACTGGTCTCATCCCTTTAGATCCAGTCCAAGACTGTAAAAGTACCCAGGAAGGACAAGAAGAGACCTTGACACACAAAGCCCCAGGCTCCCCTGCCATGGTTCACCAAACCAAAGGAGAGGAAACAGAGTTAGTGAGGTTGACCCAGATGAAATTGCTGATATTCAATTAATTTTGACTAAGAAAAATTACACTTGTGAATTATTTAACCTATTATAAAAATTTATAACCTCACAAGTTAGGTTTTATAATCTCTGTTTTCTGTATGGAAAACTTGAGGCACAAAAAAGTTAAATAATATACCCAAGATCTTGTCTGGTTTAAAACTAAGTCTGATTCACATGCAAAAAATCATTTAAGTCTAATGAAATATTTCTAGACATTATAGTATGATATTTCCAAATTCTGTTGTTGAGGTCTTGAAATTGAACACTCTAATCTGCTCTCAGATCTCAAGGAACAGGGGCTTGTTACAAATTTTGGTCCATGTGATCGGGAATGTTGGAGCTAGGTAGCACTTGGAGTGATGTCGGTGGGCTAACCATATCCATAGTAACAGGAGAGATTAGGGTGGAGAAAGGAGCCCTTGAGAAGATCATTCAGTGTGTGTATCACTGTCGTGTCCTGTGGAAAATCATCGACGCTGTTCACTGGCAGCTGCGCAATCCTTGCTTGCCTTTGTATAAAGAACAAATAAGCATCAAGCATTCAATTCTATTTCCTATTTTGTGGTCTAGTTGAGAAGCAGAGAAACAGTTATTTCAGATACTCCAAATAGTGAAGCTCTGGTCCTTGTAGGGTTAATGTCTGGCTTTCTAGGAAAACTGTCATCCAGAATGACTCATTCTCTCTGTCCAGGCAAGTTTCACTCTACAGTGCTGATGTGCATTTCTGTACAAGTTAAATAAGCTCTTTCATTCAGAATTTTGACCATGTTCTTCTTACTTGTAATAGGTTGTGATTGGTATAATAATCATAGTAGAAAGTCATTTATTATGCTGGATCTATTAACATTTGATTCCTCATTAAGAATATTGCCAAATCTGCACTTCATTCTTTCTGCTGACACTGAGTTTTCACAGTGCTTCTTGATTTACTTTTATGGTGGAAGTTTCAGAAGTAAATGTTTTAATTTAATGTGCTCTAAGCCTAACAGTTTTCCCTAGGACACAGTGATTCCCAAGAGAGGTTTGTGGTGCCGGTCTGAGAGGATCTGCATACCTTGATACACTGACCAAGCCCCAATCCCAGCATCTCATCTCGGCGCTTAGCAGAGACTCAGACCTGGCCAAGGAGAGTGTGAGGGACTGATGAGGGCCCTGTCTTCTTCTCCTGGGACGTCTAGCGGTTTCTCAGACAAGCCTTCTGCGTTGTTCCTCTCTGTTCTCCATGCTTCCTCAGTTTCCTGGTGAACTGCCCATCCTCCTGTGTCCCCTCCACTCTCACTTTCAGGGTTCCTTGCATATTTATAGAGAATTTCTCTGTCAACACCTAGCTACAGTCAGCTGTGAGGGCACTGGCTGCACCACAGTCAACACTCTACCCTGATGCCTACCGTTACCTTTTGAATAGAATTGTCCTGGCAGCCATGTTCCCAAGGTGGCATTTTGCATTAATGACACATTATGCTTTGGAATAAACTAGTCTGAGAAATCACAACACAATCTTAATTTAACTTCCTTGTTGCTGTCTATTGATCTGCTCCACATTGAGGTTCTGCTCATATCTTCCCACAAGTCTCAGAGGTTTGCCTTGCCTACAATTTGGAAAAGAAAGAAAAGGAAACATGCATGCATTCATGACTATCCACTTATTGTGTGTGTTAAACACACCTTGGTCTTAGAGAAAGTCTGTTCTGTGCAGCACATGAGGCCCACAGATAAGATCTGATGAAAGCAGAACCCACTGTGAATAAACGGAACATCCTCAGCAGCTGTGCTGATGCGCAGCACGAGGTGTTTGGCATCGGGGATGTGCCTTCCCACGCAGAATTCTCACCTGAAAAGCTGAATTTCTTAATTAACTCATTTAAGCCGTTAACAGAGATTCCTAAACTATCACTTTGCCCTCAAATAGCTTCCTTTTGAGTTGATGGAGCAGAGAACAACTCTACAGCTAAGTGAGAGCTGTGTGGGTGCTATTTTCAGGACAGCTGATCTACCATGTCACATACTTGCTATATGTCTGTGGATAGCTACCTAAATTCTTCTAGTCCTTGTGTCAACACTGGGAGTAAGCCTCCTTCAGCTTTATCTTACCCATCAGACATTTGAGACAAGAGAAGTGGTTTGACCAAGCTCACATCTGGATTAGAGAACAGCCTGAATCCAGAGCGCTGGCTGCTGGATTTGCCTCTCATCACCAGCATAACTCCCATTGATCCCTGAAAGAAGCGAACTGCTCCACCGGATAGAGCGAGAAGGTCCTGGAGTGGCCCAGGATGGCCTGGACTAGTTCCTGAGGGTAGAAAGGATGGAGCTGGGTCTTCTGGTAATGGGCGGTGCCGGCCTCTACGCTAGGTGGGCCGAAAACATGGCAAAGGCCCAGCCCTGTGCTTGAGCGAGACAGGAAGATGACTGATGTGGCCAGCACACCCGTTCCTCATTTAGCACTGCTTTTCACAGCCTGGAAAGATGGTCTCCATTTTCAGATTCACACGTGAAGCATGGTAATTAAATTGCTTTTGTGCTGAGATGCTGAGAAGAATATAGATTATTAAAACTCTCCTTATGGCAATTATTTCATAGATAATCTGTGTCAAGTGTTTGAAAAGTACTACCAGGAATCAATTTTTAAAGATGATCCATTCAAAACCACCTCCTATCAGCATTTATAAATCGTTAACCAATTCCAACAACATGAGATCACACTGTTCCGTTTTTCCTTTGGTACGTAACTCCTGGGCTGTAAAACTGACACTAAGGTGGCTGCTATCACAACTGAGCCTCCTCACTCCCAAGTCCCTGCCATGTAGTAAAAAGCAAGTTTCAATCAAGCAACATAGAATACTACAGACTTGAACCTTCAGCATACATGAATGGTTTTGAATGTGCGCCTTTATGTAATAGAACAGAGACACATGGAGATGTGTCCTCAAAGGAAAGTACTTAGTATGATGTGAAAGTAATTGACAGTTGGGTCCTTCAGAGCCTCCAACCAGTTCTGTGAGTTGTTTATTCCTTTACCTGTTCCCACAGACGGTACCTTTTTCTCTCTGAATAGACTTCCAGAATGGTTTACCCTTGTTTTTGAGGGTATTCCATCAGCTTAATTTATTTTTTTACTGAGGATTCTCCTACTGAATGAAGCCAGCTAATGTACCTTTTTCATTTATCATTTCATGTAAGGGAAAAGTCAATCAGTAAAGAACATGGTTTCCAGCCTCACCCATTTTTCAAGACTGACAGTGAAATCCAAGAATCTGATTTTGGCTTCTGGAAGCCTGGGACTTGCTGATCCTATGGAATCCAACGTATTTGATTAGCTATAAACAAACTACTGCACTGACTTAATTCAAGACTCAGTAAATTAATTCAATTTTATTAATGTGACTAAAAAACTAAATTTTCTATCAAGCTAAACAGTCATCAAACTGCAAATGACAAACTGTTCATATTTATAGAGAGGTCTGGTAAGAATAGCATTAAATACATGTTAGAAGTGAAACGCTGGAGTGATTAATGTGCAGTTGTTTGCATTTTTAATAGTTCACTCATATATCAGATTAGTATTTGTGAATACTATCAGACTATTCTTTCGCTGTCAAAACACTCATTACTGCTGACAGCTATAACATAGCTGCATTAATCCTTAATTCCTTGATTCAATTTTCTAATTGCTTTTTTGGCATGCGATGGTGGCTACTCAGGCCCATGTGATCTTATTCATCATATCCCATAAGAATGTTCTTTAAATTATAACGGCCATTAAAAGTGCCTGAGCAGGAAAAAAACATTAGCAAGCATTAGAAATTTTAAATTTCATGATACTTAGGCAAAGTACTAGGTACTGCTATGTCAGATATTCTAGAGTTTGTCCATAAATTATATAAATCATAGTCACAAATTATTAAAGAGGAAAAGGACCCTGAAAGTCACTCAGCCTACTGGTTCACTTTACGTTTGGAGGAAGTGACGTCGTGGCACACGGACAGACAGTGCAAAGCTGACCCGGGGACTCGCTTGTTCCAACACTCGTGTGTTTTTGTGGCTATGTGGGGGGTGTTTGTGTGGATGTGTTTATGTCAGGGGTGTTTCTTGTGGTTTTTTTAGTGTGCTTTTTTCCTTTGCTATTTATTTTTGGTTTGTTTCATTTTTGTTTGCCTAGTTTTTTGTTTGTTTGGTTGGTTTGGTTTGGTTTGCTTTTTTTTTTTTCTAAAAAGAGAAAGAGAAAGGGCTTAGAGTTTGGTGGGTGAGGAGGCAGGGACAATCGGGGAGGAAGAGTGGAAGGGGGAAAGCGCAATCAGAATCTATTCTATGGAAAAAATTGTTAAAAATTCTAAATAAAAAAGTGTATAAAATTATCAAATGATTAATTAAAATATTTTTAAAATAAATGGGCATACATATATAATTTTTATAACTAAAATCCTCAGTTGGTTTCTACTACTCATAGCCAACTGAAGGGATGAGAGAAGCCTTGAATTTTAAAAATGTACTCTTAGTAAAATTGTATATTTAGAACGTAGAGTAGCCTGATAACATTGCGGCTAGAATTTCAATTAAAAACCTACGTATTCAAATCCTGATCTGCCCCAACTGCCTGGGTTACTTGGCAGTATCAGCTGACCTCTCTGAACTCTAGTTTCTTTATCTGTGTAATAGAAAATAACACTTTCTCCTAGTAAGACAGCTACATAGTTACACATAGCAATGTGTGTGAAATGCTTAGCAGCACACAGAGTACCTAAAGTACTCAGTACATGTTAGTAGTTGTTATTTCCAGTGTTTTATTGTCCCTCCAGTACCCTTAAGCGGATATTGTCATGTCGTCGTACTGTTGGCTGGCTGCTGCCCCTGTGACAAGCTTACTGGCTCCTATCTCCTCTCTTTTACTCATGTGGTATTCACCACAACATGCTACAGACAAGGCAAAGACTAACTCAGGCCTGCTCGGGAACTCATGGACACCCAACATATGCCCCAATACCTGTATTAAAAGGCTGAGAGACACGTCCCCCAGGTCAGCATAATGCTTGGGCATTTCAAAGAGAGGGCGTAAGAATGAGAAACTTGATTTGGGTGGTATTAGGTGGCACACACCCACGACCCCAGCACTGGGGAAGCGCCAGCAGGAAGACCATGACCTCCACGGACAGCTTCATAGCGAGGTGACACCGATGTGGCTTTGAGGGGTGTCTGTCTGACCACCATCCTTATGGTCTTGCTCTAAACCTTCACTTCTTACCTATGAATCCGAACCCTGCACATGAGTGAGCAACTGGTCTGAGAGCATCAGATATTCTGTTAAACCCGAGGCTTCCATGCCACGGGCTTCCAGGGATGACCTCTCTGGGGTTTCCGAGCAGGTGAAGAGGAAACCTTTAGCTAGCTTTGCCCTTTGGCGTGTTCTAAACCTGCAGGGACTCATGTCACAAATGACAGTCTCACTTTCAGAACATATTATGTTTCAAGATATATCCCGAAACTATTTGTGATTCCAGAAGCTTCTCTGGTTATTTGTCTTTAATAGCTAAAAAAGACTGGGAAGGATTTGCCATAACATTTGTGACCCGTCATAATGACGACTTGAAAAACCTCCAGCAAAGCAGCAGTTCCGTGTGGGTGTCCATGCCGCGTGCTTCCTGAACTAGGGCTGCAGCGTGTTTTATCATTGTCAGTGTTTTCTACACCAGCTCTCTGCAGCACAACAAACAGGAAATGCCTTGCAGTCAGTCCTGCTGCCGAGTGCTGCAGGCAGCAGCAGATCTGAGTCTTATCTCCCCTCAGGGCGGCCCTGGAAAATCCACGATAAATTGCAAGGTTCTCTGAGCGTGTTATGTCATTGTGAAGTGATGGTGATTCACAGTTATATGTCTGTCACAAAACAACTGACAAACCTCAGGTTATCCAAAATATTATCATGTGTAGCATGTTGCCACTTTCTTTTGTAAATTTCTAATGTTATATAGTGTTTCTTTCCTTTTTTTAAATTTAAAACCCCATATTTAAACTGATATTGTCACAAATTCTTTCACAAAATTTTTAATTATGTGAATTCCTTCCAGAAGTGTCAAAGAACTGGCTAGTAACTAATATTTTAAACATAATAAATAATTCATGTTTTGCTAATATCCTTCTATGAAAATTCTTGGAGCTGAATATAGACCAAGTTGTAAGCCAATTTGCTTTTAAAATAGAATTTTAATCTCCTTTTTTTTTTCTGGAACTCACTTGGTAGCCCAGGCTGGCCTCGAACTCACAGAGATCCGCCTGGCTCTGCCTCCCGAGTGCTGGGATTAAAGGCGTGTGCCACCACCGCCCGGCCTAATCTTTTACATAGCTTATCAACACAGAGAGGTTTTTAAAGGTATTTTCTATATGATCACAGCAAAAGTGAGAGTGAGAGAATTAGTCTAGGAATGATTCTACAAACTGGGTGTTGTGGCACGCGCCTTTAATCCCAGTGCTCAGGAGGCAGAGGCAGGTGGATCTCTGTGAGTTCAGGGCCAGCCTGGTCTACAGAGTGAGTTTCAGGGCAGCCAGGGCTACACAGAGAAACCCTGTCTCTTCTTCAAAAAGAAGAAGAAGGAGAAGGAGAAGGAGAAAGAAGGAGAAGGAGAAGGAGAAGAAGAGGAGGAGGAGGAGGAGGAGGAGGAGGAGGAGGAGGAGGAGGAGGAGGAGGAAGAAGAAGAAGAAGAAGAAGAAGAAGAAGAAGAAGAAGAAGAAGAAGAAGAAGAAGAAGAAAAAGAAGAGGAGGAAGAGGAAGAGGAGGATAGTGATTCTACAGATCTACAGACTAGGTCTTCCATAGGCATAATGGCATAATTCCTGTGCCATGGTCCGGTTTCTCATGCCCTTTGTCCTCCGATGCGGTCTCTGTAGTTTAAAGTGTTGCATGATTAAGCAGTATTCCACCAGAAACTCACAGTTAAACTTACAGTTTACTAAGTTTTCCTTCAGTTGGTCTTTTGGAATTTACAGTCTTTCCTGTAGTGTTAAAAGGTAGGAAGCCAGGTGGCGGTGGCACACGCTTTTAATCCCAGCACTCAGGAGGCAGAGCCAGGCCATCTCTGTGAGTTCGAGGCCAGCCTGGTCTATAGAGCGAGCTCCAGAACAGGCACCAAAACTACACAGAGAAACCCTGTCTCGGAAAAAAAAAATGTAGGAAGGTAGCCTGGCAACAAGATTCCCAAATGGACTCCCAAACCATTGATTTTTTTCCTAAAGCCCCACACCAAACCACACCATTTCTCAAAAATCTTTAGTCATATTCAAATTCTGCCATTCTAGTTTCTGTAATCAGTTTTTTTAATGACTTTGGATAAACTAAATGTATTGCTTGTTGCACTTAGAGCTAGAAAACAAAAAAGCAAAAATAACCTTGTCTGTTGACACCAATCATCAGTTTTTCTTATATACAATGAAAGGGATTTTGATATTTCTAATAAATTACTATCATTTAAACCTGGAATTCATTTTACATTCTCTTGGTATATTTTAGCAAATTGACCTTTACATCTATTTTGCATCTATTAAATTAAAATACATTTCAGTTGCCTAGAAATATGGTTGGAAATTTCATAGCATTTTTTCAGTTAGTCTTGCCATATGACAAGCCTATTCTCTAAATATTTACATCATTGGATAATACCTATGTATTTATGCTAATTCTGACTTAACATTTTCAAAACTTAATCTGTTAAATTAAATGTAAACTTTAAAAGTATCAGACCATCAGATCGTGTAACTTGGTGCCAGTAAAACAGCATGGCTGATCGCACTATCTTGAACATTTTAATGCCCTTCGCTTCCCACCCTGGCCGCTGCCACCTTTGTATTGAAAACTTCCAAAATATATCTATAGGAGGAAAATTTTATACATGAGATTTATGTTGCTATAAAGGAGAAATCCTTTATAACCACATAAAAGTGTTGTAACTGGGAACTCAGTCTACGTTTTACATAAAAGGAGACATATTTTATCTTTAATGCGTCATTAAGCTTTCTGGAAATGGCAATATTCTAGAATATTCTAGGTGAATGACTACATATGTCTATATTTCTTCAAAAGTTCAAATATCTTCGGTAGAAAAAAACTGAATAAATTATTTGTTCTAATAATTGAAGGTATTTTTTCTGTTATTTGTCTTTCTTCTATTTAATTTTTGCCTTTATGCAGAGGTACCACTTTGACATATCAGCTGACTCCCACCTGTAATTCTTCAAATAATGTAGCCCACACTGCCATTCCCAGGCTAAGATGATAACCTGTAATGTCTCAAAAGTCACTTTAGTTATTTTGAGCCCAAAATATGCATATAATTGTGTGCAAGTGGGAAAGAGGTGAGTGTGCAGGTATGTGTATGTGAAGTGCATGTTTATAGATATATAGATACATAGATAATGGAACTCTCCATTATATATGGAGTTCCCTTAAGCCACATATACAGAAATAAAGAACAGAGATGTGGTCACTAGGTCAGGAAGGGATAGAGAAGTTGGCATAGAGCAATGACCATAAACCTAGGTTGATAAGGTGACTGAATCTAGATATCTGTTGTACAGCAGGAGGGCTGTATGTAACAACATTATATTGTCTGCTAAACTGCTAAAAGGGTAGACTCTTGAATGTTGGCAATTTGCTTGACATTGGCAATAATGTCACTTGTGTTTGGTGTATTCAGCATGCATACATGGAACTCGTCTTTAAAGATAGATATGCCAAATCTATTTGCAAAGAAATGCAAAGAAAATTAGCCAGGCCATGTCACCTATGCAAACTTACAGTGGGTTTTCCTTTTCAGGGTGCACCTAAACCAATAGCCATAGAACCCTGTGCTGGGAACAGAGCTGCCGTCCTGACGGTGTTCCTGTGTCTACCGAGAGGATCATCAGGCGCTCCGCCCCCTGGGCAGTCAGGTATGATGCATGAGCCAACAGTAGTTAAACCCACTCGACTGAGAGGACAAAACAGCTGCACTGAAGTCACTGTTGTCAGGACCCTTACCTGGTTCTAACTCAGAACATGATAATGAACTCTTATTAGCATGTAAACTGTCACACAAATATGTGCATTCTATGCTTAGGCATTCACCAGTGTTTCCTGTATAAACACCTGTTGATGTATGTGTATTTGTGTAGTGTGTTGTAATTTGATTGTTGTGAGAACACTCACTAGCACGGAAACAAGTTCTTGATGCTTTTGGCCAGCTTCCTTTTTCCTAGTATGTGTGGCTTATAGGAAGCCAAATTGTAGCTATGATGAAAACTTTGCATTGTTGATGTGGAACCAACCCAGGGGAGTGTGTGTTTAGGGGACTCAGTGCCATCAGGAGACAACAGCTCATTGCGAACATCTCGGTGTGAGTGGGATGGGCTAGGCACTCTCTTTCCCTCAGATGAGCGCAGTGAGTCCTGTTCTGAATCACAGTTCCCTGCCTGAAAAGCATGTTTTAGTTTTGGAGCTGATTGTTTAAGTATGGTCTTGGAGTTTCCTCATAGCTAGGATGCCATCCATACTGTAAACACACTCAATGTGAATGTAATTGGTAGTCTGATCACATGCGACACTCATTTCTCTGTTTACATGTTATAGTCCATCTATCCAAAAGAAATTTTTTTATATTATGATTGTCTTTTCTGGTCAACTCTAAATGAAATGAATGTTTTCAAGAGCAAGAGAGATTCCAGATCTTTCTCCTCAATTCCTTTATACATAAAACAAAGTGCCAGGGTCCTGGCAGCTTCTGTGACTGTAATGGATAATGAACTTGCCTCTCTACTTACTTATCTTTGCTTACTCCCCAACTTAACTTTGACCTTGCCGTGGTTTGTATTTATCCCCTCCCAAAATGGAAAACATACCTCTTTACATCTTTTAAGCTCTAAGTATCTTGTGCTACCAAACTACCCTATGTGAACAGTTCCCAACAGCCTTCAATTCCTCATTTACAACACTCTTGAGGTCGTCTTAGTGCAAGAATGTCTATCCAAAAGTCAACAGTAAATGTTTACTCAAAAAAGAGATCCTATGCACACCCTCTTGAACACTGGGTGGGTGTCTGTTCTTTCAGCACTCCCCCGGTGAACAGCGCACAGGAGAAGCTTTGACACTGGTCAGATGTGATGGATATTTATAGTTCTGTGCCCAGCTAATGGAAGCATGGCTCTAAAGCTGGGAAGATTTCCAAAACAAATACTTCACTAATGAAAACAAGCCAAGGTGATATAGACCAAGGTTCCTCTTGATCCCTGACAAGCTGCCTTACTGACGGGGAGAAGTAAAGGCAGCTGCCAATGTTCTCTCTGTCCCTTTAACCTCTGAGATCCTCTTTGCCTGGTTTTAAAAAGCCTCGTATTTGTGTGGACCATCACTGTAGCTGTTTGCTTGTAGGGGAGGCATTATGATTCCTCGTGATAATGCTGCTTTAGCCGTGGTGTTTACACAATGCTCTCCTATTTTTCACATTTGATCTTCATGACAAGGCTGTGAAATAGGTAATATAGAGCTCTAAGTGACAGGAGTTAGGTGTAGAAAGCACTGTGATTCTATGCTCAAGGAATAATTGGAGTTGGGGAGACAAGGGTAGAGAGCAGAGGAAGAAAAATATTACTGCTAGCCGTCCATCTGGAGCAGAGAACTATTCTCTATAATTAACAGCCCACATCTTCATAAATTGAAGCATTGGAATTGATGATGATGATGTCTACAGGGCTGCTCTAGGTAGGTAGATGAAACACTGAAATAGTTCTCATACTTTCTCCAGAGCCTGGAAAGTGAAGGATGTGGTATGTGTCTCTGTGCATTATTCAAGACAATCTTGTTGCTTGTTTCGTTTTTAAAAAACCTAATAAATTTGCCCAGATATTCTTGGAGGAGTAAGAATGTTCTTTGGTACTATCCTTCAAGATACATGATATACTAATGGGTGGATAGGATGATGGTTGATTGACAGGTATGAAGCAAGCAAAGTAAAAATGTCAATGGGAGACTCAAAAGTGATGGGAATACCAGCATCCATTATGTTCATTATAAAATTCAACTTTGCTATATCACTGATTTTTTTTATAGTAAAACCTTTGGATATAATAGAATAGCAATCTCGTGACTGTGCTGGAAAGCAGAGTCTGTGGGTGCCTTCAGGACAGCCACCTTTCCCAGACCTGTTCTCGCCCATTTAGCACACTAATGTTGAGGGTGGACCTTCCTCCCAAATCCACTCAGACTGTCACAGACTGTCTCCATGAAATCGGTCACACATAGAGGACACTTACCAGGCTTCTGAGTCTTCTTTGGTCCTGTCAGGGTGACAGTTAAGTTCACCACCATACTCTTTCTTAAAATTTGCATTTAGCACCTGGCAGTAAGTGTCAAGAAACACACTCTAGTGACCATCTCCTGCAGGGGCAGCTAGTGCTCTTATGGGATTCAAAAGTGCTTTGCCTCTTTCTACTAACAACTATTTCTGTAATATTTAATGAGCAGGGGTGTCCTTTTTGTGTATGTCTTGAAAATGTGAACTGCCTTTGGCCTTCATCAAATCTGAGATCAAAAGAAAAACTGCATGCCCTCTGGATTACTCAGGTACTAATCTTTTTCTTGGTATTATCTGTTCACTTTTTAAAAAACATACAAAGTAATGGGTTTCCTTGGGACATTTCTATACAAATATGATGTCATTAAACTTTGTTCTTATTTGCCCTCCTCATGGTCTTCTTTCCAACCCACTGCTCTCCCGTTCCCTTTCTCCTGCTTTCTCTACATAGATTCTATTCTCCTTTCTTGACACCTCCTCTTTAGACTTCTTCCTAATCTGCTAATCTTTCCAGGGTGTGAGTGAGTGTGTATGTGTGTGTGTGTGTGTATGTCTGTTGTGTGAACATGTGTATAAATGTGTGTGTCTATATATACGTCTGTGTGTGTGTTTTGTTTTTCTATATATATTTCAGTGCTCATGAGTAATTCTCCCCTTTGGTGGCTTATAAGTAAAGCACACGATATTAAATGGTTTTTTGTTTGTTTGTGTTTGATGTCTGTAGAGTTGGACTAATCAGGTACCTTGCTCATCCAGCAAGCGTGTGTTTCCTGTGAGCAGCCTTGCCAACTACACCAGACTCTGAGGTTACCGTGAGATCTGTACTGTTGGCATGTGTTCACCATGCAGCCCCTTTCTCTCCTCACCTCACAGTTGCTGCAGAACCTGCATCCATGAAAACATGACACATGAAGTAGCTCTGCTGCCTGACACTGAACCAAGCTTGTCTCCAGTCACTCAGACAGTACTGTCACCAAGCATTTTAGAGTCACATTAGGATGAAATGTGGACAAAGGAAGTAGACCTCTGGAGAAGCACAAATTAGAAAAGATAATGACTACTGACTCTGATGGAAGATTATGGATTCCACAGTTTATGAAGTCCTCCTAATGAGAGGCAGCTTAACGTTCCTCACTGGATTAAAAGTCCCAGGGCCCCAAACGTCTACTGATAGAATGAATCCGTGTGCTTCAACTAAAACCAAACTTTTACTGTGACCCAGCCTCCTGCATGACTTATTTTTGAAGATTTTGTTATTGGTGTGTGTGTGTGGTGGTGGGACACGCACATAGTGCAGCACATGTGTGAGGTAAAAGGCAGCCTTATGAGGTCTCTCCTTTCCTTCTACCTTTATGTGGGTCCCAGGGGTGGAATACAAGTTACACAGTTAGTTCAGCTGCTGACTCCTCAGCATATGTGGGATGTCTGACATTAACAAGGAAAACAGTGCTGGGAAGTCTAAGACTGTGGTATCTCAATTTAGGTTTAGACAGTTGGGCAAGATGACCAGACATTTTTGGAATAATCTACAAGTATTGCATAAAGTTTAAAATGATATTCTAGCCACAGCGTCATTGATTCATTTCCTGTTTAAAGCAATGATAAAAAAGACCTTTGAAGTTAAGAGAGGGGGGGGGCTAACAATTCTGGGCCATCTGTTGTATTAAGATACATAAACATGCATGTGTATATGTGTGCACACACACAAAGTATGTACCCGTACACATACATACACACCATGCACACACATATATATACACAAACATACTTACTGCTTCCAGACCCTTTGTGAAGCTGCTGTGACTCCCCTTTTTATCTGAATCTCCACAGAGAGTGAATAACTTGGCCAGACTCCATTCAGCTAATAGATGAGTGAGCTGGAATTCAAACCCAGGGCCTTTGGACCCTCAGCCTGTAACCACTGTGACCTCAATACAAACATGAGGTGCTTCTATATATAGCTCTCAGTCCTGATAAAAACAAACAAGCAAACAGACAAACTTAAATCTAGTCAAGAAAGACATGGAGGGTCTGTGCTAATCAGTGGGCTGTGGAGAGCAAGCCAGATTCATTGGTCTTTCCTGGTGATTTCACTGTAGAAATTTGATAAAATGCAAATATGTGCTTGTCATACCATACCTGCTAGGAAAGCCTGGTTCTGTGTGTCATGACAACAGGAGTGTATGGTGACATGAGAAGAACTCAGCATGTCAGTTATGGCAACAGAGTTACCAGTCCTGAGGTGGGGACCAGGCTCGCCACTAACTAGTTGTGGTGATAATGTGTTCCCCAATATATTGTGCACCTTAGTAAACTAATCTGGGGTCGGAGAACAGAGCAGGCACTAGACAGACATAGAGGCCAGAAAATGGTGGTACACACGCCTTTAATCCTAGCATTCCAGAGGCAGAGATCCGTCTGGATCTCTGTGAGTTCAAAGCCACACTGGAAACAGCCAGGCATGGTGACTCACGCCTTTAATCCCAGGAAGTGATGGCAAGAAGCAGAAAGGTATATAAGGCGTGAGGACCAGGAACTAGAGCTGGTTAAGCTTTTAGGCTTTTAGCAGCAGTTCAGCTGAGATCCATTTGGATGAGGACTCAGACAGAGGCTTCCTGTTTGAGGAAACAAAATCAACTTAGAAATTGGAGAGGTGAGGTTGGCTGTGGCTTGTTCTGCTTTTCTGATCTTTCAGTGTTCACCCCAATACCTGGCTCTGGGGTTGTTTTTATTAATAAGACCTTCTAAGTTTTGTGTTACAACTCACTGTGTCATTTTCTTGTGACTGGGCTGTAGTCTGAAGATTCTCTGACTCACTCCAAACTGACTACACAGCTCTTTCTTCTACAAACTGCTGCTGTGTTTATTCGGTCATTTAACGGGTGCTTCCGGTTGCCTGGGACCAGCAAGGAATGTTTATTTTCCCATGCACCCCTTACCAGTGACAAAGATTAGTTAGCTTCTGTCTGAATCAACCTTTCTGTTACTGTGATAAACACTGTGACACAAAGCAACTTGGAGAGGACAGGGACTGCCTCAGCTCACAACTCTGAGCTCACACTCCATCACTGAGGGAAGTCAGACCCTGGAGCAGGAACTGGAGCAGAGACCATGGCTGCTCACAGGCTTGTTCCCCCTGCCTGCTTTCATGTCCCATGCAGGGCGAGGGCCCAGGGGTGGCACCACCCTCAGTGGGCTTGGTACTCCCACATCAGTCATTATTCAAGAAAATAATGACTGCTTACAGACTTGCTTACAGGCAATCTGTTGGAGGCGTGATTCTAGCTTGTAGCAAGTTGACAAAAACAACCACAACCTAGCTAGCACAGTGTCACTTTTAAATGTGTGTGAGTGTGTGTGTGTGTGTGTGTGTGTGTGTGTGTATGTTTGTGTGTAAAACCTGAGTCCATTTAGTGTTGCTCTTTTAGGGCTGACCGCTTGGTATTGGACCAGCTGGGGCTTCATCCCTGAGGAAGACTGATTCTTTCTCTCAGCAGTCATTAGCTGTCTTGTGAGATTTTCTCCCTCCACGGTGGCATGTCAGCTGGTGCTGTCATTGTCCAGGTCTTGTGTGGGCAACCACAATGCTGAGATTTCATGGGTGCAGGTTCATTGTCATGGAGAGAACAGACATCCTGGCGCTCTGCCCTTTGGGTCTTTCTGCTCTCTCTCTCACAATGTTCCCTTGGCCTTAGGTATCAGGTTTGTGGATCTCTCCGTTGGAGCCTGGCACTCATGACCAGTTGGTCTCTAAATTCTGACCTCTTGTGGATTTCTGTGATGTCCTCGTCTGCTACAAAAGAAAGATGCCTTTTTGATAAGACGTCAGAGCTACTCTTATCTGTGAGAGTAAGGACAAATGTTTAGAATGCAGTTAGACATTATAGTGTTTAGGAAAGTGGTAGCAGTAAGTTCTCCTGTACTTAGTTAGGGTTACAGGGCCAGAGGTGAATCCCCCCTGTTGAGCGGGCTGTAAATCCAATTCAACTGCTGTTGTTTACTCCCAAGATGTAAGTGCCACCTTTGGGGCTGTCTTGCCGTGCTGATCATTGTGAACAGGCATCAGAGCTGAGGAGGATGGTTGCGTTTCTCCCTTGGCAGTTGGCATAGTGTCTTATGGGTACTATGAGAGCTAGTCCCCAGGGAGGCTCTGGGTCAGATCCAGCTCAGTTGCTCATCTGAAGTGCATGGTGTCTTCAGCAATAGGGACTTACCTTCAACTTCTGGAAGGGAACCAAGGGCAATGGCAGTACCCTGTATTGTTTTGGGGACCTCCTGGACTCTTCAGACAAATGTCTTGAAAGGCTTCTCATGCCTGGTCCTTCGGCATTTTTTAAATATAGTCTATGGCTCTTCTTGAAGAAGTACTGTCATCTCAAGTGGCATAATTTCATTCAAATATATGCATGTATAACATTTAATTTTGTGAGAACATGTAACAATATGATTTCACTGACTTTCTAAGATATCCTCAGTGTTATTTATCCCCCCACCTACCTACCCTCCCAGTTAAAGGTCATCCTTTCCCCATTTCCTCCCTCATATCACCTGTGTCCTGCCCCTTTCTAGAGCCCTGCCCTCACCCCATGGTCCCTTTTTACTGGTCTCCATGGTTACTCCAGATTATATACTCACATCTAAAGTTTTGAATCTAGGAACCACAAAGACAGAACATGAGGCATTTGTCTTTCTGGGTCTGGGTTACCTCACTCAGTATAATATTTTCTAGTTCCATCCATTTATCTATAAGTTTCATGATTTCATTTTTCTTTACAGCTGAATAGTATTCCATACTGTATATGTACCACATGTTCATTATCCGTTAATCAGTTGAAGAGCAGTTAGATTGTTTCCATTTCCTAGCTATTGTGGATGGTGCAGCCATGAACATGGCTGAGCAAGCACCTATGGAGTAGGATGTGATTTAGAGACAGGTTCCAGAAATGCCAGATCTCGGTGACACACCCTGTCCTCTCAAACCAGTTCTCAAACTAATTTCCATTTTCTAGAAGTCTATGGAATTTTCAGTCTAGCAGACTCTTCCTTCATGGTTCCACCACTCTGTCTTCATACTTGTAGAAACACTTCCGTTGGTCAATCTTAGCACTCTCTAGTAGAGGGGGCAGAAGTGAGAAATATGACTATTAAATAAAATTCATTATAAAAATCCAACAGGTAGGCTGGGTGGCAGTGGCGCATGTCTTTAATCCCAGCACTCGGGAGGCAGAGCCAGGTGGATCTCTGTGAGTTTGAGGCCAGCCTGGTCTACAGAGTGAGATCCAGGACAGGCACCAAAACTACACAGAGAAACCCTGTCTCGAAAATCAAAACAAAACAAAACAAGAAAAAACAAAAAACAAAAACCAACTAGTTAGTTACTTTTATCCTCAAATCCAATATTTCTCATAGCCAATATATGAGTCTTCACAAAGAAAGAAAAAGTGTGGCTTAATAAATGACAGAATTAGGCGGAGAACCCAGGAAGGTAATTAAGTAAGAACAAATGTCTAAAATTATTGTTGTTAATAAATATTACACTGTCTCCGAGAACACTTGATATTCAAATGCCCCAAAACCCACAGTAGGAAATAGTTTATCCTCTATGCAGAGCACTGGCTGTTATGAATCTACTTGCTGTTTATATTCACTCGAGTATTTAAAGCATCTGCTGTGTGCTTGGAAAGGCTGCAGCCTTTGCAGATATAAACATAGCACAAATAATCATGCAAATAAACCCATAATTTAAAAAGTTCAATGAACAAAAGGTGTGGAGGTGAAATTACAGCACTAATTGCTAAGCCTAGTGTTGTTCTGTAGTAGTAACGGAGTAGTGTACGTGGTAATGAGTGATGCCCTTTCCTCAGTTTTCACATGACAGCTCGAGTGTTGGAATGCTGAGTATTCTTCTCGGCTTCTGGAACCATTTGCATGCCCTGCTGTTCTGTACCTTGACCCCTCTCAGGTACCTACTTAGAATGCATGGAGAGGCCATGGCTCCAAAGCTCCTCTGCCCTGCACTTCAGACTTCAGTCCCTTACAGACAAGAAGGCTTTCTGTCCCCTTGGGTCCGACCTCAGCAAGCCTCTGGGGTCCTCTCCATCTAGTTAGGAAAGTGCTGTGTGCTTGTTCCCAGTCCTGCAGCCATCTCCTCACACCTGGTGACATCAGTCTGTCCCCGCTGTCCTGATGCTTAGATGTAAAGTCGAAGTCACCTTCCCCTTCTCCTGTCTGCCCATTCCTCTGACCACCTCTGCTCTCCTTGCCTCCCTCCCTCCCTCCCTCCCTCCCACCATCCTTTCCCCCCTTCTCCTCCTCCCTCTCTCTACTCTCTTTTGGATACTGTAATCCCAGAATCTGACCCCACAGCAGACAGAGCAGACCTTGCTTTCCCAGTCTTGATTCCACCATGCCGTTTTCACACCCTGGATTTCTGCCAAGGGAAAGCACTACTGTAACCATCACTCCTCACAGACCTCCAGAGACGTACTTCAGGGTGGGCAGCCCTCCCTGTCATTACTTAGCCTCTTTACTCAGCACCCACAGTCCTCATCTACCCATGTGCACAGCAGCATGAGTGGCAGTGCCTCCCTCTGTATCCTGAGCTGGTCTCAAACTGGCCATCCCTCAGCATCCATCTTCCATATGTGCAATCACCTGCATGTACCACAGCACCTGGCCCTGTACGCATGTTTTCCCTGCAGTTCTGAGTATGTGCATATGTTTACCATACTCACCACTGTCCCTTGTACCTGAAAGCCTTTTCCCTCCTCACCTTCTGATGTCACCTCCATTCCCAGAAGGCTTTGCAGTTCCATCCTGTAAGAGCTCAGTCAGCCCCAGCTCCTCTTCCCTTTACGACTTTCTGACCTGTCAGTCACTGTGGGCTTCCCCATACCTGATGCCCAGGTGGAAGCTGCCAACAGGAACCCGACCTTAGTATTTGCTTGATAAACATTTGATTGATGAGTAAAATTGATTAGTCATAAAATGTAGAACTTCTCACCAAAAGATATATGCTATACAAATGTAAGCCCATAATCTTAGTAGATTAGGTTTTATGCTTTATTGATTCATGAAGCATTGAAGATACATATCTTGGGGACTAAAATTAAGCTGAGAACTGTACTTTTGATGGAATATATCTGTTAAAAATTAGTTGTTTAGATTTAAGATTCAGTAGAATCAGAATATTAGTGAAGGATGACACAAAATACTAAGGCAGATTCTGTATTTCCAACACACCCTGCATGAAGCCTGTCGTAAAATGTTATATTTCATGATTTTAATTTTATTTCTTTCTTGGATGATATTTTTAAAAAACTGTATGATTTAAATTTGAGATAATACAACTAGGTTTCATACTTGATGAATAAAAAATGTATTTGAATTTTATGGAGTGAAAGTCCATGTACTAGTTATTCTCAAAGGAGAGAGCCTTGCAAATGATCAAAGCATTGGGTCTCGCTGTTGTAATTATCATTACACAGATTGTCCAGAATCTATTCTGTGCTCCAAATACCTTTATATTATTATAACCCTAGAAGTTGTAGAGTTTCTATAACCTGTGAGGACAATGAATTCATGGAGGTTTGGACACTTGCCTACAGCCATACAGTAAATAACTGCAGAGCCAGAATTTAAAAATCAGAAAAACTTCACATACAGTGGTGTTTTTCTGAATCTCAGTTGGGGTTAGCTGGGGCTTTGCATAAATAGAGGGATTAGCGACCTGATTTTGAATACAGAGCAAGCTTCTTCTCTATGACCAATGTCACTCTGCAGTGGTACAGCCATGTCTCTCCCGTCTGAGATTTTAAATTTTCCTTGTGCCATAGTTAATGGAGAGAAATTGATTCATGTGTTAAAGAAGTGAAGAAAAATACCAATAAGAAACCCGATGACTAGTGCGCATGGCTAATGAGGCACACTTCAGTCTTGTGCTAACCCTAAAACTTGACTCAGATGTTCTCAGGCTAAGCTGTTAGAAACACTTAGGATGCCTCACACTGACGTGAGACCTGTCGCCCCCACACTTCCCTTCTCTGTCCTTTCTCCCTCCCACCACCCCGTTTTGGTAGTTCTATAATCGACTGGCAAATGATTATTTTAGTCAAGGAGGAAATGGGAGGTGCTAAAGCCCGACAGTGACCACAAAGTCAGGGCAGGGATCGAGATTCGTTCACAGTAAGAGAGCTGTAAAATCAAAACAATACAATGCAAGTTATGTGACTATAAATCAAATATCAAGAGTACATCTCCTTCCCTTTGGAGTTCTTGTGAAAAATGACACTGTACTCTATATAAAACTGCCATTCCTGGTTTGAAAGACTCTAAATGAAGCCTGCTGATAGTCAGTGAGGCTTCCCAATAAACAAACTGGCTTGAACAGCAGACACACATCTCTCAAGGTCATGGAGGCTGGGAAGTGTCTGACATACTTGGAGGCCTTAATCTTGTGGAGACAGAATAAGGCCACTGATCGTACCAGTGAGTCTCTACCTTCATAGCCATGTCTAACCTAGACTCCTATGCCATGGGATGTCCTGTGTACGCTGTGAATATGTGTTGCTCTCATTGGTTGATATATAAAGCTGATTTAGCCTATGGCAAGGCAGGATATATCCAGGCAGGAAATCCAAGCAAAGATACAGGAAAGAAGGGTAGAGTCTGGGAGACTCCATCCAGCTGCTCAAGGAGCAACATGGCAGCAGACCAGTAACCCCACAGCCACGGGGCAATACTTTATTATTAGAAATGGGTTAATTTAAATGTAAGAGCTAGCTAATATAGCCTGAGCCATAGGCCAAACATTTGTAACTAATATTAAGCTTCTGAATGATTATTTGGAAATGGCTGCAGGACGGGGCAGGACAGAGAAAAGCTAGTTATTAGGACTTCTGTGGTCTGCATTAAACAGGATGGATGGGTAATCCTGATGGCAGAGAACTGTCATTTTGAGATTGAGAAATGGCCTTAGAGGTTGCCTATTTCCAACTCACAGTTTGCAAGAAAGAAGCCTATGGAGCCATGAATAGGAGGAGACATGTTTGTAGCTGTGCTGGAGTCACAGCAAAGGTCTCTGAATCCCTCATGCAGAGGATTTGGCTCTTAGTGTTTGTTTTGCCATGGTGAAGGTCTATCTAACCAGAAAAAATAATAATTTTCCTCTTAGCAAACAGTACTGTACCACACATGCCACATAAAATGGCAGCCAAGGGCACAATAGAACAGAATAATGAGAAGTTAAGTGGTTTGAGAAAAATACATCTTCTTACCATCAAGGTGATGAAATGTGGATCAAAGCCATGGACATTACTTTTTACCACATAAACATTTTTCTAGGGCCTACATCATTAGAGCAGTTGTTCCCCCAGAAAACCCAGGAGAGATATATTCAAATTTTGATAAAAATTTCTGATCATCTTTGATTATGGTTAATTTGTGTGTGATTTTTTTATTTGCATCTTTTTAATTATAAAATTTAATGAAAAAAAATCCAATCCAGTCTCAGATCAGTTCAGTGGTGTGATAGTGTCTTCCAGAGGTATTGTTAGTAAGAATATGCACTCCTGCTTAATGCCAGTCCTGAGGGAGGTTCAAACAGCAGCAGTAGAAATGTAATTCCACAAAAGGTAAGTGTTGACTGTAATTACATTAACTCCTTAAAGCCACAATGGTCTTTCTCAAAGGGCTTTTAAGGAAAAAGTTAATGACCCTCTGAGAAGTGAGTAATGTGTCTCCATCTATCTGCCTTATAATTTGCAAATGAACATAGGCCATGCAAATTGAGCAGGCTTTCTCAATTGATGGGCAGCATGTCCTGGGCTGCCATGCACCAAAAGCACCAGTAAAACATAAGAGAGGATGTTCATTCTTCCTTAAAGACCTAAATTGGTCCAGAAAACTCCAGGGAGGGGGTCTGAAGAGTCCTCTATGGTCCCTGGAATCATCGTTTAGAAACCTTGGGGAATAAATGGATTCATGTCCCCTGAACCTGCTGTCTAGTATAATTTGACTTGAACCTTGAAGCCCCTAAAAGTCTAGATGCAGTGACCATACATTCAGTTCCATTTATCCAGCAAGCCAGGCAAGGATCATCAAATCAATAACATGACTATGCCATCTGCCTTCCCCTTGCTCACCATCATAATGAAAAATGAGTCCTTAAGTGTTCAGAGAGGCAATTAGCTCTGAAGGCTGAGCTGTAATGGGGAGAGGCCAAGTTACATTTGTATTCAAAACTTTACTGGTAAAATGGAAAGGAAACTGTTGTCCATATTAATAGATACATAAAATGTATAAATGGGGTAATTTGGTATTACTCTATTTATGCATAACATTATCTAACTGCAGGAACACAGAGCTGAGAAGGGCAAGGAGATGACATCTGGCTCTGCCAGCCGCCTGCAGTCACAGCTGGTGACCCTGTCTGGAGTCATCTCGGACAGACAGACTGTCTCTAAAGATGTCCCCCAAAGGCGTGCTTCTAACTTCCGAGACAAAAATCATTCTGTTACTGAACAGTCTTACTGCAATTGGATCACATTTTCTTTTGTTCTCTGTCTTCTTGTCCTTGTCGCTCCAGAAATAGAGAGCAGCTGATTGGCTCTCTAGGTAACCCACCATGTGTCACAGAGCAGCTGATTGGCTCTCTAGCTAATCCACCACGTGTCACAGAACAGCTGATTGGCTCTCTAGCTAACCTACCACGTGTCACAGAGCAGCTGATTGGCTCTCTAGCTAACCCACCACGTGTCACAGAGCAGCTGATTGGCTCTCTAGCTAACCCACCACGTGTCACAGCAGCTTCAGAACCACCTGCAGCCTCGGTGCCCGAGTGAAGTCAGTATCTTTGCCTTGAGCCTGTCGTCTTCCTTCTGACATGTACGTCTCTAACCCTCAGAGCTCTTCAAGCGTCTGACAATCATGGGCTTGAGACTCATGGACTAAGTGGAGATGTGGTTCTCTTCCTTTGATTGATGGGTGAGGAAACTGATACTCCCCGGTGGAGATTTCCTCAGAGACAAAGGTCCTCTCACGGTGTCGTTTTCTGGGTTCCTAACCCCTCTTTTGAGCCAGCTGCCCTGCTGATGGATGTCTCCCCCAAGAGGCCAGGCCGTTCTGTCCCGCCCCGACCTCCGACCTGTTCTACTTTGTGTCTGTGCTGCTTCTTTCCTGCACCAGTAGAGGGAGCAGTCTGTTTCAGTGGGTTTCTCTGCTGTTTCAGGTCATTTTAAAAATTCATGCTGTCCTTAATGCCATTCATTCTCTGCTCTGACACTTGATGTAATGTGCCTTCCAGTGCTGGATTCCAAAGAGACTTAAAATCACACCACACACACACACACACACACACACACATGCACGCACGCGCACACACACAGTTATGAATGTACCAAATTGCCCCTTTGCATAGACCTGTCCCTGTGTACCTCTCTTTTTCATTACCAAGAGAATGTCTCATTTAGGGGTCACCTGAGAACCTTCTCTCCATCTCAGCCATCCACACTCCACAGCTTTGTTTTTGTTTTTCATTTACTTCTATGAAGTTTTCATTACACTGTGTTCATCCCACCCAGCTAAGCCAAGGGCCGTAATTCCCACTTATCATCATATCCTTGGTGGTAAATGGTGCCTAAAGCATAATAGAAGGTCAATATTTTGCTTAATTATTTTCCTCCTTTCTCTTGCTCACCTGTGCCTGTTGGCATTAACCTCCCAGAGTTAAGTTCCTAAGCTGGCTGTGAATTTACACTTTCTAATGCACTCTGTTGAGTACTGGGCATTGGTACTTTACTACAAGTTATTCTGGATGCTTCTCACGTTTAAAAGCTGAAGAAGAGGAAAACAAAAACAAACAAATAAAAAACCCTCCTTAGTCTGGCTCCCAGTCTGGCGTTTGAACTAGACCTACAGGTTGGTAAACTGATTCCTCTGCACTAGCTGGGGCTGTCTCAGCCAGCCCTGTTTGTCATACAAGTCTTGTAGTCGCTTACAGTGGGAGATTTGCTTGTGTGTTTAAAGCATTTCTTTGGGTCTCTCTTCATGTAGAAATACATCCTGTGATGGTTTGGTCATCCAGAAGATCCTTGATTTTTTTGTTCTAATATTTTTTTTCTAGAAATGAATGTCCCACAGATTCTTCTCCCATCTTAGGGCTACAAACAGGATCAGAGGCCTCCACTCCTTTTTGGTGACCTAGGAGGAGGTCTCAAGACTCTTCCTGCCACGTAACCACCCATTCACAACTTCTGATTTTGTGTGGCTGCCTAGATTCTGGGTCCTCCATTGAGTGTCTGAAGGTGCAAACATCTTCGAATGTCTACTTTAAACATGGTTTGCTCTTGCCTTTTCACTTGTACCTAAAACCAAGTCAGTCTTCCTAAACCTCCCTCACACTTAGTGCAGTACAGAGTCTGTGCTGCTGCCTTTATTCCCCCAGGAGATCACTGTGCGCCGTGTCTTCTGGCTTTTGATTGGCCAGCACGCAGAGTCATCCTCTACTGCTGGGACTCCTAGGTAACTCAGTCTTGGGAGAGAACGCCCAGACTCCATTCTTGCCTGTCACCTGAGCTTCTCCCCAACTTCCTTTTCCCGTTCCCATTGAAAGAATCTTAGAAACCCCAAACAGTTCTGCAGTACTACTTCTCACCTATCATGTTGGTGAAAATTAAAAAGGATGACAACATATTGCAGGTGAGAACAAACAGCTGTAACCACACTGAAGGGAATCTGGTAATGCCTAACAAAACTACACATGCAATCCAATTTCTAGGAATTTACCCTAAAACATACTTCCAATAATATGAAATGTAAATACACTGGTTATTTGCTTCAGCAGTTTTCATAAACACAAACTATCAAATACAACCTAAATAACAATGTGTAGGAAAGTAGCGAAACACATGTGCCTGCAGGGAGACTGGGGAGTTCTCTAGAAGAATGGGGAGGGGTTTGCAGGCATTATTTCTGACCATTTAAGTTACTTAAAGCTATCTCAAGTGTGCTAATGGAGGAAATAAAGAATATAGAGCAAAGTGGTGACTCAGTTGCAAAGCTGAGGCAGGGGAGTCACTGAAAGCCATCCTGGCTACATAGTGAGTTCCAGGACAACTGTTTCAAAATGAGAAAGAGAATATAAGACAATCTAATTTTACAAAAGAGAAGAATAAGCTGGGCGGTGGTGGCGCACACCTTTATTCCCAGATTCGGAAGGCAGAGCCAGGCGGATCTCTGAGTTCAAGGCCAACCTGGGCTATAGAGTGAGATCCACGACAGGCTCCAAAGCTACACAGAGAAACCCTGTCGAGAGAGAGAGAGAGAGAGAGAGAGAGAGAGAGAGAGAGAGAGAGAGAGAGAGAGAGAAGAGGAGGGGAGGGGAGGGGAGGGGAGGGGAGGAGAGGAGAGGAGAAGAGAAAAGAAGAGAGAATAGCCGGAAACTAGGGGCTGGCAAGATGGCTTAGTCACAAAAGTCCTTGCTGCACAGGCTTGAAGATCTGGCCGTGTAACCCTAGCACCCACATGCAAAACCAGGCACAGGGCATGCGTCTGTACTCACAGCACTGAGGGAACAGATGGAAGGATCCCAGGATTCTCCAGCCACCCAGCCTAGCCAAACTGGTGAACTCAAAGTTTAGTGAAAGACCTAGTCTCAAAAAACTAAGGTAGAGACCAGTTTACAAAGACACCAAACACTGACCTCTGGCTTCCATACACAAGTGCAGGTTCACACACGTGCACACGTGTAGACACAAACTTCACACAAAAAAAATAAATACAATAAAATAAACCAGAAATTAACAAGACTGTCTACCTGCAAGAAAAGAGTGAAAGGGGGTGTATAAATGCACCAGTCTAAGATGGGAAGATAGAGCAGTAAAATATGGGGAGGTGAGGCAGTGAAAGACAGGGAGATGGGGCAGTAAAAGGTGGGGTAGGAGAGAGGAACTCTTTTTGAATATGCATTTGATTATATATAACTTTGACTCTCAAAATGTAACTAATAATACATAAATAATATCAGGATAAAGGAGAACTGAAAATAGAATATGAACTATACAACTTGAAACAAAGTTATTACACATAAGCAATTCTGCAACCTAAGTAACTTCAGAAAAGATCGTATGTTGACTATAAGGCCATAGGTAACAGATGATCCACATGCACAGATATACCAGAGCGTGTGCAGTCAGAGGCGTGGGTTAGCAATTCTGACACTAGTTAATATCTGTGCCATCATAGATCATGAGAGCTGAGTTCTCACACTAGAGAATAAAAGATATGTGTGAGCAAAGTGAGAGGATTAGAATAACGCCTGTGTTGGACTGGAATCACAGGATCATTATGAACTCATGTATAGTCAGGTTTATAAATTTATACATATGCATACATGTGTTGATGTGTATCTCTTACCTCTTGCCAAGGACAGGGCCTAGATGATGTGGTAACTTGGTAGTGATGAATATGTTTAATGCTCATATCTTGGTTTCTTAAAACTATTCTCTAATAAAAGGAACAATGGATTTGGAATTAAGTGATTGATTCCAAGACTTAAAAGAGGGAAATGCAAGATGTACTAAAATCATGTTATAATTCCCCCAGATAAGTAAGCGCTGAATATGAATAGGCCTAATGAAAGGACATGAGATGTAAACTGAAAGAGAAACAAATGATAAAAAAGTGGGACAGCTTCAGATAAATAGGTGTGCTTCCATTAGAACTCAAAGAGTAGATTGAACACCCAGTCCATTCTAACAGGTGCAGAGTTGGGTAAGTTAATACATGAGAGAGAATGGGAGTCCTTCTTTGAGTCCTAGTGGAGGAATGCACAAGGAAGAAAGCAAACAGGAAAGGCACCATGGGAAAAAACCACAGAGTCATTGTCGAGGGTGGGAGCCACTGTTGGAATAGCTACAGCACAGAGTATGTTAGTCGCACATTTGTGTAGTCTCAAAGCATTCTTCCACAAGACACGTGCTGACAGCAAAAGGGAAAGTTGCCAGTTCCTGGTAGGGAAACCTAGCAAACATGGCCTTACCCAAAGGATCAAAGTTAATTTGAATGATTGTAAAGCAGGCACTGTGTATTGTCTCCCATGTTGCAGTAAGAAGAGCAGAAGAACATGTCTGTTGTGTTCCTGTTAAATGTATAACCCCATGTAACCAAAAATCACTACAAATACAAAATGATGAACAGCTATGAAGCATGCCTTAGTCCCAACACATCAGAAGAAGGTGGCGTACGTCAGCAGGGCATCCTGAATCTCTGTGGTCTGACCATGTGCGCGATGCTTTCACTGGGGGAGCTGGGGAAAGAAAGGCGTGAGAACTCTCCGCTGCTTTTGGAAATTTCCTGTCTTAAATTATCACAAAGTAAATAGTGAAATGTATTTTCTCTTTTCAAGTGGGTCACACTCCAAAGGTTAATCTGTAGATTACACGATATACTTTTTTTTTTTTTTCACAGAAATCACATTGTTCTATTAAGTGGTTCTGGGTCCTAGAACTGTGTGGGCATTTATCTCTGTGTTTCGGCTAATCCCTTGTAGCCCAGAACATAAGCAATAGTTCATTGCTGCATTCCTTAGGGGAAGTTCCTCCCACTAGAAGCTAAAGGAATGAAGAGGTTGCTTTCCTGGCTTCAAGTTTTTATTGTGAGAATGTGGATTAAGCAAGTTGCAGAGCTGATTTTCAGGACAGGTCTGTGTGGCCCTTTTGATGACTGCCCTGCTGTCTACACCTGAGGAGGCCTTCTCTGGCTAGGAACCATGCAAAGGAGCAGCCTGCTGGGTGCTGTCTACTGTATGGTCCTCGCAGGTTTTCCACTTCTTGAACTTCATGTTCACCTTTATTTTGTTTGTGAGAATTTTTTTTTACTAGAATTGTTAGGTTGTGAGTGTTTTTATTAATAATTCTGCCTTACGTCTTTAAATTATATGTGGTAGATGAATCAGAAAGTATAGGAGCAGGTATCCTAAAGCTTAAAACAATTCTTACTGAATCATAATATGCTTACAAAGTATGACCATATTGTGGTTAAAATTTTTGGAAGTGTTTAAAATAATTAAGTATGTCAAGTCCCTGAAATGACACGATGAAGCTCTTTCCCACTGGTATCTATAAGTTGCGCAGATATGAATACAAAGTATCAGTTATAAGGATGGGGCTTCCGATACAAATGCTGTTTCTCTTGCAACTGTCTTAGCTCAGACAATAATGCAAGGAGTCTAAGTGTCCCAATGGTCAAGGACTCCACAGAGAACAGAACCACAAACAGCATTCACTGAGTTCTACTCTGAGATGCGGAGGGCTCTCCCTGAATCTCAGTAGCAGCCCTATAAGGTAGCTATGTGTAGGTTGGGAACACTGAATTCCAAAACCTTACCAGCAGCTGCTGACCACACAGCAGAAAGAACCAGAATTTGAACCTTTCTTGTTCCGTTTCTTTCTCTGAAGTTTATGCTGTAATCACTGTCCTCTGGCATGTTCCTGTCCAGGAAGTAGTAAATAGAGCAGAGAGAAGCACTAGACAGAAAGAGAAGAAGCCCTTACTGCAATCCTGTAAGGCTTGCGTCTAATCTGCTCTGCTTTATGATTCAAAATGACAGAGCAAAACGAAACCCAGCGGGGATTTTAAAACGTGACTCAGAGATCAAACATGACTCTCTTTTGTCCCAGAACACTTCATACTCAAACCCCAGGCTTCGCTGCTGCTGGTGCACGGCTGACACACAGCCCTGTAATTGGTGAATTTGCATTGTGTTTGTCGCCAGCAGATTAGGAAGGCACAGATGTCAGTTTTAGGAAATCCGGGGAATCTTAGCCTTGTGCAGACTAATTGGTACAATCGATAAAATGCTAATTAGAAAATAAATTCCAGTCTTTAGCATAGTAACTTTGATGGGTGTAACCATCTTTGTGAAATCCCTATGTATTCACAATGTTAAAAAAATAGTTTTCCTGTAAAAACGTATTTGTCCTCTAAAATCTATGACTGTTAAATATGAGAATTACCAGATATTTTCATTGAAAATATCAGCCAGTTCATTAAATTTTACTCAGTTGATGCTGATCCTTAAAATCAAAATGAGATTTTGTGATTTTGATAACACACCTCGAAATGTCAGGTAACTTAGGCACTAGCATCTCCTTCATGGTACATGGTCAGAGCACACTCCCATTTATTTATATCATCTGTAACCTGGAAACAATGGTGGGAGACAGCGCCAAAGCCTCCTTACAGGAGGCAGCCTGGAAACCTGGGATGCTTTCCTTGGGCACTGGTCCTCTTCTCTTCCAGGGCAGCATCATTAGCATAACAGCATTAGACAAGGGGAGTCCATCCTGTTCAGAGCCCTAGCCTATGCGGCTTCCTTCTCATGTTTTTAACCTTTCCACAGATTTGAGACTACCCAGTTCTCACAGTAATAACTCCCAGATCTTAATTTCCTTTTAGTATTTGGAATGTGGCCACAACATGATTGATTTTATATGGACATGCTAGAGTGTTTGCATTGGATTGGTTGATGCCCTTCAAGACTGCTGTCTCGGGAGGTTAAATATACTTGAGTGATTAGTATTTTAGAGACGGAGGCAGCTCTAGATCTAACGGGCATTCTAGCTACCTGCCTGACCGCTTCATCTTCTCCCAGCCCAATACCTCCTGTTCACCACTCTTCTTTTCTCCTAGCCTGCTCTCATGTGACTTTCAGCACCACTTCTCTGTTAAAATCCTCCTGCTGCGGTAACCCTTGACGTTGTGTCTCTTAATGTGGGCAGCTTGATGAACCCTTATTTTGCATAATCCACTCATTTCACTTGTAGTTATTTACTGTCTGTCTTTCTGACTAAACTGTGGGCAACACAGAAGCAAGGACCATCTCTTGTTACTACCACACCCTTCACGTCCAGTGTGCCAACTCGGACCGTCAGTGCTTTGAGAAGCAAACGAATGAACGTGTTCACATGCTTTGCTCCTCTAACTCTGCATGTACAGAAGCAGAAGCCTGCAGAGGGGAAGCTGCAATGATGTGCGGAAGTGTGCATGAGACAATCGTCAGGTCTAGCTTTGGCCTAAAGGGTTTTAGGTCACGTGATGGGATGAGCGTCAGTTACGGTAATTTATATAAAACAGTCACAGAGACAGTCTGATTCTCTTCCCATCTCTGGTTACCTGGAACTCCAAACTTCTACAGGAAAGAGCTCCGTGCCACCAACAGTCAGAAACATGTCTTTGAGTGTGTAGCAATGAGTCCATATGTACACACGCATGTAGCGGGGAGGCTGGGGACACTGAGACATTTCTCCTGGGAAGGAAGGCTGTACTTCTCTCCTGCTGTCCGCTCCCAGCCTCCGCATGCCCCACCACAGGAATCCGCCTGCTCTCCTGGCAGCTCAGGAATTGCTGTGCTTTATTGGCTGATTTTCTAATGAAAACCTAATGTATTTTCCTTTAACATTTTTTGAAAAAAATGAGACAAGTCTTACATCTTGGAAATATCCAACAAAAACGTCCTATTTCTTTCTAGGATTTCAGATATACTTAGTTTCTTTTTTATATAAGTGGCATCATTTTTTAATGAAGTCCTGTATTCTGCATTTTCAACAAATGTTATATAATGAATATTTCTCTGAGTCATTAAAAATTCTTCAGAAAAAACTTTCAGAAACATAATTTTAATGACTGCATAATATTGCATTTTATGGAAGTATCATAAATGTCTTAATTATTCTTCCCTTCTTAGATATTTGTGCTCTTCCCAGGCCTTTGGTTATGAATAATGTGGTGAGGAATCCCCACATAAAACTTTCATCTCCACTTCTGATTATTTACTTAGGTTGTGTCTCTAGTTCTAAAATTCATACATATGTACACATATTGCTAAATTGCTTTTCAGGAAATTTTTAACAATTTGTTTTCTAACTGAGGTGTTTTGAATGTCATAGAAGACACTCCAGTAAAGAATATTACAGACCCTTCTAATGAGCCTGCCCAAGGAGCATAGGAAGATGGTCCATTCTGCAGTCAGGGAGCCAGTCACGTGACTAATTGAAGGTCTTTGAACTCAGAAGACCTGAAGCCTGGCAGAGGCCTAGATGGCAGTCATCTGAGGGGAAGACCAGGCCACACTTCAGCACACGGAGGACCTGGCGGCGAAGTTCCCCAACACACATCAAGGGCTTTTGGAATACGCAGTTTATTTACTATGTGGCACACAGGCATTCCGAAAGCATGTGACACTTGAAGCGATAACTGGCTGGCTTCTTGGTAGATTGCTTCCCTGTGTCCTTCCACCCCAAATCACTTTAGTAACCATATTGCAGAGCACAGATTATCACCCTGTGTTCACTGTGACCTAACCAGCCCATCTGATTTGATTACTGATACTATCGTGGATATCTTTATACATGAGTCAAGCTTTTATGAAAGACAGTAAAATATTAAAATGCTTAAAAGCATAGACTATGGAGCCAGGCTGTCTGAGCTAAATTTCTAGCTCTACCATTTCAGAACTGTGCGATCTTGGGCAGGTTGCTTAATCTATCTGTGGATTTGTTTTCTTGTCTGTACAGATTGGACGGTAACAGTGCTTTTCTTTAGGCCTGCCGTGTGGCTGTGTTAGGCCCACAGTGAGTGCTATATAAGAATGCCCTATTATTTTTTTCAAGTTACTAAAAATTAGGTTTAACAGAGGAGTGAGCATCAGGTCATGAAAATATCTTAGAGCACCTGCTTGAGCTTTGGTGGTAAAAAGAAAATTTCTCTGGCTTGACTATGTTCTCAGAATAGTTTAGTTATGTCATGTTATTCTTTTTTTGATAACTGTACTTAGTGAGCATTTGGCTCTTCTAGAAATATATGAAAGTAATATCTTGTGCTGCAGATGAGGACCATTGGCATCTCTGTTCCTTTAGAAATACCCCTCATAATTAGAGAAAGAAGTAGTATACTTCACCATCAGTGTTAAAAAGCAGTCTAATCCTACATTCTGGCCACGGTGAGCAGTTTCCTGAATCAACACTTAAAAACCATAGAACTTTCCCACAACCCAGAAACAACAATGTCAGTCAATAGAAGGCTGCTTCCCCTCTGAGTGCCTTTAAGTCTGCAGTGTTTGTCGGGATTCACCTGGACAGGTCCCTGTGGTTGGGGCTGTTGGTCCTGAATTTAACCTTTCAGGTTATTCATGAGTATGACAATGAGCTGTTTGAAATCTAACTCTACTGAATGATCCTGATAAACAGTTCAGCTGCATGGACAGCTTCCCAGCCAAGAAGCTGTGTGAACAACAGGAAGTGCCTGACTGGCCGAGTGGCATGGACTTGAGTCTGTAAAGTCTAGGCTGTCGTGGATAATTAAAATTCATAATCTTCCAAGGGGCTTTAATTGAATATTTGCAAGTCTGTATGAAAATAAACGGAATCAACTAAGTCAGAGTAAACACAGCTAAACAGTGTAAGTCCTTGAAAGGAGAAGCCTAATTAAAAAGATGGATTGTCCTTCCTGGATGCTGCCATTCTTGTTGTTTTTAATATTATGCCACTGGGAAAATACAACTGTTTCTGAGCAAATAGTTTAAACTCCCGTGCTGGGGCTTAAGTGTGATTCTCTCCTTTTTTCTTAGTGCTTGTTCAGGGATAAAGCCATGCAAATTCTTCAGACACCAATCAGATTTATCATCCTGTGCCTTTTGATGACATCCATCTGTTTATCTAAGAAGCCATTAAAGACTTATTGAGTTACAAGCTATGGAGAAAATTGGCTTATCATCTATGTTAAATCCAATTCCTGCATCTGCCGTCTTTTCTGCATACGTGGAATATTCTGAAATCACCCTGACTTGCAGACCTGCAGTACAAGAATACATTCATGCCGTAGCCTTTTTATTCCATTTCTAGAGAATTTCTAATGCATGAGCAATTTGTGGCTTGGGAAAATGTTGACAGAGAGATGTCAGTACTTTCTCTTGTTAACAGTTCTGAGCCTAACAGGAAGTGCACCAGCTTGTCATTCGTATTTGAAAGTGGGCACTGTTCAGTTCTGAGATTTGTATTTAGACAAGCTCATTCAATGAAAAATTCGACTCTAGGTCACAAAGGTAGAATTGTGCTAATCTGAAGATAAAGATAAATTAACATCAAGTCAAGATTCAAACAAAAAAAGTGAGCGCTCATCACAAATGCAGTTAAATAAATACCAGCAGGTAAACTGATAAGACACAAAGAAACCAATCCTGCCAGGGAATGACTACCTCAGAATTCAGTGCTTATCTCGGAAGTCAAGCAGCTTAAGCATGCTAAAAGTCATCTTTTCTGAGCTGGCTGAAGAGGCAATGGGCTGTATGGCAAGAACTAATTGAAATAAAGTGAATATTTGCAGTTTCCTGTAGATATTGTTATATCCTAACTGCAGGAACCCCAGAAAAAAACAACAATAAATCAGCAGCTACTTCACTTGGCCAGTTTTTCTAGCATTTGTCAGAAAAATAGTGACAAACCCAGAGTAAAACAGTTCCTTGATTTGCATATGTAAATCAGGCTAGAATTCTGGAAAGCCTCGATTTTCTGGGAATTTTCCAATTACAGCACAGCTGCTCCTCCTTGAAGTCTAGCCGTGAACACTGTTTATTAGCCATTTAAAGAAGACCCTCCCCCATGCATTTCACTGGCCCTTCATTGCTTTCCTCTCTGGAAGATAAGTACCCTGAGATGGGAGACAATAGCCATGTAACAAGAGCATAATCAGTTGAAGCCTGTGTGCCTGATACGGCTGGCTTCAGAACGATGTTCATTCATCTGTCTACCTGTTTGCTTGGCTGTGACCTTCATACAGCCTCGCTCTGCACTGTCAGCAAATGTGCTGTTTTTGTGAGTCACTGGTGGTGCCATGATGAGAGGAAGCTACTGCCCAGACAAAATGATCAGGATCCAAGAATGAGACCCCAAAGTAGCAGAGAGTAGGAGAGTCTCCTGGAGGTGTTTCAAATCCCACAAATTCCTCTGTAAGGTAAATTGAGTAGGGTTGAAAACCATCCAACCCCTCCTTCATCCTAAGGAGCCACACACTGTAATTGTTTTTTTTTACTGACTGGAGACCCACCACTCAGCTCCCAAATCAATACACAGAGACTTATTCTTACTTATAAATGCCTGGTCTTAACTTGGCTTGTTTCTAGCCAGCTTTCCTAACTTAAATTATCCTGTTTCTCCTTAACTACATTTTACCTCTGGGCTTTTTACCTTCCTTATTCTATATATCTTTCTTTCCTTCTTACTCTGGCTGGCTGGGTGGCTTGTGGCTGGCTCCTGGCCTCCTCCTCTCCTTCTCCTTTTCTCTCTTCTCACTCTCTTCCCTAGATTCTTCCTCCTATTTATTTTCTCTGCCTGAAAATAGCCCTGCCTATTTCTCTCTCCTGCCTAGCCATTGGCCATTCAGCTCTTCATTAGACCAATTAGGTGTTTTAGGCAGGCAAAGTAGCACAGCTTTACAGGTTAAACAATGCAACAGAAAACAATGCAAAACATCTTTGCATCATTAATCAAATATTCCACAGCATAAACAAATGTAACACATCTTCAACTAATATTCCACAACACACTCGGAGATTTTAAGAACAATGGCCTTTAAGAGCAATTCCCTTTACCACTCAAGTCAACCCATCAACCATACATATCCTCTCAGTGTTCAGCCCTGAAATTCCATGATTAAATAATTAACTTATTTTGTCCAAGCTTCATTTTAACACATAGGTATATACTATTTCTTAGACTTTTGCCCTGGAATGGCCTTTGTCTAGGAAAAGGGAAGAGCATGCTCCTTTGAGCCAGAAGAAGAAGAAAACATTTTGTTGCTCACAGCTTTGGCCTGTGGTCAACTCTACTAAGCACTCCAAATTTTTGTTAACATGAGGGGTGGGCACACTCACAAATATATGAACACTTTTATTTAATGATTATATTAATTTTAGTTTCATGTAAGAGAATAGTATCGAGAATCCCTAAAAGATTTTCAATAATTTCTTTGATCAGTTAAGGGTATTAAATCAGATGCAAGCACCTGTTGAGCTTGCTGATATCAAGGTTCTGAGGACCCTGGGGAGTGACAGTATAATGATGCCCAGAGATGGGCATACCACTCCTCTTCTGTCCTTCCTACTACAAGACCCCCTGTGCCAGCTCGGTGCCACCAACTGGGTAGATGCTAAAGCTCCCTCGCCCACTGTGACTTGAGAGGATCTCTTGATCTGTTGTCGTTCAGGATCTTGGTGACAACCTCCCTGGCATCTCGACTCCACCTCATGGCTTCCTTAGAAAGCAGAGTCAAAGGCCAGAAGAAGAACCTTGCTGTTGTGGGGCTGAGCACTTCCAGGCTGACACTGACCCCTCTGCCTGCCCCATCTCTATGGTAGTTTCTGTGCTCCCAGACCTATCAGCACAGGGTATATACCTATCATCTCATGCAAGGAGACTGACTCTTTGCCTACTGTCCTCAGGGCCTTTGCCTTTCTCAGGCTGCCACTTGGGAAATTGGGAGGATGGTATTTATCCTTACACACATTCCCTGAGAGAGTGTTTTCCAAATATCAGGCACTGTTGAAGGACATCAGTCATCAACACACTTCAGAAACATGGACAATGCCGATAATACTTCTCTGAATTAAAGTGCAATCCCCCAGGTAGATAGTAAATAAGGGAATCTTCCATTTCTACAAAAGATAAAAACATAGATAGAGAGAAAGAGCACTTGTTACGGTGATGTCAGCAGAACGTGACTGGAACAGAGTCTACGCAGACAACATGAGTGAGGGAAGATGCGAAGAAGTCTTCACTGTCAGGAGGAATTTGAATTTAATCTGCTGCAAACGAGGAAAGATAGTGTGGATTTTAAGGTGTGATGTGAGATTAAAATTCAGTTTTAAGAAAATAAATTTTGCTTTATATCGTAAACACAACTGTAAATGAAAAAACTGTAGAGATAAATTAGGAAACGTGCACAGTGAGGAAGGTTAGACGGTGTAGACATGGGGGATCTGATAGATTTGTAAGAAAGAATTAGTAAGACTTTGTGACAAAATCAGTTAAAGTGACTGATAAAGCCCCTATCCTTTGTACTTCCCAGCATCAGATACTTCCTACATACTCTTTAACAAGAGTTTATTAATGGCAACGACTTCTTACAATTTATTTAAATTATTTAATTTTTTAAAAGTATCTATGGGTGTTTTACCTGCATATCTGTCTATGTATCATGTCCACTGGTGCCGGGGGTGGGGGGGAGTCCTAGAAGAAGAGATCAGATCTCCTGGGACTGGAGTTACAGAAAATTGTGAGCCACTCTATGGGTGCTCAAAGTCAAACCCAAGTCCTCTCGAAGAGCATCCAGTGCTCCTAACAATGGAGCCATCTCTCTAGCCCCTAATAACAAAGTTCTTGACTTGAGAACACTTCTCTAGTTGGATTTTGTAATTGTTGTTTATATTTTGAGTCAGTGGCTGACCATGTATCCTTGGCTGTCCTGGAACTCACTATTTGCCCAGGCTGGCTTAGAAGTCACAGAGATCCACCTGTATAGGCCTCTGTACTGCTGGGGGTAAAACATGTGCCACCATGTCTGGCCCCACTTGAATACAGTGAATGGTCTGCTGGAATTACCCTGAAGATCAGCACTTGGGGCTCAGTTATTCTGAGAGATGAGTGGAGGGTCAAGTTCAAGGTCATGTTTTCCAAAAGAAATGCCCCCAAACCAAGATCTAAGTCCCCAAGAAGAAAGCAATGTGAAGCAGTGAAGGAGGAGGTGTGAAGCAATGAAGGAGGCAGTGTGAAGCAATGAAGGAGGAGGTGTGAAGCAATGAAGGAGACAGTGTGAAGCAATGAAGGAGACGATGTGAAGCAGTGAAGGCAGAGGTGTGAAGCAGTGAAGGAGGAGGTGTGAAGCAATGAAGGAGACAGTGTGAAGCAATGAAGGAGACGATGTGAAGCAGTGAAGGCGGAGGTATGAAGCAGTGAAGGAGGAGGTGTGAAGCAATGAAGGAGGAGGTGTGAAGCAGTGAAGGCGGAGGTGTGAAGCAATGAAGGAGGAGGTGTGAAGCAGTGAAGGCAGAGGTGTGAAGCAGTGAAGGAGGAGGTGTGAAGCAATGAAGGAGACAGTGTGAAGAAGTGACAGAGGCAGTGTGAGGCAGTGATGGAGGCGGTGTGAGGCAGTGAAGGAGTTGGTGTGAAGCAGTGACGGAGGAGGTGTGAAGCAGTAAAGGAGTTGGTGTAAAGCAGTGACGGAGGAGGTGTGAAGCAGTAAAGGAGTTGGTGTGAAGCAGTGACGGAGGAGGTGTGAAGCAGTAAAGGAGTTGGTGTGAAGCAGTGACGGAGGAGGTGTGAAGCAGTAAAGGAGTTGGTGTGAAGCAGTGACGGAGGAGGTGTGAAGCAGTAAAGGAGTTGGTGTGAAGCAGTGACGGAGGAGGTGTGAAGCAGTGACGGAGGCGGTGTGAAGCGGTGAAGGAGGCGGTGTGAAGTGGTGGTAGAGATGGGGTGATCTGAGTTCACTCATCCACCAAATGTGATATTACTGAGACGTGTTAAGCGCCCAGTCTGGTGCTAACGGTTGTTTACATCAGTTTCTTCACTTACGCAGATTCAGTGCGCAAAGCTCGCCTGGATCTGCCCTTTTGGAGGCTTGGGCCCTGTGCAGACATTCCAGCAGAACATTCAAAATCTAACCAGAAATTAACCAGGCCAAGACTGTATTGAAGAGTCCTCGGGGCTGGCAGATGGCATTCCAGAGACATGTACAATTAGAATTTAGCTCATTGGCAAAACTGAGCCCCTGAATCCCCAGCCTGGACAAAGCCAGCTTCTTAAGATTTGGGGGCTTGAGTAGGACAAGATTCAGTGAGAGGGACTGTGAAAGTCAAAATAGAAAGGCCAATGCTGGGCACCTTGCTGTTAGGAGTGAGAATATTGCATAAGCTTTGGGACAAGGCAAAACTGGAGCAGAGTTGTCAAATGACCTTTGTACCCACCCAGGTGGTAAGTTTAGCTGAATGGAAAAGACCAGCATGTAAGAACTTGTGATGTCAATCAGATGAGCATGGACACTTCTTGGATGTTTTGCCCTGGGAAGACAAGGCTTTTCTCAGCTTCAATTTTTAACCCGCATAATAGGGATGATACCACCTACCTCTTGGAGACTGTGAAAGACTCAGAGGAGATAATGTCTATAGTGCTTAATTCCATAACTGACAGAGAGTGCTCCTTCCTCACATGTCCCCAGTTCTTTGCATATTCCATATTGTTCATATTTATTTGGGCAATAATATTAGGAGATCTACATACCCAGTAAATATCACTCAATAGCTAGAACTTCCTGGACTACCCAGAAGCTCTGTCTCTTCTGATTATTGCTCACTCTGTAATTGTGTTTCACATTGTGAGGTCCTCTGAAGTGAAAGCACCAGCCAGGGGGAGCTGAGGGGACTGCTCTCTAGACATAGAGAGCAGGCTGGGGGAGCTAAGGGGACTTCTCTGTAGATACAGTGACATCAGGCTAGGGGAGCTAAGGGGACTTCTCTGTAGACTTTGAGGGACTTGGAGGATGAATACTTGCTGCATAATTAAAAAGATCTGGCAGTGATAAGCACAATTAATTAATTGCTAAGATAATATACACTAGGAATAATTTTAAGTGTTTTTTGTAATTTGCATTTTTAAGTGGTTAGTAAACTAAATTCTAGCCTTTGCTCTCTGACTGTTCTCTTAGCCATAAGTCTACTGTGTTTTAATTAGAAAACTCTGACAGTTCCAGAAACATTTTTTCTGTTTAAAGCATTTCTAGCATTTCAGCTAAACAATTTATCTAGAATGATTTTTTTCTTTAAAAAGAATAGTAGACAATTAGAAACAGAGTACAGTAAATTTTCTGCCTCGTGGACATGGACCCAAGCCAAGAGTCATGCAACTTCTGTGCTCTATAAGAATTGCAAACGAAAATGAGTAACTGGTGTATCGTAATAGACTGTGCTCTGAGATGCCATTACCATAGACTGTATTTCCGGGCTCTGAGAACAAAATTGAGAAGAAAGCATCTATGTGATTGTAGCTAAGATTCAGGTTGCACTGAATGTTGATTTAGGGAGAATGGAAGTCATATTGTTTGCTGTAAGTAGGAATGGAGATAGTCCGTGTTAAAATGTAGCCTACAAAAAAAAAAAAATCTGTAGCCAATACACAAGGCTAGAAATGATGCAGCCTATATAACCTTATATCTCCCTAAGTCTGAACAGGTCGCAAGAGAGCGCTCCAGAAATCACAGTGGGAAGACTATAGGTTTTCTTAGACCAAGAGTGTTTAACAGAGCTAGTGAAGCCTCACCCTTAGAGAACGGGGCTGTGAATGGGCTCAAGTGAGACAGTCCTGGTATACACTATGTACACATGAGTGTATGGATATGTGTGTATAAACATGAGTCAGGATGAGACGAGTGACAAGAAACTAGCAAAAGTCATCAGCTATACTTTCAGCAAGGGGTTAATGCCCCAAATATGTAAAGAGCTGATTAAATCAAACATCCAGAAAGCAAAACTGATGATCAATAAACAAACAGAATAGACAGGCCTCAAAAGAAGAAACACACTAGTCATTAAATATTTTTAAAGTGCTCATCATCCTTAGCTACGAAAGGAATGCAAATTAGAACTACTTAGAGATTCCAGCTCACTCCAGTCAGTATAGCTATTGTCAAGGAAACAAGTGCTGGTTAGGATGTGGGGAGAGAAGCTGGACTGTACTCAGGACTGGTAGGAGTGTAAACTCATTGAGCCATGTGAAAATCCAGGTGGAGGCTTCTCCAAGAACTAAAAATAAAACTGCATGACCCAGCTACCCCACTCCTGGGCATAGACACAAAGGACGCTGTCAGCACAGAAACACTTACATGTCTATGTCCCTTGCTGCTCTGTCCACAATAACAAGGAAGTGGGATCAGCATAGATGCCCATGGACAGATGAATGGATGATGAACATATGGTAGGTCACACAGTAGAATTCTATTCAGCCATAAAGAAAAACATAAAGTTATCAGGAAAATGAATGGATATAGTATTTATTATATTAAGTGAGATAACCTACACTCAGACTGTGCCACATCTGGATCTCACATGTGGATCTCAGCTTTAATTTTTTATATGTTGGTGTAGTATGGCGTATGTCATGAAAGTACAAGGGGGACCACAAGTGGCAGCGGGATTTTAGGAAGGGGAGAACACCCGTGACAGACAATGGAAAAGGACTGCTGAGTGTGGGAGGCAGTGGGGAAGGATGTGGGGTAGCTGAGAAAGGCTTAGGAGAAGGCCAACAGAAACATGATGTTGTGTAAGAATGACACACACACACACACACACACACACACACACACACACACACACAGCCATTACTTCCTATGCTAATTATAAAAATAAACCAAAGTGGTTAGAAGTAAAAGAAATTGGCTAAGTATATATATTGATGTTCACATATCCTCTTGATAATATCTGGATTAGGTAATTTGAGCTTTGGGAACAGAAGTATTGTTTGGCAGTATTTAAATTCTATTTAATGTAAGCAGTAACCAAATTTTACACAATTAACTTGAAATATTTCAGCCAAGTATGTCTATACACAAATGCCATGTTGGTTTTAACTTCTCTCTAAAGACTTGGAGATATTTTTCCCTTGGCAGGTGGAAGGCATGTATATTTTATTCGTGTATTGAAAACTATTTACTGAGTGTGAGTGTATTCCTGAGCACTGTACTGGGTACGAGGCACGCCTCGTGAAAAGGACACTTACCATCTGAGTGGGTGACAAGCGGGGTTCACATAGTGACAGAGGAGCCTCCCTGCAGTGTCCTCCCCCCTCAAGTGGACCAGGCATGGTGGAGGTGCCACAGGGCCAAGGGCCTGTCTCTTTGGGGACTCCACACACCTCAGTCAGGCACTGCAGATCCGATGTGAAGGCCGTTTCTGTGTAAATGACGTGCAGAAGAAACGGAGGACCCTTTGCTCTGCAAGATCCCGTTCTGCTAGGTTGATTGCAGATCTTGCTGTCCACATCAGAAACATGGAGTTCATTCTTACTCATGACATGTGCAGTCTCTCTCTCTCTCTCTCTCTCTCTCTCTCTCTCTCTCTCTCTCTCTCTCTCTCTCTCTCCCTCCCTCCCTCCCTCCCTCTCCCTCTCCCTCTCCCTCTCCCTCTCCCTCTCCCTCTCCCTCTCCCTCTCCCTCTCCCTCTCCCTCTCCCTCTCCCCCTCCCTTCCTCCCTCACTCCCTCCCTCTCGCTCTGTTTGTCCTTCTTGCCCTATCTCTCTCCATCTCTCTCTCTGTGTCTGTGTGTCTGTCTGTCTCCCCCCTCCAATCTTGAGGACAGCTTTAGAAGAAAACCTCTTGCATGGCAGGCTAGCTGTAATCTCAGCAGCTGTGACATGGAGACATGGAGGAAGAGGGGGAGAGCCGTGCCGCTTTTAAGCAATCATATTGTGAAAGAGGGACGGACATAGCTTCAGAGAAGAGTGAAAAATACCCAAAGTGCCCAAGAACGCATACTCAGGCTCTGGCTAGAGCTGAAAGAGACAAAAAAGCATAAAAAAGAAAATTATATTTCTGAGTCAGGACTCAGAAGGTGGCAAACCTAACCAGACCTCATGACAGAGCTGTAGGACTGCACTGGGGGCATATTTCTCAGAAAGAAAAGTCTATCATCTCATTTAAACGGTGACTTATCCCTGCCCTGTAGCATGGCTTGGGTGGATCGCCCTTGCTATAGGGAAGCACACCTCATATTTTTGAGATAGGCTCTTTTGCTGAAACCACAGTTTGAGCAACACTGGCTGGCCAGGAACTCCCAGGATCTACCTCCCAAGCCCAACAACTACAGGCATGAGCCACTATGCCCACCTTTATATATGGTGTTAGGGATCCAAACAGAGGTCCTCATGTTACACAGCAAACACTTTACCAACCGAATCACCTTTCCACCCCACAGGAAGCTTCCTGCACCAGCCGCACCATGCCCTGTCTGTGGTGGTATTGTGTTCCCCAAAATATTGTGTACCTTAATAAACTTATCTGGAGTCAGAGAACAGAAAAGCCACAAGATACTTAGGCTAGAAAATGTTAGCACACGCCTTTAATCCTAGCATTCCAGAAACAGAAATCCCTCTGGATCTCTGTGAGTTCAAGGCTGCATTGGAAACAGCCAGGCATGGTGACTCACGCCTTTAATCCCAGAAATCAACCTTTAATCCCAGGAAGTAGTGGTAGAAAGCAGAAAGGTTTATAAGGCGTGAGGACCAGAAACTAGAAGCATTTGGCTGGTTAGGCATTTTGGCTGGTTAAGCTTTCAGGCTTTGGAGCAACACAGTTCAGCTGAGATTCTTTCTGGATGAGGACTCAGAGGCTTCCAGTCTGAGGAAACAGGACCAGCTGAGGAACTGGCAAGGTGAGATAGCTGTGGCTTGTTCTGTCTCTCTGATCTACCAGCATTGACCCCAATAACTGGCCTCAGGATTGATTTTATTAATAAGACTCTCTAAGATTCCTGCTACATCTGTCCTTGTAGGAAAATTTGTCTTCTAACCCCTCAAATATTATTTTATTGGAGAATCGGGAGATTCCATTGACTAGAATGAAAAAAATGACCATGTGGACTTTTACATATAAAAACCATAATGCTAACTAACTCATATGTGTTGTATGTTCTATCCCAAGCCCATTTTCAAAGGTTTATATTCACAAACTCATTTAAACGTGGTAGCACCTCCGTGAAATAAGCATCATTGACATTTATAGATGATAAAAACACCTTGCCCAAAGTGACAGCTAATGAGTGACAGAGATGGGATTTGAACCAAGGCAGTTTAACTGAAAGGTCTGTGTTTGCAAAGTGATTCTATAGGAGCCCTGGATGTAGGTAAGCGTGGAGGTGTGTGGAGACTTGTCTGTGTAACAGGAGGGGGACAGTTATGAAGAAGGAAACTGGACATTTTGAAAGTGAAGAGGTAACTGAAAGACCCTGACAAGGGTTATTAAAACTGCAACAAAAAGCAATGGTTCACTAAATTATAAATAAATCTTGACTACCAGGCTCTTTTGAAAAGCTGGTTGTTGATTCTGGCCAAATTGTGGTTCAGGTGGCGGCAAGGAAAGCATTTTCACCCCAAAATTGAGCTGTGCTCACTCGTAGACACCAAGAATTCAAGGCAGTTCTTGGCTAAGAAGAAGCTGTGGATGATGGATGGGGCAACCTACAAGAACATCCTGGAGACGAAGCTGGGAGTCGGGCTGGGCAGTCAAAATGGTCTGAAGGCCAGGAACATTTTCTGAAGCTTGACATCACAGTTTCTCCAGATGTCAGAAGTTAACAGAGATATGCTGAAAGAGTGGAGAGGTAGGGCAGCAGCTGCTGCTGCGGGCAGGAAGGCTCTGGTATGACAGGCCAGAAACCAAAATCCTTTCCTGGACTAAAGTCACAGGCTCAAGCCTTCAAGCTGGCTGCTCACCTAGACTGACAGATCTGTATATGGAAAGCTTGCTTTTGCAAGGACCCAGGGACCTGTGTCAGGGGGGTTAATCCAAGCCCAGCCATGGGCAGAATGGACTCGGGGGGGGGGGGGGGAGTCAGAGGAACCCAGCCCTCCCAGGGAGACCTGTGATAAACAGAAGAGACACTTTAGGGTCCAGAAGAATGTGGCAGGTTCTAGAACTACAGCCATCTAACTGCATGTATCATTTCAGTATTGGATTTTCTTTTTCTTTTCTTAGCATGTGCTGGGGGGTATACACATATGATGATGTGCATGCATATGGAGGTCACAGGACAACTTTATGGAGTTAGTTTTTTTTGTCCACCTATGTGTGGGTTCCAGGGATGGAGTTAAGATCTTCAGGCTCGTACAGCAAGTGTGTTTACCCTCTGGGGTGTCTCGTCAGCCCCATGTTGGATTTTGTCCTGAGTCTTGTGTGTATCAATGTAGTTAACCCTTTATCTCTTGCATATTTCCAGCCCAGCTCTCTGGCCTCCCAGGCTCCAGGTTAATGGGCTGCCTGGGCCCAAGGGGAAGTCTAAGCTCATGTGGTTCCGCCTCTTCTATAAATGGAGTTGGAGATCCTGAAAGGAGGTGGGTAGTTTGTCTTGAGTCACATAGGCAGTTATGATCAGGCATGCTAGGGAAACTGAGGCATGGAAATGGGAAATGACTTGCTGTGGAGGACATGAGGGTAAAAGAATTGCCTTAGAAGAGGAAATGGGTTGCAGTGAACCTCAGGATGAAGATTGTTCTTTCATGGAAACTGAAAACAGAGCCTTGGGGCGTGTAATTTGAGGCCCCTTCCCAGGGTGTGTGCTGAATCTCTAGACCTCCTTATGCCCCTGGAGCAAAGATGACTTGGAGGCAGTGGGTGTATGTTTGTCGGGCTGCCCTGTGCCCTCAGTCCTTGCCTGTCTCTTCAGAGACAGTTGGCTCCCACTCCAGGCCTTCCTCAATTTGGGGCTCAGGACTGTGTGTGCTTGACTGCAATGTCCGAGTCTGTCCTTCCCCATCCCCCACCACCCTGCTCACCCACCACCCTGCTCACCCACCACCCTGCTCACCCACCACCCTGCTCACCCACCACCCTGCTCACCCCACCACCCTGCTCACCCACCACCCTGCTCACCCACCACCCTGCTCACCCCACCACCCTGCTCACCCACCACCCTGCTCACCCACCACCCTGCTCACCCACCACCCTGCTCACCCACCACCCTGCTCACCCACCACCCTGCTCACCCACCACCCTGCTCACCCACCACCCTGCTCACCCTACCACCCTGCTCACCCACCACCCTGCTCACCCACCACCCTGCTCACCCACCACCCTGCTCACCCACCACCCTGCTCACCCCACCACCCTGCTCACCCCACCACCCTGCTCACCCACCACCCTGCTCACCCACCACCCTGCTCACCCCACCACCCTGCTCACCCCACCACCCTGCTCACCCACCACCCTGCTCACCCACCACCCTGCTCACCCACCACCCTGCTCACCCCACCACCCTGCTCACCCACCACCCTGCTCACCCACCACCCTGCTCACCCACCACCCTGCTCACCCCACCACCCTGCTCACCCCACCACCCTGCTCACCCCACCACCCTGCTCACCCACCACCCTGCTCACCCACCACCCTGCTCACCCACCACCCTGCTCACCCCACCACCCTGCTCACCCACCACCCTGCTCACCCACCACCCTGCTCACCCCACCACCCTGCTCACCCCACCACCCTGCTCACCCACCACCCTGCTCACCCACCACCCTGCTCACCCACCACCCTGCTCACCCCACCACCCTGCTCACCCCACCACCCTGCTCACCCCACCACCCTGCTCACATCCATACTGAGCCCTGCATCACCGAAGCTACCACTGCCTCCCATTGCCTTTGAGAAAATGTAGCATGCCCAGGCTCAGCCCTCTGCCAGGAGTTCCTGCTCAGTGAATGGCTCTTCAGAGCATTCGCAGCACCCTGCTGGCAGCTCCTGGGAGGTAGTCACACACACACACACACACACACACACACACACACACACACGGATGCTCAGTCACATGACCTCCTAACTCCACTCCATCGCTTCCTCCCCCATGTCTTTATTTGCTGTGAGCTCTCTGGCTTACCTGACCAACGGTTTGACTCCTCCTGCACCTTTACATTCAGTCAGACTCTTGTGCTGATCCTTCTGATTTCTCAAAGACTATCCCTGCGGTTCAGAAAGCAAGAGAACTGGCATGGATGTAGCCCTGCTGGGTGGCAGCCACTTCAGATCTCTCTCTACTGTGTCCTGTTTACAAATGGGACACTGGGGCTTGGAGGCTTTGTGCTATCTTTACCCTGAAGCTATTAAGGGCCAACGTCTGTGTAACTAATCTCAAACTCTTTCGCTCACATTGCACTGTGCCACAGTTGACTGTCTCTAGATGTCTGTCCTGACCTCAGTCCTTGCCTTTGCTCATTTCCTACCCTGGAGCTAAAGGTACCCCTCAGATGCACACAGCCCATTTTGTCACTGGTAGATGCCGAGGCTCATTTCTGACAAAGAAAAGATCGTTCTCCATAACAGATTGTACAGAGCCCTGACTTGCTTTCCCAGGCTCCCACCCAACATTCCAATAATACCAAAAGACCAGCACACCAAGGTCCTGGCACAGTTGGTAAGGTGTCACACCATCAGCACTCAGCATCCACAAGCGTGTGTTAGCTCTGTGGTAAGGGGGAAGGAGGCTGAACTATAGGAAGCCTAGAGTAAAACTATGAAGAAATGAGTACTGATATTATGATTCCCACTGGATCCCAGCAGAGCTGAGTGTGTGGTGGTCATGGAGAGACAGGCCAGGGGAGGTCCTGACAGAGCCTAATCTTCTGGGCCCTCTACTTCCTAGTGGACACTAGTTGCTTCTGAACATTTCAAATGAATAACAAGGATACCTTCCAACTTAGCTGTTGGGACTCTCTGGCTCCAGTTGTTCATTGTCCCTGTCCTCTGCCCATAAAGCCCGTATAGATGCCTCACTGCTGCAGTGGACTAGCCAGGACATAAGTCTGCTGCTCATGTATATCCCAGATCCCCATTGTATGGAACAACAGGTCTGGGTTAGGCTTTGTGCAGATGGTAGGAGGCCCCTGTAGGCCCTAAACATTCTTCCAGTCCATCTGAGACGAATACCCAGGAGAGAATCTCTTCACACTGCAGAGGAGCTCACATTGTCTGTGAACCCATCACACCATCTCAGACACATCTGTTATAAAGAATGTCTTCTCTTATGTTGCAGAAATAAAGCCCTCCTGCCTATGTGTGATCAAATCACCACTTTCAGAAGCTAGCAGGGAAGTTCTGTCTTTAGGTACCTCCCTGTACAAGTAAGACTATACCAGCACCAAAGGATTTATACAGGAATTTTTATGACTGCATCATGTATAATGGCTGAAATCTGAGATAACCCCAACAGCCATTAACAATGTAATTGATAAAGAATAGTATATTCCTACAAAGGAGTAGTACACAGCAATGGGCCAAATGAGTTATTGTTATAAATTGGACATACATGAAGCCAGACAAATAAGCCAGCCACAGGAGATACACAGTAAAGTTGCTTTCACATGGATTTTTTAAAAGATTTATTTAGTGCCAGGCAGTGGTGGTGCACACCTTTGATCCCAGCACTCGGAAGGCAGAGGCAAGTGGATCTCAGTGAGTTCAAGGCTGGCCTGGGCTACAGAGCAAGTTCCAGGACAGCCAGGGCTACACAGAGAAACCCTGTCTCGAAAAAAAAAACAAAAAAAAACAAAAAAAAAAAAGATTTTGTGTGTGTGTGTGTGTGTGTGTGTGTGTGTGTGTGTGTGTGCCTGAGTGTATGCAGGTGCCCATAGGGGCCAGAAAAGAGCATCAGATCCCTATAGAAATGGAGATATAGGTGGTTAAGAGCCACCCAATGTGGGTACTAGAAACCAAACCTGGGTCCCCTGTAAGAGCAACAAGTGCTCTTAACCACTGAGCTGTCTCCCCATCCTGAGTGGTGCTGAAGGTCTGCGTATTAGCTGTACCTGAGGAAGAGAGGGCAGAGGGCATCTTTTAGAGTGGTGGAGTAGCAGAACTCTGGCTTCGGGGTGACCTCCTGCGTGGGTAAGGTCCTCTAACCTGCTCCAAACAAATCAGAAGTACAGCATGTCTGCTCAGAGCCTGTGGTGGGGCTCTTCCAGTGAGTGTGGGAAATGGTATCGTTTTTTGTTTTTTTTTTTTGAGACAGGGTTTCTCTGTGTAGCTTTGCGCCTTTCCTGGAACTCACTATGTAACCCAGGCTGGCCTCGAACTCACAGAGATCCACCTGCCTCTGCCTCCCCAGTGCTGGGATTAAAGGCATGCACCTCCACTGCCCAGTGGGAAATGGTATCTTAAATAGCTTGGTACTGACTCCACTGATCAGAAGGAACCAGGTTATTGATTCTGTAAATAAAATTCCAAGGAAAACACTGTGTATATACATACCCGTGGACTCTCCTGGCAGCAATACTAGATCTGAAAAAAAGAAACTGGGTGTCACAGACCGTCAGAGGACACTCCCATCCAGACCTTACCCTTACATGGCTGTCTCAGCCATCATAATTCCAGAATGAATTTGAAAGAGGATTTTACCTCATTTCTCATTGTCTGGCTCAGTGTTTCTGTTGGTAGTCCATGCTTATGAGGCACGTATGAGCAGATACTGGCCTGATTTCAAGCATAGGAACTAAAAAGGTTTGAATTTGGAGAAGTTTAATTTCACCATGCAGAATGTTTAAGCCGTTTCTCAACATGGGCAGCGGCTGAGATCTCCAATAGCAGAATCACATTACTCCCACGGTGGAGCCTCTGTCAGGAGAGGCTCCACAAACAACAACAACAAAAAGCATTATGACGCTTCTTCCTAATTATGTCTCTCTCTCTAAATATCTAATTATCATTGAGAACAAATTGCATGTTACGGAGATAATATTATGGGGAATCGTTAATCTGTTGGGCTTGTGCTTTTGAATTCCTGTGTTGGTGCTGCAGCTGCTGGAGCAAAAAATGTTGCCACCTGGACACTTCATTACGATTTCATATTTAAATGCAAACTGCTGGAGACAGGTTCATTTGATGGGCTTGGCTTCTTCGGGTGCTGAGTACTGGGGGATGCAGCTCATAGACAGGTTTTCCAGGTCTCCCAGGTAGTCAGGAGTAGTGAACAATTGAGCATTTAGAGGGACGGGGTTACTAGAGAACAATGGGAACAGAGTAATACCAATGAGGTGACAGTGAAACTGACTTCTCTAATTATTCTTTCTTTATATCTAGGCGCAAAGGTCTACAGCTTTTTAAAAAGTCATATTCCTCACTAACTACATAGGGTTTCCTTAATAAATGCTGATCCAAAAAGTACACATTCCCAAAGATTACCTGATAATTGCACCTACAGTAATATGCTTAAAGCTAATTAACATTCAAGCTTCACTTTAGAGAATAGAAATTACCGGGTACTTATCCTATAATTACATCTGTGTGCTCTCTATTGTAAGCCATGGCTTTAGCTATATAATTAAATGATGAACAGTGACTGTATAAGTAGAGAGTACTTATGTAAAATCTGTCTTATCCAAAAAAATAAATAAATAAACAGATTCAAAGAATCACATCTCGTTTGAAATTCCATTGTTCCCGAGGAGATTGTCTAGCACATCAAGAATTTATAATAGTAGCATTAGTTCCTTGAGGGTGGGAGGGTGCTGCACCCGCCCTCTGCCCCGGAAGATGCCCATCGTGATTTTTCTCACCAATGGGGCTGAGTTGTGCTGAGCAAACCTTACCTTTTTTTCTCTTCTGTTGCACATCAGATAACAAATACTTCCACGTCATCTCACCAGGTGAACTATCCAGTGGGTTTGCGTCACATGTTTTGTATGAGGATCATTTAAAAAAATGTTTTTATCTGATCACAGCACAAATGAAAATTCACTGGAGAAAGTCTATTAAATATTTTAAAACATACAGAAAATTATAGAAATCATGTATAATCTCATGGTAGTGATAACTGTTAATTGTGTATAGTTGGAATCTCTTAGATGAGAATCTCACTGCACACACAGGCACACACATACATCATATACTGCATCGTGCCTCTTTAAATTATATTATGAACATTTCAACTAAGTATTTTTCCTAATATACAGTGTAACACTGATGGTACCTAAATTGTGTAACAATTTTGTTTGGGTTTTGTTTATTTATGTGTTTATAAATGTGCAGGTGTGCGTGTGTTGCAGGTGTGTGAGCACATATCTGCACATACCTTCGGAGACCAGAGGACAGGCTCTGGTGTAGTCCCAGAGGGGCTGTCACCTTATTTTTTGACTTCAACCTCACCAAGTAGGCTGGGCCAGCTGAGCAGTGAACCCCAGGGTCTTCCTGTGTCCACCTCCCCGTAAATGGAATGACAAGCGTGCCTGACTCTTACGTGGGTGCTGGGAACTGGGCTTGCGTCCTCATACTTGCTTACACAACAGATCTTGGCTGATTGGCCTATCTCCCCAGTCCCTGTTTCCACTTTTTTGAGTTCTTATTTTCAAGATTTTTTATTTGTTTATGTGTATATGTTTGTGTGCATGTATGTGCCTGTGAGTACAGCAGCCTGTGGAGGCCAGAGGAGGGCATCTGTTCCTCTCAAGCTAGAGTCACAGTCAGGGTAAGCTAGCCAACATGGGTGCTGGGAACAGAGCCCCAGTCCTCTGAGAAAGTAGCTAGCACTCTTACCTCTGAGCCGTCTCCCCTTCCCTGTGAATACTTCTGCCATTGCTGTTTGTCTTGGTTTTCACTGTTAATCAGTGTTAATCACGATCATTTGTTAATCACTATTCATTTCATGACAGTTCTCTAAAAATATATTTAAATGCGTTTTCATGAAAGCATAACAAAGATCATCCATTCCAAATAATGACCTTGTGATGATTCTAGTGCCGAGTTTACTTCTGTCATAATGGGTGACTGTCATGGCCATGAGCTGACGTTAGGGCAGAGGCCTACCTAACGCCTACTGAGTGAGACTGAAAGACCTCATGGTGTGCAGGACAAGTGGAAGCTCAGGTGGAGAAGAGCTGTGACTGGGCTGATAAGACACATGACCGTGGTGAGACTACACCAAGACCTAGACAACCCTAGGAGGGTAGTGCCCTGTACGCACAACAGACAGAACCAAAGGTTCACAGTATCAGTGACGCTAAATTGGTGGTGTTGATTGCAGTTTTATTTGTAAATATCTCTAACCTGTAGATGTTTTACGTTTTGGGGGTAAAGAACCATAATTACCATGTAATCCCTTACTCATTTAAGTTACGGTAAGAATTAGTCAACATGGGCGGGTGTGCTGGCTAGTTTTGTGTTGACTTGACACAAACTGTAGTCATCTGAGAGGAGGGAACTTCAATTAAGAGAATGCCCCCATAAGATCAGGCTGCAGGCAAGCCTATAGGGCATTTTCTGAATTAGTGATTGATGGGGGGGCAGCCCATTGTGGGTGGTGTTATTCCTGGACTGGTGGTCCTGGGTTCTATATGAAAGCAGGCTGAGGAAGCCATGGGGAGCAAGTCAGTAAGCAGCACCCCTCCATGGCCTCTGCGTCAGCTCCTGCCGCTGGGTTCCTGCCCTCACTGCTTTTGAAGATGAACTGTATTGTCAAACTGGGAGTGAAATAAACCCTTTCTTTCCCATAGTGCTTTTGGTCATGGTGTTTCATCACAGCAGTAGTAACCCTAACCAAGACAAAAGACCTGTAAGTTTCCCTCTAAGCAGATCTGTGTAGTTGTTGTTGTTCTCGTCATGGCATCCTTATGCATGATATTAATTTAGATATAAATTTAGCACATTTAGAATAAATTGTTTCTTTAGAGACATTAAGGTTGCTGTCAAATGTTATAAACAGTCTGAGGTTTTGACATTCCTGTCAAATATGAGAACAGATTCTTCAAGTTACTTTTTCTTCCTTTAGTTTGGTCTTTGTTTTGTTTGTTTGTTTTTTGTTTTGTTTTGTTTGTTTGGGGTTACTTTCCTTATTTGTCCACTTGCAAATGTTTATGGCATGTGTGCCATGTGTGGGGCTCATGCATTGCCATTGTCTATGAATGTTTTAGAAATACCTGGATCAGAACCCATATCTGGACATGATCTCCAGGTAACCTGAGCACATATCCAAGTTTGAGACACACTGTTCTAAGAACCAGGGAGTTAAGCTGCCTCCCTGCTTCATCCTCCTGGCTGTCTCAAAATTACCTCAAGCTGAACATTTTCGTTTTAGATCATTTGAGCTTTTATAACAAAACACTTTAATCTACGTGGCCTGTAAACAAGAGGCCTGTATCTCTCCTACCTCTCCGTGCTTAGACGTTCACGAGCAAGCATGGGCAGATTGAGTTTCTGATGAGCTCTAAGGGAATCTTCTCACCGTGTCTTCACATGTTGGCACGTCTCCACAGCCCCCTTAGAATGTGCTACACTAGTCATGAAGCCTCCATCTCCCCGACCAAATCACATCCTAATCCTAACGGTCAACCTCCATGGTTAGGTTTTAACATGTGAGTTTGGGGAGCACAAGCATTCAGAGCACAGCACTGGCTTCATGTTTTGTTTTTGTAAGTAGTTCCTCGCTCCAGTTTTTCTTGTCCCTCTGTCTGACCGGGCCATCTGCTTTCCTCTCTTGTCCCCCGTTTTAATTTTATCACCACGTTCACTGACGCTCATTCTCTGAAGCATCATGGTCTGTCTTGGACATGGTGCAGCATCCTCCTCGTGAGCCCCCTCTTCTACTACCAACATCAGGAATTTCCGTCTTCTACATAGAACATTTCTATCTTCTAGAAACAACCGTAATCTTGGGTGAGTATATCAGATCATTTCACCATCTTGCAAAAACATTCTCATGGCCTTCCATGGCCTTTATAATGAAGATGAAAACTTGCAATGTGTTGATTGAGATATCACACCCTGCCTGCCTGTCTAGGGCCGTATTCTCAATGGAAGCAATCTGCTCAAACTTAGCCCCTCATCACCTGTCAATTTACCTGTTTAGTTCCTGGTGTTCTTAAGTTCCGGGCTTGATTATTTCTCTCTCAGTGAACCTTCCCTGCCCTTCCTGATCATCCCTATTCTCTTATCTCACATTTTACTGCTATTTCTGGTATATTTGTCACAATTATGACTCAACATTCATTTTTGTGATTCTGGATTAATATGTATTTCTTTCACTGACTTTTTGTCCCGGGAAGGCATTATTTTCTTCCTCTACTATAATCCTACCATGTCATTTAGTGCTTTATGGGTGATGGGCAGTGTGCTACAGGTTGTAATATAAGCAGCTCTCCCTCTGGTTATAAGTACCTTCCATGTGAATTGGGTTTCTTCTGCTCTGCTATCACATAGCTCACTATCACCTAAATTGGATGAAAACCAAATGGTTTTCCCAGATGAAGCTCTTCTTACATACTTACATGGAATTTATTAATAGTCTACAATAGTTATTATTACTGTACGTATTTCTGTCTGTGTGTTAAGTGGTGTAAGTAACCATTTGCTGCCACTGTGAGGTAACTAAAGCACTCCCTCCTTTGACTGAGGGTTTAGGCCCCCTCTGTTTTCTCCCATTTTCCTGGCATTTGGCTGACAAGGATATCTCAGAGCAGAATGATGTGTCACTATCTCTTAGACATTCAGTTCCAAAAGTGGCATGATGCTTATTTTGACCTTCCATTGATTGGAAGCAATCCTGTGGTACCTTCTAAATTAGCGACATAGTGAAGGATCATCTTTCCATGGGCTCAGGATATACACAGAATCAGATATGTATGTAAACTAGAAACCTCTACCATAGGATAAACTCTTGAGTAGGACAAAGACAGCGATGGTCGGCCCGTGGACTTGACTGCATGGCGTGATGACAGGATAGGGAAGCACACTTCTCGAGAGGATTAGATAAAGGGAGGAGACCTTTCCTGGGTGTGATCAGCACTATCCAATAGGATAGGAGCAGAATAAAAAGAGGATGGGGCAAGAAGAAGAAAGATCGTTGTGACTGCTAGTCTGCCTTTCTGCTTCCTGGTGGCAATCATGTGAGCTGCATTTCTGCCCTTACACTGCGATACTCTGCCTCACCACAGACCGTCCCACTATGGACTGGAACCTCGGGAACCATGAGCCAAAACAAGCCCTTCTTCCCTTAGGTTGTTCCTGTCAAGTATTTGTCCACAGCAACAAGGTCTGACAACATCACTACTGCTCTGATGTGTTTAACTCTGGTCTCTCTGACGATTAGTTCATACTGCTGTTTGCATGGGTGGTTGCAGAATTCAGAGGATAAAGCGGAAACAGGGACAGAGGCCAGTTCAGAATGGCACTGGCAGAGGACTTTCCTAAGCCATCGCAGTTTTCATCCTGCTGACAGATTGGCACCGCACTGAGTCAGTGATCAACAATGTGCTCACCCACCAGAAGGTCAGCTTATGTAATGTCGTGATTTTCTATGCTGAGGTGACATTAGAAGTTTCAGGAAAAAATGTCCCTGTACTAGACAGTGTGTGGATGTTTTACATCTGCTGTTACGTGGTAACTCTCTCAACAGTTGTGCAGTGTAGGCATTCTTAGCTCGGTGCTCTATATATCTTGACATGGACCACGTGGCTCCTGGCTATCTGCCCTAGGATGTAGGCTCAGAATGTCTGCCCTAAAACTTGTGTGCCAACTCTCAGCTCCATGCTACAGCTTATGAAACACCTGTATATTTATCAGTGCTGAGAATCAGTACATGAAAGTGAACTAAGTAATCTACCCATTGTAATCTCCTTGACTTAGCCTTCAAAAGTAGACTTCACAGAAGAGCACATTGGAGAATTTTGCTAAGATGACACCCAAATTCTAAAAATCATGTGTACTTATTAAGTAACATTCTAACGCCAAGATGGTTTCCTCCAATTTATCAGTGTTACTTTGGATCAATTTTTTTGGGGAGTGGAGGGAGTGAAGCAAGGACAGCATAGGCTGTTTTCCAGCTGAGACAATGGCCACTAAGTCTCTTACTGTTTGTTTGATACAGACACTCACCCATGTTTGTACAAATAAGCTAGTTTGGGGCTTAATTTTATACATAGGCAAAGCGCTAAATTGTGAAGGTGCCTATTACTGGAAAACCATACAAATTTCCAGAGACCCGTTTACCTCTGTGCACCCATCCCTGTGGGAGGTGGACCATCAAAGCACACGGAGCTGAGTGACAGTCTGTGCTATGTTAAGAGTGTGGAGCCTATTAAGTATAGAAAGCGAAGTTGAAGGATCCCATTTTTCACCAACTCTAATATGGTTAATTTTTAAAGCTATTTATTGAACACAAAGACATTTGATTGAGCACTTAGGAGTCTACTGCTCTCATTCATCACCTGTATTCATCCCATCTGTGTTGAGGTGTGCAGAAAGGGTCTTTATGTGCTCACAGTGCCTGTAAAATAGGATTTTTTTTCTCGGGTCATCTTTTGAAGATTGCTGCTACCCATTATTTCGTGTTATTTGTTTCCAAGTTCAGTCAGTTTGCTTGCTACAGAAGAAGATTGTTTAGGGAAACGTACACTTTCTATTTCTTTTAATAGCTTGTGTTATGATATGTTTGATAGTTCATGAAGGACACTGTCAGGTTTGGAGAATGAGCTAATAAACTTTAGGTACTAAGAAATACAGCCCCATAATGATGCCTACTTCTATGCAGAGGTATTTTATCAGCTTAATGGCACCTTTTAGTGCCTGACACCTCAGTTTACAGGTTTGCTCAATGGCCTGTTTGCCTCTGTGCCAAATTAGTGTTGAGGGAGGTTTCTGACGAGAAGAATATTCAGTGTGGATATTAGAGTTATGGCTGTCAAGTTGGAGGCGGTCACTCTGTTTTATCTCAGGTGGTACCTTTTAGTGCCGTTGCTAACGTGGGACTCATGAAATGCCTTAGAAACCATTGTTTGACTTTAAAGGTACAAATCAAGGTGTGTGGGCAGCTGAGGGCACCTTCTGCTGCAGCATTAATGGGCATTTTCTTTTGCAAAATCTGTTCTGTCTTCCCCAGATAAAAATAAAAATATCCCCTGATTTTAAACATACTGCTTTAGCAGCAAATGAGAGCTTGTAATCCGTGGGAAAGCATCGTCATGTTCAGAGCCCAAGTGGTTGGTTAATGAATGAAATTAGGATTGAGAACACTTGCAAACGAGAACGTTAGGTCAGGACGCAGAGTGCTGTAGACAGTGTTCCAGAAAAAGGCCAGCAGCCATCACCAGTCCTAAGCTAGTGAAATTCACCCACAAAGACACTTCTTTGTTTCTCTCTTTGGAAATGCGCACTCTGGCAAATAAATAAGGAGATAATTATCCTCTCTATGGGCAGGGGAGTGAGTTAAATTATGTGACAAAGTTTCTCCATGCTTGGAACAGTGGAGTGACATACAAAATGACTCTTTGAATCATCTCTCAGCCGTCCCTCTGCCTTGGACCCATTTATTAGGCTTTTATTCATCAATTTCTTTTATTTTAAATCTTATCTTCAAACAGTGGACAGTCACTCATTTCTTCTTTATAGGAATTTGTTTCCTTAAGTGAAGAAAAGCTTTCAAATCTCACCCAAAAGGGGGTAGTACTAGTGGTGTTCTTTGGAATTGACAATGAACTAGCCTAGCCTAGGTCCATGTAACTTAGGTGAGTTCGGAGTACTTCCTTTTCCATCTGTCACATTGACCAGCTAGCCTTGCACATTCTCAACATTGTGCCGTGTAAATAGGACGTTACATTATTAATTCAGCTCCGGGCTTTTTGCAGATGAGTGCTGCAGAAGCACGCACACTTACGGAGTGATAGATGCAGGGCAGAGAAACAGTCAACTCTGTGCTACTCAGGAATCAAGGGTGAATCATGTGAATGGGAGAAGAGTCCACTGGGTCTGCTGAAGGTCTACAGATGTTTGTGGGGCCTTCCTGCTCCATTCATTGATTCTAAAATCATGCAACAAGACTTATTATAGTCAATTACTCTTTCCCGTTGAAGGATGTGATAGCCTTCAGGGTAAAAGACTCCATCCAATAAAGGGCAGTTTACAGTTTCTAGAAGGGTAACTTAAAAAAAAAAATCCTTAACTTGTGGTTTGTGATTTGTACCTATGGTGGTGTATTTTCTGTCCTGTGTAGCTAACAATAACTTCAATATGTACAGGAACTCTCTTTAAAAGCTTTGATCACACTGCGTTTCTTGTTACCCCAAGAATAATGAATTCGTGGCTGCAAAGTTTTGTGTTTATAATTTATATCGTGTCAGACTATGGACACTTTGAAAGTAGCTGTAGCAAGTGCTTCATTTAAACTCTACTGGATGTGTTTGGGGGCTTATAGGACACCTAGGCTCCTTCTGCAGGTCATAGCATGCATCCCACACAATGGATTTAGACTGAATGAAGTCCTGATCAGAAAATATTGATACAGCTGGGAACAGAAGAGACATTAACTTATTTTTCAAGCCTGTTTGTACCTCTGTGTTGAAGTTATAACACTAATTTTATTTGTCCTACATCATAGTGTTATAATTAAATAGTCTACAGACTAATAAAATGTTAGTTCATAAATTGTTAATATTAAAGTTATATTAATACTTTAAAACTCAATCAGGACAGGGTGTATTTTAAACTTGCTGGTAAGTTCTATCTGAACATGTTTGTTGTGGAACCTTGGGATAGGAGTTGAAGAGCATGTTCTGCTGAGTACCAGTGCTCCAAGAACAGAGCGACGAAGAACAGAAATGAATGGCTGTGGACTCGGCAACTCGGAAGGCATTGTTAACTACACAGAGTTTCAATCTATGGATAAGCATAAAGGCTAGATTTCAGGGCAGTAAATGTGAAATGGTAGAGGTGTGTGTAAGGCATGGAGACTGATCCTGTGAATCGTTCAGCCACCAGGTAAAGTGAAGAAGAAAAAGTTAGAGAATTTGATAGCATGTGATTGTAGAGGATTTTGTGTTTGTGAAGACTTTTAAAGAGGATATATGATACAGAATAAAGAGCAACATTGAGGGATGTATGTAACCCTGGAGTACCTGTCTATGAAACTGAAATAATGATGCATACTGAAAAGATGGTTTGGGGGATATTCAATTTATATATATATATTTCAAGACAGGGTTTCACTGTGTAGTTTTGGTGCCTGTCCTGGATCTCGCTCTGTAGACCAGGCTGGCCTCGAACTCACATAGATTCACCTGGCTCTGCCTCCCGAGTACTGGGATTAAAGGCATGCACCACCACCACCCGGCCCATCATAAAGTATTTTAACCCTGCATATCTTACTTTTCTTCTGACGGGGTGGCTAAGTTATCCAGTGGGACAGTTCTGTGTTTTGCTGAGCACATGGTGGATCAACATAAGCTCTAAGGAACAGTCCTGTGAAGAATCCGTTGCCCTGCATCTAGAACCCAAGATTCATGCCATTCGGGAGGGAGGGGCTTAGCCACAGAGATAGTGCTGGGTGCCGAGGGCCTGCAAAGGAGGCAGGTGACTGGCATGAAATGTGCCTCCCTTAGGGACCCCTCTTCAAACACACAGTGCCTCCTGAGTGCACAAATGAGCATGGTGGGTGTAGTGGAGACCAATAAGAACCTTGGAAGGTCAAGGAAGCAGACAGATGAATCCATGGAAAATACAACTGATTTTCAATAATGAATGAAGTGTTTAGGAGGAGTCTGTGTTTCCGTAGTGCTGGGGTTTGTTTCCAGAATGCCTGTGTTGGCCCTCAGCCTGTGCTGTCACTGGGGGGTGAAACCTTTACAGTGAGGCCTAGTGAGAGGGAGCTGGGTTATTGGGGCTTGCCTTTGAGGAGGATACTGGTACCCAAGCCTCTTCTCTTTCTTCTCTGTGCCCCCAAAAGGAAGCAGCTTGTTCCTCCATTTACCCTACCATGACATACTCCACTACAGGACCCAGAGCAACCAACTGGGAACTAAAACCTCCCAAACTGTGGGCCAGCCAGCCTTCCCCTTCCGGGCAGCTTGCCTCGGGCGTTGTAACACAGTCAGAGTGAGCAGACGCACACATACACGGTGAGGAAACAAAGGGGAAATAGAAGGTTAAGACTTTGGTAACCAAGGAAGCTGAAGGCTCTATTGTATACTAGAGCCTCGTCCATTGGCTCTGGAACCAGTTGTCTCAGTCAGAATCACTTTTGAGTAAAGATGCCCTAGAAGGGGTTGTTGTCATTCTGCTGTCCACAGAGTAATCGGGGGCATGGGGCTGAAATCACGGGTAGACTTTTTCTTTATAGGCACCAGGTCAGTCACTGAAGTACAGCTTTGGCACTGTGCTGCAATTTTCTAAATCATGATGAGTTCAGTTCAGATACGTACTGGTCCCATCACTATATATCCAGTTAAGAATACTCTCTGTTTAGCTCCACAAAAATTCAACTTGGAAACTGGCTACAGAAAGTCTCAGTGTGTGTATACAGACAGGCTCAATGTGTGTATACAGACAGGTTCAGTGTGTGTATACAGACAGGCTCAATGTGTGTATACAGACAGGTTCAGTGTATGTACACAGACAGGCTCAGTGTGTGTATACAGACAGGCTCAGTGTATGTATACAGACAGGCTCAGTGTGTGTATACAGACAGGCTCAGTGTGTGTACACAGACAGGCTCAGTGTGTGTATACAGACAGGCTCAGTGTATGTATACAGACAGGCTCAATGTATGTATACAGACAGGCTCAGTGTGTGTACACAGACAGGTGCAGTGCGTGTATACAGACAAGAACAGTGTGTGTATACAGACAAGTTCAGTGTGTGTACACAGACAGGCACAGTGCATGTATACAGACAGGCTCAGTGTGTATATATTGACAGGTACAGTGTGTGTATACAGACAGGTGCAGTGCGTGTATACAGACAAGAACACTGTGTGTATACAGACAGGTTCAGTGTGTGTACACAGACAGGCACAGTGCATGTATACAGACAGGCTCAGTGTGTGTATATTGACAGGTACAGTGTGTGTATACAGACAGGCTCAATGTATGTATACAGACAGGCTCAGTGTGTGTGTATTGACAGGTACAGTGTGTGTATACAGACAGGTGCAGTGCGTGTATACAGACAAGAACAGTGTGTGTATACAGACAGGTTCAGTGTGTGTACACAGACAGGCACAGTGCATGTATACAGACAGGTTCAGTGTGTGCATACAGACAGGTTCAGTGTGTGTACACAGACAGGCACAGTGCATGTATACAGACAGGTTCAGTGTGTGCATACAGACAGGTTCAGTGTGTGTACACAGACAGGCTCGTTATGTGTATACAGACAGGCTCATTGTGTGTAAGATTGGCAGGACCCAAGAAACTGTATCTGTTCTGTAAAATCACTATTCATCATAACTTCTCAAAAATGAAGGATATAAATATGCTAGGAACAATTCCCAAGGAAAATGAATTTTGAAGAAGCTACCAAAGTGTTGGCTATTGTTGGGTTGTTATAGTTGTTTAGGTAGATTCTTTTTAAATATGATATTTTGTTAAATATTTCATGCTTTGCATTTTTACCATACCCCCCTTTTTTCCCTCTGACTCATCCCGTATCCATCTCCCAATTTTGTGTCCTCTTTTTCTTTTCTTGTCTTTTTTTAGTAACCCACAGAATCCAATTTGTGCTTTCCATGTATCCATGGTTGTCACCTGTGCACTGAAGTGTGGTCACCTCACCAGTGGCCTCATGATTAGAGAACCCTGTCCCCCCCTGCCCGGCCATCAGTGTCAATAGCTTCTCAATTAGGAGTGTGAGCTCATGGGTCCCTGAGATACATTTTGTGATGCTAATAACCTGGTCAATGAAGGTGGCAGTATCAGGTTTGGAAGCACTACCACAGACACCCACTTCTGCTGATATGGAGCTGGACATAGTGACTGTTGCTTCTGGTGGTGTGAATTAACCTCGTAAGTCTGTGTAGAAGCAAGTGGAGCCCACAGAAGAGCTCTCAGTTTATCTCCTGCTAGTTAATTACTCTACCTCTAGGTCCATTAGATGGTTCCTAATCACTGACCTGTCTCTGGCTTCACTCACAAACTGTGTGATAATTCCAGTCTACTTGTTTTCTTAAGTGAAATCCAAATGACTGAGTGCCTGAGATCCAGAATACCATCCAAAACTGAAGTGTGCTGAAGTGGGCTATGTAATTAACACAATTTCATCAAAAGCTGCTTATTCTAAACTGCTGTTACATTGTTAATGTTACCTTGACCCCTCCAAAGACCATTTCTCAAAAGAAAGAAAGGAAGGGAGGGAGGGAGGGAAGGAGGGGGAGAGAGAGAGAGAGAGAGAGAGAGAGAGAGAAAGCAAGCATCTTTGCCATCAAGCTTTAGAACAACTAATCAGGAGTGTGCATGATCACAGAGTAAAGAGGCGGCACAGCATCCTAGTGGATACTGAGGGGACACTTCTCCCTATCCCATGGGACAGCAGTGAAAATCCAGAGCTGTGTGATGCAGTTCGGTGTTCTCTAGGGCTATATATCCCTGCCTGCCCGTCCAGCTGCCAGTGCACATGATGAGTGCTCATTCCAGGTGAGGGGTCCAGAGGCCAGTGCACATGATGTGTGCTCATTCTGCTTCTCTGCTGTGAACATGTTGCTTCCAGTTCTGTGGAAGGTCCAAAAGAACCTAAAGCCACTTCCTGCTTCCCTTGCCTGGCTCCTCCATCTAAGGAATCCCACCAAAAAGTAGTTTTTCTGCCTGCTTCTTTCCCCTCTTCCAGGAAGGCCACGGCCTTGCTCTGTGCATTCAGTAACTCTTACTGAACATCTAAACTACTACATACAGGAAGATGAAGATGAGTAAAACTCAAACTCTGTGTTCAGACGTGTGAAGGGCACAGACACTGAGAAAAATCAGAACACCTGGTTTATGATCAGTGTCCTGCTGCATCCTGCACTGGTGTGCAGAAGAACAGAGAGGCCTGCGGAGAGGAGCTGAGGACTGAATGGAGTCGGAAAAGATGTGGGTCAAATGGGGAATGGAAACATTCCAGAGGATGTGTGTGGGAATGCAGAACGGATGGTTGTAAACACTGCCACCACCTACAGTCATTGCCATCAAACCCCATTCCTATATTTCCTCTAAAGCATTCAGAAAATGGATATTTTAAAAATTATCTCTTGTGGGTTCAATGTGTGCTGTCTTCCTAATTGTAGATTACATATTGTAATGCAGCGTATAGTGTTCTTTTAAATAATGAAGTCATGGCCTACGACTGGAAGCCTTAAACTGACCAATGATCACAAGAAAACCTTAAGAAGCCATTTAGACATACTACCCAAAAGCGCCCCTGGTTTTTCAGATGAATTCTCTTAAACCTTGAAGAAACAAAATTCCCTGTGCTAATTAAACTGCTTCACAGCATAAAGGAGCCAGCCTTTTCTGAAACAAGTATGACTACAGCGTAAAACCTAGGAAAGGCGGTGCAGGAAGGAGGCCTTGAAAGAATGGCTGTCTGTTCACTTAAAAAAATAAAATATAAAAATGTCTATTGAAGTTCTGGAAGAACATCATGGGAAAATATTGGGAAAAGAGTAGTTGTTCTAGATATTAATCCATATAACTATAGCAATTAAAACAACATGAAGTCAGAACAAATTAATCAGTAAAGAGTACAGAAATAGGCACAAATAATTATGGTAATTTAGTGCAATAATAAAGGCTATAAATAAATGGGCTAAGGATGACTGTTCCAAAATAGTATGAAGACCGTTGGCTAAATGATGTTCGAAAAATACCACTTGAAATCACAGTTTAAATTAAGTTCTGAATGGCTCAAATAGTACATTATAAAAAGATATGCATACGTATACTAGATCAAGATAAAATACACTGTAAAGATGATTCAGTAAATAAAGTGCTCACAGGGACCTGAGTCCAGTGTCTAGAACCCACATAAGCAAGTCAGATGTGGTGGTGGCACTTAGACTCCAAACTCTGAGAAGGCAGAGTCAGCAGATCCTGGGGCCCAGGGGCCAGTCAGCCCAGACCAATCAGCAAGCTCCAAGCCATCAAGAAATCCTGTCTCAAGAAGTAAGAAAGGGCAAAATGTAGTTATAAAACTACATTTCAAAATAAACAAAACATACGATGGACAGTTCCTGAGGAACAAGACCCAAGCTTGTCCTCTGGCCTCTACAAGCACCTGTGCCTTTGCGAATGGGCACACAGGCACAAAACAATGTGAGTAAATATTTTTGTAGACTTTTCATTAGGAGGATTCACAAAGTAAAGGACCAGTGCTGGTGACTGTCACACTGACAGATACAGTCTATATTTGGCAAACCGTAGAGTTTATTAATATAACAGAGTCAATATCCCCAGCAGAAAGAGTCCTGATTAATTTGTCAAACATGTGACACTAAGAAACTAAGCAATGGAAGTGGATAGGCATGTCATTTATGAGCATATGTGCCTTAGAAAGAACCCAGAAACGCCTAGGTAGGTATGAGCGTCTGCTCGATGCTGCTACTAACTTAAAGATGACGACAGTGGAGGTACATCGGTGACCCGTTAGAAAAAGACAGAGTAAGTTTGTCCTCTCCATTGCTGGCTGTGTTTGAGGAATGACCATGCCTATGCATTGTTGAAGAGACATTCTGACACTTTTACTGAAATGTGGGCTGTATCTACTGGCCTCTCTGTAATTAAATGCATCTGAACACACATTCAGAGATGCTGACATATGAAGGAAAATTTTTTTAACAATGAAAAGTTAGAAAGATCTTACATGTTACTCAGACGTGCAGTCTGTCTGGGTAGCTGCAAAGGCTGAAATGTCTGCATAGGTCGCGGAGCCTGTCAGTGAGGACATGAGTGGTTTGTGAGGCAAAGGGAGCAAAGGCTGTGGTAGATGGAAGCTCATCTTCACTAGGGTGCAGCGGCTCTCACCAACAGCGATGTTTCCGTGAGGGAATGCTCAACCAGGCTGCCAGATTTTCAATTTTCCTGGAAGAGAAATTGGAACTGGAGGATGCACACCCAGGTTCTTAAAAAAATCAGATGTGTGGGTTATCTGTAGGACCCTCATTGTAGCAGAACATTTCTTTGTCCCATCACTTACCTTCCCTCTCCAAGAAAGGATTCCATGCCTTACTCATGTGTGACAGTCTGTGGGAGCAGTATGCACCCATTAATGACAATTGCTTGTCATGGAGCATCAGGAAGCATTAGGCGCCATCACCTGTTTCCGCTTCTCTCTATATCTGTCTCCATCTTCACTAGAAGTTTCAGGAGTCCTGGAACAAAACAAGATGTGAAACAGGTCCATAGCAGGTGACCCCTGACCTCTGACATGCCATGCACGTGGTGAATCCTGGGACTGTTGGCTCTTTGAGTGCTGCAAAGCAGACTAGGAAAAGTAACAACTTAAAAATTTGGCAATTTTAATATATATGGAAACATTTCTAATATGTTTGTAAAAGAGGAATAGTAAACAGAAAAACAAAGTTTAACATGAAACTGTAGTGGGTAGCTGTTCCAGCTTTCACCTGGAAGTACTACCCCCAGTGAGGCTTCCAGTAACCGTCATGCCTACCTATGGTGTGCCCCTGAGGCAGGGCCAAGACGGGAGCCCGTAAGACCCAAGATCTGGATGTGCCAGCTCTCTTGGTTCCTGGTAATCCTGGATGTTGGATGGTAGACCGAGTTCTCCAGAGAACTCAGCTGGACTGCACCTCACCTCTCCCGGATCCTATAATCTATCCTTTTACTTGTTGTAAGTTACCCCAAAATAACCCTCCCTTTTAACTATGTGGAGTTGCCTTAATAAATCCCTTATTATGAAACTTTCTATATAAGTACACTTTAAATATAAAGTGCAAGTTGATATACCACACACTGGCATGTGATTTGAGGAGACTGGAAGAGAGGCAGAACTTTCTCTAGTGAGTACCTTGAGACATGGGACTTGGGACAATATTTAAGTATTCCTGTAGCATGAATCTTAGAGAGTCTTATTAATAAAATCAAACCCGGGGCCAGTTGTTGGAGTGAAATGCTGGATGGTCAGAGAGACAGAACAAGCCACAGCTATCTCACCTTGCCAATTCCTCAGCTGGTCCTGTTTCCTCAGACTGGAAGCCTCTGAGTCCTCATCCAGAATGAATCTCAGCTGAACTGTGTTGCTCCAAAGCCTGAAAGCTTAACCAGCCAAATGCTTAACTAGGCAAATGCTTAGCCAGGCCAAATGCTTCTAGTTTCTGATCACCACGCCTTATACACCTTTCTGCTTTCTACCACCACTCCCTGGGATTAAAGGCTCGCTTTCTGGGATAAAAGGCGTGATGAGTCACCACGTCTGTCTGTATCCTTGAACTCATGGATTTCTGCCTCTGGAATGCTAGGATTAAAGGTGTATGCTACCACTGCCTAACTAGTGACTTTTCTGTTCTCTGACCCCAGATAAGTTTATTAAGGTACACAATATTTTGGGAAACACAATACCACATTTCCTCTCTTTTTGTCTAAAATTTAAAAAGGCTTATAACTAATACAAGAAAAACTATCCAATAAGTATATACAATATATACAGTCAAGATTACATTAATGATGTCTAGTCCATTAACATTTGACAGATTCAGATAAAAACTCCATTATATATATTAACAATGTCCAGTCCAGTAACATCTGATAAACTCAGACCAAAATTTTTTCATTACTTATTTAAAACAAGTAGTTCCTTTTTAAAAGTAGATTCCATAATCTCCCTTTTTATCTTATCATATCTATATTCTCTCTTTTTTCTTTTCATAATAGATTCAGTAGTCTACCTTTTGTCATTTTATATCTTCCCCTTTTTCTTTAGTGTAGATTCAGTGATCTACCTATTTATCCTATTATTTCTTTATCTTTTTTCTCAGAGTAGATTTGATGATCTATCTCATACCTATATTCTCTTTTTCTTTTTGCTTTCTAGGGGTGAAGATATCTTTAGAGAATCTTGAAAAGAAAAAATTTAGGTTAATTGTCAAATCCTGTATCATTTGTCCAGTCTCTGTATAGTAGGAAAGTTCAGGGCTTGTCACAAGTCCTTGCTCGAGTAGTCTGTCAGGCTGGATCATCTCAGCTAGTCATCTCGAAATTGTCCTGACTAGTTTGTAGTCCCAAGTCGATTTTTCCATGGTGTTAATAGGCTTAATGGCTTTACCATAGTCCATGTAGAATCATCTTTGTGGAGTCCTGTCGTCTTTTTGAAGATTTCAAAGTCACTGTTAGGCGTGGTCATAGTTCTCTGCAGATTTTTTTTTTTTTTTTTTTTGCCTCCTCTGTGGTTTGGAGCAATCACAGTATGATAAATGTCTGTCTCTCGGAACCATGAACACTCTTCCCTAGAACAGAAAATCTTCACAGCAGTTTCTCCCCACCATTTGTCTTGCCAAACTTTTCCAAACTGACCTTTGCCGATGCTTTCTTGTAACACGATGGTCCTGACAATTCTTCTTTGAACCAGCAGCAGTAAACCCTTTGTCCCAGGTAGCAACATCACCACAGTCACCAACACGATGAGAAGGAGCTGGCAACGTGGAGCAGTAACCACTGGCTCCATGGTCCCACTGCTGTTTGTGGCTTGGTCTGGGCTGAAGCTTCTCCCAAGCCTCCTAGGCTGGCCTCAAACTCGGGACCCTCCTGCCTCTGCCTCCTTCAGTAAATCCTACCGGCGTGCCACCACAACCGGCTGAGTGTAACTCGGGCCAGAGCTGGGGCCCACAAGTCCAAAGGCAAGAGGCTTTTTCGTGAATTCGTAACACAAACGTTGGGCGCCAGATGTAGATATAACCAACCGTCTTATTAAATAAGAAACACAGAGCTGATTCAGAGAAGAAAGCCAAGAGGTCAGAGCTAAGAGCCTTACCCTTCCTGCTTCAGCCAAGAGAGCTCTCTGGAAAAAAAGGGCCTACTTCCTGTGTGTATGTCTTTATATAGTCTAGCTGTTCTGCCTTCTCATTGGTTGTAAACCCAAACACGTGACAGCCTTGTCACCGCCTTTATGTACAGCCCTCCAGGTCCTCTATGGTATTGAGATTAAAGACGTGTGTCTCCAATGTTGGCTGTATCCTTGAACACACAGAGATCTACCTAGCTCTGTCTACCAAGTGCTGGGATTAAAGGCGTGCGCCACCACCGCCATGCTCTTGCTATGGCTCTAATAGCTCTGACCCCTGGGCAACTTTATTTATTAACATACAATTAAAATCACATTTCAGTACAATAAAATACCACCACATATTCCTTCTTTTCTGTATTTATGTAATAAATACTTTTTTAAAAGACATTATTTTTAAATGATTGGTGATTATTTGTTTTAATTATCGACATGACAAGATCTAAAATCACCTGGACAGAGTCTCAGTGAGTGATCATCTGGATGAGGTGGACTTTTTTGGGGGGACTGTGTAATGGTAACTCTGTGGGTGGTGTCATTCCTTAGGGTCCTGGACTGGGTAGTCAGTTGGCTGCGTGTGTGCATTCATTGTCTCCGCTCTTAACTGGGTGTGATGTGACTTGTTATCGGAACTGTGGCCAACACGAGCACTTTGTCCCCTCAGTTGCTTTCCTCAGGGTATTTTACACAGAAGTGAGGCTAAGACAGAGGGAAGAGACAACACAGGGTGCTACAGAAAAACTCTCATCAGAAGGCGTTTCCCTCTCAGCAGAGGAAATATCTGGTCTTAACATGCATGTGAAGTGAAGGCGAACTGAATTGATGGAGTGATGTTGGCACAGGCTGGTGTATGATCCAGTTTTAAAAGGCAGAATGTCTAGAAATAATTCGTGACCAAGTTGACATTGTAGACAAGCCAGGCAGAGGTGTGTTTTCCAGTAACTGGCCCTCAGAGTCTGTTCGTCCGTGGGGAAATAAACTGAAACTGAGCCCCCACCTCTCATCGTAACCCAGAAGTAACGCCACATGGATTGGAAATTTCATTATGAAAGGGAATACAAGACGTTCCGAAGGCTGTCGTCTGCAGATGACTTTAAGGACTTTGGAGGAAGAGGTTTCTTTTGAATCAATTTCAAACCGTGAAAACAAGTTGCTCAGCTGCATCAAAGTGGAGAATTTCTGTTCGCCAAAAGACTTCATTAAAAGTTTAAAAGTATGGGGCTGGAGAGATGGCTCAGAGGTTAAGAGCACTGGCTGCTCTTTCAGAGATCCTGAGTTCAATTCCCAGCAACCACATGGTGGCTCACAACCATCTGTAATGAGATCTAGTGCCCTCTTCTGGGCATGCAGGACTATATGCAGGCAGATTATATACTGTATAATTAATTAATAAATGAATGAATCTTTTAAAAAACAGTTTAAAAAGTATGAAAAGATAAAAACCATTTTAAAGGTGTATGCCTGTAGCCTCTATAGTTTTTAACACTTAGGATAGGTTAGCTCCTGTACTAAACACTTCACATACCCCAATGCACTCAATTTCACAGTAGCCCTGATAACAGCGCCCCATCTCCTGGATGACACCGAGGCAGGGAGGACAGGTGACTTGCTCAGCCATTCAGCAGTAAGTTGGGATTTAAACCCATTCAAGAGATTGAACAGACATCTCACCAGAGAAAATCTCACCAGTCAGTAAACATAAATGGTAGTCGCTTTCATTAATCAATGAAATGCAAATTAGAGCTACAGAAAATTCCAGTAAAGGAGATAGTGCTGGTGGATATAATGTCTGATGCATGAGTTCGGTACACAGTGCCCACATAAATGCAGGCAGGTGTGACGACCACCTCAATCCCAACACCAGGGAGGCAGAGACAGAGAATTTCGATAAGAAGCTGATTGACTAGATTGGCTGAGATCAGGGAGATCAGGGTTCACTGAGAGACTGCCTCAGATAAAGTCAGAATAATGGAAGAAGATACCCCATATCAACCTCACACTCCTACACACATGTACTCACACACACAGCAGGCATGCATACATACATGTATACTACATGCAGGCAGACCTAACTGGCAGCAGTCAGCTTCCCATTGTACGATCATGGCAGAGACATGAGCTACTGAACAGTAGGTGGGTGACATCATCGTCTTCACAGCCAAGTCATTGATATTTTGTCACGTTTTTGTGGGGGAAAAAAAAACCTCCTATCTCATTAGGTCATATTTTTTTAAATTTAATACAACATTTTATCTCACATGGACATGTGAAACAGTTCCATTAAAAATAGAAGCAAATACATCTTAATCCATAAGACATGCATCCATGGTTTATTAAATGGCTTGTAAAATATAAAATTAGTCTTCCAAATAGAAGGAAATTGAGCCTTACTCAAGTATATCATGATTTAAAATATAGTGTGTATTTGACTGAAAAATTTATTTAACTTCTGCTTTGAAAAATAAAGACTACTTCATTTTTTTATTAATTAAATTTATTCATTTATTTTACATCCCAACTGCAATTTCTCCTCCCTCTTCTCCCATTCCTTCCCCCCACCTCCCCTCTGCCATCTCCCCAAAAATCCACTCCTCCTCTGTTTCTGTTCAGAAAGGGGCAGGCCTCCCCTGGGTGTCAACAAAGCATGGCATATCAAGTTGAGGCAGGACCAAGCTCCTCCCCTCGTATTAAGTCCTGGGTAAGGCAACCCAGTATGAGGAATAAGTTCCCAAAAGCCTGCCAAAGGATCGGGAACAGACCCCACTCCCGCTTCTAGGAGTCCCACAAGTAGACCAAGCTACTCAACTGTCACATATGTAGAGGGCCTAGGTCGGTCCCTTGCAGGCTCCTTAGCTGTCCGTCCAGTGTCTGTGAGCTCCTATGAGCCCAGGTTAGTTGTTTCTGTCCGTTCCCTTGTGATGACCTTGACCTCCCTGGCTTCTATAATTCTTCCTCCTTCTCTTCAACAGGGTTCCCCCCACGCCCTGAGCTCAGCACAGTGCTTGGCTGTGGATCTCTGCATCTGCTTCCATCAGTTACTGGGTAAAGGCTCTCTGGTGACAATTAGGGTAGTCACCAATCTGATTACAGGAGAAGGCACCCTCTCCACTTGCTAAGAGTCCTGGCTGGGGTCGTCCTTGTGGATCCTGGGAGTTTCCCTGGCACCAGGTTTCTCCCTGAGGAGTAATGAAAGAGATGTGCTGATGGGGGAGCATTTCAGGGTCAGGAAAAACCTCCCTTAGAAAGATGTGTGTGTACCAGTTTAAGGGAGTCCGTAAATCACAATGGTGACTGGTGCGTAAGCCTGGCAGGTTTGGGGGCTGTGGTTTTTGTTTTGTTAGTTTGTTCTGGAGGGAGGGGTGTCAGATTTTGTTGTCATTTTAACCACTGTCCCCTGCTCTATTCCTCGCTGTTTCTTGTGTAATTTTCTTACCTTAAGATACTGAATTAGGAAGGATCGAGTCTGATTACTGTTCAGTTTATCACAAACCAGAGCACATTTTTACACTGGGCTGTGAAACATTCTTAGTCATGTTGGTATAAAACAAAACAAAACAAGAAACAAACAAACAAAAAACAGAGGTAAGGAGTGACAGGCAGTGCTGGGGGAAGAAAACCCGTCAGACTTTGATTGGTCACTGACCAGATAGTAACAAGAGAAGGTCCTTCACTGATCACCTCAACCCTCCCCAGGCCTGCCAGCAGTCAGCTCATTTGGTTTAAAACTCCCTCCATTTAAAAAAAAAAAAATCCCAATGCCACCCGCACCTTCTGGAGCCCGAAGTGTAATAATGGGTGAATTATGTTTTCTTCCCCACATCTGCACGCCGAGACTGTTTGGAGCTCTTTCAACTTAACTCATTATAATCAAGTTGTCCCAGCCTTTGTTTTAATAAGATTCCAATCTCGAGGTCTATCCTTGCATCAGTGACTTTACACTGTTAATTGCTTTCTTGTCCTCCATTAAATTGCGGTTACAATTGCTTCATTGGCATAGGCTCTCTGTGCTTTGTATTCTGCTGGAGTTGTGCAGACACTCAGCAGCCGCTTCCCACTAAAGAACAAAATTACCTATTATCCCTTTAATCTTGATGTATTTTTTTATGGGTCTAGTTCCTAGCTAGTGTCCAATGAGGAAACAACATATTATATTCCTTTTAAACAATATTTTTTTAAAAGAAACATAGTATGGAAAGCCAAAATTTATTTCTAGATAGAACTTGCATAGTGTGTTCATTTATTGTTTTATAGGACCAATTAAAAAGACAAAAGAGCCTCTTCTCCCTTTGATACACCAGAGTAACTTCCATTAACACTAGGGAAGGGAAATGCTTGTATAGAGATGAGTGAAGCCATCGCCAGGAAGTGGAGTAACAGGAAGTGAGCAGTGGGGTTCAGATGAACAGCTCCATGGTTTTCTCTAGAAAAGCTACACAAAAAGCAAACAGTTCAAGTCTCAAATGCCCTGCCACACACTGTGCCCTGCCACACACACACACACATACACACGCACACCACTTTCTGCTTGTTTGTATATTGGAGGAAATCAAGGGATAATCTGAGGCAGTTTCTTCCTTCAGAAATCAATTGAATGTGAATTTGCTATTTTAACACGGATGACACAACTCACAGAGAGAATTCGGTAATGAAAAGCAACCAGGGGATTTGACAGGTCTTTCCTGAAGTGCGGTCCTTGGAGACCAGCTCCTGAAGGCAGAGGTGAGAGGAAGAAATTGGTTACCTGCAAAACTGTACACAGGAGCTCGGAGTTGAGGGACTCGGGCTGACAGTGTCAGGCTTCCATTTGATGCGTCTGCACAGGGCTTCTGACCTGAGCAGCGCTCCCATCCACAGTCCTGCTGGTGCTCTGGCACCGTGTGAACGTTTTATAGTTTAGTCCTGCGTAATGTGGCACAAATCGGGGGAGGCTGTCCTTTACCGTTTCAGTCTTGGGGTAGTCACCTGAGGGTCACCTGTTGACAGTGTGACCAGTTCAGGATGCTATCTATCAGGACCTGTGCGGTTTTCATCTGTTTGCTTGGCTTTAGTATTGATGCATGCGTTTTACATCTGGTAGGCATCAAGTTCAAATTTGGTTTCTAGCCTTTCAAAATGCACTTCAAAGACAGAGCGGCCCTCTCTTTGGCATCTCTCCATCTGCCCTCCATCTCCTTGGCCCAGACTTTTCATTTAGCTGCAAAAATCCGAGCTCAGTAGCATTCTTTGCCGCCTCCCAGTCTCTCCCTCCCCCCCCCCCCATGATGGGTTAGCACTCTCTCTGAAATGCTGTTGCTATTCATACTGACCTGGAAAAGGCTTCTGCGATACTTTCCTGTTCTAATTGCTTCCTTTCTTAACTATGACGAATCCTTCATCTCAGAATATTACTTGCAACCTTCTTTGGAAGCAAATTAAACACCAACACCAAAAAAATCCATTACCCAGAGTTTCTTCTTTTGATTTCATTCATTCATTCATTTGTTCATTTTCATTTTTAAGACTATGTCATATAGCCCAATTTGGCTTGGGACTGGCTCTGGATCTGTCAGTGACCTTGAACCCTAGACTCTCCTCCTGCTTCTACATCCCAGGAGCTTCCTTGCCCAGCTTATCTTCAAGGTTCCTTTTCTAAGTTTAAAAAAATGACTGAAGAACTGGGAAGTTGTGTCCATGGGAAATGCTTGGTGTACAAATGGCAGAACCTGAGTACTGAGCCCAGTGCCCACATACGAGCCGAGAATGGTCATATACATGTAACCCCAGTCCTGCAGGGTCAATGGACAAAAATAACTGGGTAACAGAATAGCTGGGGGTGAGCATGGCCTTCTGCCAACCCCACCAACCACGTCCACTGCTGCTGAGGTTCAGATGTGTAAGGCAGACATGAGTCTTCCTGCTCGTGTGGGGTTTCCTCGGCAGGGAACCAGCTAAAGCACCAAACACTGAATTCAGTGAGAGACCCTGCCTAAAAATGATAAGGTATGCAATCCCCACATCACCCTCCGTACATGTGTGCCCAGTTGAGCATGCTCTCCGCATGTGTCCACAAACGCAGTGACTGAACCTTTCTCTCCTTTACACTTTAGTAGCCTTTTATGTTGGGGTCCAATTCAACCTTTATTGCTACGGTCAGAGTTCCCTAAAGAATCATCTTTATTTTTCTTCTCACAGTGAGAGTGCTTTTAATTTTTTTTCCCTGTTTAGTACTGTGTGGTAGTTCTCAAGAGAACTTGGAGGTGAAAGATGGAAGAGGGGGGGACATGTAAATGGTTGCCAGGTCCCAATAAACATTCCATGTGAACTCTGAGTCTTTAAAAATCCTTTCCTGCTGACATTCCCTGGTGTTTCAGCTCTGGTTCTTCCCCAAGCAGACACTGAGATGAGATGTGCCAGAGCAGAGCCTGGGATACTGTGATGGAGGCAGGGTAGACGCAGAGCAGTCAGAGAGAGCTCTGACCAGGGTGTTCCAGTGCCTGTGGAGGCCAGGGAAAGAGGAGTGCCTGGAAAGGAAGTCAGGTGTGGGACAGGACCACGGTTAGTCTTCAAGCCAGCTCCCTGCTGAGGAAACCCCACATGAGCAGGAAGACTCCTGTCCGCCTTACACACCTGCACAGCAGCAGTGGATGTGGTGAGGTCAGCAGAAGGCTCTGCTCACCCCAGCTGTTTTGTTACCACAGGAAGAGGCCACCACCTGCCGGGACAGTCTTGCTTCTACTGGCTGTTCTGGCAGTGCCCAGGGCTGCCCTTGGAGAGTCCTCACAGGATCAGTGGGGTGGGGGCACTAAGGGTAAGACCTATACGTTCATAAATCAGCTCCAAGGCTAAACATACTTCCATCCCCACTCCACACATCGCACTTACTGTCTTGTTTCCAACGTGGCACAGCCAAGTTTGTAAAGTTTACTTTTGGAATTTATCACCAATGTGAAGATCCCCAACTTTAAAAGCAAATCATTTTCCCACTCCTCGAGATAAATTTAAGTCTATTTTTTCAGCTTAAAAATTGTTATAAAAGAAAATAGAGTCTGTAATCAGGTTCTCTTGTCTAATGAGCTAAATTTAAGAAATGAAGATGTGAAGTTCATCTCTTCAGTTTTTCACATTGCTGCTTGCTGGCTGCAGGGCTCCTCATACCCAGGGCACTGGCGTTCCTGAGCGCTATCAGCCGGATTGTCCACTCCAGGTGGGTGTGTTTCCTTCAGTGTGCCACAAACTACACCTCTAATTGAAAGTGTCCAAAAGTCTGTAAGAGTGTCAGAGTGCCTATAACCCTGGCCTTGGATTTATGAATACTAATTCCCGGACACTGAAGTAAATACACTAGTGCGTGGGGTTGCCAAAAGACAGCCAAGATTTCACGGCAACCAAGTAATGGTAAGGAGATAGAGTCACAGTTATGGTTTCCCAAAGATGCCCAAAATCCATGACATATGAGGAGAAACTCAGCTGAGACATATCTCCCCTTAAAGGTTGACTACACTCTGGGCATTCACACCACTGGGGGACAATCAAACCCTGTCAGTGTTCAACTCCCGTAAATATTCCTGGCCCAGGACTCCACCTATCTGAGGCTAAGAACCTAGGCTCCTTGTTACTCAGCAAACCTGCCTGATGTAGAGAAATGCTGGATAAATACTTATATAAAATAGGCTTTAACTCAGTTCTTCTCATCCAAGCATCTGAGTTGCCTATTTGAAGAATGAACCAGTTTATAAAAGGCTTATTTAAAATGTGTTTAATGTGCAATAGTCTAATGTAGAGTTTTCTTAATACAGGGGGACAGAAACAGAACCAGAAACAGCCTGACTGTGGCTACAATGTCAGATTTCTGTGTTCAGCACAAAAGCCACATTGTTTGAATCAATTGGCTTCATAATAAATCAATGTTTATAGTTATCACTGTAATTGCTTTAAAACATAACCATAACTTACAATTCCACTAATAAAACAACACATTTAACAGTACAAAATTTTACTTAAAAGCTGTGTGTGTTAAAAAAAAAAAATTGAAAACCCATGCTTCAGCAAGTACCAAACTGCCATTGAGCCTGTGAGTTTTTCCTGGATTTGTGGATTTGCATTCCCCTGTACATAACATCTGAGGGTTAGGTACAGTGAGCATGCAGACCTCATTCGTAGTCTGCAGGCTGTTAAGTTACCTAAGAGAATCTTACAAGTACCTGGTATACTGCCCTTCTCTGTGTTGTTTGCCTTCTTCTCTCTTACAAATGTCTTTGTGTAAAATAATCATAGAGATTGCACAGTATAAAATCAGCCCTTAATGAATGTAGTGATTAATTTTATTTTTCAATATTTGGAGAAACATTAATTATTTTGAACACTTTTGCTCTAATTGAGTAAAACAGTTTTAATTTTCAGAATTGACCAATTTCTTCTAAATTTTCCATGACTTTGTTCATAGTGACTCCAGCTCATGTCTTCCCCTAGAAGCTGAGTGGCTTGGGGTAGGAACTGCATCCTTGTGGTCCTCTTTGTAACAAGGACTACACAGCTGCACACAGCACATGCTAAGCAAACACTTGCTGAAGTTGAAAAAATGTATATGAAATGCCTTGTGCGCTAGTCTCTGTTGGAAGTGGGTAGAAATGCCCCCATCCTCCCCTAACCCTCCGAATGGGTATTGCTTTCCCTAGACAAGAGGAATTTGAAGTACAGCATGTTGAAGTGGCAAGCCAAAGCCACACAGCTCTTAATGACAGAGCCAGATGTGGAGCTCTGGCTTCCATATCCATTCTTTGATACTGGCACAATGCTGTCATACGTTAATGAATACGTTTCTCCTCTTGGTCACAAAGTGACTGGATCAGCCAGGATTCGGCACTAGGATTCTTGCCATAACCTCACCTCCCTGTGCTATATAAGTACTATGAAAGAAATGCTCCTGTAGGTGAGCTCAGCCACTGGTGAGTGTCTTTAATATTTTACCCATCAAGACATTTTCTCCAGACTAGGGATGCAGTTAAATTTGTAGCATGCTTGCCTAGCATGTATAAAGCTTTGAGTTTGATTCCCAGCCCTGAGTAAACCATGAGGTGCATGCCTGTAATTCCAGCATGGGGGAGGTGGAGGCAGGAAGATCAGGAGCTCAAGGCTATCCTTGACTACAAAGGGAGTTTTCAACTAGCCTGGGGCACATGGAACTTTGTCTCAACAAGTAAATAATAAAAGGGTTTTTTTGTTGTTGTTGTTGTTGTTGTTGTTTTCCAATCAGGAACTTTGGGCAAAGAACCTTGGCCTGTGAAACTGTTTTGAGCATTGAAATAAAAAATTTTATTTTAAATTTTCAGAGTCTTCAAAATTGAGATAAAGAAATGCTTCTAGAACATAACACCAGTTTTATTGTTAAAATGTAGTATTTGTAAACATTTCAATACACTTGTAAATAATTGGTATGGTTAGTGTGTTTACTTCATTAGAATTCACAAGTATGCAAGATCATTGCTGAACAACCATAGCCAATAAAATTATTTTTAATGTTCAAATATTTTATGATAAAAATCATGCTTAGTGTGCATGTATTTTGCCCCCTAAGATGCAGTGAGGAAGGGCCTCTCAAGGTCTGTAAGTGATCTGATGAGGACTCATTTCATTTTAGTCCTCAGTAAACTAGAAGATGCCTAATTCTCTGTGCATGGTCGGGCATCCTGAACAAGGCAAAGGAGAACATATGCACTGTCTCCTCTTTCTGGGTTCCACTTATTCTTCCATCTCCATTTTCTGATGTGGTGATTCTGCAAAGCATTTCCTACAAAAAGCGGAAAACCCTGGTTCTGCAAGCACCTTGGACCGAGCCCTCAGTCAAGTGCTTGATTCTGCATCCTTGGCTCCCCTGATCTAGCTCAGTTCTGAGGGGGAGGAGGTTGGACTAACTCCATGGTGCTGCTGGAGGAGCTGCCTCAAGCCAGCCAGCTCCCAGCACCGTGAATGAAGTCTTGGCAGCTCTTAACTCAGAGGGGAAGATGGAGATGTCCTTCACTCCTTGTAGAGGCTTGAGGCGCTTAGGCACAGCCTTTTTCTTGTCCTTCAGCTCTAGAAGCCACCTGCATCCCTTGACCCACAGCCTCATCCTTTATCCGCACAGCCAGCAATGTCTGGCTCAGTATGGCTCATGTGGAAGCCACGTTTAAGCCACGTTTAAGGACCTTTGTGGCCATTTGAGGCCAATCCATATATAAGGTGGGATTGTCTTCCCACCTTACGGTATTTACCTTAATCACATCTGCAACATCCCTTTGCCAGCTAAGTCCCAGTACTACTGTGTGCATCCTCCAGAACGGGGAAGCTATATGATTCTGCCCACCACAGATGCACTTAGCAAATTCCAGGTGAACGTGTTCCTCAGGGCACCTGAGCAACTGCCAAGTGTACTCTGTGAGTGAGCACCTCTCAGAGGCACAACTGCCCATTCATCACTTTTCTCTAAGACTTCCCTAATGTACACATGCTCTGCTCTGACAGGGTGGCTGCTTTGCCTCCTACTGACTACTTTTCTCTTAAACCTAATGAGAGCAAAGTTGTTTGATTCACTCACTGTCTTCTGTACTGTCTAAGTAATGATATCCTGTGAAATAAACCTTTGGTGTGAGGGAGCAGAGTGTGAGGGAGCACGGTGTGAGGGAGGGAGCACAGTGTGTGAGGGAGCACAGTGTGTGAGGGAGCACAGTGTGAGGAGGGAGCACAGTGTGTGAGGGAGCACAGTGTGTGAGGGAGCACAGTGTGAGGGAGCAGGGTGTGAGGGAGCACAGTGTGAGGGAGCAGGGTGTGTGAGGGAGCACAGTGTGTGACGGAGCAGAGTGTGTGAGGGAGGGAGCACAGTGTGTGAGGGAGCACGGTGTGTGGCTCTGGCTGTGTGGAGGAGAAAGGGATGATGGGGTGAGGAACAACCTAATCACACATCATCTGCCTTTCCCATCTTTACTTCTCTGTTTTCACTACTGCTTTTTAATTCAGAATTTTTATTTGAAAAAAAATGCCTCCCTAAAGGAAATTCTCCAGACTTTGGGGCTGAGCTTGTTTTTCTCTCACTCTGTCTCTCTCAGTCCTGCACCCACAAAGTGTCCTTGTTTCTCTCCATTGTTGGTGTTGAAATCAGCTGCAGAATGAAGTGACCAGTTAAGTCTGCCACTCGGTGGCTCTCCTAGTCTTAGTAATTCCTGTGTTTCCTCGTGCCTCAGTTTCTTTGTCTGTAAGATACAAGCAGAGAGGGGTTTTCCACTTCATACTGCCCTTGGAAACCAGTATTGTGCTTTGGTTTTTACTCACATATTGATTGCTAAAAGTCACTGGGGCCATCTGACACAAACCCACAGGACAAAGTCTGAATGCCTAAGCATGGAGGGACTCAAATCAGGGCCTGCCTGACCTTAAGACTCAACCCTCCACTGCGCCTACCATGTACATCCCTCCATCAGAGTCTGCTTGGCTATAGGTGTGCTGATGAGAGACAATAACATTATCAATATTTTTTCACTTTGCTAAGTTTTCAAAAATAGGAAGAAATGGGTCAGATAATACCAGAGTACTGTTCTAGAATTTCCGGGGAGAATTACCTTGCATTGGGAAAGAATAAGAAATATACCGAATGTGTTTAAATTTTGATTAAAATGTATATTTCTGTTTAGAATGTAGTTAAGCAGAGATGATCTGGCCCAAAGGATACTTTAAGCATCATTAAACATAATCTTCCCTAAATGAAGTAGACATGAGAGCCAGGGATAGGTGAGTCCCTCGTCGCTCTGTGGACTTTAAGAATGAGTAAATAAATGGACAGTCAGCTTCGGCCTGGACATACCACCTGTGGAGGTGGGAATGGGAACCATGAGGACCTGGCATCTTACTCCTGGGCAAGCTTGGCACTGCTAACACTGCCTGATCCCATTCATCTGATGCCTTAGTGCCCACTAACAGATGAAAGCATCCACGGCAAGCCAAGAAAGGACTGCCAGAACACCTGCCCCCAACTGTTTGCATCCACAAGACCATGAGGCCACGAGAGCCCTGTGCAGAGGGGCCAGGACTGTGAGCAAGGGGACGAGGCTATGGTCAGCACACTCTGAGGTTTGTTCCTTGTCCCCATGCCCTTTGCGTGGGCCCCTTTTACTTAAAAGTCATGTCCAGGGGGCTCTTTTGACTGGTGATTTTCACCGGCACCCATCTCCTCCTCTCAGAGAAGCCTTGTAGATCTACACTGTACCCCCTTTCACCTCCAGGCCTCTGTTTAGAATGTCCTTAGCTAAATCACCCTCCTATTCTCTCCACTCACACCGGGTGATTCCTGCCCCTGGTCAGTGCTCAGCGTCACTCCTGTGCCACACACAGCACACACAGCGGGAGAGGCCATTGATAACATCACATGATAGCACTGAAAGTGCTCCTCAGGGTGGGTGTATGTGACAGACTCTGCAGACTTTGTGTCACGATACTTACTTGGCACAGTGCCAGCTCCCACAAGTCATGTCCATATTCATTCCCTCTTGAGAATTAATCAGAATGATTAGCTGTGATATACTCAGAAAATTTCCTCTGTCACTTTGTGCCTCAGTCTCTTCATCTAGAAAATGAGAGTGGCTTTACTTCCTCATACCAGCCTCATGCTCATATTATAGGTTTTCGAAACCGAAGCCTAGTTAAGGAACAGGAGTGAGTAACTAGTCTAACCTACAGAACCGGAGAGCGGAAGTGGACATCTAGGCGATGGCTCATCTTCCGGGATCCCTGTACAGACAGCTTGGGTAACTGGGTAACTGAGCTCAGGGTGCTGCGGCCCTTGCTTCGTCAGCCTTACCCCAGCCCCCCTTGCTCTCCTAGTGTTCTGGGGCCCCATCTGCTTGCTCAGTTGGAAGGTTTGAAGCCTGGAAAGTCATCCATGATTCATTTCCTGCGCCTGCATACCTTAATAGAGCCCCGTATGGCATGCCACTCCCGCTGTTTTTCTCACCACCGTACCGTGTGCTAACACAAGACTATTAAATGATTCAGTCTCATGCTTCTGCCTTCAGCTGCTTCCCACCCGTTGGGGTAACAGGAAGCATTTGGCTGGGAGAGCTGCAGGAGACAGCAGCCTGGCTCTAGAAGTCATCACTTGCTAATCAAGGGAGCAAAAGGCAGCCAGAGCAAGCAGGGGAGCCAGGGAAACATTACAGACAAATAAGATGTTGATTGTTTTATTGTAGGAAAGGCTCATCACAATCAATGAAGATAAGCTAGTATATCAATACACAAGAGACAAAATGTACAAAGAAGCAATTGATAGAGTAACAACTAGTAGAATAGTGAAAAGCCTATAGTCTAATGAGTAGTCAATATAGATACTAAAATAATACCCTGGATCTGTCAAGTTGGTGCAAGATTGAATGCACATGCACATATGGAAGGCCCTGTGATGCTGAAGTGATGTCTTGTAAAAATAATTGGACTGGGCTTCTCAGTAGCCTTGACTTACAGGCTCTGTAGTTTTTAGAGGAACCCGCCTGAGGAAAACAGGCAGAAATGTGCTCAAATACTCATAAGCTTAGAGAGTGAAACCAACACTGTCTATAATAGAAAAGAACTGGAGACTTAGATAAAGAGAAGTGAGAAAAATCACATGGCTTTGAGGGATCATAATGTTGTACAGGGTATGTAAAAACTTGGGAAAATGTCAAGACACAATTCTTCTAAAATCTTGGGGGAATATACTCACTCTTCATACAGTAACAATGGGGAAATAATAGGGCTGTTTCCGCCTGAGAGGGCAGTAAAAACAGGAAGGGCTTGGGGCTGAGGATACAATGCCCTGGATGCTATCACTCACTGACCACATGAACTGCCCAGCACTCCCAACTCCCCTAGTCCCCCACACCCACTTTTGCAGAAATGAGAGATAATCCGGTAAAGGTGCTGAGAAGTCGTGGCTAATTCTCATTCCTTTCCACATACAGGATATTCTATCCCCTGCTAGCATCAGTATCATAAACATAATTCCAGTCGCCTAATTATTTATACAGATATCCCCTTACTAACGTCCTCAGAAATGGCTCCAGAGTCACCCAAGCCCTGGGGCAGTGTTGTCTTTAAGAGCTCTGTGGTGCAGTCCAATCTCAGTCTTCTCAAAGTCTAGTTGCAAATGTTCTGTAAAGGTGCTTCACTGCTCTGAAGCCAAGTAACCCTTCTACCCCAGATAAACCAGAGCCTGTGTCTCACAGGGACCCAGAGGGGCTGTGGGATAATCAGGGGGAAGGATACAGGTAAAGGGTTCAGCTAGCACAACACCAGCCAGTCAACAGAAGGATCTGTTCTTCTTCCTGCTCCTTTACAGATGCCTTCCTGAATCCAGTTCTAGAACAACGTCCCTTCTCTCCATGAATTCCCTGCACAGTCTAGTGGGTGAGGTTGGAAAAGCCTCTAGAGCTCAGGGCACTTAGCCAGATGGAGTACAGTAATAGTGCATATTCTTTGTGGATAGCCAGTCTGCTCTCGGCTATCCACAAAGCGTGGTTCCAAAACTGGAGTTGTTACCCTGACTTAATTTTCAAGTATAAAATACGAAGTACTTTGAGAATGAGGGTAGCAGTTGAAACATGCCAGAAGGAGGTTGAGAATCTGTTTTTAGGGAAATAAGAAAACAGAAGGTGGCGCCGGGCGGTGGTGGCGCACGCCTTTAATCCCAGCACTCGGGAGGCAGAGCCAGGTGGATCTCTGTGAGTTCAAGGCCAGCCTGGGCTACCAAGTGAGTTCCAGGAAAGACGCAAAGCTACACAGAGAAACCCTGTCTCAAAAAACCAAAAAAAAAAAAAAAAAAAAAAAAACAGAAGGTGGGTCGATTAGGGAGAGGAAAACATTGGTCATGGACAATCAAGTGTGGGAGTTTTGGACTATGAAATCATGCCTACCCAAGAGCAGGGATTGGTGAGTCTAGAATGAGCTGCAGTTGTCAAGGCAAATAGAGACACATTTATGCCACATAAGGTCCCAGCTCGAGGGCTCCCGATGTCAATCCACAGAGTGGCCTGCAGGTCCTCGAATGCCTGTGGACTTCTGAAGAGGCAGTCCTGAGCAGCTGCCCTCTAGACACTCGCTCTCCACTCATCTGTAGACCAGGGTGAGCGCTGATCATCGTTCTTTTCTTGGCTTGATTGAACATCAATACATTTCTCATGTTTGGCCGTTGAGGGGGCGGAGGGGGCTCAGCAGGTTCAGACCTCAGCTCTGCGTCTTCCGGTTCCGTGTCATTCTGTGGCATGTTACCTAATCTCTCTAGGGCTTCAATTCTGTGTCTCTAACGAAAATACAAAAAGACGGCATCCCGCTCCACTGTTGTGAGAATTCGTTAGAGACGGAAAGCATTTGGAGAGAAATTAACATATAAAGGAGAGTTAGCAAGTGACACCTTCTTTCTCTTTGTTCCAAAAGAAAAATTGCTTAGGCAAATATTGAAGTATTATTCTTACGGTTTTGTGAATATCCGGCTGAACATACTGAAAAATATTTTGTTGATTAAAATATTTGATAATTACAACCAGATCAAATGTTGGTGATATAATGATAGATGTGACAGAGTTCTTGCTAATTACAGCTTTCTGCAGACAATGAAATATATATATATATATATATATATATATATATATGTATTACTTATTAAGTAGATAATGCATATTACACAGTATGTGTACTGCGTAAAGATTTCATAGAAAAATAAGATATCCTAGGTGCATGACTCTGCAGTAGAGACTGCCTCACTGGTGATTGAAACTGGAGCCAAGGGCCTGTGAATGAATCCCAGATGCCAAGGCATCAAATTCTAAAGCGACTGGATGAGAAGGTAGATTCTGAGCTGAGAAGGACCGTGTGTCGATGTCTAAGAAAATGCATTCTATAAATCGTGACACCTCCTAAAGGGGAGTCAGCGGCTTTCCCAGGCCAGCAAATTGCTGGTGACCCTGGAGAATTGTGTGAGACCACGATTTAATTGCACAAGCTTTAAGAGCTCTGCAGTCCTTTATCCCATTAATTCAACCTACAACTTTGTTCCCTCTGTCCCTTTTGAATATGCAATGCTCATTGATTTCAATGGGAGCTACAGACACGGAGAGGGAAGAATTGGGCCAATTATCTGTTCAAAGCTGAGCATCATTTAAAGTACTTGTTAAAGTGTTTGCAGCACATTAGTGAGTCAGCTCCTGCAAGTTTTTCTAGAAGACTTCACAGTTCAAATGGGCATTTAAAAGGGCAGTCTCCTCGCTTGAACTCTTGGTGTCATACCCACGCGCCACAGTTTGATTGGGACTGCTGGGAGACAAGGACCCGCCTTTCAGTCTCTGTGTTCCTGCTGAGTTGTTTCAGATTTCACCCTGGCCTAATCATAATAGCCAACCCTAAATAGCGTTAATAATTTGTACAGCACCAGTTGGGCTCTGACTGCTGCTCCACACAAGTTAAGTCAACATAGCCTGGGCTCTCAGAGACCTTTTGTTTGAAACTTTCTCAGTCAATTGGGCATGCCCCAACACAGACCAAAGACAGAAATGCTTGAAAATATAACATACAAAGTGAACTTGCAGGGAAAAGAATGAGAATATGGTATCAGCCCTCCCTTACTTGGTAGACTGTGTGTTACTGCATTTGGATGCATGAGAAAGGCCTCTGACCAAGGCCTATTTCTGTTCTGATTGCCAGCCTGCAATCTGATGCTTATTAGAATTCATAAAAGTATTATTATAAACTTCTTTGGAGTAAAACTCAACGCATCCCAGCTCCCCACCTGCTGTGTTACCAGGGACTTCGTTCTGGCAAAGGTCACTTCCCTGAAGCTAGAAATGTCCCTTTCGCTTGGCGCTCTTCCCCTGACCCAGAGAGATCATTTGCTCTCACACTTTGAGAGAGCCATGACCTGATGCTCCCAACATTTCTCCTTTTTCTACTGTCTGGGACTTTATAAGGAATAGTAGGACTAATTGTCACTAGGTGTGGCACACGTATACACACACACACACACACACACACACACACACACACACACACACACACACACACTGGATCCAAGTTTTAACACCATCTGTATAAAGGAAGAGAGACTCCATATGCAGCAGCCCAGACATAACATCCATTCTTTAGAGTGACTGTGGATTAACAAGGCAAGAGTGTCAGAAAGCCCCTTATATGGGGTGGCTTTTGTCCTGTGTTTTGCTGTTTACTTTTTCTTGGCAGTGTTGATTCGTTTTGTGCAGTTTCAATGACGGGAGTATTTAAATCTATTACAGACTTTCCTTAGAGTGGAAAGTCATACATGATTAATGTTTTAAAAGGAAAAAATCTTGCTTATTTTTCTCAAATGTCACTTCATAAGAAACAAAGACCCTGTGAAATAGCTCACCAGATACTTACAACCGAATTCTGTCTATCATAATCCAGCTTGCAGGGAGATTTTCTTCAGGGCCACTCTTGTTTCAGGCCTGTGCTTTATATCACCTGATATTCTCCATGTAAACAGTAACAAAACACATGGGAGCAGCAAGGATCAGTTCTGTTGTGGTCATTAATGTGTATTCTCTGGTTGATTGACTTATAAAATTTCCTTTTTAGTAAAGAATCAATCTCAGTAATCATGATCAACAGGTTTGCACTCCTTTTTTAAAATGTCTTCTGTCTCCTCTGAGGTAGCCTGCCTTCTGTGGCCCCTCTTCCTGCTGTAGGAGTCTGTCTTCAGTGCCTTCTGAGTAGCTAAAAAAAATCAACAGATAGTCATACAAGTGTTCTTTGTGAATATAGGGCTAAGAGTGTCTCAAAAAAAGCTTAAATAATTTCAAAGTAATTACATCCATAATTTTAAAGAAATAATTTGATCTTTAACTAATCAGTGAATATTTACACAACAGAAGTATAATGAGATGAGGGATCTGAAGATGCTAATGGGAGGTAAAAGACTCTCTTTCCGGTATGGCTGTTGAAACAGTAGTGCAAACCACCAGGAGAGATCTGTCATGTGAGCTCCATGTGCTAAAGAGGAAGTGTGTCAGTGAAATGGGTGAAAGGGGCCTCTGGAGGAGGCTGTTGAGCTGGGCTTGCTGTTACTATAACAAAACACCTGAGGCACTCCTAAGAAGGGAAGGTTTATGTTGGCCCATAGGTTCAGAAGTTTTAGGTGCAGTTGGTTGGCCTATTCCTTTTGGACCTGCAGTGAGGCAGCCCGTCATGGGGAGGGAGGGGTGTATGACGGAGAAAGCTGCTCCCCTCGTGGTCGCTAGGCAGCATAAAGACACACAGAGGCCCAGATTCCACTCTTTCAAGGACACTCACCCAGGGACATAACTGTCTCTCATGGGGCCCCACTGTTAAAGGTTCCATCACCTATCAATGAATTTTCAAGATCTAAACTATTGTAGGTAAATAAACAATGGGAATAATTCCTGGAGTGTTTCATACCTCTGGCCTGTGATGGGAATTGGTGAGTTTTTTTCAGAGCATGAAGCTGTAAAATCTTTCCAGATAATTAGGAAATCTAAAACCCTATTCCGACAGTGATTTGTGGATATTTTCAGAGCTTTATAGGAATGGTAGGCATGAATGGTGTTTGGGATCAGTATAAAGGCATTTAGTTGACAAGGAAGGGATCCTGCATCATCTGTGCCATGTGGAGCAGCGCCGTACAGAGTAGACTCATAACAGTGCCGTAGAGTGTAGACTCATAACAGTGCCATACAGTGTAGACTCATAACAGTGCCATACAGCATAGACTCATTACAGTACCGTACAGCATAGACTCATTACAGTACTGTACAGCATAGACTCGTAACAGTACCATACAGTGTAGACTCATAACAGTGCCATACAGTGTAGACTCATAACAGTACCATACAGTGTAGACTCATAACAATGCCATACAGTGTAGACTCATAACAGTGCTGTAGAGTGTAGACTCATAACAGTGCCATACAGTGTAGACTCATTACAGTGCCATACAGTGTAGACTCATAACAGTACCGTACAGTGTAGACTCATTACAGTGCCATACAGTGTAGACTCATAACAGTACCGTACAGTGTAGACTCATAACAGTGTCTTACAGAGTAGACTCATAACAGTGCCGTACAGTGTAGACTCATAACAGTGCCATACAGCATAGAGTCATAACAATGCCATACAGAGTAGACTCATCCCACCTTCCTCACCAGCTTAGAGAGCCTGTGGGACACTCATTAAAGAAGAATGAAGACTGTTCTACTTTATTTGAACTTCTATTTTGTTTCCCAACCCAGTGCCAGGCCTGGTGGCACACGCCTTTAATCCCAGTACTTGGGATGCAGAGGCAGATGGATCTCTATGAGTTCAAGGCCAGCCTGGTCTTCATAGGTAGTTCCAGGGCTATATAGTGAGACCCTGTCTCAATATACAAACAAAGTAGGTGTTTTTATGGCTCCGATATATGATTAACTTTCCAGAAATAGAACCACTGTACAAATCATTAGAAATGTATATGCTTTTCTTTCTAGCTGTTCAAACTCCCTCATTGGCTACAGTCTTCTTACACATTTACTCACCATCTTAAAGATATTTGTATCCTCTGCATTTGTACCTAAGAAGTTCTTGGTGATTTTGTGAGTATCTACTTACTTATAATATAGCCATGTGTAGTCGGTTGTATGTGATTATTACCCAATGAAATACACATTTTAGTTACTTTGTATGTGTTCCTCCTATATATTAGCCTACCATTAACTTAATGAACATTATTTATGTAGACAGGCTGCGTATTCTGACTGTTCCCCCATAATAAGGAGGAATACAAATGTTCTAAGGGCTGTGTTCAGTCATATAGCTGAAACCATTACTGTATTAAGAATTTGTGTGACAATGGGCAGACAGCTCCAGACTCAAATTCTGAGTTAGGAATCCTCTGCCTTCTTAGGATAAAAAGATGAAGTGTTGGCAAGTACTTGGCAGACTTTGAAAGGATCAAAGATAATGTATCAAAGTGTTCAGGATAGAGTATGGCTGTAGCTAGAGTTTTCCTGCCTGGCCCACAATCAGGACAAATCTCTCTCACCCGCCAGTCCCGCAGCCGCTCAGACCCAACCAAGTAAACACAGAGACTTATATTGCTTACAAACTGTATGGCCTTACCAGGCTTCTTGCTAACTTTTCTTATATCTTAAATTAATCCATTTCTATAAATCTATACCTTGCCACATGGCTCGTGGCTTACCGGCATCTTCACATGCTGTTTGTCATGGCGGCGGCTGGCAGTGTCTCTGACTCAGCCTTCCACTTCCCAGAATTTTTCTCCTCCTTGTCCCGCCTATACTTCCTCCTGCCTGACTACTGGCCATCAGTGTTTTATTTACTAACCAATCAGAGCAACACATTTGCCATACAGAACATCCCACAGCATATGGCCACTGATAGAGTATGGTGCATGAAAATAATACATGCTGTGCCAAATGATCATGCATGGGTAGGCCCTTTTTATAGTAGGCAGATGAGTGTATTTATTCCCCCAGGTGTATTGTGAGTTTAACAATAGCCATTGCTTAAAAGTACCAATAGAGAAACTCAATGAGATATATGCCATCATCATTTACTGCAAGGTAAAGAGACAGAGTCTCACTGGACAGAAAGCTGATGACTACCATGTTAATATTACTGGCAAGATAAGAGGTCTCTAGCTTTTTCTAGAATAACATTTTCAACTGCATTCATCATGCAGAGTAGTAGTCACGTGGGCCACATAAAAGCTATAATGGAGATTATGACTTTGGGATCTAACTTCCCTGGGTCCCCCTGTGCACAGCTCTCATGTCCATGGGACAGTGGGGCAGCTTCACTGCCAAGCATTGGTGTGCTCCACTGCATGCTGGGTTCACTGCCAGGCATTGGTGTGCTCCACTGGATGCTGGGTTCACTGCCAAGCATTGATGTGCTCTGCTGCATACTGGGTTCACTGCCAAGCATTGGTGTGCTCCGCTGCATGCTGGGTTCACTGCCAGGCATTGGTGTGGTCCACTGCATGCTGGGTTCACTGCCAGGCATTGGTGTGCTCCACTGGATGCTGGGTTAACTGCCAAGCATTGATGTGCTCCGCTGCATGCTGGGTTCACTGCCAAGCATTGGTGTGCTCCACTGCATGCTGGGTTTACTGCCAAGCATTGGTGTGCTCCACTGCATGCTGGGTTCACTGCCAAGCATTGGTGTGCTCCACTGCATGCTGGGTTCACTGCCAGGCATTGGTGTGCTCCGATGTGTGCTGACCTAACTGCCAAGCAGTGGTGTGCTCCACTGTGGGCTGTCTCCTGAGCTCTCCTCTGCTGACTGCAGGTCATAACCTTGTTCTGATGCAACACCTGTAATTCTTTGCCCGCCGATTCTCCCCTCACCTCAGCCACACAGCTACTGCTGTGGATCTCAGGACAGCAAGGCCAGAGCTGGCACAAGCACCTTCCAAGAGATTCAAGGCACTGGTGGTGGGCAGAGGAGGGTGATGTTGAGACTAGAGCTACGAGAAGCTTAACTATCCCTCGCCAGAAACAAGTGTTCACCTGTGCTACATCATAAGGCTAAGAGGAGCATGAGCGTGCCATGCAGAAAAAATTACTCCGTGTTCAACAACACTGTGGATGTGGCCTTGTCTTCTCTCACCATACTGACTGAAAACCACTTCAGAATGTGGAAGAAACAAGTCACAGGACAAGTTCATAAAGTAATCTCAAGAAGTTATTATCCTAATAAAGAAAATACACGCACATGCGCGCGCGCGCACACACACACACACACACACACACACACACACACACACACACAGCCCTGCCCCAAGGGAGCTCATGGAAGGAAAGAGGAGACACCAGGTGCCTGGCGTGGATTTAAGCTTTCTGTCACAGTGGCCATATGTGTTCAAGCAGGATCTGAGCACATTCCCACTGTGTTCAGCAGCAAGCTCCTGTAGTCGGTGACACAAACTCACACTCACGCAAGCCCAGTGTTGTAGGCACCTAGTGCTGAACTACAGCAAAGCAGCCTGGAGCCTCAAACAAAAATGGAGAGAAGCAGCGTAGCACCAGGGCTGGTTTCTGTAGCTGGTGCGTGTATGGAGATACTCAAATGTAAATTATCTGTGGAGGAAAGGGAGGGTCTGGGAGTGGCATGATCACAGAGGTGGTTATTGAAACCACTGAAGTGTCCTGCGTGCCACAGAGTCAAATACAGTTTGATCATCAGAGTTGCTCACAGAAGATGGCATTACGGAGGTTCAGTAGACATTTCATAGTTTCACAAAAGGAGACCTCTGAAGAATAGAAGAGGGTTTAGAAAAGTATGTTCTTTAATCAGAAATGTGAAATCCCAGCCATTGTACTGCAGGCTTTTTAAAGCAGAGAAGCAGGGAACTGAAGGGGTGGTTTACAAAGAGGTAGAGGATGAATGAATGACAAACAAAAGGAAAATAATTATTGATGGTCTAAAAGAAATGGATATAGGTTGTACGTGAGTCATATTTTGCCTCTAAAGTTTAAATATGAACTTAAATGTATTAAAGTACATAAAGAAACATACACCACCTTTTATATGTCAGTCATGCCTCAATAAAACAGATAGGAAAGAAAAGACACAGACTAATACTCCAGAAATCAGCACATTTAAGAGGACACGTGAGGAGGTCCAGGCTACAGTGAGGCACACGGAATGACATACTTTTGGGACCTCTGTGTTCCCAGGGTCACTGTGCTGATGCTGGAGTCCATCCACTTCGCTTCCTGCTACTGTCCCTTTGATGAACCTTGAGGCTAATGGGACTGTCCAGGGTTGGCACCGGGTGGGTTGCAGGTGACCTCCAGTGCACTCAGAATCAACCCCAAGATAAGCCCAAGGTTAGAGAACTCCACGTCACGTGGGACCTGATTTTCTGTGCCAGGATAAAGCATTAAATGGCCTCATCTAAATAGGGAGTATCCCAAATTTAGCACACTTTTTATAACTCCACATTTTCCAATATTGTGAAATAAAAGCAGGCTGAGTGATTCAGTGAATAATTCAGAGTTAACCAAAACCTCTTGTTTTCAAAGCTTGGGGTGAGAGTGAGAGTGGCCCTTAAGCATTAGTGTGTTTCCCTGCCTTGAAGATGGTTGACTCTCCTAGAGAAGCAGAAGCCTTGCCCAGCTGACCCAGCACTGGGATACCTCGGGGTGCGGACAGCGATGTGCAAGACCAGGGCCCAGAGCGTCTCTCAGCCCAGCCTCACTTGCACAGCATGTTTTTATCATGGCTACTTTGTGTAGATTTTCACAAGCAGATTGGCTTTAAGTTTGGAAATGTTTATATTTTAATTTTTGTATTTTAGAGAAGCAATACGACTTGTTAGATAGGATTTGTATGTTTTCAAAAGACAGAAGGATGAGTAGCTTGTACATAGTCATCTATCTAAATTCAATACTGTTGAATGTTTCTAAAGAAAAATAGCCCACTCAAAATATATATCACTTAAAATAAAATAAGGAGCCCTTTAATACCTGTGAGTAAGCAAGATTGTTTCCTTCAGTCAGTGGTGATTATCACTAGCAAAAACATTCCACCAGTACTGACTGTGTTTTCAAACTAGTATGTGGTAGTATAGAAAAGACTTTAACATTTAAAAACTAATAAGAAAATAAGCAAAGGAAATTTCTTCTCATAAAATAATATGTAAAGAAAAGAGTCATGGGTTGAATGTGAGAAAGGTAGATTTATTCTATAGAGGCAGAATTCGGTGGGATGAAAGGAATTCAGAATTCTTGCCACAAGGAAAACACTCATGCTTCCCTTCTTTCCTTAGGATAGCAGTGTTTGTTCAACCACAGATAAGGAGAACTGCAGCTCCAGTGAGCCACACAGCTTACAAATGGCAGAAAGATTTGTCCTTCTTTTAAGACAAAGTCTCCCTATGTAGCATTGGCTGGCCTGGAACTCAGAGATCTACCTGCCTCTGCCTCCTGAGTGCTGGGATTAAAGACATGTACCACAACAGCTGGCATATTTTCCATTTCTTACAGAATTTTATTGTATATACCTTTATTTAAGGTTTGAAATGTTTCTGCAATAGTGAGATTGTTCTATGGGCTGATCCCATAATTTAACTTATTTACATCATATATATATATATATATATATATGATGTACATGCATATATATATATATATATGCATGTACATAGTAGTATACATCTATTCTGCAGGTAAGCTATATCATATATATGTTACAGATAAAAAATTTAATTATATTTCATTCAAAAACGGCTACTAAAGCGTGACCACTTAACTGAGAACAGTGAAGTCGCTGTTGCTCTCAGTAACTTCCCCTGTGTTTTCCTAACGTTAACGAAGTGACAACCAGGAAGCTCAGGTAATGAAATAGGAGGTTCTTGCTATGGTCAGAATAGGAACAACCTTTCACACAGCACAAGAAACACTGAAACCATGGAGACGGTCTGTAGCTCAGACTACCTATAAAAGTGTGGTGCTAAAAATATAAAAAGACAACCAGCAAACGAGAGGAGTATCTGTGATACATTTCTGCTGCTCGTTTACCCAAACTTAGGTTACTCAACATCGCATCGTCATCTTACACTTCTCTTGTTCTCTGAATGCCCCGTTATTATCATTCTGTCTCACTTCACTTGAAGAACGTTAACTCAGTGTCCTCTTATCCGTGTGTATCTTCTTGTGAAAAAGTGAAGAAAACCAAATTCGCTTTCTTCATGACTAATGCATTTGTCAAATTTTTCCAAGAAAAGAAAATTAATTTATTGTCTTTTTTTTATGGTTGCGTATTAGCACTGTGAGAACTATTATGGAACAACTTAGCAGTCTTTTTTTTTTTTCAGAAACTGAAGCTAACTTATTTAATGTAAATGAAAGAAGCTACATTCAAACACAAGTTTTAATAACTTGGGTAGAAAGAAAATCTTAGACTTCCTAAGACTTTCCTTACATAAAATTCATGTAAGTTGAACAGAAAGTCATTAAAATGTAATTTGAATTGTAGAGACTGTATTAATTACTTGGGTGAAAATGTGAAAAGTTCTTAACAAATGTTTGATTCAGGGAACTTTGGGAAGGAGAGTCATCGTCTATTCATTAGTTGACGCTCTCCAGCCCAGGGTCTCAGGCTCAGCCGTGGACATTGCCGTCGTTTAGCTATTCTGTTAAAAACTAGAAGTGAGACAAATTTTTCTGAATTAGGAAACAGTTTTGCTCACATTCATATTGGTAATACCAAATGTGAATATGTATTTAATAGAATGTTTGGCAACTTTTGATTCATAGGGCTCAGTTGTGTGTGTGTGCCTGCACACATGCATGTATGTGTGTTTGTGTGCATGCATGCCTGTTTGTGTTCATGCATGTGTGTATGCATGTGCACGTGCGTACGTGTGTGTCCTCTTTATTAGGAGAATAACTTTTTAAGATTACTTTATGAACTTGTGCCAAGCCTGATTTGTAGCAGGAATCTTAAAAGTTCTTATTAATAAAATCAAACCCGAGGTCAGTTATTGGGGTGAATGCTGGAAGGTCAGAGAGACAGAACAGGCCACAGCTAACCTCACCTGGCCAACTTCTCAGCTGATTCTGTTTCCTCAGACTGGAAGCTTCTGTGTCCTCATTCCAATGGCTCTCAGCTGAACTGCTGCTCAAAGCCTAAAAGTTTAACCAGCCAAATGCTTAACCAGCCAAATGCTTCTAGTTCCTGGTCTTCAAACCTTATATACCTTTCTGCTTTCTGCCATCACTCCCTAGGATTAAAGGCTCACTTTCTGGGATTAAAGGCGTGAGTCACCATGCTTGGCTGTATCCTTGAACACATGGATTTCTGCCTCTGGAATGCTAGGATTAAAGACATGTGCTACCACCGCCTATCCTCTGTGTTTAATATTGTGGCTGTTCTGTCTCTGACCCCAGATAAGTTTATTAGGGTACACAATGTTTTGGGGAACATAATACCACCACACTGATTTCTTCAAAATTCTGCAGTGGTTTTCAGTCACTATGGGGATAGGACAAGGCCGTACCCACACTGCTGTTCTTGAACACTGAACAAATCCATTTGTGTTTGAATACTTGTACTGAAGAAGCTGAGAGACTCGAAACAGTCTCTCCTCCCTGCTGTTTGCATCACACTCATGTTCGTCTTGGTTTTCACTCATTTCTACAAGGGGAAATGGCAGGGTTGATGTTGACTAATTGTGAACTGTAGAAATGACTTATGTTCATACTCAGAACGAAAAAGTAAACAGAGAGATGCTAGGCGTGGCTTAACTTACTTCTTCACAGGAATCTAGAAAGTTATACATGGTAGTAAATAAACATTTTTTAATATTAAAATTTACAGTGTTTGCTAACTCAAGAGGTTGAATTTAACATGTTCCTTTCTGGGAGGTAACCATTTAAAATGAGGGAGAGAATCAAATCCTAAGGCCTTTGACAAACCCTTGTCTTATTTTTGTGGCAGGCCAAAGGCTAATAAATTAATAAAACAGTGAAATTAAAACTGAATTGTAGCCAAAATCTTTTTGGCTCATATGCCTCTGAACCAGACAGGTTGAGAGAAGGAGGAGCCTGAGCAGGTCAAGGAATCCAATTCCATCCCATCCAGCTTCCTCCCGTCCTGGTCCATGTCAGGTCTGACTGTAAGAGAAATGAACTGGTGGAGGATGGTAGAGGCTCTTTGGGATTAATATGTGCCATATTTCTGTACCCACTTTTTAGTTTCTATCTTGGCTGTATCAGCTCTCTCAAAATGTCAGCAGTGATTAGGCTGCATTATGGGATAATTAATATGAACTTTTATCTCAAAGCTAATTTTGAATAATACTGGAACAAAGCATATGTCAATATGTTAAAGATGGGAAGTTGAGCAGATTGCTTTTATGTTTAAAAGATACTTTTTTTAAAACTTTTCAGTTCATCTCACTTTCCAAATGCCAATCAAACATGATAAATGTTTGAGGAAGGTTAAGTAACCTGTAAAAGAAACAGCATTTGGAATTTGGTGGTATGGTCCTAAAATCCTTCTGTGGAATGCAGCAGGATTGTTGCACGATAAGACATTGGTCGTTTTAGGGAATGCAGGAGGCATTTTCTCTAGACCTATGCTCTGAGGGTGTAACTGATTCACATCTGAATGCTCTCAGGAACTTTTGGACAGTCTTTTAGCCTTGTGGCTCATTGGTCAGAATCATTTTTTTCTTTCTCTATCTTATTCTCCCAGTACGGACCAGAAAGATAAAACAAGTGGTTTGCTGTTTCCCCCTCTAAGAAGGTCAACAGCAATGAGCTATGATCACACAGAGGTAGAGTGTGTGCTCATGGGGCCTGCTTCCGTTTGGACTATGATGACAATGCCTACTGGTCAAACAGGCTTAACAGTGAAGCAAAGACAGAAAGGTGACTGTGGGTATAAGTGAATCATTTATTAGCTGTTAAAAGAAATCTCCCTTTCAAATTGTTTTATGGGAAAATTATAAATATATTTGTAAATAAAAATTTTAATCTGCATTTTTCCTACTTTCATACAAGAAAGTTTGTGTTTAAAAATGTGAAACCAAATCTGATAGTGTCATGCTTCTGCTAACCTTCCTTTTCTTAGATGTAATGCCTCTAAAATGTAATATTAAGTTTTGTTTCTTTGTTAAAATTATTTTGCCCTCTAATTATGGGAACACATCCACCATTGAGCTAACGTCAGAGGCAGCTGGGTGGAGAGCTGGCCCCTTGCCCAGACCTGGGAGCAAGCCTAATTTGAAAACCCTTTACAGAGCACAGCTCAGAGCCTACTGCTCACATCGACCCTTGATCATAAGAGCTTTTCTTTACTGGCCTGAAAGTGTTCCTTTAATCCAAGGCCAGCTGAGGCACTTACTAAAGTAGGTAGATGGTATCCAAGGTAAATCTGCCTTATAAAGAGGGCAGAATCTCCCCCACTCTCCCACAAATGACATTTGGGTCCTCGTCTCTTCCTGGCCAGCATTCTGTAATGGCACATGCCACTAAAATGCCGCCCTCCATCCACTGCCTAACTCATTTCATTGATTCCCTGTGAGTGACCTGTGGTGAGCAAAGTCCTCTTCTGGTGGAGCGCTTGCAAGTAACTCAGCATGGCCAGAGCAGGGATCGTGGACCCCAGACCTGAGAACTCACTTTATGCCTGGAGACAGCTGGGCATGAGCACTAGGCAGTGTTTATCCCTCTGGACATCAGAAACTGCCAGGTCACTCTAAAGCCAGGTCCTCTGTGCTTTACAGGCCTGTGGAGCTTGAAAGGTCCCACCAATGCTGACTCTCTGACACATCTCAACTCATAGTTGCCCAAAGGCCACTTTTATTGTTCTCAAAGGCAAAGCAAAAGAAAATGATAATTTTTTTTTTTTTCACTCCGAAGGGTCAGCATTTATGGGATATACACAGTCAGACACTCAAAACTGCTTCGGGGAGTGGAAGTTCCATTTCCCAACCGCTGTTGGCGTGAAGGAGGTCACTTAAGCAAACTGCCTTCCAGGAGTCCTTGTGTGGTATGACCAGGTGCACACTGGCCGGGCTGAAACAGCTCCTCAGACGTCAGAGTCAGGCTCACAAATCTGTTTTGAGAAACGGACTACCCAGCTCCTCTGCTTTCTCCAGCAAAGGGGATTGTCAAGGTGTCTACAGATACCTCAATCTTTGTTAAAAGGCCTTTGGCCGTTAAGGTGTCTATAACTTTGGTAAGGTCCAAGTAATTTATAGTAATGTTAATGGGAAAATCCTGACTCCCTGTAATGTCCCCCTCCTATTTCATCAGAATGGCTGGATGTGAGGATCTGCATAATTTATCCCAGGCACTACCCTCCCACTTTGGCCGCAATCTGAGTCTCAGGTAGAGACCACAGGTTTGCTTTGCTAACGGAGTTTGTTAAAATGATATTTTGACTTTACATAGATAGCTATGTATTGTTTCACCTGTTTTCATGTGGCACTCTTTAAAAGTCAGTACAGTGTAATACCATAAGCTTTGTGTCCCGCAAATACTATCCAACTAACAGTGCCTGTCACCTCCCCCAGACTGTTCAGCCTTGATTTAAAATTGTAGACGGGTCTGTGAGCTAAACCAGTTTAAAAGAAAACATCTGCCTTGGCTCTGACTTTTTGCACCAACCTCTGAGAGAGAACTTGAAAGGTGAAGTGAAGGGACCCTGCAGGAGAACAGGCCTGTGTGGGATTTCCAGGGTTGGTTTATATCAGCAGGGTCTCCAGGGAGAGTTAGGGGGAGCTGTTACTAGGGCTTTGACACCAATCCGGTGTGGTAGCAGTTTCTGGGTTTTGTCAGTCTTGCACACACAGCCACAGACACTGAAACCTGTTCAGCTGTGATATGGATCCAGAAGCTCCCTCTGCAGCCCTCCCTGAGTGGATGATGCCCGCCTGGTCCTTGCGGTGTCCAGACACCTTCAGATAACAAGATCTGAGACTTTGACTCTCAGTTCACACAGCTCCGTAACACACTGTGCTCTCCTCTTTGGTGTTTATTGACTAAGAGAAACATTGAGACGTAAAAGTGAACAGTCCTTTTATTTAACATATTCCCAATCACAAAGGGAGATAAACAAAACTGTACTAAATGTAAAGAATTAGAAAACAAAACTAAAAGAGTAAGAAAAAAAAAACAAACCCAAAGGAAGACTTAGCCGGTTCCTTGCTCCTTATGTCCGGACACCACCTAAGCATAAGTTCAAAACACTCCCAGGTGGGTCTTGACATATAGCTCTGGTCCTTAACTAACAAGACCAAATGTTCACTTCTAGACATGTTCTTGGATCCACCAGTCCTCTGCCTTCTTGGTGATCTTTGGCTCATTCTGTTGCCACATAATAGCACATGTGAGGGTCAGGGACAGTATCTGGAGGCTTGCCAGTGACCTCCTGAAGAAAACCAGCTGGAGTCATACATTTGAAGAGCAAGAGGTAATCTTAGGAGCCACCAACTTTAACTTTTTAGAAATATTTCCAGAGACACTCTGAATTGCCAGTCAAGTAAAAAAAAAAATGGAAGCCACAAATTCAACTGACTTAAAGTTGCCATGGAATGTGGGGGTTCATTACTGAAGACAGAAACAAGGCCCATGGTTATAATGGCCACTTGTGGGCTAGTCCTTACAGAACCCATGACCACCTGTCCCTGCCTCCCTGGTGCACCTGTCCTCTGCACTGCTGGCCATCTTCTTTATATCATTCTCCTTTTTCTGCTGTTGTGGCCTCCTTCCCTCCAATGCAGGGTGTCCAGCTCCCTGCCAGGTCTGCTTCTGGCCCAGCCCAGGAGCACAGGAAACTGTACTTGCCAATGGCATTGAAAGACCTTTTCTGGCCCAGTGCAATACAAGGGCCACACACATTCCCCTCTGTGCTGTTCCTGCCTGCAGGTGTCAGTGCTCGGTGCGCCGTGTTTGGCTAATGCAGAGGCCAGGACTGCTTCTTGCCCCATTGCCCATCCTGACGTCAACCAGAAGCACTTTCCCGGGTGAGAACAAACTTGGATCTATGACCTGCTCTGGTTTTAGATACTACAACAACAGTTAGTGTTGCTCCCCATACAAGCCCCTGGGATGTTCCCCAGGTCATCACAGTCCCTGTGTCTAGGACACACACAGCCTGGCTGATTCCTTTCAATCATATGCTTCTGCACAGTGTTTGGATACATAGGCATCCGAGCCAGAAAAACAGGAGTCAGCTCTGGTCTGCTGAGTTTTCATCTCTCATAATTATCTATCCAAAATACCTGCCCTGTGCACCCCATTTTATTCTTACCACTAATGTTCCCTTTCTAGTTTAAGGGAAAAAAAAAGCCTCTCCCCTGCTCCTGTGTGCCTTCCATGCCTGTTGATCGGGGTGATATTTCTGGCTGGCAAACTAAAAACCCATGTGTGATAGTCAGCAGCACAGCCAGGATCTCTTGTATCTTTGCCCCAGCTCCATGCTCTCCGAGCACGGCCAGCTACCACACGTTGCCTGCGTTATGCCCTCCATACCTGTTAATCAACTGGACCTGGACCATCACACCTATTTGCATACATTGTTACAATAATGTGCATACAGTCCTGAGGGCAATGCCTGGCCTAGTACATGCTTTTGATCAATGGTAACAAAACGTTGTTTTGTGCCACTGTTGTTGTGTGTGCTGCTGATACATGGCCTTTATTACCATCGACAGTAATTAATGCCTTGGACCATACTGATTTCACATCTGTAACAGTGTGTTTTGCCTTTTCTTTTGGCTCAAAGTCCTGCAGTAGATGTCTGTATTCAAGCCACAGATTCCTCCTTTCTTTCGTCTGTAAAGTCAACAGAGCTAGAGTTCCACGATCTGGGGCGGGGGTTCAGGTCCCTGTACCCCACCAGCTGTGTGAACTGAACTAGTCATTTGCACACTCTGCTTCATTTTGGCCGTCTGTGAAGCCAGGATAAAAATAGCTCCCTGACCCACTTCAACAGAATGGTCTTGAGGAGCAGCCTAGAGGGTGAATGAAAAGGCATGCTTTAACCGAGAAGTCGCAAGTTAATCATTAGTCGAATTTGAAATAACTCAAGCAACATTAATGTAAACAATGCTTATCAGTGATCTTGGCTACTTTCAAGTTCCCTAATGCATCAGCAGCATACACAGTCACGCATGTCCTCACAAGCTCTCACTGTTCTCCCCACAGCATCAGGAGAATTCAGCCCTGAGAACTGAGTACAGTAGCAGCTCACTGCCCATGCTGTCTGAGAGTCCTCCAGTCTGTCTTTCTGTGTGTTGTCCCCCTTCTCTGGCATTCTAACTCACAATCACACTTGGCTTTGAATGAATGAATGAATGAATGAATGAATGCTACCATGAGACAGCATCACAGTTATACAGTTCCCAGTGCTTTCTCCATTCCTTCCTATTTGGCTTTAGAGTTTTCAGATGGTGATGATGACGATGACAACTGACATTTCATTTATTTTGAGATAATATAATTATATCATTTTCCCCTTACCTTTCCTCCTTCCAACCCCTATATATCCCTGCTTGCTACCTTTCAAATTATTCATGTCCTCTTTTAATTGTTGGTGGTGGTGGTGATGGTGGTGGTGGTGGTGGTGGTGGTGGTGGTGTGTGTGTAAAACCCGTCCAGTCTGTATAATGTTACTTGTGTGTATGTGTGTGTGTGTGTGTGTGTGTGTGTGTGTGTGTGTGTATTGTGCTCTTCTCTAGGGAAGACTGTTTCTCTCACTCTCATATTCCTTAGCTGCCTGTAGTTCTTTGTGTGGGGTGGAAGCCTGTGGTCTTTCCCCGTCCACTTCGGCTCATTTACTGTTGTCCTCGTTCAGCTCATGTTTAGACGGTCATGTTGCTGAGACTTTGTGGGTGAGCTTCTGACATTTCTAGGAACACAATCTCACTGCAAACCCCCTGATCCTCTGGCCCTTACAACGTTGCTGCTGCTCCTCTTCCAAAATGTCCCCTGTGTCGGATGCTGAAGTGTTTTGTAGATGTATCCACTGAGACTTGGCTCCACAGCTTCGCACTTTGATTGGATGTGGTTTTCTGTAATGGTCCCTGTCTGTTGCAAAAAGTTTCCTTGATGGGGGTGAGACTGCACTTGTCTGTGGGTATAGGACAAATATTTAGAATGTTCTTAGGTATCATGCTGTGTTAGTAAAGTGATGGTTGTAGGTCCCCCCCGAGATCCATGACCTCACCAGCCCAGGTAGCTGGCTAGGTGTCCAGTGCCAGGCATGATTTCTCTCTTGTTAATTAGAGAGCTGTTGGTTACTGGCAGGATTCTTGCCACTGCTGCCGCCTTAGGGTCATGATGCCATGCTGGTCATTGTTATGTTCACATGCGTCACAGCTGTGCAGGGCACTTGGCTGTCCCCTCTTTGGGAAGCTTGCAGGGCACCTCTGGTTCCACAAAAGCTCGTCCTCAGGGAGGAGGCATTAATTTGGGTAACTAACAGTTTTGAAATCTTAGGTAGCGGGCACTCAGAGACGTCCTTCATATACAGTCGTCACCATAGCTTGGTCAGAAGTCAACATGTTCTTGTTGTAAGTTCCGAGGGTTGCAGGTCTCTTACATCTTGCTGTCTCTCTTGTCACTTAGGGACAAGAGCAGTTCCTGTGGACAGCAGACATTCAAGGAATACTTCCCTATGAAGTGACTTGCTCTTCAGATAACCTTTTGATGTTTAGGAGTTGGGAGTTTTTGAGACATTTGTAGTTTACTGATGAAATCTGCAATAGTACCTTACAGCTTACAAAATACTTTCACATACATAATTTTATTTAGTTAAGAAACACTAAGATACAATTTCTCTACACAATGAAAAACAAAATATGGCCATTGTCACAATATTGCCAGTTTTCAGTTTCTCAACTAGTGGTAAACACTTTGAAGTTAAGGATTACTAGTCTTAAAATGAGGGATTATTATACATTAGAACTTTTATTTTGTTTAAGGTCTTGGTCTTGTTTGTTTTGAGACAGAGTCTTAGGTAGGCTCAACTGTACCGCAAACTCACAATCTTCCACTCGCCACTGCGAGAACGCTGCACAGAATGGTTGTTTCAGTTGGCTTGGGAAAAGGGAAGTCTCGGCTGAGTTCCAAATTTACTTCCCAGCTTGGAAAGCTGGTGTGGTAAAGGCTGGGGTTTTTACATGTCACAACTCTAAAAATAAAAATTATATAAAAGAACCAAGTAAAATTTCCTACAGTGTAATTAAAATTAGAACTGATGAGAAATGGAGGAAGCCCCACCTGCTAAGCATCATGGGAATTCGCTTTAAATAATGATTTTAGACAGCACATTCCAGCCAATGAGGGATCACATCATACAAAGTCAAAGGGTATGCTCAACAATGTTATAGAAACCTGGATCATGTGTCCATGGGATTTATATGGTTATATTTTCTATAATTCAAACCCTGTGCCTTTAAATGAAATTACACAATATTATCGTGTGTTAAAGGCCCAATGACATTTTATAAACAGAATACAAAGATCACTTAGATTTAGACACTGGCATCTGTGGTGGTCAGTGAGTTTTAGTAGGTGAGGGGAAACATTCCTTTAAGGCTCAGACAAGTATTACTGATCCATTTGTTATTCCAGTGTCTGGAACACTTGAAGTATTTCAGTTTTTATTCAACAATGTAACCTTTGGAGTTTTGCCTAATAATGACTTCACTTGTGTTAGCCTTCCAACAGATAAATTAAAATGGAAATGCATATTTTCTAATTATGCATCCAGCCATGGCTGAGTATTGGCAAGCAGGGCCACACTGAGTGTTCAGTGGCGGCTGCACAATGGTGAGAGTCTGTGTGACATCAAAGTTTCCCAAAGTCACTTTCTTAATCATGTGAAGGATTACCAAGGCTCTGATCACAAGTATGTAGCTATATAGAATCAGAAGGAAAACATTTAAACATCCCAGCATGGTATTTCCATTTAAATCTGATTACAGTGAAATAAAACTGTAGCCATTAAAGGTTTAGAAGAACTACAAATACAAGCAGTAAAAGAAGACAGATAGTAAATGAGGTAGTAAAACATTTCAGCGGGGCACACAGTTTATAGCACTCATTCTGTCTTCTGAAGCAGACTGTGCAATTCAGTACAGACCCTGCACCATTCTCTGAACTCCACTTAAACCTGCAATTAACCTTTCACGCCTAATGAAGCTGTTTTCCTGGAAAATTAAAATATATAGTGGTGCTTGCTTTTACACAGACTTGGGAGGAAAGCATTTCAAAATGAACGACTTCTTCAAGGTTTCTATTGAAATATAAAATGTAAGCACAGTGTCCGTGTATGACGTTGGGATATTCTTTCCGAAGCAGTTGCATTTGATGTGCAGTATTTATTACTGTACTTATTAATTGTTCTTGCATAATTGCAAAGAAACACGCATCAGTCATTTTCCAGTTTCATTGTTACTACCAGAACCTCCTGTTACCACTTCACTTCCATGGGGAAAACCAGGGTCTTAAAACAATAACTGAACCCCTGCTGTGTCGCTAGTGTTTGAAGAAGATGTATTTGCCAGTTAAGTGTTGGATTATCAGCTATAAATGTTCCTCTCTGTCCCAGACATGTTTGCAAGTACTTACAGAGAGGTGAAGTTCTCAAATTGTAGGAAGCAAATACAGTTGAGGTTCCATCTACGTCTAGTCTTGGTGCATTGTTCTCCTGCTTACTAAACAGCTCTGTTGACTGTTGGCACCCAGCACCGTGACTGCTGAATCCAGCCCATTTGCTGAGGGAAATTCTGATGTAACCACCTGCTTCCTTCACATCGTGTGCCCACCTGGGTGATCCAGGGTAGCACGTTTGAAATACCAGGAAATCCTGGGAGATGGGGAAACAGGAGGTGGACTTTCTTATATGGTTTAGACTTGGAATTTAAATAATGTGTCACGGTGTCTGATATTTAAGAATCAAAAGTACAGAGAGCTAAGGCTTCCAGTAAATATTTAAACCCTAGCATTATTGTTGAATGTATGGATATATATTGATGTACATTCTACCAGCCCGCAGTGCTGGCGCGTCACCATGACATGGTAAATGAAATTCCTTTAGACCACCAGTCTAAGATAATGAATTGTTCCCACAGTTAATTGTATTGCCTTGATAACAAGGAACTATCGGAGGCCTAGAGAACACAATAAGTGGATTTCATCAGATGATTTGTGTGACGTTTTGAAAAATTATCCTCTGAAGTGACCTTATTTTAATGGAATTCTAGTGGCAATCAGCACGTGCCACACTGCGCAGGAGCCGATGGCATTCTTCCTCCCGTGGTGCATGGCAGAGGGTCATCCCAGGAAAGCCCCTGGCAGGGAGAAGCTCTGGGCATTCCAGAGTGGGAGACAGTGGATGCAGTAGAGCACCTCTGAGAACACATTTCTGGGTTATGTGGTCGGTATGTACCTTGTTTTAAAATACAGAAAAGATCTGAGGTTACTCGTATCTGTATCTCATCATCATTGCCAATGAGGAAATGAAACCACAGTCTACATGAAAACCAGTGAAAGGTGTTTATTTCAAGAGCGTGCATTGGAAGGGAGTCAGTCACCTTCAGTGGAAGACTTGCCATCAGGCTATGGAGTGGGGAGGCTTTCAGGGGACAAGGGGATGCCAATATGTCTAGATTGGAGAGTGTTGGTTACAGGAGCTGTAGATCAGCTAACTAGAAGTGAATGTTCTACACAGTTGGAGAGTGTTGGTTACGGGAGCTATAAATCAGCTAACTAGAAGTGAGTGTTCTACACAGTTGGTTAGGGTGAACATTTCCTGTTTCCAGTTGTCCCACACTGGAACTGAAGGTTCAGATTAGGTAGGCTGCCTGGTTATTCATTAAGCCCTAATTGTCCTTACTGAACCTTCATGTGTAACATGAATTGCTAAATGGTCTTATTAATAAAAACCTGGAGCCAGATATTGGGGTAAAAAAACTGAGAGATCAGAAAAGCAGAAAGAAGCCAGCACGTTCTTACCACTTGGAGATCCTCAGCCAAAGAGATCTACTTCCTGTATAACTATGCCTATATGCCTTTCTGTTCTGCATCTCACTTCCTCTCTCTGCCCTGCCACAACATTTCCTATCTGTCTGTACAGACCTCCAGACCTCTATGGTTAGTTCTGGGATTAAAGGCGTGTGTCACCATGCCTGGCCTTGTTCCCCAGATGGATCTCTGCCTCCCGAATGCTAGGATTAAATGCATGTTCTACCGCTGCCTAACCTCTGTGTTTACTATAGTGACTGGCTTTTTCCTCTGAACCTCAGATAAGCTTTATTAGGGCACACAATACATTGGGGGACACAATATATCACCCACCACATTCATGGCAGTCTGCATTCCTGCCAGTGTGACTTGTTGCTCGATGGCATCCTGGGCTGCTCCTTGCAGCTCATAGGCTGGTTTTCTGAACAGGCAGCTGGTAACAGGTCTGAGCTCTTATTTAGGGTCTGAATATTGTCTGTATGTCCAGTCTGTCCCTCACATGCAACTTATTAGGGGAATGGAGGGAGATAACATTCCTCCTTTAAAAGCTATTAAATTGACATTTTGTCATTTAATGAAAGAGAAAGCAGACTAACAAAGTATGCCAACACCTAGGCCTCCCACATCCGTGTGTCCCTACACAGTGCGGAAAGACAGGGCCTGTTTCAGTTCCTTACCCTTGTAGGCAGGTAGGATGAAGACTTGGCAACTTCTGGGTTGTTCTGGTGGTTATAAAGTTTACCATATATCAAATGTAAAAAAAATGTAAAATCAGAAACAAAATCCTTACATTTGACATTTAAGGTACACAAACAAGTATGATCTTTGTGCTGTTCATAATTACGAGAATCTGAACTCCCGGTGGGCCACAAACCCTGAGATCTGGTAAGGGAGTCAAGCTCAACTCTGAATGAAAATGTCATCTAACCTATGCACAAGGCAAATTGATCCTGAGTGTCCTCTATAACACACAGGGTGGACAGCACTTAAATACCACTTTCCAAGGATTTCCAAGGTTCCCAACATGCTTAGTGCTATTTAGAGTTTTGAGTCTAAACAGGGTTCATTGTTCATTTTCATAGAACAGCACAAAAGCCACCAAGTTAAAAGTAAGCATGATTTTCTATTTTATTTGTATATTAACTGAAATATGGTTTATGAATTTTCAGCTCAATGTGTTCCCAAGCTTCAGAATCCTGGGGTAAACTGAGAGTCTTGTGAGAAACAGTACTTTAATTAGGCTGTGGACTTCATATACTCGCAAATACAAAGACACCATGGCAGTGGAGAAGTAGCGGGATGTCCCGTTCGGGCATCTGAAGCTTTTGACTGACTCCTGATGTCACATCCACAGTAAGGGGGACAACGTTTGGAGCCCCATGTAAATGAAAAAGTATTTTTCAGAGCTCTGGCATGATTTCCTATTTGGACATAGTACTTATCAAAATTAGTGTAAGTCATCTCTGCCCACAGTAAGGGAGTTGTATATTACTCCTTGTATTTGCCTGTCTCTGGGTAAGTTGGTGCCAGGAGCAAAGGATGGGGAAGTTGTAAATCATGACAGAAGTATGACAGGAGACCCGGGGAAACTTGAGATCTGATCTCCATCTGAACTTTCAGTTAGCATAACCAAAGGCTGTGGCTTTTTTCAATTGAATCTTTCACATCCATGAAGTGAAGAAATAAAGTCTTGACTATGAGTAAACCCTACAACACAGTCTACGGCACTTCCAGAGTTCACATGTGCCTGTCAAAGAGCGAGAACAAGCCTATTTCCAGTTTGAGCCTGTATTATCCCTAAAAATTTCAGGGTGATGCTAGCATTCTGAAGGGTGCTTTGGCAGCAGCCCCTAAAGGGTAAGTGCGTGTGGCTGCAACTGTAATTCCTTCTCTGTCTAGCCGTAGTGGCTCCTCCACCATTGCCCGCTGTCTCTAGATGTCCTTGAGTGTATTTCCCTTCAAACAGAACATGTCTAGTCATGAGCTCACCACATCCCTCCTTCCATCCTGCCTCCCTGTGCGGAAAAGATCACGCACCTTCTCTAGTGTTCAACATCTTCCACTGGCCAACTCCGCTGGCCAGCTTTCACTCAGGTGGGTCGAAGGTGACCAAAATCTACTTTGAGGGAACCCAGTGGCCTCTGGTTAGGGCCTTCTAAGGTCAGGTGACCTTCTCCTAAAGGTCTTCCTTTGTCCCATGGTTCTTTATTGTCATTTCTTTCTGTTCAGAAAGCCCTGAGTTCTGTTCTTGCCAAATCATATTTGAAGCTTATTTAGAATAAATTGACCCATGAGAATGAAATGATTCACTAGCATCTTATGTGGGATAATATCCAAAGTAAAGATCTTCCTTGAGAAGCAGCATGTGAAGATGCCCATGAGGATGTAAGGACTGGGTCAACTCACTTCAGAGTCAATTCTCCAAGACCTCGGGGTTTTTCAGTCAGGTCTGAAGCAAGGCCAAGCATTCTGGCCCTTTGATGAAGAATGAGAATTTTAGACTATTATTTGTTTTACTCAAAAATTATAGGACTCTACAGAAACAAAAGAGGCATGCTTGCTATGGAGGGAGAAAGATACATCAGTGTTGAATAGAGGATTTTCAGGGGAACAAAACTATCTGGATAGCCATGTGGCAGCTCCATGATATGTAACGGTGGAAAGCCATTGGCCTGCTAATGGAAGCCACCTCAAGTGATAATCTTGTGTCAGTGTTCAGTGCTCCAAGCTTCTTTTAAAAGACATATCTAATGAGTTTTGTTTATGGAAGCAAAAAAGCAAAATAATAGCCTTGGAAATTCCCAGTCCATCCAGAACAAACTATATTCAAACACAGAAAAGAGGGGTAGTGTCCACAGCCGACCACCATGTTTCCCCAAGCTCTGTTTCGGTTGCCCAATATTATGGTCAGTTAGCTTCTTGTTCGTCTCTTGTGTGCTATTCACTGCTAGATAATCAATCAGATCCTGAGCACTTCATGGCTGAATGTGTTAGCATTATCCAGAGCCACCTCTGTCCATCTCAGATGTCTGTGTGAGCTTCTAAATGCCTGCCTCCTTTCTTTCCAGGACTTGCTATCGCCAGTGCCCTGGTAGACATCTCACAGCAGAAGCCTTCTGACAATAAAGACAAGACTTCCGGAGTCCGCAACCGGAAACACCTCTCCACACGTCAAGGAACTTGTGTCTGAGTGGAAACCACTTCTGTGCTGTGTGCTGGTTTCCTTCACAAATGGCTTCCGTTAAAGCTCTTCTGTGGCCTTGGGTTTTACAGAGGTTAATGTCCTAGGATCCAGGGCCCAAGTATAGTTCCCTCTAAGTGGGCAATGTCCCAAGTGGCCAAAGAATGCCAGTGAGTTTTTTTTAAAGTAACAGTATTGATGGTCACAAGTGTTAAAGTCAGTTTTCATGGCTCTCTTAGGCTTAGAGCAACATAACTTACTATGGAAAAAGATGTATATTGTTTCTTAATGCAGATGGAAATATGTAATTCATATAAACCAACTGTTTATATCCCAGGACTTTAAAGAAAGACATTTTATAATGCCTGAATGATGAGAAATGGACAGTTTTTGCCTCATTAGCAAACGTAGGTCATTTGCATACGAGTGGGAAGTGAACAGATCATGGAAGCTGTAACTGCTGTTTTGTCTCATTATAAATATGAAAGCAAGGCTTTTATTTAATAACGTGTAAGTCATGTGTTTAAATTCTCCACATGACCACATAGTATCCAGAGTCAATTTGAGAATGTAACAATTTTCAACTAATGGGAACCCGGACCAGAGAGTTGGTCTGGATGGTGTGTGGCAGGAGGTTTGTTAGAATTTTGAGTGTGGGGAATGTTCTTGAAAGGACAGAGCACAGGAAAGACTGCCTGGCAATCAAGTCCCTTCCTTCCACAAACAGCCTCCGGTTCAACAACAAGAAGACAGCCAGAACAGCCGTTGGATAGCAGAGTCTCTGGTACAAATGGTGATGCTTTGGTTGCCTGGGAATCACCGTGCGGTACCAGGCCAGAGTGTGCCTCTGAGTGTTCACCAGAGTGGGTCATTTTCTTCTAGCTGGTCTTCTGTTCCCTGGATTTCAGTGACCTTCTACAAGTGTTACAAAATGTATCTTAAAGGTAACACTTTCCAAGCTCCCCGCTACCACCTCCTTCCTGTAGAATGTGAGCACACAGGAGCCGGCCAGCATGCCTCAGCAAATTTCCCATCCCCAAGGCAATCACCATGTGGGGAGATGTCCACAGTCCAAAACCATATCCATTGCTGGCCACATCCAAAACATTCCTGATGACACAAAGCCCCGACTAACAGTAGAAAGGAAAGACAGAAGGACAGCTCTCATGTGGGACAGTCATTTGTGTGCTGATACCGACCGAAGTTCACTGAAGTTCAGTCTGGAGTGGCCATGGTTGACTTCAGAGTGACCACGGGAGAGATGAGAACAATGAACAAGATACCCAAAGTTGCTGCATACTCTGTAGTTTTGTTTAATATCAGAGTCATTACATCTAATCAGTGTTCAGTACTGTATACATACTTTTCATGTTCTTTGGAATTCTGGAGGGCGATGACACTTTACAATTAATGCCTAGTTACTTGCATGCCATGGTTGTACATTAGCAGAATATGACCCTATTGCAATATTGAATATTTATTTCAAATTCCATGTATACATAGCTTAATTTGATGAGGACTGAGTGTAATATGTCACAGAAATGACCACAGAATATGTAGCTGCATCTTATAAAACATAGTTAGGTCACATCTAACCATGATTGTCTTATTTTGATATCTAGCCTTTTGAATATAGTATATATTCTTTATGTTAGCATGATAAGTTACTCTATTTTCCATGCACTCAAAAGCAGATGAATTTGTAGAATAGTTTTAGTAATTTTCTCTCAGCCTGTGGGGTTTGGGTGGGAGAGGGAGGGCTGGTTATTGGTACTTCCCAGGATGTTTTCTCTCAGAAAACTAGTTGAGCTGAATTTTTAAATGTCTCCTAAAAACAATCAAGTAATTTGATCAACTTCTTTTAGACATTTTACATGTTGAATTTTCCCATGAAATAATAAATTGGCCAAACTGGTCATTATAAAGATCTAGTCATTTGAAAATAAAGAAATTGCTCATTTTGTTGAATCCCCAACAGTTGTCTCTAGAGAAAGCTCATACAACAAAGGTAAAGTGCACCAGACCTGTCTGAGTCATCCAAGCCGCCAGCAGTCAATGCCCGTGTGGAGGAGCTGTCCAGTCTCATCCACTGTGAATCCTACAGGGTTCTTAACACTTGAAAATCTGAATTTTAGAGAATTATGGAATTTAATGCAATGTCACACTCTACCGTTAACTCTGTGGCCAATTATGCAATATATCTTCAGCTTATAAAACTTTTTACTGGAAATAAAATTCTTCACCCCTAGGTGAAGTGAACCAAAAGTGTCGTTCTCCGTGGCCTGCTCTTCCCACCACCCCTCCTGATTGCTTTAAATTTGGGTGTTTTTTAATGGGAGTCTCAACATTTCAGCATAGAATGACTTGAGGAATCCTCATCATCTAAGATCTCACTGCTAAGTCTGAGCACTTTCAGACAAATAGAATAGAGTTTAAAAATTAACCTGGGACCATTATTTGGGCAACTAGAGAAAAATCATAGTGAAAACACAGTATGCTTGTGTTTATGATTTGGTTTCGTAAATTTTAAAAAGAGTTAAGATTCTCATAATTGCTTTGAAGGAGTGAAAAGCTAAGTTAGTGAAATGCAAGAAGGAAAAGTGATGTGTAGTGTGTGTGTGTGTGTGTGTGTGTGTGTGTGTGTGTGTGTGTGAGACAGCAGGTATCTTCCTCAGTCATTCTTCATGTTATCACCTTACTTGACTTGATCCAGGTTGTGAGACAGGATCTCTGACTGAGCCTGGGGGTTGCTGATTTATGTAGACTGGCAGGCCAGTGAGCCCCAGGGATCCTCTGGTCTGTCTACCCAGTGGACTCCAGAGGATTGGCCACAGGTCCTCAAGCTTGCAGGGCAAACACTTGACCCACCAAGCCATCTCCCAACTCTGTCATGTTCTAGAGCATAGGAAAACATTAATTAGAGTATCTATCCAATCAACTCTTCCTGTACTTTCTGACATCTCATTTTCTTTGGGAATTAATAAGACAGAGGTGTCTGTGTGGTGGCCGTTGCCCCTGCCATGGATCATTTAGAGAGCATCTGCCATGAGGTGTGTGGTGCTGGGGCAGTTATGAAGCCCTTCCACCGTAAAGGGAGAGGTAAACAGAGCTGTCGACATCCTTAGAGATGGACAAAAGCCCCCTGTGGGCCCAGAGCAGCCCAGCTGTGGTGATCATGGGGTGGCCAGGCCAGTTCTTTCCTCCTACTTGACATATTTGTGGATCCATCTCTTAATTTTTATGCATCTTTTCAAGCCAGGTATGTTTGTTCAGAAACACATCTTATGCCTCTAGAATTTGGAGGTTTCTAACCCTGCCTGACATTTGGAGCAACAGAACCATGGTTCTATATCTGTGGTGAAGCACAGCATCTTTCAGATGAGGCCTTGATGATATCTAAGCAGAGCCTCAGAGCCAAGCTCACCCACAGACAAGGCAAGGAGGGACCAAGGCCATGAGTCATTTTGAGGATTGTCTTTGTTTGGTTTTGTTGGTTTTTGTTTTGTTTTGTTTTAATAAAAAATAATTCATCCCTCTAATTCCTAATGCTTTGCATAATTTTCCAAGGAATTTAGGCCACTGGGTGCTGAGCAGTGGTTTCCAGCTGTACACAATTAACATTTTAGTTTCACCCAATTTCTTAAATTAAAAATTATGATTGTAACTACATGTCTATAAGTGTGCAGGTATGCAAGTCTGTTTTAAGCACTGATTGTGTAAGATTTTAAATCTGCCTTTAAAAGCCTGTATTTTAGAATATGATCAAACCTGTAATTCTCCTGCCTCATGTGTTGAGACTACAGGTCAGCACCACTGTGCTCAGCTGCTGCTGCTGTTACTATTATTATTTTTATCATGTTGACCTTTTTATGATCATCCAACAAAGAGCACCCCTTGTTAGAATCTGTCAAGGCCCCTCCCCACGGAAGACGGTCATGAAACTTGTGTGGTTGAATTTCACATTCAAAACACATCATTCTCTCCTTCCCTCTTCAGATTCTCACTGACCTTTCCCCCACTTGCTCTCTGAATCCTCCTAGGCTTTTTCTGAGAATGGAAGGCTGTACTGTGAGAGATGGAACCGCAGGATGCCAGCCCTCCCTGAGGGCCTGAGCCCTTGGATGTGTTTTGTGTTAACATTTCCCAGGACTGGGCCTTTGCTCATGCTGAGGCTAAAGTGTTTTGCCATTGGGCTATGACCCCAGGCTCTCCAGGGCTCTCTAAGTTGCCAAGACTGAATTTGAACTGGAGACCCTCTTCCTCCCAACTCCCTCCTCCTTTGACACCACCACCACCACCACCCCCCCCACCACCCCCCCCCCCCCCCCCCCGCTACCAGCTCATTCACCCAGCACTGGGACAGGCAGGACTAAGCCCTCCCCTGCTCTAGAGAGCTTCCAATCCCTGTTCTCTGCCAGAAGCTCCCTTCCCCCAACTCCACAGAAGGGCTGAAGGGAGGGCTCAGTTGTGGGGACCTGAGCTCTAGTCCCAAAGCCGCATAAGAAGTTGGATGTTGGGACAAGCAAGATGGCTCAAATGGCATTAAGAGCATGTACCACACTTGTAGAGGAGCTGTGTTTAGGTCCCAGCATGCATCAGACAGCTCACAGGTGCCCTTAACTCCAGCTTCAGGGGTTCCAACACCCTCTTCTGACCTCTTAGGCACCTAGATTTATGTGCACAAACTTGGTCAAGGACATGAACTTGTAATCCTAGTAGTGGGGTCTCAGAAATAGGCAGACCCTTAGGGGATCTAGTTTAATTGCTACTGATAAGAGAACTAGTCTCAAAAAGAGGGGTGTTGGGTGGGCAAAATGCATGTGGGTGTCCATGTATCTGCATAAACTCAAAGTTGCACAGGTACCTGCCCAGACAGACACATGTGCATGCATGAATGCAAACACACAGTTACACACACAAAAAGATCAAATACCTGAAAAGTACCCTCATTTAGCCCAGAGTCTACAGGAGGCCTTCAGCCAGGATCCTGACCAATCTGAGAGCTTGCCTCTGCTCCCAAGGACAGAATATTGCTTCCTTCCCCTTTTCCTCAAGGTTGCTTTCTATCATGTTTTCCAAAGATCAGCCAGAGGAGGTGTTGGAAGAGACCAAGATGGCTGCCTAGTCCAAGGAAACTTGCCTAGCCAGCTAGTATCTCCTTTAAAATGGAGAGGAGCTTGGGAGAGGCCCACTGAAGAGTAGCCTGGTCAACAGGAAGCGCCTTCTCTTTGGACCCTAGCCCTGCCCACTCTCCTCTTCACCTGCTCTGTGCCCCCCACCCTGCCCACTCTCCTCTTCACCTGCTCTGTGCCCCCCACCCTGCCCACTCTCCTCTTCACCTGCTCTGTGCCCCCCACCCTGCCCACTCTCCTCTTCACCTGCTCTGTGGTCCTTTGCCCTGCTCACTCTCAGGCTTTTTAACAGTGGACTTATGGCAGCGTAGAGATTTGTGTGGTTTGGCTCAAAAGTGATTTTAAGGAGATCTGCCTAGGTTTATGAGTAGCAACTGTGAACCCCAGGCACTCTTCCAGCCCACTCACAGCCTTGTGAATATGCACACTTGGCTGCTTTGCTTTCTAAACATAAAGCTTTTGTATCATTTTTGAATACTTGTCTATAAACTAAGGTCTCTGCCCTTCCTTCATCCTCACCTCCCGATTCCCTGAGCTTAGACCTTTCATTGAGGAGAAAATTCTCCCCATTCATATGTGGGGGGCAGTGGTTCTAAATGAGACACAGCAGAAACTCGTACTCTGCTCACCGTTGGGATTGACCACGCTGCTTTTGGCAGAAGTGGTTTTGCTCAGGTGAGACGGTTGTTTAAGTACAGGCTGCTCTGAACTAGCTGCATGTGGTGAGTAGAGACCCTGCTCTGGGAAACCCACCCAGGAAAATAATATTGGTGAAAATAGATTCCTGTAACAATTGATTTCCTGGCTCTCTATAGCCCCCAGTGCCCAAAGGCATCTTAGATGGTGTCCTTGCTCACGATGTGTTAAGTTACCTTGTAATTTGGACACAATCAAAATTTCCTATAAAGACAAACGACAGCCCCAATTTCATAATACCTTAGGTCAGTTGTCTAAACTATTTCTAAGTGAACTGGGATAAAAGTGCTTACCCAAGAGGGCAGCAAGGGAACATGTAGGGAATATGGTTTGGATGAAAATGTCCTTACCTTAGGAACTCAGTACTCTTTCAACAAATATACACCAATAAAAAAGAAAGAAACAATGCTTACCTGTGTCACCTGACTCTGTGGCGTTCTTGTTACTGTCGTTGATGACGTCAAAGGAGACCATGGTTACTCATCTTCTGTTACTATGGAAGAGTACAAAATTAAACTCAGCAAATCTTGAGCACTGATATTTGTTTCCTTTGAACTTTGTGTGTGTGTGTGTGTGTTAAAGGGGGTAATACTAAAGTTCATAGAGATGCCAAAGCTCCCAAATAATTAATATGCAGTTGGAACCATTGGAGTGCATTCCTGGTGATTCAGACATGTGCTTTTCGAGATTTTGGAATATCTATTACATATTTTGCAGCTAAACATCATCTTCTTTAACTTTAAATGGTAGCTTTGTAGCAAACACTAAAACCTATTGGCTTTTCTCTCCCCTCAGCACAGGTCTCTTGACCCTTCATCCACTAGGCAGTCTGCTTCTCCAGCTGCAGAGCAGCATGCTCACACCCCTATCAATGCTCTAAGAACAAATAACTAGCATAGAATGGGCATGTGCAGCTTTGTTCTCTCCCGAGGATGCTGGCTTGTTTGAAATACGATGGCACTTAAGAGGGAAGGCCGGCTGGAAGGACACCAATAAAAACACTCTCACTCTGCTTAAAACAGTTTGATTTCAACCTGAAGTGAATTACTTCACAATGCAAACAGATAATGGCAGACAGGATGTGTGGCTTGTCAAGTTCCTAGAGTCAGAACTCCAGATCCAATTGAAGCTTGCTAGCTGGAGTAGAGCAGAAACCTCCCCAACATCCACTTGCAGATGACCTGTGTGGAAAGGGGACCTCTGAAACTCCAGTGTCCACTCCTGCTGACTTCTCCGATGACAGTTCCAATCTGACCTCCCCATGCATGAGAAAAGAACAACTCCGTCAACATGAGCTGGCAAAGGAATGGCCGTTTAGGGCTAATAGCACAGAGGCATGTCCCTGACGAGGCTATAGGAGTCTGTAACGATGTGCAAGGCTTTCTGCTTTTATATGGATAACACAATGTTTGACACCTTGACTTTCCTTTTTTAAGCAATGTCCAGAATATGGTTATGTGGCAGTATTAATATTTCTTGGGTGAAAATCACTTTGGTTTTGCACATTTGTGAATTGAGTGTTATTTTATCTTGAAGATTATCTAAAGGCTCATGTTATGCCTTCATTGGAACCACTTGGAAGAAAAAAAAAAAACATTTTTTTGCTAGTAGTACAAAACATTACAGCCATGATTATAGTCCCACCACAGCATTCATACAATTCACAGTCACATTTTCTTCTGATATAAATTACTCTTGATGGAGTCTTGAAAGTCGTTTTGATATAGACTCGAAGAGACCGTTGGAAAAGATTGTAGCAATGCCAAGTTCATTGTTGTGATGGAGAATGATGATTAATAGTGTCTGAAAAGTTTGAAGTCTATTGTCTGTTGATAGAAAGTTTAATTCAACTGGTAAAACAGACTCCTTGCTTCCACTGAAGTTAAATGAATCTTCATGTTGGCCTTAATCATGTTAGTATAGATTGGGATGCTAGCTTTATTTGGGATTTTGTGCTTTGTTTGATCTAAAGTGGTCCACACACTACACAGTGAGCTGGGGTGTCCATTATCATAACCCACCACCACCCAGGAGCATGTGAAGAATGTGTTTCCAGAGCCTTGGGCACCTGCAGCATTGGCTAACTCCACACAATCACAACATTTTAACACGGTTTTCCAGTGATGGCCCCATGGGAGTATTCAGTGTGTTCCAACTTCTGAAGGCTGGGGAGAGGTGCTGCCTTCTACCTCACGGACTCGCTGTGAGGACTGTGTTGTATATGAGGGACCGAATAACTAGGATGCCCTATCACAATTTACATTCCCATTTGACGGGCACTCATAATGCCCTCACTTGGGAAACTTACGCAGGAGAATCGTTACAAGTTCTAGGCCAGCCTGGGCTACATAGTGAGACCCTGCATCTAAATAAATAAATAAAACTAAAAGAACCTGCAGAGTTGAAACCCTATCTCAAAAATATAAAAAACCCATCTCCATCTGAAGCTGGACTGTTTGTAGTTAAGCATTTCCTGTCCAATTAAAAATGAATTTCTCACCTGTGCGGAAACGTCTGGAATCTCAGTGGAAGTTCCACAAAAGAATTATTTTACACAGAGCATTTATGTCTGAAACAGCAGCTTTCATGATTTCCCCATCGATGGGGACATACTCAACACACTTTTCAAAGCTTCCACCAAAGTAAGAAAGCAAACGTTCTCCTGTCTTTCTGCGAGCAGTTACTCAGGTAGATATTTTCCTTGGATAAACAATCTCCATTGTTTACCGAAGCATGCACTGATGGTCCCCGGTAGTGTTTGCAGCCTGAGTTTTATTCCAGCAGCTCCATGAAATGAGTCCGTGGTGCAGGGCAGGCAGCCCCTCTGGAACCTCAGAGTATTTGTTCTCTCGCTGTTCTAAAGGTAATTAAGGACCATTGCATGTTTCTCAATTAATGATTTCTCATTCAACAGGGGATCTTTGATGCTAATTTGTTTTAATCAGGGCAGAGGCTGCTCAGAAACTCCGAACAATTCACTGAAGAGGAACTAGGAATTTTTAATCAAGTGGAAGAGATTTAAATGCTGTGAGGGAAGCATCCATCATATGCCTTCAATTCCCCTTCATTTAGCTGTGTTCTCTGGGCTTTATAAACCAATATGAGATTATTGAATGGAGTGTATTGTATCATGCAGCTCACTTCTTCCTGGGTGTTTGTGTGTGTGCATAATGGACCTTCATTTCTTCCATGGAAAAGCCTGTTTACACTCAAACTTCGTTTCTCTTAATAGAGAATATATTTTAAAATAAATTTTAAAACAAAATTATTTATACATAGATCTAGTGCCCTTTTATTGTACATAGCAAGATAGTGTGTTTTCATATATGTAGCAAAAGAATGATGGAAGATACATTAGAAATTAAATTTAAAACATTCTTTTCATCCCGTGGATTCTGTCACCGAGTGGCTGTTCATGATTCCAGTAGCTAAAGTCAAATTGCATTACACATACAGAAGCGTTCCAGAGCTAGAATTGCATTACAGCATGATTACATGCTAGCTTTTATTTTAAAAGTGACATCATCAGGTGACTTTGCCTTCAGAAAGTGAATATTCAACATAGTGAGGTTGCAGCTGCTGCCTTTCTCAGCTAATGACCAGATTTGGTCTCATTGTGATGTTTTCAAATCACAGTAATTTTACTAAGTCAGTCATAGGAAAATTAAATGTATTTTTCCTATATTTCTTTTTCCTGAATATAGAAAAATCTCAGTAAATATTCCAGAGGTCTAACCATTTAAAAACTTACTGTTTCATCATGTTCAAGTAAGTGATAAAATAGGCCTTTTATTTTTTCTTAAAACAGTGGTTCTTACACTACAACATCTAGAATGAGCCAGATCGGGGGTTGTTAAAGCAAAGCCTGGAGCCCTCTTTCAGTTTCTGACCTAGCAAGTCAGGAGGCACACAAGAATTTTCATGTTTCACAAGTTCTAAGATGATACTGGGGAAGGGAGGTAGAGGGTCCCAACTAGGGGACTCCTGTTAGGAGCAGGACAGAGGGGGCCATGACCAAAATGCAGGACCAGACACTCTGCACCCGTTATATGTCTCCAGGTCCCACAAGGTTGTGGCCTCCAAGGTGGCTTTCTGGTTGGGCAGGACCTAGAAGGTAGATTGGGGTAACAAGGATGGTGATAATGCCTAGGCTGTTTTTTTTTTTTTTTTTTTAGTGTTTATTTATCTTTTGTTTTTGTTTTTGTTTTGTTTTTCGAGATAGGATTTCTCCATGTAGTTTTGGTGCCTGTCCTGGATCTCACTTTGTAGAACACGCTAGCCTCTAACTCACAGAGATCTGCCTGGCTCTGCCTCCCAAGTACTGGGATTAAAGGCGTGTGCCACCACTGCCCAGGTTAAGTGTTTATTTATTCAGATTTTTTTTTTTTTTAACACAGAGTCTCATAGAGCTTAGGCTGGCCTTGAACTCCTGATCCTCCTGTCTCCACCTCCTGAGTGCCAACCTTACAGGCATGAGACACCACACTTCACTATTCCCTGAATTTTAATTAGTGAAAATCCCCTTGAATTGCTTTTCAGGAGTTACAAATGCTTAAAAATGAACTCTTTTAAAGGCATGCTGCCCTGGTCCACCTGTGCTAGCGAGACATGCCGGAAGCCAGCTTGCACCTGTTCCTAAGTCTGCTGGTGAGAGTAGCATGAGGCTTCTGTGATTTTGATAAAGGCCCTGGTTAATTCTTAGTGCAACAGAAGTTCATCTTTCCCTGTGCTGCCTGACCAGCGTGAAGCATCGATGAATGCCTTCACACACCAATAATATTGACTTGTATTCACTTATATGTCCAAATGGATGATGAGAGTGGGAAAGTAAGCTGACAAGAGACAGCCATGGAAAACTCTACCTGGAGACCCAAACTCTTCCTTCATCTGTGTTGTTTGCATAGACCTTCCAGTGGGAGACCGTTCATAAAGCAGCTGATGGCCTTGACCCAGCCATTCCTGGTCATGTGACACAATGGCCTTGGGGGACATGAACTGGCCATGGGGGCTCTTGGCGGTGGCTGTGTATCACTCTACCCACTGTGCTAAGTTCAGTTAGGATTTGCTTTTGTCCTGGCAGAAGCTGTTGCCTTCTAACCTCAGGTCATAAGACAGTTTGGGTGTGAAAGGTTGTTCATTACATTTGTGTGTTGTGTGGAATGACCAATTACATTTATTCTGCCCTTGGAGTAAATTCATAGACGCTCGTCCTCTCCGAATATGGCTTCTGGGGATGGAGGATGGCTTGGCGATTAAGAGCAGAGGATTAGGTTTCAGTTCCTAGAACCCACTTTGGGAATCTCATAACTGACTGCACCTCCAGCCTCTGAGGGCACCCAGATGGCCATGCGATCCTTATACACAGACATATAAAATCAAAGTAAATATTTTTAAAAAGATGACCCTATTGTGAAGTGTGCCTTCTGAAAGTCCCAATATGTAACAGCACCTACCAGGCACCATGTAATTTAATCCTCTGTCAGCCTGTAGGAGCAAAATAGTGGAGCCCCAGCTTCAGAAAGCTGTGCACCACTGACCTGCCTAAGCTTGTATGGCCACTAAGAGGCACATATAAGGTGCCTGCCAAACAGACCCTTCACACCGTGGAAGAAGAACTGTCAATAACTTTGGCCACTATGTGAGGATTCTGTACATGCGCAGCTCGGGGTCTTGTCTGGAGTCTTATGTCATCAGCAGGCGACTACATACTGGACCCAACGCTCATCAGTGGATGACTACATACTGGACCCCACACTCTCTCTGCGCCTCTCTTCCTGTGTTTCCTCTCTCTGTTCCCTCCGCCAGGCCTGGCTTCTCCATCCTATCCCCTCTTCTTTCTAAGAAAGCCCATTCTAACTCTGGTAACCATGGCCCGTGACTCTTGCACCGACCAACCAGCGCCAATCATCCTTTCACACTGTCTACTGGTTAGACTTCTCAATAACAGTTTCAATCAAAGTCATACCTTTCCTTATCTAATAATATCTTATTACTTGTCTATTGCTGTGAAAAGACACCATGACCAAGGCAGCTTATAAAGCAAAGCATTTAATTAGAGACCTTGCTTACAGTTTCAGAGAGTGAGTCCATGACCATCATGGTGGAGAGCATGGCAGCAGGCAGACATGGTGCTGGAGCAGGAGCTGAGAGCTTACATCTGATCCACAAGTTAGAGGCAGAGAGAAGAGAACTAACTGGGAATGACATGGGCTTTTGAAACCTCCAGGCCCACCCAGTGACACACCTCTTCCAACAAACCACTGCTGTGGGATGGTCTGTATGTGCTCTGACTGGTCAATAAATAAAACACTGATTGGCCAGTGGCCAGGCAGGAAGTATAGGCGAGACTAACAGAGAAGAGAATTGAGAGAACAGGAAGGAGGAGGGAGACACTGCCAGCCACCGCCATGACAAGCAGCATGTGAAGATGCCGGTAAGCCATGAGCCACGTGGCAAGGTATAGATTTATAGAAATGGGTTAATTTAAGATGTAAGAACTAGATAGCTAGAAGCCTGAGCCATTAGGCCAAACAGTTTAAATAATATAAGTGTCTGTGTGTTTATTATAAGTGGGCTGTCGGACTGCCAGGGCTTGGTGGGACCTGGAGAGAAAACTCCAGCTACAAATGGCGCCCAACGGGTTGGCAAGAGTTTCCACCTAAAACCTGAGAAAAAAGATTCTAAAATGGAGCTAAAAACAGTTCCTAGTTGTCTTTCTTAAGTTAGCGGCAGCCTGCGTGTTTGAGCTACTATGGCGGGTTCCTGGCGTGTGCACTCGACCTGCAGTATGGCGGGAATGAGGCCTCTGCAAGTGGCACATTGAGCTCCCTGGTGGATTTAGCCTTTGCTAGTACAAAACAAAAAGAAGTTTCCGGGCTACACACTGCTTTGATAGAAGCATAGACCCACTATTTCTGTGAGTTGATGGCTCCCAGAGCTGGCGGAAAACGTACCACCGCCATGTTGGGAAGCTGAAGTGGGAGGAGCCAGCAGCCACAGCACTATTTCAGTCTTGGAATGCTGCAGTTTAAAGCAATAGGCTCAAGGTAATATAAAAAATAAGCCACGTAAAAATGGGTACCACACAGAGAATCTGGATTGTGTTGTCTTTGGTATTCATAACTGAAGAAAAACATTTGATTGCAAAAGCTGTTGAGTTATGCCAAAATGTATATTTTAAAGGTACCTTGACTTTAAAATTTGGATATAAGGATATGTTGCTTTGGAAAGGAGGCTCTGCTTTTGTTTCCACAGAAAGCCAGAGGCTATGGATTTGTTCCAGATTAAGATACATCAGGTTTGACCAGCCAAGACCCCCTGAAAGGTCTCCGATGACACCAAGGCCCAGATGATCCAACATCCAGAACCATGTCAAGACAACTGGCTCAGACAATACACCCTCACGGACTACTCCATAATCCTAAAATATTCTTTGTGTCCTCATAAGATACAGCGCCCCCCTCCAGTAGGAAGTAGTAAGAGAAGCTATGCCCAAATTCCCAAATATACCAATCTGGCTTTGGAGATGTGTAAAAGTTAAAACCTTCCTCTTTTTTGTAAAAAAAAAAAAAAGGCGGGGGGGCGAAGTGCTGTGGGATGGTCTGTATGTCAAATTGCTCTGATTGGTCAATAAATAAAACACTGATTGGCCAGTGGCCAGGCAGGAAGTATAGGCAGAACTAACAGAGAGGAGAATTGAGAGAACAGGAAGGAGGAGGGAGACACTGCCAGCCGCCACCATGACAAGCAGCATGTGAAGATACCGTAAGCCACGAGCCACGTGGCAAGGTATAGATTTATAGAAATGGATTAATTTAAGATGTAAGAACTAGATAGCTAGAAACCTGAGCCATTAGGCCAAACAGTTTAAGCAGTATAAGTCTCTGTGTTTACTTGGTTGGGTCTGAGCAGCTGTGGGACTGGCGGGTGACAGAGATTTGTCCTGACTGTGGGCCAGGCAGGAAAACTCTAGCTACAAACCACACCTCCTAATCCTTTCGAAACAGTTCCACCAGCTGGGGACCAAGCATTCAAACATATGAGCCTATGGGGGCCATTTTCAGTTAAGCACTGCCATAGCCTTATCTTTTGCACAGGTTCTAGTTCTCTATAACAAGGGAACAAGCTCTGACTCGCTGAGCCCTAGGCAGCCTCAGATGCCCAGATACCTGTGGGCCATGATACCATTGAGTCAGCCTACTTCATCACAGTGGTCTTCATCAGTGACTGGCTTCAGATCCATTCATGTCATATCATTGAGTCACAAAAGTGCAAGTGATAGAATAGAAAGTGATTCTGGCAATTTCAAGTTCCACACTGACGGGATGTGATCACATTGTTCATATCCCTCTTGGCTGTGACTTACACATCTCTAGACTGTCCCTGCAGCACTGGATCAGTCCAGTGGAAAAGTTCATCAGGGATGGGGCTGCAGCAGAGACCTGCTGTCTGCTTTTACTACTCAACCTACATCTGTTCAGCACAGACAGTTCAGTTTGGCACTCTCTTGCATATCCCATCTCTCAGCTTTGGAGGAGCAAAGCCAGGCTCATCATGGATGCCTCAGGAGGTATTTACACCATGTCAAATCATAGCACAAGCTGCTGGGAGAGGTACTGAAGTCGTCTCCTGGAATCCTGGCAAGGCAACACAAACACCATCTGAATGTCTGTTCTCTCAGCAGATCCCACGATGCCAGGAAGTGACACACAGCAGAACTCATTTAAAGCATGTTCCTGGGACTAGTCAGTTCTCTCTCGCTCACTCTCTCTCTCTCTCTCTCTCTCTCTCTCTCTCTCTCTCTCTCTCTCTCTTCTCTCTCTGTCTCTATCTCGTGTGTGTGTGTGTGTGTGTGTGTGTGTGTGTGTGTGTGTGTGTGTGAGAGAGAGAGAGAGAGAGAGATAATGGGAATGCTGAGGTCAACTTTGGGTGTCTTCCTCCATCAGCTTCCACTGTATTTTTTGGAGACAGTCTCTCACTGGCCTGGGTTTACCAAGTAGGCTAGGATAGCTGGCCATGGAGCATCATGAGCCTGCCTGTCTGCACCTCCCCAGCTCTAGGATTAACAGGCACTTGTCACCATGCCTGCCTTATCCCTATGTATGTTTCAGGATGCAGTTGCTCCTTCTGCCTGGATCATTACCTGGTGATGACTATAATGTGTTTGTCACAAGCCAGCTCTTGTCAACCGAGTAAAGCCTGTCAGCTCAGGCCAGCTTTAGAGACTTGGATCTCCCTAAGAGATGCTGACCAGTTCACAAGGTTTCAGTCTGTAATTTGGACCCCCCTCCCCCGACAATCATGAATCAGGCTGCACGGCGCACTGAAGAGAGAAAAGCAGATGCTCTGTTTCCATCATCCTCTAACAGAGAAGTTCCACTTCATACACAAATCAGATGCTCTGTGTTTCCATCATCCTCTCTAACAGAGAAGTTCCACTTCATACACACATCAGATGCTCTTCGTTCACCCCTCCCCAAATCCCAGATTTTTACTTCATTTCTCAGTGAGGCTTAATTTCAACCATCACGACAGCATCGTTGAACTGCTTACCTGTGTTGTCTCAGCCATGTGCTGAGACTTCAGCCTCTAAAAGGACCTTATGAAATATATTCTTTACTCAGAATAGAAAATTAGATGTAGAGAATTCTTGGATTATTTGGGCATCAAAGGATTCTGTATCAGAGCTGCTAGTTACACCGGAGGCAGGGACAGGAATGTTAATGCCTTTTTAACACTGCCTTCTAAAAAGATTATGGAATATGTTTGTGGTGCCCAGCTCTCGGAAGCAACACCACAGTTTCTTGCAGTTATTTTGAAGCAGAATAGCCATTTTTTTTTCCATCTGAGACCCAGATAAAGGGTAAGTCCCTACCAAGCAAGGCTTTAACCTTTCACGAATGTGCAAACACAGGTAACTGGCCGACATGTTTGTATGCAGTGGGTGTGCAGATGCATTGACCTAGATACATCTCTAAAATTAATTTAACTGTGCTGCACTGGGCCCTGCTCACGCTCTAACAAGTGTTCCTTTCTTTAATGACGAGCAGGAGCCCTGAGGGCCTCTTGTTTGATAGTGGTGACGGCCCCGCACGAGGCAGCCTCCTCCAAGAGCTGGTGTGCTGACTCAGAGAAGAGAAGGGCAGTGAGGCTGGGAGGGGAGTTGCCAGGCAAATTAGTAGCGGTTCAGATTAAAAGTTAGAGAGTTAATCAACACTGCAGGCATCCTTTCACCACACCCCAAGGGGAAGCGACTTCTTCAAGTATTATTTCTTAAGTGAAAAATCAGCATCGTCCCTAAAATGTAGACTAGGAAATGAGTCAAGATCTCACACTCAGTCATTTGACATGCTTTGGATTCTCTATAATTGCACAGGGGTGGTCCTCGCCTTTTCTGTTTTCCTTCCTCACTTCCCCCTGTCACCCTGGAGAAGATCCCTCCTGCTCCTGAGACCACAGGAGGGGATGTAATCTTTGCCTTCCCCAAAACGCTCCGAAATGGCAGGCGTCTGGGCATTTCTAAGATATTGCATAATTAAGTCTGATATGAGTGAGGGAATTCAAACAAACAATTCCAGAAGAAAAATGCGCGTGTCTGTTTGCCTGGGATTGTCTTTAGAACAGTTAAAGTTGCACAGAAGAATAATTAGTCATGTGGCTGACGGCAGCAGCGTGGGGGGCAAGGAGCCCCCCTCTGCTCTTGGAAGCTCCTCGGGACCTGCGGTGTAACTGAAGTGAACGGGTGCAAAGGAGCCGCACGTGTCTCCAAGAGGAGGGTGCAGACCTGAGGACATGGCCCAGCCCTCCAGTGAGAGAAGCAGAATGCAAATCACCGTGGTAGGACTTAACCAATCCTTCTTAAAGAGACTTCCGTCTGTGACTAACAGGGATGATTGAGAATGCTTGCACACCATCACAAAGTTGGGCTGAGAAGTGCAGGCCCATTATTGTTATGGCACAGATCTGAGTGCTGTCATACCACCTAAGGTTTCCAGGTCCTCAGGTCCCATAGTGGGGCACCTAGTAAGTAACAGGGACAACAGCAGTTAAGAAAGACATTTAGAAAGAAATGGGTGAGAATGGGTGTAGACTGGTACGCTGGGGAAAGGCACATGCTGCATGTTCAAGACTGCTGGGCCCTGACCCTTTATAGGTAAAGGGTCTCAGGGCCCCTTATGTCATTTACCAAGCATCTACCTTGTCTGACTCTTGTGACTCACAGCTTTCTGTGGAGTGTTCCTTTTGTTTTATGTGACCCCGGACGGGAAAGGGTCCCGCTTTTTTTCCCTGTGTGTGTTCATCTTGCTGCCTTCCCTGCACCCCTCTGCTCCTGACACACAGGTACACAACAGTGACGCAGCACACGGTGGCTTCAGATAGGAATGTCCTCACTGTGAAGGGCTGATGGGGTCTCGGTTCCTTCTGGTGGTACACCTAAACTACAATTGTCCGTGGCTTATCTCTGTTCTGCCTGTTTGTCACTTAGGGTGTATTTAGCTGTCAGTGTTGGGCAGCCTGAGAAACAGGGGAATGACCACAAAGAACTTAGAGTTCACCTTACAGCACCAAAAAACCATGGACTGTTGAAATGTCTCACCAAGGCCAACTGTTTGAGTTCAATTCCCAGGACCTACACAATGGAAAGAAAGGACCAGCTCCTGCAACAACTCCTGTGAGTTACCTGTCACCTATACACACACACACACACACACACACACACACACACACACATCTACTCACACTCACTCACTCACACATATACTCACACACACTCACTCACAGACACACACTCACACTCACTCACATACTCACACACATATACTCACACACACTCACACACACTCACAGACACACACATTCACACATTCACACACACTTACACACATATTTACACACACACACACACACACACACACACACGGACCATGGCATACACCCCTCCCCCCCCACCCCCCTCCCACCCCCCTCCCTGAACACAAACAAATGTAAGTTTTTCAAATTCTGCCATCAGGAGTCCCCGGGTTGTCGTGAAGCCTCACGGTGCCCTCCCTCCCTCCCCATTCTCATCCTCAGTGAATCAGCTTTGCTCCACATGTTTGTTCTTGCTCACAAGATGACCACCGTGGCTCCAGGTTTCACCTCCTCACGAGACTTTATGCAAATAAAGAAGGGAAGAGGCCATATGGCTTTTTCTTTAGATGATGCCATACAACAGAGAATACTTTCCACTCCCAGAAGCTGTGGGTACCCGAGGAAACCCCGAGTGACTGTGTATTGTTGACATAAGACCCAGTGTCTCAGACCCAGGGGAACAGCAGAGCTTCCCTGTGTGGCTCAGGCTCCGAAGGGTGACAAAGTCTCCCTGTGGTCGGGATGAATGTTGGCAGCGTGTGCAAACAAAACTAGCAATATCAACTTCTTTTCCCTGGATGCTTACAGCCTGAGACTGCTGCCTACAGAGACCCCCACCGCGTGTAGCCAACCCCTCCCCAGTGCTGTACAAATAAACACACCGAAACTGTCCACCAGAGTGGCATGGCCCACATGACCCCAGCTTTTCTGTGTCTATGTCTCTCTGCCCTTTCTTCATTCCTTTACCATCCCTGGTCAGGTGAGGTCCTCACCTCAAGGGACCTGGATCCTTCTCTGATATCTGCAGAAGGAAGCAGACCTGCCAAACAACATGCTTTCTGCCCCCGGGTCTCACTACACTTGTGGCCCCCAGAGGTGTCAAAAGAAGGATACATAGCCATTGTGAAGACCACTCACTGGATAGGTAGTCATTTGTTACAGTGGCCACTAGAATCTAATACACTTAAATAGCAGCCCCTATTCAAAATTCAAACCCAGCAATGTTAGCACTTACTGATTTCAATGTAATTCACAGATGGGATTTTCTCAAGGCCTTCAAATAGTTAAAATAAAATTCTCACTGTGTTATGACAAAAATCAGTCTCCAGGAAGCTTGGAGTGAGGAGCCTCTTCATACTTGCAAGCTCCGAGCAGCGACAGCATCTTGTCCCATGGCACAAAGGGTGAGTGACCACAGGAGGGGTGCCACCCTCACCCCCACCCGCAGCTCGCCTTCAGTCAGGTGCTCTTAGGCTAAACAGATAAAAAGGGGTGTGGTTATAAAGCCAACTCTACCTATGCCTTCCAGATTCCACTGTTGTGAGCTGGGCAAATTGTCTTTTTCTCTTCAAAGCCGTTTGATAGGACCAGAAAGACTGATGAAACTCAAAGGCGGCACTCTGGGGAGATTGACCAAGCCGCTAGGAGAAATGAAAGGTCATCATTAGCAACCCTGGAGGGACAATGGATGGCTCCAGAGAAGACTAAGAGAGACGGGGGAGGTCTCATGCAAAGTAGTGGCCGAAGCCCCAGTGGGCAGAGGCCACAGCTCCAGCCAGCCTAAGGCAGCAGCCAGAGTTCTGTAGCCAGGAGGCCTGACCCCAGCGAACAGAGGAGCCACCCTGGCATTGGCGTGTTTATGCTGATGGAGGCTTTTCAAGAAGCTCTTTGGACACTGTTCATCTCAGGCCATTTGGATGGAGATGGATGAGGGTCTGAACTGAGGGAGACTAATGTGAAGAATAATTGTTTTCACTGCTGGGAAGGAGGGGGAAGAAGCTGTCACAATCTTGCAAGCACAGCTTCTTCTCAGAAATGCACTTGCAGACCTCAAGTCTGCCTCTGAGCCATGTTCCTCTACACACCAGTCACTGCAGGCAGCCCGGCCTCACGCTCACCCACTGAGGGTTAACAGAGGCTCCTGAGCAGACTTGCCCACTCCCACTTCTGAGTGCACGGTCAGGACCCTGGATCCTGGGTGCTGTAAGAGAATTACCTTTCAGTTCCCAGCTCCCTGGAAAGCACGAGGGCCTGAGAGTCTCACCCACATTGAGGGGGCTGAGAGGCCACAGGTGCTGCACACGCCCGACTTTGTCTTCTAAAGCAGCACTTTGGGGTGCTCAACTGCCTTTAAAATCCATCCTTAGGTAGAGAGATGACTCAGTTGTTAAAGCAGAGGACCAGAGTTTGGGTTCCCCAGAACCCATATAAATGCTGACTGGCTGTGATGATCTGCCTGTGGCCCCAGCCTTGGGAAATGGAGACAGGAGAGCCCCCAGAGCAAGCTGGCTAGTAAAACTAGCCATATTGGTGAACTCTGGCTTTGATCAAGAGACCCTGCCTCACTGAATCATGCCAAAGAGATATCAAGGATGATTCCTGACATCAACTCTGGGCCTCCGCATTCATGCACATGTGTGTGGATACAAACACACACACAAGCAATCATCTCCTCACAAATTTACAGCACACACACACACACACACACACACACACACTAGCAATCATCTCACAAATTCGCACCACACACACGTGCACATGTACACAAATACATGAAAATGAAAACAAAAACATTTCATCCTTAAGAGACACCCTGATTCTATGTCCCCAAAGATGAGTTAAAATAAAAAAGAACCAGGATACAGTAATATTTAATACGAGACTGTGGGTTCATTCAGACCCAAGTACTGGGACGAGACTTGTAGACTTAGCTGAGGTTTGAGCTGACAGTCTCCTGCTGTGTGACCACATGACCAGCAGAGACAACCTAATTTGAAGGAGGGGTTTATTTTGGCTCTCAGCGTCAGGGACTCAAGTCTTTACGATGGGGGAAGGCATGGTTAGAGAAGTAAAAGGTGCATGGTCACTTCTTGACATCCTGACAAGACACAGAGATCCAGTCTGGAATCAGAGGTGGACATGGCCTCTGGTTACTGCTTCTGCCAGCCAAGGACCAAGTGTTAAACCCATCAACCCACAGGGACCATCCACATAAACACCCGTCCTCAGCCATAGAAAGAGGGGCAGCAGACAGCTGGGTGGGGGACAGAAGAGTTCAGAAAGGAGAATTTAGGCCCCACCCACTCACCTGACTCCTTGGACCAGGACAGAAGAGGATGTGAACATGTGTAGGGGTGTGATGTCATGTGTACTCACACACATGTTGGGGGATTCAGGTCTCGTTCCTAGAAGCAGCCTATAGATTGTACACCAATGATTAGGTCCGAGGAAGACAACATGGTGGTCATTGCCAGAAATCCACCATAGAGAGTGACGTGGAGTCTTTCCCCCGAGGCTGTGGAGGCACAACCACCATGCTCCCCTCACCTTGCTGAACAAGAATATAGATGTGCTCTGAGAAGAAAGAAAGGGGTGGACCCACACCCTACAAGAAGCTTCATGTGTCTGAGTTTCCTCCACTTGCCATACATTGGGCTTCAGGCAGAATGAATGGTGGAGAAAAAAAATAGATTTCCTTAGAGTAGAATTTTTTTTCACACCTGGCCATATGACATGTAAATTTCATAGCCAATATGCCAAGTTTATTTAGCCTGCTGAGTGCTAAAAATAAAGCATACCCTTTGGGGTTCAGCTCACTGTGTAGAGGACTTCTGATTGGATGCCTCATTCCAGCTTAGTTTCTTCCCCATCCTTCACAGCAGAGCTGAACCATGTGGGTGACGGCAGCTCAGGAATAGTTCTGTTCACAATCACATTGCATGTGATTCACAATGTAAATGGGTTTCCATGCAAAAGGTAGCAATGATCCTGTTTTCACTACAGTGTTATTCTAGAAATGTGGTGTGCTGTGTCTTACCCAATTCATTCTCCACAAGCCACTTGTGATGAAGACCCAAGCATTCTCCGCACACAGAGGAGGAGACAGATCTGGCAGTCTACCCAGTCCTTCATGGAGTTACCCTGTCAAATAGTCAGAGTCCTGAAGGCATGATCATAGGAGACTTGAGTCAGAAGGTAGAAATACTGCCTGTGAACATAATTAACTCTTTGGTCATGTGCATGTGGTGTATGTGTGCATGCATGTATGCATGTTTACATGTGTGCAGGCATATATGTGGGGGGGCACATGTGTGTATACATGTGGATGCCTGAGGTTGATATCAAATGTCTTTCTTGATCACTGCCAACTTTATTTATTGGGGCAGAATCTTTCCTGAAACCTGGCACTTGCCAATTCCAGCTGTTCTGGCTACCCAGCTTGCCTGGGAATTCCTTGGCTCTGTCTCCCTCATGCTGTGATGAGAGGTGGCTATTAGACCTGCCTGGCTTTGACGTGGGTTCTGGTGATCTCAATCCTGGCGGTAAAGCTGGTGTGGCAAATGTTTTCTTCACTAAGCCATCTCTTCAGCCCCCATATTCCACTTTCTACTCTTGTTTTCTTTCTGCCTGCTTCCTTCTCTTAAAGCACAACCATTAAATTGCTAGGGCAAGGTGGGCAGCATAAGGGTGCTGGGATCTTAACAGCCAGTGCTGGGCTACTGTTGTCTCTGGAATTGCCCACCATTCATAGTCACCAGCTCCATTCATAGTCACCAGCTCGCAGCTGAGGACGTTCCCTCAAGGATCCAGTTCAGCCTAGCTCACAAATGACTTTCCCTGCTAGCTCCACAATGCCTAAGATTTGAAATGATTCCCTGGATAACAGGGGTCTGCAACTGCATCCTTTGTTTTACTTTACTTTATTATATTATATTATATTATATTATACTTATTTTTTACATGTTTGGGAAATGAGGAATAGCAGGACCTCATTCGCTCTGACTGAACCCAGGGGAAGAAGACTCATCAGTCTTCCAAAAACTGAGGTATCATCTGGGCCAACAAACTGACTCCCAGGCTGATGGAATCGAGGCTGCAAATGGAGTCATCCCTTGGGCAAGAACAGTGGCAGCTCCCACAGAGGGACTGGTACTGTTATACCGGTGCTACCATCAGCCAACTTTGTGCAAAAAGGGAAATGGAAAGTCCAAAGGAATGAGGTCATCCTTAAAGACCAATGCCAGGAAGTGGAGGAAGATGAACAGACACAGTCAGCAAACCAAGTCATGGAAAATGCTTCACCCCCAGACTCTAGTGTGAGAAGAGAGGCAAGAGACGTACGTACGTAACTAATGACACAGTACATCATAGGTGATAAGGCCGGGGAGACAGAGGCAGAGGAGGGTGGCCAAGCTGGTGGTCCAGCAAGAATTCGCTGAGATGGACAAAAATCGGAGTCTAAAGAACAGAGGGCACCCTGAATCTTCACTTTGAGACAGATGGCATGGCTGATATCACTGTGAACAGAGCAGCTGTGGCAGGGTACACAGGACCTGAAGAGAAAACAGGAGAGTAGGGCAGGGAATAGGGGGGTCACCAGGGGTGGGAGTCGGCTCAGGAAGTCAATGGGGGGAAATGCAATCACAATAGTGTGCGTGTGTTTGTATGCATGTATGTATAAAAGTACCAGAAATTAAATAAAAGCATTTTGAAATATAGTGTCCTGGGAGCATATGCAGATTGTTCAAAGGACTTGAGGTAGGGTATTTTTGGCTTCCTGGAGGCTGCCATGTCTGAGGCCTAGCAAAAATAGCGGGGGACAAGAAGGTCCCCATCAGCAGAGCTGCATAGGCCTTGGTGACTCCCGGCACTGTGTCTGGCTGTACGTAAGAGGAGGGGCATAGGTTTTGAGCATAGCCTTGACATTTGGATACAGACGTCAGGAGTTGGCCTTATGCTGCACTCTCAGTCAGTCTCAGTCCTGAAGGACAGTCAACCCTAAGGTCTTCCATCCAACCCACACAGCAGCAGTTTTCCTGTGATCCCTGCGCTCGAGCCTGAGGTAGACAAATCACAGTTTGAGGCAGCTACATGGTGAGTTGTAGGGCAGCCTGGACTACACAGTGAGTCCATGTCTCAGAAACCCAAACTCAAACTCTACGTTAAAAATACTACGTGAGGTTCAGACACCCAAAGCATGAGTTGTGATAGGCACCATGTAGAATATCAGTGGAGAGTTCCTCTAACAGTCCTGAAACCTTCTGACTGAACCCAATTTATTCCACATCATGGACACAGAGCAGTCCAGATTTGACTACATATTTTGAAAGATGTTCTCATGATCTCCATTTCTGTCTATTTTTAGTCTTCCTTGTGCAATTATCCGAAAGGTTACACACTTTATTGAAGGACGGTATAAGAGACGGAAGAGCACAGTGAAATTTCCACTCAGCGGGACATCTACAAAAGCAGACAAGCTTCTCCAGCTCTGTCCAGATCAAGAACCCTGGAGCACCAGCATCCCCAGGGTGCGCCCCACCAGGCTCCTGCCTGTTGCCGCTCTGCTCCCCAAACATGACATTAACAGCTCTCTTGACTTCCACCTCTAAATTAATTTGGCCAACTTGAGAACGGTGTGTAATCAGTATAGACAGAGCTCAGTTGGTGAAATGTTCCACCTGCAAGCTGAGGAGCTGAGTTCGATCCCCAAAACCCAGGTGAGGATGGTGGCACACACTTGTAAACCCCAGTACTGGTGAGGTGGAAGCAGGTTGATTCCTGGGGCTCACTGGCCGGCCAGCCTGGTCTAATCAGTCAGTTCCAGGGCTAAGAGAGATCTTATCTTAATAAACTAAGTGGATTACTAGATGTATTTTTTCATGTCTGGTTCTTTTGCTCAACTGTGTCTTGTAGATTCCCCCATCTGTGAGGTGTAGATGGAAGTTTTCTGTGTCTGATGCTGTGTCACCCAGAAGAGGGACTGAGAGGCATTCCTCTATCGTACAGCTAATGGTTTCCTTGGTGCTTGTGGCAGTTTGAATGTAATTGGCCCCCATAATCTCACAGGGAGTGGCATTATTAGGAGGTGTGTCCTTGTTAGAAGTGTGTCACTGTGGGGGTGGACTTGAGGTTTCCTATGCTCAGGATACCACCCAGTGTCTCAGTCGACTTCCTGTTGCCTGAAAGATGTAGGGCTTTGAGTTATTTCTCCAGCTCTATGTCTGCCTGCACGTTGCCATGTTTTCCATCATGAGATAATGGATGGAACCACTGAACTGTAAGCTGCCCCCTCAATTAAATGTTTTCTTTATAAGAGTTGCTGTGGTCATGGTGTCTCTTCACAGCAATAGAAACCCTAACTAAGACAGTGCTCTTCCTATCCATGCTGTCATGGGTCTCCCTACACAGGTCTTCTGGAAACATGAGTACCACTTTAAAGACAGCATTGTAAGGTACACCAGTCGGCTTTAGCTCTGCCCTATGTGTGTTTTAAGAGAAGTGCTCTGGCTTATTGAGCTTAATACAGGACTCACAGGGGGCCAGAGGCAAGAGAGGATGCACGGATGTGAGAGGCTTACTGGACAACTGTGGGGAGAAGGCTCGTTGGACCGGGAGTTGAGCAACCTGGATGCTCAAACGTGTCTGAATGAGCTTACCAGAAGAGCCTTCTGAGAGAGCTGTGGTCATGCTGGCATTTGGCTTGGGACTTCAGGAGCAGCAGCTTTAGTGATGGAGGAACGGAGGGCACTGTCAGGAGGGCTCAGAAGAACACTGGTGACATTGCTTTCCTGGGGTTTGGTGCAAGTCAGGACCATTCTCGACACCACAGTCCCTAAACCTACTACCTTCTGTGGACAATAAAAAACGTCCCTCCTCAGCATCCAGAAGGGCAGTGCTAGAAAGTAAAGCAGGCTGAGAGAGGACTTACTACATAGATTTCTTCCTAAAGAGATGGCTGGGTGCTCTGCAGGGACCACCTATCAACATCACAAAGATTTGTTTGTAAGAGATTTTTCTTACATCTGAAAGGAGCCGACAGCTTCGTCTATGTGTAGCTCTCTGTGTGCTACGGTTTTGATAAATGCAATCAATAATACTGCGTTTTCTGAAATGCCCAAGTATATGTATCAAGTTGTCCCATTTTCTCCAAGCACTCTCCCTCACATCGTGTGAGCCAATTATGAAAGGCGTTCTTTGGTCACTGGTCACATCTGCAGATCCTTCCCCATCTCCTGGACAAGAAGTCAGGTCTCCAGGCAGCAAGCGTAATGGTGGGGATCCTTGTCAGCTCCTGTACCCACCTCTTACAGGCACCTGTATCATGTCTCTCCGTCTCTGAATTTCAAGAGGTTGCCCCGCTTTGCAAGATACCATTTGGTCGTCTTCTTCCTCCTCTTCTTCTTTTCGTGTGTATGTGGCACATGTTTCATGCATGTTCAAATGTGTGAGGATGCAGATGGAGGGGTGTGTGTGTGTGTGTGTGTGTGTGTGTGTGTGCCAGAAAGTGATCTCCAGCCTTCTCATTTTGGGAAGGCAAGGTTTTAGTCAAACCCAGATTTTGCCAATGTGGCTTATTTCACTATCAGGCTTGCTCAGGGGATGCTTTGTCTCTGCTTCTAAGACAGAAGTTACAGAAGCGCCATGCTCTCCTGGCAACCTCGTTTGTACAGCAAGTGCTTGAACTGAGTCATCACCTCAGCTCTCAAGCTGCCATTCTAACGTGGACTCGAGTTCTGAGCTGACTGAGAGTTTAGCCAGTGCTTGATTTGGTTATTCTATTTCAACGTCTTTCTCTTTTTTTAAATGTTAATATGGCTCTTTTAACCCATAGAGTGTTTCTGTTTCACTGAATACAAGGCCTTTTTTTCTTCTCAGTAAACAGTGATACACACACCTGCTTAACTAAATCAATAAACAAATGGATTATCAAGGATCCTTCAAATAAATAACCCACACCACTTGACTGTCACACCAATGGCGTGTTGGAGCTAAATCTAATAACGATTAGAGTAACTGATTCCTGTTGGACTGTTTTTTTCTCCCTGAAATAAATATGGAGTAGAGTCTTCACATAACCCATCCATTATCCAAAGAAGCCCCTGTCCCAGCACAGTCTTTCTCTCCTTTGAAGCCATGTGGCTTCCTTCCACCTTCTTTTGGATTCAGGGGTTTATATGGTTGGCAATAATATGAGACAACAAAGAGACTTGTGGTGGTATTGTGTTCCCCAAAATATTATGCATGCTAATAAACTTATCTGAGTTCAGAGAACAGAACAGCCACAATATTAAACATAGAGGATAGGCAGTGGTAGCACATGCCTTTAATCCTAGCATTCCAGAGGCAGAGATCTACCTGGATCTCTGTGTGTTCAAGGATACAGCCAAGCATGGTGACTCACGCCTTTAATCCCAGGAAGTGATGGCAGAAAGCAGAAAGGTATATAAGGCGTGAAGACCAGAAACTAGAAGCTTTTGGCTGGTTAAGCTTTTAGGCTTTTGAGTAGCAGTTCAGCTGGGACCCATTCAGATGAGAACTCAGAGGCTTCCAGTCTGAGGAAACAGGATCAGCTTAGGAATTGGTGAGGTGAGGTAGCTGTGGCTTGTTCTGTTTCTCTGATCTTCCAGCATTCACCCCCAATACCTGGCTTCAGGTTTGATTTTATTAATAAGACTATTTAAAATTCATGCTACAGAGACTGGCCTCTGGAGTGGCCAGATCCACAGGGCACCTTGCACCCCACCGCAACAAAAGGGGCTTAGGGTAGCTGTGGTTTGTGGAAGATACTCCCACCCTCTGCTCCGCAGCTCTCTCCGGACTGCTGAAGAGCAGTGAAGTGTGGCATTCAGGGGGACTTGAAATCCTAGATAAGATGTGCCACAAGTTGGGGACCTACTCAATTATCAAAGGCAGTGACAGGAGCACTCGCCTGTTGGAAGGCCAGTCAAAGGGAGTGTCCTGCAAAAGGACAACTGATCCAAGTCCACGCCTGCTACACAGTCCCTCTGCCAGGTCTTGCCTGGGACCCTGGCTTTTCACTAGGGCTCTTTTCAAAGGAGATATTGATTATTCTGCTGGGCCCTCTAGGGCATCCCAGTTAGTCAACCACACAAATGATCTTCTTGGTCCTGTCTTGTGCTCTCTACCCTCTCTTCACTCCCAATTCCAATGGATTTAACGTTACCTAGGAGTTTAGTGAGGTGTACCTCTGTCTATGTTTATGAGGCTATTTCCAGAAAGGATTGGCTATGGCAGAAAGATCCATCCTAAATGTAGGTGGCACTCTCTGATAGGCTGGGGCCCACATAGATGGACTCAAGTTGGGGAAAGGAGATAGCCTGTAGAGATTCCACACTCACTTTTCTTTGCTTCCTGACCCAGCACGATGTGGTCTATCCTGCTAGGCCATGTCTTCCCCATCATGATGGACCGAGATCTGAAACAAACACTTCTTTCCTTTTAGCTATTGGTCACAGATATGTAAATAACCATTATAACATACCCAGAGTCCCCCATGACCCAGATGTCCAATGGGTTCCTCTGTGGAGTCTGGGCATATCAAGGGCACAGAGAAGAGCCTGGCTTTAAACTCTGCTTCACCTAATGGGGGAGCTGATGCCTGCAGCTGATGCCACAGCATGTATTAACGTGCTATGAGGAAATGATGGGAGAACATTAGAGGGCTTCTACCTCTACACACCACCCTCCAAAGTACACAGAGTTGATCATACCCTCTGCCCTCCACCACCCGTTCAGCTGAGCCAGTGTCGCCAATCACCTGGCCACTGACCACAGCTGGTTACTTTTTTTCACTCTTGCTCACAGCGCAGCCCTCCCCAGCCCCACCAGCCTTTGCAAGCACACGTTGAATCACTGCTCCACCCTGCTCAAAACCTCCCAGCACTCCCCTGGCACGGCTGAAGCCCTGGCATTTGAGGCCCACGACAACCAGCCTGGGACTCTCTTCTCTTCACCTTCCTGCCAGCTCTCTCGGGCCTGTCTCTGGACTCTGCCTCAGGGTCTGCCCCAGGACCCAACAGTCTCTTCTGGAGAGTCACATGTTCCATTCTACAAATCACATGTTCCACTCCAAGAGTCACATGTTCCCCTCCACTTACATGGTTTCTACAAATGTTGCTTCCCAGCTGTATCCTGGCCAACTATCTTAAATTTATTCCTGTTTTTTTTTTTCTTAAATTCTTCACAACAATTATTACTTCCTATAATTATATTTTTCCATTTTATGTAACTTACTGACAATAAAACAAAATTAATCGTTTTAAAAGGCCTTTTCTCTAGGTTTAAGCAAAATCTAGGACTCCATAACTATCAACATAATCAAAACATCATCCCAAATCTCTTGCAACCTTTTGGAATCAACTCATCAGTCCATCTCCACTTCTTCCCTGGCAACCCCTGATGTCTTTTCTGTATTAATATTTCTGCCTTTTGCAGAATATCATAGAAGAGGATGACACAGCCTCAGATCTTCCTGCTGTCTCTGCAGACCATGGTATCAGGGGCTGCCCGTGTTAGGGACTCCAGACCCTGATATCAGGGGTTGTCTGTGGTGGGATGGTCTGTATGTCAAATTGCTCTGATTGGTCAATAAATAAAACACTGATTGGCCAGTGGCCAGGCAGGAAGTATAGGCGGGACTAACAGAGAGGAGAATTGAGAGAACAGGAAGGCGGAAGGAGTCACTGCCAGCCGCCACCATGACAAGCAGCATGTGAAGATGCCCGTAAGCCACGAGCCACGTGGCAAGGTATTGATTTATAGAAATGGATTAATTTAAGACATAAGAACAGTTAGCAAGAAGCCTGCCACGGCCATACAGTTTGTAAGCAATATAAGTCTCTGTGTTTACTTGATTGGGTCTGAGCGGCTGTGGGACTGGCGGGTGACAGAGATTTGTCCTGACTGTGGGCCAGGCAGGAAAACTTTAGCTACAGTTGCCCGTGTTAGGGACTCCAGACCATGCTTTCAGGAGTTGTTTTTATTGGATGACAATACTTTTATTCTTTTCCCAGTTTGCTCATCCATTATTTATCAGAATTCTTGGATTTTTTTTTCTAGTTTGGGGTGAACATGAAGGGAGGTGCTGGAACCACCTGTGACTGAGTAGGATCCCCGGATCACCAGGCTCCACCAAATTCTGCTAGAGCGGTTATGAGTCCATGTTGCCGCCAGCAATCCAGGAGGTTATTTTGCATCCCACCTGCACACTACAGGTCAGTTCTTTGCTGTGTTGGCTGGTCATCCTAACCAATGTAGGGTGGCATCTCATCATGATCATGGGGGGCTGGGCAGGCAACCAGACAATGATCAAGGCATACATGACATAAAACTACCGCCCACCTCTGCAGCAACCTGCACATTGGTCAAGACCCCTACGAGGCCAGCTTCTATCTCTTGACCACTCAGAATCAGAGCAGCCCTGTTGGGTGCGGTAAGGTGCCCCTTGCCAACAGCAGTCGGAGCACACCTGAAGCCTTCCTTGACTTTCTCGGTGGTGTCCCCACTCCTCTGCCTCCTCTGAGCCTCTGCTGCGCCTGAGGTGGGTGGTACACTCCCTTGATGCGATGCAACTGCACATATAGTCCCTGGTTCGTCGTAAGATATCCTGCCTACATCTCAGCTCAAGGGCTTTCAAAAGGCCCTCCCGGAAGCCAGCTTTCAGAAAATGAGCCTGCACTAGCAAACAAGCAACTCAGACCTGGGAGGGCTCAGGACTCTGAGGACTCTGTCTGGAAGATGGGGGTCTGAGTGAGCAAGAGAGGAGAGCCCAGAGCCGGCACTTGGGCGCGTTTGTAAACCAAACACTAAGGAGACCATTGTGTGGAGTAATCACAGTGCGGGGATTTTGGGGGCTCGCTCCTTTTTGTGAGGTTCATCTTTTTGCCAAATCTGATTGTTGTTCAGTCAGAAATTACTCCGAATATCTCCACTCAGCTCACACCCAGGACACCTATGTAACGACCCGTGAAGATTTGAGGTGCTGCTTTGAGTAGCTCTGACCCTTTGCACTATGATCAATTTGCCCGGTCTGTTGTAAAACCACCCAGTGTTTTTTGTGCTCCTGATGCCTTCCCGACTGTTGGGATGAGCGCTGGGAGAGCCTGAGAGCGGTGGACCGTGGGCACAGATGCCCCACCCTTATCCTGACATGGGAGGTGGTCTTCCCATGTTGCCCCTCCCACTTCCTCATTAGTAACCAGGCAGGAAGAGCAGCAGAGCTCTGCGGCTCTCTATCTCAGGTAGCAACTACAAACAAGGACACCTATTATTCCAAGGATACAAAGAAGACTGGCTGGGAGGGAGGGAATAGGGTTGAATTATGTTTAAAGTGACCGCAATTCTTGCCTGAGTCTTTTAGTTGTGTGTAGGAGGGAGACTTTGGGTAAGGTTTGGCTGATTTCTGCCAGGTTAGTTTGCTCTTCTATTTAAACCTTGTTTGGTGATTATGTAGGACATTCTCGAGTTCTATGTGGGAAATAGAGATAGTTAAATGAGTGTCAATAAATGAATGAATGACAGATATTGAATTCCTGGAATGCTCAGGTGTTGGGCAAGCGGACTCCCACTGTTTTTCACCTTCCCAGCATAGTCCTTGTGGATGGCTCTTTTGATGCTGAGAACCCCGAGTAGTCTGACTCCATCTGAGAGCTCCTGGGAACAGTGAACAGCTCCAACGTTGGCAGAACTAGCCACATGCCACAGCAAATCACTGTAGAACTAAGTGACATGGACCTTTACTCCATGCTGTCCACCTAGGTGGGCAAAGCCCTCACCCGGGGGGCTGCAGGGCAGCGTCCACATCAGGTGGAACAACAGCAGAGAGAGGGTAGGAATTTGTGCAGCTGATGAACCATCTTTCCCTCTTGGGTTCCCCTGGGGCCTCCCAAATGATATTCTGATCCCTGACGCCTTCTACCGCTGCATCAGTAATGACTACCTCTCAGCCCCACAGCGGCCTCTGAGATTCCCTGACTCAACACTTTTTCCTAGCTGCATTATTTTCCCCCGATTTAAAAAATTCCCTGTGGACAGTAATCAGACACTGAGCTCTGCACACTTGGCAAATGGTGAGTCTTTTCTTCTTCTTCTTCTTTTTTTTTTTTAAGAAAAAAAGAAAAAGGAGCCAGCCTGTTTATTTCTGGCAGCTTTCCCCACCCATCCCAGACCCTTTTATGAATTCTAATAAATGCAGTTTTCTCTTGACTTCAGGGTTTTTTCTTGAAGCATGCCCTGTCTCCTGGGTCTGCAGATGGCTATGCAGCCCAGGCTCTGACAGTCCCTGATGCCAGGACTGTCACCTGTGTTGTCCCCTTCCAGACATCAGCTCTTTTAGTCCCAACATGTCCTAAACCATTTGGATGACTAATGGGAAAAGGAGAAAGAAAGAAGAAATGAGCCCTGTCTGCACTCCCCAGGCTCCAAGAGTTCCACACTGTAATGCACAACCAAAACTACACCTTACTCTGCAGTCTAGGTCCAACAGCCATCTGAAGTGGCCAACCCCCAGCCCCCTACCCCAGTTCTGCCCAAACCCTATCTCAGCAGGGCCCCCTCCATTACTGCAACATGAACACCTGGAAGATGAGTCACGGGGGAGTGGTGGTTCCTGGCTGGGCTTTCGGCTGCCACAGGAAGTTGCTGCGTGAGGTCACTTCCTTCTCTCTCCCCTGTGTTTCTCCCCAGCATTGGAGATGACCATGGGTGACAAGGTTTATAAGATTAAGGAACAGCAAAAAGGAATAACCGCTTGGATTGCCTGTCTGTGGGCTGAGGAGTCACTAGACGAAAAGATGTAATCCAGGTGGGGGTGAACTCAACAGACAGTGAGGAAGGGCACACTGGCAAATCTCTGTCTGTCTGTCTGTCTCTCATTCTCAGCTGTGGCACCTGTGGCCTCACCTGCGGCACTCACAAACCTCATGCTGAGGCTTGAATTCTTGCAGCTTTTGCTCACAGAAACACAAACAAACCACACAAGCATTACTTCCTCCCTTTCTTAGGCAAACCCATCAGACTTCATGCACTTTTCACACTTTGCGTAGTTTAATTCTTTCTTCTTAAAACACATCCTGGAGGACATGGCATGTCAACACGGATTCTTCTGTGGTTGTTGTTAGCGTCGCTGTGTGACTGTGCCAGCCTTGACTTACCTTCAGTCGGATCCCTTGGCTGGACTGTCTCTCGTGACTACAAACCAAGCTTGACTGTACCTGTAACTTTGTATATGGTGTGTGTGTGTGTGTGTGTGTGTGTGTGGTGGGGGGTTATCTGAAGGATGTGGACTCTGATGTGGAACTGCTAAACCACTCTTACACACAGATGTGGCCATATCCTTTGCTCGTAGACCATGTGTGTTCATAGATTGTGCCCTTTTGAACTCTTATAGGAAAAACATATCCTGGTGTCCATCTGCCACAGGTCCTCCACTATTTCAGGGTTTGGGCTTGCTCTGGCTATTGGACAAGAAGAGAAGAAGAGGTGTCCTTCCCTCCTCCCCTCCTGCCCCCATGCTTCAGGCTAAGCGTGGTGCTCAGGCCACTTGTTTTTTTTTTTTTGTTTTTGTTTTTTTTTTTTTTTTTTGATCTCTCTGGACATGTTTTTGCCTGTTTTCCAGCTGAGTGGTTGTTCTTTTCCTCCCCTATTTCTGGGAGGTGTTTCTGTTTGGAGGAGGTTGTTTGTCTCTAGTCAGGGCAAGAGGGAGAAGAGAGTGGCCTGTCTGCGCAGGTGTCAGGTAGGATGTGATGGGGATTCAGCTAGAGGCTGGGGGCTGGGCAGGCAGGTGTTGTCAGCAATAAGAACCTTGCTATAAGTGTTGTCCGTGTGTCCAGGTCCCATTCAGATCCTCCTTCTGCCAGGAAACACCCCCAAAACTGCCTGGGTGGAATTATACGTGGCCCTTGCCAGGGCTCAGGTCTGTGCTGCCGTAATCCGCTTTACGTTGGTCAGTAGCCAGAAGATGTAAGAGGGAGTGTTGGCAGAGGTGCTGGGAACCGTGAAAAACACATCCCAATAGGCTGCAGCAGCTGACCTAGACATGTCCCTTGCTCAATCTGTGTCTCAGTTTCTCTTCTGGATAATGGAAGAATAAGCTAAATTAGCATCTTATAGAATCACCAAGGCAGCTTTGTAATGACATGATGCCTGGTCCCAGCCTCAAATCTGGTAGGAGTATGTTTACATGCATCTGTCAGTGGAGACCTAGGTGACAGTGAGGACTGTTCTGGTCCCTTCTGTCCCAGACACTCAGTCAGCATGTGCCTCCTGCCCTGGAGACAATCTTCTAGGTTCTCATTTTTTCCAAGACAAAGAGATATCACTCACCAACCCACAGCACACATCAAGAAACTTCTGTGGAACCCAGCAGAGGAGGCTACTTCTTTCTTAAGCCTCGCTTCCTTATTTCCAAGGCTTATAAACACACACTACGAGCAGCAAGGAATTGTACAGCCTCTTCGCTGTGTGGATTGGACCCACTGAAAACACAGAGTTAATCCTGCCCAAATTAATCACTCCAAGCTATTAGCCACTTGTACCCTTTCCCTGCTGGGACGGCAGGTCAGGCTCTCACAGTTTGGACCTTATGAATAATTGTTTCCTCTTTGATGCTGAGCTTGTGTGTTTTTGATGAAAAGAAAATCCATGATTTTTTCCCCATGTGAGTTGAGGCTGCTGTTCACATGGGGAGACTTCTCAGCTCTCACTTTAATAACTCTGGCTTCTCTGACCTTTCATTCCTGTTCCCCTATTTATGCTACATAGATTGGTAGAAAAATCCAGAGTGCGCATCCAGGAGATGCTTTAGAAGCAAGCAGGCAGGCTAGTGGGCTCACTGACTGTTTTTTTCTAGCACTTCTGCTTTTTAAATGCTCCTAAACAAATAGCCAGGCACCGTTGATCATTAGGAAGCCATGGGTGGAGAGCCAGCACTTCAGCCCAATTACTGGGGCAGGTCCAGCAGGCTTTACCCTGTGGGGTAGAGCCCACAGCACTCCAAGTATAATCAGAGCTCTGGCAGCCTGAGAATTTGTTTTAGGCTTAATTGGCCCGAGGCTGGTACATGGCCCCAGCTCTTTCTCTACAGCTATGCACACTGCTTTTTCAGTCCTAGAGTGGATGAGCTGCTTCCTCGAGGCCTCGTTCCATTAAGAGAAAGCCTGGATGCTTGCCACATGAGAGGCACACAGCAGAGACCACCCACCCGCCACACACCTAGGACTTGCTGGGTAATGCGACATGCTTGAGTACCTGAGATCACAAAACCACCTTTCTTGATTAATTCTCCACTCCAAGTAAATCCTCTCCTCCTCAGCATCCTCAGGAGTAAAACGTACACACACAGGTGCCTCTTACCCTCCTGCTTTAATCTTTGTCATGAGTAAATCACAGTCTTGTCTTTACCCACTGTCCTGTTAGTGACTACAGGGTCTCCAGAAGGGACTCAGAGGACAGATGGGATCCATCTCGTTCTGTTCTCACACCAGTGTCAGTGCCGAGGACGTCCAGGGCCTCAGAAAGCACCAGGGTCTCCCCACTGAGAAATAAGAACTTGTGGACTGGGGACACCAGCTGGGTGTCTCCTAACTCCATTATTTGGGCACTTTCTACCTGGAGATAGTGCCAGATCCCACAGGTCTGGGCCTCACTCATTAGTTCCTTTCCCTCTGCACCACCAGGCGTGGCCCTAGGTTGCTTCCACCTGGGCTTCTGACCAAGCAGTGGAAACTGGTTCCCACTTTCTGGTTCAGTGTTAATTTGTTCAAGCGGACTGAGCTCAGGAAGAGGTGCTCTGGGCAAGGTGTGATGCAAGAGTGTGGGCTTCCATGCTGGCCCAGGAATATCTGCATGTTCCAGTACCTAGATGCTTCTAGAACTTTGTCCTTTTGGGTTTTTAATGGGAATTTCATTACTTAGCATGATTACCAGAATCATGGGCCACTGATAATCAACTCAACCTTCAGCTGCTCTGCCCTCAGCAGAGTTGGAAATAGGGCTGACCATTCTCCTGCTTTGTCTTTCCAGGGACAAGCCCCCATCCCTAAGAGAACGAGGAGCTGTCAGCTCTCAGTCAATGTGTGCAAAGTGGCATCATCAGTTCAAAGACTCCAAGGACTTTAGGAAAGGTATGCCAGGGAATAGGAAGAAGACAAAATGCCATGTCACAGCATATGTCCCCAGCACACTATGTGACCGAAAATTGGAATTTACCCTGTTCTAGTCAGGGTTTATGCATGAGGAAAATGGGGGATGGGGACAGATAGCTCTCTTCTGATTGTTTCCCCTGGAACCAACTGATCTCAACCTCCTTTGGAGCCTCTGTGATGAACAGTTTTTTGTCGGCTGGGACAAGTTTCCTTGGAGCTGGTGTACCTGGAAACAGGAGAGCAGCTCACCTTCAGCATCTGTCACCATTTGTCACATTTCTAAAGAAGATCTCTGTAGATCATGTGCCAATTTGTTGGGGGCAGCTATCCATCAAGGTAGAACCTGGAGCATTCATCTTGGGACCTGGCAGCTGCTACCTACACAGAACAGACGATGCCCTGAAGGAATGTCAGTGACAACTCCTCTGAGAGAGAGCCACAGCATCCTGTGACATGTGATATGTGCAGACAGGGAGGGACTCCAAAGAGAGAAGGCCCGTGTGGGATTATTGTCAACCTCACACCCGGTCTGCATATGTCTGCACCCAAGGACAGTGTGTCTCCAGAGACTCCGGCCCCATTTGACAATATCTTAAATGTCAGCATTAAAATTCATATTCAGTTCTGAAAATTCATGGAATGCTCAGGAGAGGTTCTGTGTGACCACTCAAACTTTGAGGAATTATACATTATTTGTGCAGCAGATAATCAGAGTGCTGGTGGAGTGTGTGGTGAACTACACAGAAAGTCTTTCTTCAGGGGATCTGACATGGGGATGCACTGTGAGGCAGCTGGTGTGAGGCAGCCAGCCAGGCAGGCATCACCTAATGTGACAAGGAGATATCTGGGGCTTAAGGAGCAACTTGACGGAAAAACTGACCTGGATGTAAGGAATGTGGGAAGCTAAGTATCACAATAGACATTGGGAGCTGGCTGGGAGAGGGCGGTGCTCTAGGCTCAGGTCTGAACAGGGTGTGAGGGCAGTTCCCTGCACCTGTAACAATGCTCCTCACCACTGCTTCACGGGAGTGTCCCCTCTTTCTAGAACTCCTCCCTTCCCATCCATCACCACGGTGCTCTGCCCTGACCTCCTACAGAGGGGCTACATATATTCTCTGTCATGCCACCTGTCCCCCAACACAATCCAGAGGATCACAGAGATGAGTAGAAACACCCAGAACAAAAGCCAGGGGCATCATCATGCTTCTCATAACAGCTGGTAGAGAAAAATGAAACAAAGGAATAAATAACAACCCCAGAGACCAGCAAAGATATCACCCAGCTTGAACTAGCTCACCTTCAAAGATCCCTAGAACTCAACCTGGGAAAGAGGAATGATCTAGACAGGTCAGAGTCTGGGGTGCCTATGAGGGATGAGCTATAAAAGCCAAATTCTGGGGATGCCTCTGAGGAATGATCTACACAGGTCAGGTCAAAATCTAGGGGTGCCTATGAGGGATGATCTATACAAGCCAGGTCCTGGACAGGTCAGAGTTTGGGGTGCCTGTGAGGGACAATCTAGATTTTAAGGTTGCCTCACTTTAACTTCACAGGGCACCATCACTAGAATGGAATCCCAGGCTGAGTGAATACAAAGGACTAAGACAGCTGAGCACCATTGATGGGGGAATGTCTTTCTGTATGCTGTGAATATGTGTTTCTCTGATTGGTTGATAAGTAAAGCCATTTGGCCTATGGCAAGGCAGCTTAGAGGCAGGCAGGAAATTAGAAGGGAGAGACAGGAAGAAGGAAAGGAGAGATGCCAGCAAGCCGCCCAAGGAGCAACATGTAATGGGATGCAGGTAAAGCCACAGAAAACATGACAAATCATAGATTAATAGAAATGGGTTAATTTAAGATATAAGAGCTAGCCAGCAGGAAACCTGCCACAGCCATAGTTTAAAAATAATATAAGCCTCTGTGTGTTTACTTGGGTCTGAGCCGCTGAGGACTGGGAGAGACACAGGAAAACTCCAGCTACACACCATCATTCATCTCTCTCTGTTTCCTGTCTGTGGACACCATGTCTGTGGACCACCCATCTCCTGCTCCTGCCGCTATGACTTCCTGCCATGATGGACCTTCAAACTAGGAGCCAGAATAAACAGATCCCTTCTCTATTAAGCTGCTGTTGTCAGGGTATTTTATCACAGCAACTCATACAAGCACATGTGTAAGTAACATATAAATAACATCTTGTGAAAACAGAGATAAACAATGTGTCAAAAGATTTGTCATCACAAGCTTATAGTGTCAGATTGGTTTAAGGTTTGAAAATTAATCAGTTCAATTCATATTTTTTCTTCCAAGGAGATTATATGTGGAATTATAAACTGAAGATGTTTCCTCAGAAATGTGTTTAACACACCTAAAACCATAGTTTATCAGCACTGTGGATTTGCATTACTGACCAGGACCTGGGGCTCCCTACTGCTGCCCAACATTGCAAGAATATCACATTGAACATTTCATACAGTAGAATACCATCTCTTGCACAAAAAAAATCTGTTCTGGGGGTTAGCACTTGCTGTTTTTCTAGGGGACCCAGATTTGATACCCAGACCCCAGGTCTGATGGCTCACAATTCCAATTCCAGGGGATCTGATGCCCTCTTCTGGTCTCCTAGAGTAACCACACTCATGTGCACATACCCACATGCACACCCACAGGTGCGCATGCATGCATATACACATAACTAAAAACTAAAGTAAGTCATCTTTTAAAAGAAGGAAATTTTGAAACACTATAATATCAAAACTCTCTTATATGCTAAGATAAATAAGTCAGGCATACTGTCTGGTCCCCCACCCCCACCCCATTTGTAGCTGCTAAGGCAGAACATTAGGGGGCAGGTGCCGGGACTGAGGGTAAGGGGTCTCTCAGGGGCTACTGCTCAGCAAGAAGGTTCAGTGTGAGAAAGTGTGTGGTTCTGAAGGTAGGTGGTGACAGTTACAGTGTTATGAATGTATTTAATGCCAACTGTGCTTAAAGTGATGAACATGAAAGTTTTTATGCAATATAATTTTTATTTGAGACAAGGTATATCAGGCTGGCCCCAAACTTGCTACCCTTCTACCCCTGCTTCCTGAATGCTGGGTTTACAGGTGTGTGGTGCCACACCTGGCTCTGTCCTCTTAACATTGGAGAGCCCTCCACAGGATGTGGATGTGCCAGTCACATGAAGTGATCGCTACAAACAGGTAGAACACCAAGGGAACCAATCCAGAAACCCAACAGATAGAGCTCACAAAAGAAATGGGCAGAGAACCCATTCTAGGTACGCAGGACTGTTTGTGCTAATTGAGTTGTGAGCACTATGTAGATGCCAGGGACAGGAAGGGACAGGCTTTTCAGGGCCATGGGCTGGTACAGACAGTGTAGGGGGTGTGGCAGTTGATTTTCTGGGGCTGCGTGATGAATTACCAGACATTAGTTTTCTTAAAACAACAGAGATTTTGCTTAGAACACCAAGCTAACAGTTCTGGGCCTAAAAGGCTGAAATTGAGCGGTGAGCAGAACTACTGACTCCCTGATGGTTGTGGGAGGTGACTTCGTCTGGTGGTTTCTAACAGTCCTTGGGGCTCCTAGGCTTATATTGCCGTCTTTTCCTGTGTGTGTCTATGCTCCCCACATGGTTTTATAAGGACATCAGTCATTAGATCAGGCTTATTAATTCTGGATGACCTCATCTTAATTTAGGCAATTATATTCACAAACAACCAATTCTCCAGTGAAGTCACATTCTGAAGTTCTGGGTAGACACAAATTTGGGGGAGGGTAGAACTCCAACCCAGCCCAGACTCAAGGTTGTGGGAGAATAAAATAATAATGCTGGGAATTTGACAGCACCAGATCTCACAGGTTCATAAACATTTGGCCAAAGTTTGGCCGTTATTTTAAAGGCAGTGCATCGCTGCTCCACATTTCTGAACAGAGAGACGTGAGGTTAGATCAGTGCTTTTAGAAGTTGTATGGTGGAGATGGCTTCAGACCAGGTCTTGAACTAGTCAACAGCAGGGGGAATGGCACAGCATGGCTGTTTTGAATCGATCATCTGGAGAAAGGGCATAAACGACTCATGGATCAGTCCGGCCAGAGCATGTATGCGCTGAAGGGATGCTGAGTCACTGAGGTGAAGACACAGAATTCACCATGGCTAAAACCCAGGATGCTTTTTGTACAGTCTGAGCTGTGTCTCAGTTAAACTGAGGTGTTGTAATAAAAAGCCTCAGAAGCCAGGCGTGGTGGCACATGTCTTTAATCCCAGCACTCGGGAGGCAGAGGCAGGCGGATTTCTGTGAGTTCAAGGCCATCCTGGTCTACAGAGTGAGTTCCAGGATAGGCTACAAAGCTACACAGAGAAACCCTGTCTGGAAAAAACAAGAAAAAAAAGAAAGCAAAAGCCTCAGACCAGGTGTGAAATTCACTCTGTTGTCAATTTGACTGGATGTAGAATCATCAAGAAGATGAGCGATGAGCGTGTCTGGATTTCCAGAGAGCTTTAACTAAGAAGACTCAGCCTGAGTGGGGTGACATCACCCATGGCTGAGTCCTGAAGACAATTCTTCCTCTATTAAGTTGTTTTCTGTCAGGTATTTTCTCATGGCAATAAAAAACGGTAACTAATAACGCATTGGGTAACTTACGAATGAAAAAGTATCGCTCAGCATTTTGGAGACTGTGGAGCCCAAGACTGAGGTGCCAGTAGATCCCATATCTAGTTGGCTCCCTCTGCCTCAAGGATGGCACCTTCCGACTGCACTGACTCCATGGAAGGGGCGAGGCTTCTTCCTTCAGCTCCTTTCATAGGTGCTAATTCCATTCATGAGGATGACGCCCTCACACTTAATGACTTTCCCAAAGTCGCACCTCTGAGCACACGTTCAGATCTTAGCAGGCAGTTCAGATAACACTTGAGGAACAGAGAGAGAACAGGTCTCTCTTACATCAGGTAAGGTGAAACTCCAAGAAATGTGAAGGAGGACACTTTGTTGAAAGACTATTTTAACTTTCATCCAAACAATAATTTCCATGTCTAAGGCTCAAGTCAGGAACACCCATGTTCTAAAAAGCCCCTTTCTCCTCTCTTCCTCCCATTTATGCCCCAAGTCTTCTGCTTTTACTAAATTCCAGAGGTCAAGGAACAGTCTTCAGTGCATCATCAAAAAGTGGGTGACACCCATCGCCTCAGGTAGCAAATGCCAGAGTAGTGAGGACTGTGTTCAGGAACAGAGCTGCGTGCGCCTGCACTTCCCATCACAGATGGAATCTCCTACAGAAAAGACAAGAATGGAAATTAGCAACAAGCAAGTTAATGACCAAGCTCTGTGCTATCCCCGCCTCCCACAGAGGGTGCCAGGGCTCAGCAAAGTCCACAGATGGAGCCCACTTAAGGAAAATGGCACTTCCTAAAATCCAGTATGGCAGCCACGTTAACTGTCAACCTGGAGAAGAAAACAGAGAGGCCATTACACAGAGGGAGCTCTGTGGTGGCCTGCCCATGAAGGAAAGCTGTTCCCCAATCCCACTCCACTCAGGTACAGACACATATGGAGGAGGAAAGTGCTCCCTGGAGTGGACACTCAGCAGAAAGTCCTCTGGCTTGGTGCACCCTGTGTCCTCCTCCAGGCCACAGCAAGTAGGCCTATGGCAGCTCACAGGCTCATTTATCTGCTCACCCACCTAAGCTGTCCGGCTTTAGACACCCGAGGCGGTTAATGATGGGGAAGCAACTAAGTGCACGCTCTCCTGATAGGTGCGATGCCTGCTGCTTACAGATACAGGGACTGCATTGTTGCTAACTGCGCTTTTCTCCCAATGAGACAGAGATTAATTACAGGATCTATGGGAAGAATTCCATTCATGAATTTGGGTCCTTGCATTGGAGGAGGCAGAGACAAATCTGGAGCGCACCCGCCATGATGCCTGTCAGGGGAGGACGCAGACAACAGATGGGCTTTCAATGCACACATTTCAGAAGACTGTTTCTTCTTTCATGGATGGAAAAGCAAGCCCACCAGGCTTTTTAAGGAGCATGTGTAGATGCAGAACAATTATGCCTGCTGTCTGCATTTCAAAGTTGCAGCAGGCCTGGCTCAGTAATTGAAAGAGAACTTGAACTTGGAACTCATCTCCTAGAAGTCACTTTTGCGAATTACTCTTGGGGGTTGGCTCATCAGTCAACAAAACAACCGTTATCACAAACCGGACACTCAAGTACAGCTATCAGCCCGTGCCCCTTTCACTCACTCCAGCCCATTAGGTTACTCCCATTGACCTTGAGAGTGGACTCCAGTGACCTTGAGAAGGGGAAAAGAGGAAGCTAGTAAAACCGCTGCACTGACTCCCCTCCCTGAAAGGTGGACATACCTTTGTAAACTGCTGCTATTTTGAGCCAGAGCTTCCTGGTCAGCCAGAGAATGGAGGGGCAGATGGGCTGAGTGTATCCTTGGCTCCTATGCAGGGTCTTAGGTCCATAGGCCGCACAAGCCAAGTCCAGATCTCTGCTCCTGGGAAGGCTGACCCAGCTGGCATCTGAGCAGGAAGGATCCTGAAATAAGAATAGGTGGGTGTGGCCAGAGAAAGAAAGCAGTCTTTGTATACATTCTTGTTAATTCTATGTTCTGTACCTTGTAACCGGAGTTTCTCTGTCCCATCCCACTCCTCAGCCTCTTCCAAATAAATATTCAGAGGTTTATATTATTTATAAATGTTTGGCTGATGGCTCAGGCTTATTACTAACTAGCTCTTACATTTAAATTAACCTATTTCTATTAATCTGTGCATTGCCACATGGCCTGTGGCTTAACAGTTCTCTGGCATCGTGTTCCTTGGGAGGCTGGATTTAATTTCTCTGACTCTGCCCTTCTTCATCTCCATCTTTAGTTTGATTGTACCCCTAACCTTATTATGCCTCACCATTGGCCAAACAGCTTTATTTATCAGCCAGTGAGAGAGACACATATTCACAGCATACAGAAGGACATCCCACAGCAGTGCCTAGCTTGTCATTATTTCCCCAGCATCCAGAACATTGCCTGAACATTCTCACATCTCACCCAAGAATCCCTCAGTAGAGTAGAATGTCTTAAACTTCAGGGCTCATGCTTAGGGTACAGGTTTATTGGGCTGCCATCTGGGAATAGGGCTGGGGTGAGACTATCTGAAGTTTTACTACCCTATAAACTGCTCTTCAGACCTAACTTCTAGAAGCAACAGAGTTTCTAAGAATAAGCCTTATTTCTGGAATACAAGCAGAATGAGGCACAGAGAAGCTGAGTCCTGAAAACAGCATCTTGTTCTTGGTTTTGATCTGTCTTCTCTGATAGCCAGTCGGTCATTATTTACTCATCAAAACAAACTCTTAGGAGGAGGAGAGGCATTAGGCTGTCTCCCTGTCTTGTACTGAGAATGATCTTTTGTATATTCTATTTTTGACAGCACAATCGAAGTTAATCAAAGGCAGAATGTCCTACTTGATTATAGAAGCCCTCCTTGAGTTAGAGCCGTCAAGTGGGAGGCTCATTCACAGTGTTGTTTGGCTAACACACGCAGGCCTCTTGGGTGGAGCTGTTTCTCAGCTTCCTAGTCATTGAAGCCACATTGGTAGTGTGGGATTAACCATATTGGGAGTATTTACACCACAGCAGTTGGAAAATCCCATAGTGGATGGCTTTTGTGCATCATATACCAGCCCAACTGGCTGTGGACTGACCTGTTGCATCTGCTCAGAAAGTACAACTTACTTTGGAGTTTAAAGGCATGTAAGAGAAGAAAAACTACTAGAATGAGGTGACATAATCACTGGAGTGAAAGATAAATGCACAACCAGCTGTCCTTATGGGATGCCATGCTAGAAGGACAAATGTGACCTACAATGTACTTCAGAGCCTTCTGGGCACTCATTGACAACTTACAGTTTACAATGATCCTCTGATACCACCTGCATGAATCTTCTCACCTACCCCATTGGTCGGCAACATCAGCCAGCAAGCACTTCTAGAATTCTTTGTGTCTACGGTTGTACCTGGCATTGATGGGTGTGCAAAGATATTTGAAGACCTGCCCCAGATGAGCTGGGATAGAAGTAGAGGAGGGATGGAACCAAAGGCTTTGAGCAAATCCACGAGCAGCAAAGTAAAAGGCTGGGGGCAACCTGGAGTCCACAGCCTGGACCTTCTGGAGTTAGGTCCCTGCTCATCCACAACCATACCTGTGTGCCTCCTTCCTTCCCACCATCAGCCTCACTACACTCCAGTATCTCACTCACACCTGAGTCTCCCCTGAACAGCTTCACAGGCCAAGTCTATGATCTGCTTGTCTTTGTGGCCACTCTGTACATCACAGTTTCCAATAGATATCTGACATCTGGCAAGCTTGATGGGTGGAAGACTAAGTGAACAGATGGATGGATGGATGGATGGATGGATGGATGGATGGATGGATGATGGCCTTCACCTGAAATATGGCCAGTCCTGAGTAAGGAAAGAGGCAGGTATCCAGGGCAGTTCTTAGCATAAACTAAAACCTAAAAACACCATAACATGAGCTTGAGTCAGGGGCTATGAGGAGTCAGGGCACCTGAAGCTGGAAGCTTGTGTTGGGGAAGCATCAGGGAGTAAGGTTGAAGGGGGAAGTGAAATGCAGATCAGCTTGAACCTGGCTGAGTAGGTCAGAGATTTTCTAATTACATTCTGCCAGAGAACCCCAGGGCTCTGCAGAAGCACTTCAGGAGTTCTGTAAATAATTTAAATTTAATTTCCCAAATTACATATTTTAAACAGTAATATGATTACACCGGCACACACAAATTTGGTTTACACTAAATTTTAACACATTGTCGACCCCCAGTGAGTTAACTGGTGCTGCCAGAACAGTTCCTTCATTAAGACCTGGGCTGGAGCTGTTGAATGGAAGACTATTCTGAGTCGGCAGCATGAACGGCTGTTTTAAGAGGATGTGTCTAGTCTTTCCCACTCTGTGCAACTTAAATCAAATACTATCATCATATGCTGGGGATAATGGAAGACTTCCGTTTTTTTCCGTTAACCCAGATTTCGGATTTTAATGTGCACCCAAAATAGCCTCTTTAGATTCATTGCCTGACTTCATTGTACTCACGAGGGTTCAGTCATTGAAACTCATGAGATAAACTTGCATTGATGTTGCAAAGTACCTAAGCAGAAACATAGATCTTAAAACCTCAGGAGTCTTACAAGGATAAACACAAGGGGCAGCTAAGAAAATCCAATTTGCCCTCAAAAACCCAAATTGACCATTTTCTAAAGAGTAGTAAAGCCAAAACTTCTATGGGGTGAACAGTTTCTTTGTTTGGGGAAAACACTGTTGTGGAATAGAATACCCGTTTAAGTATGTAAAGGTGTGCTGCATTTGTTCATGATACATTTGTTTAACTATGTAAAGATGTGTTGCCATTTCACTTGGTCTGCCTAAGGCACCTGATTGGTCTAATAAAAAGCTGAACAGTCAATAGCTGGGCAGAGGAGGGATAGGTGGGGCTGGCAGGCAGAGAGAAAAAGGGAGCCAGCCAGCCAGCCAGATACAGAGGAAGCAGGATGGACAGTATGTAGATGAGGTAAATGAGCCTTGGGGTAGCACATAGATTAATAGAAATGGGTTGATTTAAGTTAAAAAAAAGTTAGCTAGAAACAAGCCTAAGCTAAGGTTGAGCATTCATAATTAATAACAAGTTTCCGTGTCATGATTTGGGGGCTGGTGGTCCAAGAAAGCCTATACAAATATCCAAGTTGGGTTCCTAGATCCAGCCAAAGAGCTCAGTTCACTTAAGAACCAAGGGGGATGGGTGGCTCTCATTTCTCCAACAGTCTCTTCCCTTTAGTCACCAGGGAAAGAGGAGCAGACAAGGAAGAACCAGACAGGCCTAGTAACCTGTCCAGGAGGTTTCTTGGTCTGCTAGCTTCTGGAGTCTCCTGACTCCAGACCATCAGCTCCTGGCTGTAAATGGCAGTTGGGACCTGGGCTTAGGAAGACACTCTTTTAACAGCTATTCACAGCTTTGACATACCACAGAAGTTTCAGCCAAGATACCATGGGACAGTCCTGATTATAGATCAGCCTTACTTTAAAAACATTTTTTAAATCTTTATTTTTTAAGTGTTTGAATGTTTTGCCTGCATGTATGCCTAGAGCCCTCTGAGACCAGCTTTCCTGGCACTGGAATTATAGACACATTTGTTGTGGGATGTTCTGTATGGCAAATGTGTTGCTGATTTGTCAATAAATAAAACACTGATTGGCCATTGGCTAGGCAGGAAGTGTAGGCGGGACAAGGAGGAGAATAAAACTGGGAAGTGGAAGGCTGAGTCAGAGAGACACTGCCAGCCGTCATGATGACAAACAGCATGTGAAGATGCCGGTAAGCCACGAGCCATGTGGCAAGGTATAGATTAATGGAAATGGATTAATTTAAGCTGTAAGAACAGTTAACAAGAAGCCTGCCACGGCCATACAGTTTGTAACCAATATAAGTCTCTGTGTTTACTTGGTTGGGTCTGAGTGGATGTGGGACTGGCAGGTGAGAGAGATTTGTCCTGACTGTGGGCCAGACAGGAAAACTCTAGCTACACACATTGTCATCCGATGTGTGGGTGATGAGTCTTAAACCTGGGTCATCTGCAAGAGTAGTAAGTGTTCTGAAGTGTTGAGTCATCTCTCCATCCCTGGTCCTTACTCTCTTAAATGAAGCTTATTACAAGTGTAATTCAATATGACTTCAGACTTATATTTGTAGACCTTGGAAGGTGTTATGGTTTGCATATGAACCCCCCTCCCCCAAGCTTGTGTTCAAAACTTGGTCCCTAAGTGGTCAGAGATGAGGCTCTGAGAAGTGGTTGGGTGATGAAAGCTTGGATCTAATCAATGGATTAATCCATTGATCAAGTCATAACATGGTGGCAATACTAATAAGGAGATGGGCCCACGTGAAGGCATTAGGTCACTGAAGTGTGCCCACCTGTCTCTGCCTCTTGTCCATCATGAGATAAGCAGCTTTGAACCAACACATGTTCCTCACCATGAGCCTGCCTCACCACACACAACCCAGACACAGCAGAGCCACATGACCATGAACTGAAAACCCAGAGACCACAGTGCAAAATAATTCCTTCCTCTCTCAAGTTGTTTTCTTGAATGTATTTGTAGGCATTACACCAGTGATGAAAAAATGACTCAGCATGGAAACTCAGCCACAAGCATTCTTTGTCAGACCCGATATCCAAAGTTTTATTATTTAAAACAAAATCTGGTTTGTGTTTAACTCATAGTCAGGAGCTTGAAAGTGAGAGTCAGAAGTGACAGGAATGAGAAAGGTCTTCATGACACTGTCTCATAGCACTCAGTGTCTGTGGGGCCAATGGAACCACGTGTAACTCCTGAGGAACCGTGTCCACAAGGACAGCGGTCTGTCTGAGCAGGCCAATGGTCCTGATGCCCTCCCACGGGCTGGTCTTGTGCCAGCTGTCTCCATCTTCACTGTGAAGTCCTAGGACGTGGTTGTTACTATGGTACCGACTGCTGTTCTGAACTTAGGTGTACTCAAGAGAACATAGTCTCTCAGAGATGGAAAAACCACATGGTGGCCAATCAGAGTGGCTCAGAGGAGCAGACCATAGGACAGGATCAAAGGGTCTCCCTGACCCCAAACATCTCACTCACAGACCTGCACTGGGGCCATAATGATGCCAGCACTGTAAGCCCTTGGACTCATGAAGGGCTGTCATGTTTGTGGAGATGCTCACCCTGCAGCACTACATTCTCAGCTATTGAAGAGCTGTTGAGATCCTTCACCCAGCCCTGCCAAGGATGCTCTCCAATATGGACTGGGATAGTTGGTTTAATGGAGGAAACACAAGTACCTTTCCCTCCCATCCCCTTATCTGAGGGATAAAGCATTGGCACTAATTACCTGCCTCTACCCCTTCTTGCCCGCAGCCCAGTCTTTGATCAAGCATTTAACAGATTGTTTCTACATGAAGATCACTGGTCTGATTGCTGTTGTTTTAATTTTAATTGCTGGGATGCTCTAACCCCAATCTCTAAATTGCTTAGAGGCAAGATGGTGACTTTACTTCTCCAGGGTAGCATTCCCTCTCTGACTCCCTTGGTCACACTTTCCTGGGCAGACTTGCTGTTATGAGTCCTGGGGACCAGCATTTACTGTCTACTCTCTGTGTGGGCCTGTGTATGCTCTTCCACTTGACTCACAGCTCTGTGCTGTCCAGTGTGGTAGCCACCAGCCATGTGTGGCTGCGGAGCCCATGGCTGTTCTGAACTGAAATGTGCTCTACGTAGACATGAGAATCATAAGATTAAAAGCTGCTCTTTTTAATCTACTGGCTTAGGTGAGAAATTGAATTTCATCTATTTTCTCTGTGTCTTTTTGTTTTGTTTTTGTTTTTTCAAGACAGGGTTTCTCTGTGTAGCCTTGACCTGGAACTCGCTCTATAGACCAGGCTGGCCTTGAACTCTCAGAGATCCACCTGCCTCTGCCTCCCAAGTATTGGGATTAAAGGCATGCATCACCACTGCCTGGCTTCTCTGTGTCTTTTAATATATCATTACTAGAAAACTTAACAATATAAGCTTGGCTTGCACTTATGGCTCTTAATTTATTCCTTTAGTGCAATATTGTTCAAAATAATCACAGGTGCTATTACTCTTAGTTCTCAGGTGAGGGCTGTCATGTGAGGGCAGAGGTTAATGCAAGACTCAAAGGTCACGTGGCCATAACTAGAGGAACAGTCATCTGACCCCAGGTCTGTCTAGCTCTAGACTTTACAAATACATGGGAACAATGTGTTTTACCATCACTCAAATTTACAACTCACTAAATGTACTTTAATTCCAAACAAGAGATTAGAGACCACCCATGGGTTAGAGGAGAGAGTGTGTCTATGTCTCAGACCAGATCATAAAATCTCAACACTCCTTGGACCCGTGGTGTTCAAGTTCAAGCCTGGGCCCCAGCACGCACTCTCTCTGCAGCCTACCCACACTTCTGGTTCATTTGTCACTTCTTAGAGTGAAGCATACAGTTGTTACTCCATTCCAGTTTGCTGATTGATGAGGAAAGGTGAGGAGATATGCTTTGATATATTCTGAAGGTCACATAGAGGTCAGAACAACAGCCTCCTTGTGCAGACGGAATGACCAGAGCCAGGGACAGTGGCACTCGTGAATTGAATCAGGACCTTCCACCTTGTCATTCCTATTTATCAGCCTTTAATAAAAGGCTTTTCCCTCTCCCTGGAGGCTGGAGGAGCAATATTATATATCTGTGGTTTGGGATCTGACAGGAAATTAGTAATTTACCCAAGGAGGTTGGGCAGGGGAAAGGAGAGAGAACAGTCACCAGCTAAGATTTGTGAACATTTGCTAAAGTGTTTTTGAGAGTCCCTTTATTTCTAGAAACAACCAGGAAAAAAAAAAAAAACAGTGTTTGAAGACGAAGCTTTTATTCCTAGTGTTGAAAATATCCACCCGAGGTGGGCTTGTACAAGCGTCACAGAGGAAATTAGGTTTCTCTATTTCGCTGCAAGAACAAATGTTTGTAAGTACAGTGCTAGCAAGGTCCCCTGGTAAAGAACATAAATAAAGAATTTTGCTTTGTTCTCCACCCATAGAAAAATGAACGAAACCTTGGTGTATATGCATTGGAGGTGCTGGGGGGGTCCCGAGAGCTGGAAGGAGCCCACAGGACACGATTAAGAAAAAAAAAAAGTAAAATTCCTCTTCCCCTTTTGTCTGCCTGACTTAAATCCCAATTAAAACTTTCCTGCCATTTGTGGGGCTGCTGACAACAGGTTCCAAGTCACTGACCCTGGCTGCTGTCCTGTTCCCAGAATACCAATGTAAGGCTTCCAAACTGCCCTTGGTGCTAATCAGAGCCCCCAGGGACGGAGCTCTACAGATTGCTAGGGGCTCTGATCCAGTGTGTTCATTCATTTATCTTGTTTTCCCCCCCCGACATGCTTGCTGTCAGTTGCAGAGCTAAATACTGAGGCATTCTGAGGTGGTTAACTTCAGCTGAAGCTGAGAAAATAGCTTTCGGAGGCCCTCATCACCAAATCAATCTGCCCGGCAACCCCCTGAAACTACAATAATATGTTCTCACAAATTCTCTTCTGGTGCTTGACGGCCCCAAGAAGTTATTTTTTTCAATTTAGTTTAATTTCTCTCTCTATCTCTCTCTCTTTTTATTTTTGCAAATTGAGTTTTTATTTCCCTTGTTCATTATTCAAAATTCCTTTGGAGGCAAAGTTTGTAAAAAAACCTTGAGTGTTTTTTTTTTTTCTAGTGTTTAACCCTATGCTGCCCTGTACCTTGTTCCTTGTGTCTCGGCTTGCAGAGAAAACAGGGTCAAAGACATCCTAGGTCAGCTCTCCAAAAGGCTGCCCCTGGGGGCTAACTCCCTGGTCCAAAGGGATTTGTCATGCCATGTACTCTGTGCCTTTGAATTCAATGGGAGAAGAGGGGACAGCAGAACAGGACTTCACCACATTCACTTTGGGTATTAGAGCAAAATGGGGAATCGGGAAATGCCCAGGCCAAACTCACAGCTGTCCAGTTGAAAATTAACATGAACCACATATAAAATTATAATTTGTTCATAGCTATATAAAAAAGTAAAAATAAATCAATGAAATTGTTTTAATAATACATTTTACATAAGAAAATGTTTCCCAAATAATATCACTTCAATACAGAATAAGCATGAATTATTAATATAGGTATATTACTTACAGCCACAGTGCTCAATAGCCCCATGCTGGGGACCTACCACACTGGGCACCGTACTCCCACAGCTATGCCTATTATCTGGTTAGGGACGCATGTGTGAGGTTTAGGAAGGATTGTGCTGGCTCAGCATGGGATTTACATTCCGTGTCCCTGGTGTCTCTGCACTAAACTACTAGAGAAATGAATTGGATGATCGTGATTGGAGAATGCAGTTGCCAAGAAGTTTCTCAGGGGAGCTAGGACTCAGAGGATGCCATGGATTAGCCAAGGACACAGGGAATTATAAATGAGATTGGCAGCATCAGCACTTCCAGTGGCAGGGAAACTGAGGCAGGACTTTGCCTTGTACATGAGCAGCTCAGGGAGGTAGCTAGCACGTGAGGCATGGCCTGGGGGCAGCCTGTCCACAGAGGGTGAGGCTGAAGGTGGGCTGGTGTCACAGCAGGCTTTAGAGACACCTGTGGCACAGCCCAGCACAGGAGAACAAACGGTCCCGGCTCCAGTGCTGCCGGTTGGTCGGTTGGTTTTCAACTTGACACAGGCTAAGGTCTCTGGGCACAGAGGGAAAGCTCAACTGAGAAAATGCCTCCTTCAGACTGGCCTGTGGGCAAGTCTAGGGGGCGCAGTTTCTGCATTAGCGATTGATGTGGCAGAGCCAAGCCCGTCGTGGGTGGTGCCACCCACAGCGGAAGGTGTAAGACACTCAGCTGGACAGACGCCGGGAAGCAAGCCCATGCACAGCATCCCTCTGTGGCCTCTCCTTCAGCCCCTCCCTCTAGGTCCCTGTCTCGAGTTCCTGCCCTGACTTCCCGCAAATGATGAACTGCGATGTGGAAGTGTGACCCCTTTCCTCTGTTGCTTTTGGTCATGGTGTTTATCACAGCAACAGAGAGGCCCACCAGGACATTAGTCATTCTGGGGTTGATGCCTGTTGCTGCCACTGAGGGGCTGTGGGTTTGGGTTTAACTTCCCCTTGAGCTTTGCTTCTGGGGAATGGCGGCAAGCAGGCCACTCACCCTACAGGAGCGTTGACAGGGTCATAGGATGAAATTGCTGGTGCAGGGCCTGCATCATCATCATCATCTCCACACTGTTCTCTTCCGTGGTTTCCATTGTACGGCTGGCACCGCGTGTGCTTCTGTCAGGGTGAGAAATTCTAGAGCCTTCAGTCACGAGGAGGAGGAAGGCAGGCCACAGGCCTCCGTATTGCCTCCCGTTTGTTGTCTGGGTAGACAGGTCAGCGGATGTAATGCGCGGCTTTGTTAGTCTCAGACTAGCATACTTTACACCTGTCTGATCACCTCAGTCCTGGCCCTTCCTTGTCAGGCCTTTTCTCCAAAAATCCATAAGCTAGCGAGATACAGTTCTCCTTAGAAGAAGGAGGGGGTTGCAACCACATGTGGGTGTGTGGGCGGGCATGCGTCTGAGACAGAGCTGAACCTCACAATATCCACGTTTGTTCTTTATTTCTCTAAATTTAGTTCTTCATTGGTGCATGCCTGCTATAATTGTATTACAAGCTCGAATCAATCTCATGCCTTCGTCTGCAGTCCCCATGAAGGAGGTGGGTAGGCACGGAGCCCTCTCTCTCCTTTCTTTAGTGAGCCCCTCCCATGTCACTGTCATTCCTGGTGTTTCTTAAGCTTTTGCAAGGTGCCCAGAGGTTGCGCCTATTTCCTCTAACTGCATAACAGGTGGACAAGGTGGGAGCTGTGCCTGTTGCAAAGGCTTCTAACGGCGAGAGAGGGGCAGCATCTTTGCAGCTCTCGTTTCAAGCCTCTGAGTTACACTCACCCAGAGAGAAATAAGCTTTGTGAAGACACCGGGTCTGCTAGCGAATTGACTGCTTCCCTGCGTTTGACTGCTCTGGGCACTATAATTTTGACGGCAAAGTCAGACAGGTTGCTCAGTTCAGATATGTATCTGTAACAGCAAGTTAAAACAGTCTTTCACTGGAGGCTGTACCAAGACAGCCCAACAAATTAATTGAGAACAACAGAGACAGTGTGGAGGGAAGAGCAGAGCGCACGCATTTTATCATGGTCACTTGTGGTGTTTTATACAACTACTGTTCTGAGTATTTCTTCCTCTTTTCCCCTGCCTCTCTCCCTTCCTTTGTAATCGTTGCTTTTCCTGTTGCAACAGGAAATAGAGTTCCTGGACAGCAGCAGCTCAAGGAATGGAAGGTTTTCTGCGGCCATGATGCAGAAGTCGTGAAGGCTGAAGCATGAGGCTGCTGGTCGCACTGCATCTACAGTCAGAAGAGAGGGGTGGGAAGCCATGCCCACACATCCTTTTTCTGTATTTTTTCTCAGAGTGAATATAGACTTATTGAGGGAAAGAGAAGGACTCCCGAGAGTGGGGAGGGCCTCCCAGGGAGAAATACCCTAGCAGGTCAGGACCCAAGCTCATGCAATTTCACAGCAGGCATTCCAGCCGCAAGCTCACCAGGGCAATCCCTCTCAGGCCTAGCAGAAGGTGACCTAACATAGACAAGCCCTCATGGGTGTGCCTGGAGGTGTGTCTCCTTGGTGATTCCAGCTGCTGTGAAGTTGACAACACACCATCACGGCTCCTCTCCTCAGCCTCTTCTCATCCTTCTCCCCTCCTCCTTTTATATCTCTCTCTAAATAGCATTTTAATTGTATTTACTTGTTTATTAATTTATAGTGGGGGGGCACAGGAATGTCATGGTGTTTGTGTGGAGTTAGAGGTGATTCCAGGGATGAAACTCAGGCCCATAGGCTTGGCAGCAAGCACCTTTAGCTGCTGAGCCATCTTGCTGGCCCCCTCTTCTCCATATCTTTATCAATAGTATGGCTATTCTTGGTAGTAGCATTCATTGAAGCTCTAACTAATTACTAGTTATAGTTTAAATAACTAGTACATCCCTCAAAAAAGAAAGGAAAGGAAAAGAAAAGAGAAGAAATGGAAAGAAAGGCTAAGATGAGAAAAGATACCATGGTCCAAAAATGATGCTCATTTTTGCATCTCCAAGCTCTAGGCTTCTCTATGGGTGTTATTCTGTTCTCATGGTTCCCACCCAGAACTCAGATTTTGTTTGATTGTTCTAAGAATTTCCAATCAGCATGTGTGTTTGAATCTACTCAAAAGTGAAGTAGAGCTTTGAATTCTGCCATACAGAAACTTCACCTTCCTCCAAACACCCACCCACATGCCACCTCCTGCTTCTCTCAATGCCCCCAGTTACTCTTGTGGGTTCCTGTAGAATTCATCACCTTCTCCTGGTGCTGTGACTAACGGGGCATGCTAAGCCCCTCCAGAGTCTAAACCAAGAAGGAATTTTTTTTTTTTTTGGACAAAATTATGAAGACCATGCGAGACACTGTCATGTCATGTGTCCTGTTATATATGGAAGCTCAGCAGTCTTCTCACAGTGACACTGCATGATCACTTCCATCACGGTGCTCAGAGTTAATGGAGAGTGAGTTCATGGTTTCACCTTGTCACCTGTATAGTTCCCACTGTTCCATCACCACCCTATGACGACACTGAACGGGCTGGAGTGAGAGGAAACTGAGTCAGGCAGAGCGTTCCTCAGCCTGAGCTCAGTCTACAGAACAGGTCCCACAAGACATTGTCTCTGAAGGCAGAGCTTTCCGAGTGAGTTGCACAGATGAGGTCTCCTGGGAGGGGAGCAAGGCTAAAAGCAGCGATGGCCAGCAAAACTTGCTGAAGACGGCAAGGGAGGAATTGGACCTGGGATGGGCAGGCAAGGACAAACACAGCAGAGCAGAACAGGCCATCAGAGGACAGCGACATGCAGAGGCGGGAAGTGGCTGAATAGGTGGTGTCAACAAAGAGAAAGGGCGCCAAGCCTGGAGCAGGTAGGTCCCGCGCCCATTAGACTGTACATCTAGTGCAGCAGTCAGAAGTCCACTGGCCGGGCGGTGGTGGCGCACGCCTTTAATCCCGGCACTCGGCAGGCAGAGGCAGGCGGATCTCTGTGAGTTCGAGGGCAGTCTGGTCTACAGAGCAAGATCCAGGACGGGCACCAAAACTACACAGAGAAACCCTGTCTCAAAACAAAACAAAACAAAACAAAAAACAAAGTCCACATGTGTGGGTAAAAGGGTGGTGGCACACACTTGTAACTGCAGCAATACCCAGGGGTGGAGGCAGGGAGGTCTGTATGCTGTATCTTCTCAGATGTGCGGAGATAGAGTTCAAGGCCGGCCTCGGCTACACGAGTCCCCACCTTCTCCCCAAAGAGAAGGGAAACAAAAAAAGTTTGCATATGGTATTTAAATTAAAGTAAATCTAACCAATTACAGTGGGCTATATCAAACATTCAGCTCCTTGGTCTTAAGAGTCACATTGCAAGATCCCCTGTCTAGCCAACGTCTTGTTGGATGGACATTGTGCATCTCCACCCCACGGAAAGTTCCAGTGGGGCAGCCTAGGATGCACGTGCCATGCTGAGCACTGGAGACTTTTTTTGAGCAGTTAGGGAAACATTTAAAAACATTTAAGCAGGTTACAGGAGGGTAAAGCAGCTTGGCTTTTTTGATGAACACTTGTTCAAGATTTTATTTAACTCATTAATTAGTGAAGGAACCAGTAAGATGTTACAACCTGTTCAGTAATTGACTTTTTAATATTAAAGCGAAATTCATAGAACATAAAGTTAACCATTTCGAAGTGATTAGTTTGACACCTTGTGGCTGAGAAAGACTTTAATTTTTTTTAATCCAGTGCCGGTGTGAGGAGTGCAGGAGACAAGGAGAGTTGGAGGTCTGCTCTAGGTCACCAGGCTTGGAAGATTGCTCCTTTACCAGGGAGGCAGCAGTGGGTGGAGGAGGGTGAGGGAGGGAAGTGACCTTGCTGGGAAGAGCCCACCAGACATACGGACTTCCTGTCCAGTAGGGAGGTAACTGCTCTGGCCAGGCAGCAAGCTCTCTGCTTGGTACCGGCGGTGAATGACACAGGTATTAGAGATGGGGTCTGAGAGATGTGGGATCAGCATGGACAGGCTGACCACAGGACAGACAGGCAAAGCAGAGCATGAAGGACCGCCACAGGCCAGCGGATCTGCAGGAGAAGAGAAGGTGGGAAATGGTAGGAGGAGGAGTTGGTTCTTCGTGCAGGTTTTCCAGTGCCCTAGCTCCACGCCAGGTCCTGAGGCCAGGGCAGCAGTGATCAAAACCCCAGCAGCTTTCAGACTCCCGCTGCTTATGCACCAGAGAAGAAGAAGACAGAGCACAGGCCTGGGAAACTGGCCAGGATTACCAAGTGCTCCAGAGTACGGTGATGAAAAGTGTAATATGTTAGGGCTTGGCAAGCAGGCGGCAAGCAGGTCCAGGGCTTAGAAGGATGGCAATACGGGGAAATGAGGAAGCTGAGCCAGGGGAGGTGGCAGGGAGGCGTGGGAGCCGGGAGGAGGAGTGGGAGCAGGGAGGAGGAGGAGCAGGGGGGAGGAGTGGGAGGAGGAGGAGTGGGAGCAGGGAGGAGTGGGAGCAGGGAGGAGGAGGAGCAGGGGGGAGGAGTGGGAGCAGGGAGGAGGAGTGGGAGCAGGGAGGAGTGGGAGCAGGGAGGAGTGGGAGCAGGGAGGAGTGGGAGCAGGGAGGAGGAGGAATGGGAGCAGGGAGGAGGAGTGGGAGCAGGGAGGAGGAGGAATGGGAGCAGGGGGGAGGAGTGGGAACAGGGAGGAGTGGGAGCAGGGAGGAGGAGGAGCAGGGGGGAGGAGTGGGAGCAGGGAGGAGTGGGAGCAGGGAGGAGGAGGAGCAGGGGGGAGGAGGAGTGGGAGCAGGGGGAGGAGTGGAAGCAGGAAGGAGTGGGAGCAGGGAGGAGGAGGAGGAGCAGGGGGGAGGAGTGGGAGCAGGGACGAGGAGGAGCAGGAGGGAGGAGGAGTGGGAGCAGGGAGGAGGAGTGGGAGCAGGGAGGAGTGGGAGCAAGGAGGAGGAGGAGCAGGGGGGAGGAGGAGTGGGAGCAGGGAGAAGTGGGAGCAGGGAGGAGGAGGAGGAGCAGGGGGAGGAGGAGTGGGAGCAGGGGGGAGGAGTGGGAGCAGGGAGGAGTGGGAGCAGGGAGGAGGAGGAGCAAGGGGGAGGAGTGGGAGCAGGGAGGAGGAGGAGCAGGAGGGAGGAGGAGTGGGAGCAGGGAGGAGTGGGAGCAGGGAGGAGGAGGAGGAGCAGGGGGGAGGAGGAGGAGCAGGGGGGAGGAGTGGGAGCAGGGAGGAGTGGGAGCAGGGAGGAGGAGTGGGAGCAGGGAGGAGGAGGAGCAGGAGGGAGGAGTGGGAGCAGGGAGGAGGAGCAGGAGAGAGGAGTGGGAGCAGGGAGGAGTGGGAGCAGGGAGGAGGAGTGGGAGCAGGGAGGAGTAGGAGCAGGGAGGAGGAGGAGGAGTGGCTGACACCATTAACTTTGCAGAAGCCTTAGGGAGAAAGGGAGGGATTGAAAAGGGGTCTGTTGAGGAGGACTCAGATCTGAGAATTGTAGTTCGTGGGAGACAACCAGAACAGCAAAGTGGAGGACAGCCCTGTGTGGGAGTCAAGTTCCCTGACACTGTGCTCAGGTCAGTGGGGCTTCTGACGCACGTTATAGGATTAAAGGGTTATGCACACTCCTGGTAAAACCTCAGAGAACAAAAGAACTCCCACCCACTCCCAGAGGCAAACACTGGTGCCAATTCCTTTTCAGTTCTGTATTGTTTTAGATTATATACGTATGTGTGCATGCATGTGGGTATGTGCATGTGAGTGCAGATGTTTGCAGAGGCCAGAGGCATCAGATTCCCCTAAGGCTTGTGTTATAGCAGTTGTGAGCCATTTGACATGAGTTCTGGGAACTGACCTCTGGGCATCTGCGAGACTAGTATATGCTCTTCCCTGCTGGGCCACATCTCCAGCCCCTGGAGCTAGCTCTTGATGCATCCTTCCAGGAATACTCTAGACATATGCAACTGTGGTGTGTGTTTGTGTGTGTGTGTGTGTGTGTGTGTGTGTGTGTGTGTGTGTGTGTGTGTGATGTTGGCCCCTCTTCCATCTTTATTTACATAGTTGGGAACATGCATAACATGCATAATTCTGCATCTTGCTTGGTTTGTTTTATACACAAGCTTTGGAGATCATTTCCGTAGAAAGGGAAGAATCTAATTATTTTTAATGGGTACAATTTTTAAATGTGCTATAAGCTTTTAACAGCTTCAATTCACAGGTGCTTAAGTTGTTTCTGCTTTTTTTTTTTTTAACACATGACATTGCAGAGAATATCTTATACTTTCCCCCTTTGTAATTGTGGTAAAAAAATACATAATGTAAAACAGACCATTTCAATCATTTTTAAAATGTCTTCTAGTAGCATTTAATACATCCACAAGATTGTGCAAGCATTCTGACCCATTTCCAGAACTTTCTACCATGCGAAGCCTCCACTAAATAAGCTTGCTTCCACCCTTTCTCCACTTTACATTCTATGAATCCTACCTGCTCTAAGTACCTCACATCTATGATGTCACACAGAGTTGAGCATATGTCCTTGAGATTCTTCCTTGTTATAGCATAACTTAGATTTTCCTTTCTTTTTTTTTACGTGTGTGTGTGTGTGTGTGTGTGTGTGTGTGTGTGTGTGTGTGCATGTCAGAGGACAAGCTGCTGGGGTCAGTTCTCTCCTTCCACTTCTTGGTTCTGGGAATGAACTGAAGTCATCAAGCTCGGCAGCAAGCCTGCAAAGCCATCTCACCAAGGCATTTCCCTCCTTCTCAGGGTGAATGTCCTCCGCTGCGCGTTCATCCTGCTTAGTCACTCATTTGTCCATGGACGTTTGGTTGCTCCCATCCTTCAGGTGGCATAAATAATGTTACCATGAACACATGTGCATGCATTTTTTTTCTTTTAGCTCCTGCGTTCAGTTCCCTTAACAACCTATGCCCAGAAATGGAATTTTTCGTTCTTATGGAGATTCTAGCTTTAGTTGTTTGTGGCGCCGTCATGCTGTGTTCCACAGTAAGTCAGCATTTTACATTCCTGCCAACAAGGTGTATCCTTCACCCACACACTACTTCCCCTTCTTTCTGAAATGGCTGTTGCCATCCTGTTGGGAACAAAGTGACTTCTTACTGTGATTTCCCCTTGTGACACCAAGCGTCTTCTCCTGGGCTCCATGGCCACCCGCAAATCTTCTTTAGGCAAGTATTCCATATCTCATGTATGTGTAAAAAGTCAGATCATTTGTACATTAGCATTTTTTACACAAGATATATTCCCATCTCTGGACTTTCCAGATCAAATTCTGGTGAACTTGATATAGTTTCAACTTGGTAAGTTGTACCAACCAATTGTACATTCTATGGAATTCTGTGTGGGCTGACTCATGCAGTGTGTGCTCTGGTCTCTTGCTCGCTTAGCCTTTGGAGATTCATTGTGTTTATGTCACCAGCTCCTTCCTTTTGGTTACTGGCAGAATTCCTTGTGAAGATATGCCATGCTTTGGTGTATATCTTAACATCTTTCCTGCTTTCTTTTTCCTGAGACACAGACTTGCCATGTTGCTCACACTAGCCTTGGATTTGTGGCCTCAAGGGACTCCTCCCTCAGCTTTGCGAGTAGCTTGCAAAGATTATAGGTACCAGCAGGCCCAGCTCTGAAATTTATTTGTAGTTGTGTTACTTTAAACAGAGCTGACATAAATTTATTTATGCCTTTATGTAAATATGCGCTTCCACCTTTTGTGTTAATGAGTAGAAATAGGACCGGGTCTCGTGGTTACCAAATTTTTAAAAGAAATTGACAAATTATTCCCCAAAGTAGGTGCAATGTTTTGTGTGCTCAAGAGCAGCACGTGTGGGTTCTTGTTGATTCATTTACTGTCAGCAGGCTTTGTAATTTTATGAATAACAATTAATGTATAGTGGCATATCAGTATGGTTTTAATTTGTGTTTTGCTGATGACTAATGACATGAGCACTTTGCATAAGCCTTTTTGCTACCGTGTTTCCTCTGGTGAAGCACCGTGCTGCCTTCATTATCGAGTTGTGTTCTTTCTATGAGCAACACACATTTTTTGCTAGTATTATCCTGTGCTTTATTTCTCATTTTTGTTTTTCTAACTGTTTTAAAGACACTTCAGATTTCACAACTATCCATTGCTTCCTTTTCAATCTGCTGGAGTTTGTGTCCTGTTGAAGACATCTTTGTAAAAGTCAAGGTCGCTAAGATTTTCCTCCTATCTTTCCCTTTGAAATATAGTAATTCTCCTGTTTGCCTTTATGTCTATGCTCTGGTCTGGAGGAGTTCTTGTATTATGTGAGGTAAGGGTGGGAATCTTTAAGTTCTCGAGAGACTATGGAGTTATTTCAACACCTCAGTAAAGACTGAATTGCTGTGACGCTTCTGTCAGAGTCAAATAGAGCCAAGCAGATTGGTTCCCAGAGTGTGGCCTGTCACACTGACTCTGTCTACTTTATGGTCTCACCTCACTGTGGCAGTCTTAAACCATACAGGTTTTATAAATATGTAGCGGTTATTCCATGCCTGTATTGTAGTCTTGTAGTGTAGCAATAGAAGACTACATTTTATTTCCATTGCATTTTTATTCCTTCTCAATGCCATAAAGTACTTTGATCATATTCACCCTTGTCATCCTCTCTGATTCCTCCTTCACGCCCATCAAACCCCCTTTCATTTCTAACATATCCCCTTGCCACTTTTATGTCTACTTCTGTGACCCAATGTGTCTAATTGGGGAACCAATGTATCCATTCCAGACAACAGCAACAACAAAACAACTAAGAAGTTACAAAATGTCAGATGAAGGGCTGACTGAGCTTTTCACCTTGATTTCTGAAGGCTGTTTCTGGTGGCTACAGAGTTCAATGCTGAGAGCTCTGGAGACACTAAAGACGCCGTCCAGTATGCTCTGGCTGGCTTTGCTTCTAAACTTCTAACAGGGAAGCTACATTCCAACCCCTGCTCCTCCGTGTTTATTCCTTCTGTTGGTGTGGTGGATTGAATGAGAAAAGTCCCCCATAGGCTCGGGTGTTTGAAGACCTGGTCCCCAGTTGGTGGCGCTCTTTTGGAAGCTACGGAACCTTCAGGAGGTGCAGCCTTGCTGGTGGAAGGGCATCGCCTGCCTGCAGGAGGGGAGGCACCAACTGGTCTTTTTGTTTTTCTGGTCTATTACTGCTTCTTGTTCTATTTCTCTGCCTCCCGTGTGTGGGGGGAAACGTGACTTCTCTGTTTCCTGCGTGTGTTGAGGGGGGGGGGATGTGACCTGTTTCCTGTGTGTGTGTTGGGGGCATGTGACCTGTTTCCTGTGTGTGTTGGGGGGGAATGTGACCTGTTTCCTGTGTGTGTATTGGGGGTGATGTGACCTGCTTCCTGTGTGTGTGTTGGGGGAATGTGACCTGTTTCCTGTGTGCATGTTGGGGGTGATGTGACCTGTTTCCTGTGTGTGTGTTGGGGGGAATGTGACCTGTTTCCTGTGTGTGTTGGGGGGGGGATGTGACCTGTTTCCTGTGTGTGTGTTGGGGGGGGGGGAATGTGACCTGTTTCCTGTGTGTGTGTTGGGGTGATGTGACCTGTTTCCTGTGTGTGTGTTGGGGGCATGTGACCTGTTTCCTGTGTGTGTGTTGGGGGCATGTAACCTGTTTCCTGTGTGTGTTGGGGGGGAATGTGACCTGTTTCCTGTGTGTGTTGGGGGGGAATGTGACCTGTTTCCTGTGTGTGTTGGGGGGGGATGTGACCTGTTTCCTGTGTGTGTTGGGGGGGGATGTGACCTGTTTCCTGTGTGTGTGTTGGGGGTGATGTGACCTGTTTCCTGTGTGTGTTGGGGGGGGGAATGTGACCTGTTTCCTGTGTGTGTTGGGGGGGATGTGACCTGTTTCCTGTGTGTGTGTTGGGGGTGATGTGACCTGTTTCCTGTGTGTGTGTTGGGGGTGATGTGACCTGTTTCCTGTGTGTGTGTTGGGGGGGGAAATGTGACCTGTTTCCTGTGTGTGTGTTGGGGGTGATGTGACCTGTTTCCTGTGTGTGTGTTGGGGGTGATGTGACCTGTTTCCTGTGTGTGTGTGTTGGGGGCATGTGACCTGTTTCCTGTGTGTGTGTTGGGGGCATGTGACCTGTTTCCTGTGTGTGTGTTGGGGGCATGTGACCTGTTTCCTGTGTGTGTTGGGGGCATGTGACCTGTTTCCTGTGTGTGTGTTGGGGGCATGTGACCTGTTTCCTGTGTGTGTGTTGGGGTGATGTGACCTGTTTCCTGTGTGTGTGTTGGGGGGGATGTGACCTGTTTCCTGTGTGTGTGTTGGGGGGGGAATGTGACCTGTTTCCTGTGTGTGTTGGGGGGGGAATGTGACCTGTTTCCTGTGTGTGTTGGGGGGTGTGTGACCTGTTTCCTGTGTGTGTGTTGGGGGGGATGTGACCTGTTTCCTGTGTGTGTGTTGGGGGATGTGACCTGTTTCCTGTGTGTGTGTTGGGGTGATGTGACCTGTTTCCTGTGTGTGTTGGGGGTGATGTGACCTGTTTCCTGTGTGTGTGTTGGGGGGGGGATGTGACCTGTTTCCTGTGTGTGTTGGGGGGGGGGAATGTGACCTGTTTCCTGTGTGTGTTGGTGGGGGTGTGACCTGTTTCCTGTGTGTGTGTTGGGGGTGATGTGACCTGTTTCCTGTGTGTGTGTTGGGGGAATGTGACCTGTTTCCTGTGTGTGTGTTGGGGGCATGTGGCCTCTCTGCTTCCTAAGTGCCAGGCTCACCTGATGTGCATGCTGCCATACCATCCCCACCGTGACGAACTCTGAAACTCAGCCAAACCAAACTGCTTCCCCTTAATCTGCTTTCATCGGAGTATTTTATCGCAGCAACAGAAACCTAACTAATACAGCTAGTGTTGTATGGTTAATGTCGCTTGACAACTTGACTAGACCTGGAACCAACTAGATAAGCCACCGGGCCACCAGATGGGATTTATTTGAAGTGGGAAGACACACCCTAAGCGTGGCTGGCACCTTCCAGATGAAAAACTTTGCTCTTGACCACTTGCCTTTGTGGTGCTGGCAAGATCATCTGCTCTGTTCATTGTGCTGTGAATTCATCCCCAATGCTGTGGCCTTTCTCTGCTGACGTCAGAATGCAGCTTCCTTTGCTGTCCAAGGTGGACAGTGTTTCTGCAGGTGTCCTCCAGACCTGCAGCAGCAGACTGGACTTGCCGAGATAGCCAGTCTTCCCAGCCTGGGAAGACTAGCCACATCATGTGCGCAAATCTAATAAAGCCCATTATTATATTTCATTCTATATTTATGAGTATTTTGCCTATGTGCATGTCTATACACCACATTCAAGTAGAGGCTAGAAGGGGTCATCAGCCCCCTGGGACTGGATTTTTTGGGTGACTATGAGCCATGATATGCATGCTGGAAATGGAACCTGGGTCTTTTGGAAGAGCAGTCAGTGCTCTTAACCTCTGAGCCATGTCTCCAGTCCATATTTCAGTCTACCTGTTCTGTTCCTCTAGAACCCTGAATATATCTGGTTTTATGATTTTTTTAAAAAGAAATCATTGCTTTAACAACTTGATTATGACACAGTATACTGTGTGTGCTGGTATATTACACATGCATGTGTTTGGATACTTACTTGATTATGATGCAGTATACTGTGTGTGTTGGTATATTACACATGCGTGTGTTTGCTTACTTGTTGGACTTGAGGTTCCCTGAGCTTCTTGAATTTGTGAGTTTATAGTTTTCATCACATTTGGGGGAAAGTTAACTACCCTTTCTGCAAACATTTTGTGTATTTCTTCCCTTCGGTCAGAGAACTTGACGTCGTACAGAGTCACTGTTTTCTGTGTTACTCTGGTCCTGGCCTTGGCCCCTCCAGTGCTTCATGGTGGACATTCGCTATTGCTCTGTCCTGAAATTAGCTGGTATCTTCCTATGCACTGTGTCTGCTGTCGGTACTGACCAGCGTGTCTTCCTTCTCACCATGGTCATCGTCTCCAGAAGTTCGAGTCTTTCATTACCCACAAGCTCTCTTTGTTGTGGAACCTAACTCCATCCACTTTACGTCCTTGGCTTTCGGCTGCATCCCCTCTGTCTGTTGTTATCTCTGTGTAGGAGTTTTCTCATGGCTGCTTTTCAGACATTGTGATTTTTCTTTGTTTGGTGCTGGGTACCCTGTGCTCCTTCCAGAGATTTCTGCCCCTACCCATGACACCTGTATGGCTGTGGCTCCTTGTCTGAGACAATGCCCATTTCTGATGCTAAGGTGAAAGATCCAGTGTAAGGAAACCAGGTGGTTCTCATTCTCGGTGGCTTTCTGTCTGCCATGCTGCAGACACCCAGCAGGGGTTGTCAAATGAACTGACAAATGGATGATTGGACAAAAATTCAGATGCCCCTTGTTTTAGTTGCCCATTGTGTAACAAATTACTCCTAAATGTGATTGTTTAAGACAGCAGTGATCTATTATATTCCATAGTTGTGTGGCTTCATGGAGTTCATCTGTAAGCTCTTTTGCTGGTCCTACTAAGGTCTTGCAAGTAATGTAGCTGGAGAGTTTCTCTCCAGCTTCCACCAAGCCCCGGCAGTCCCATAGCCCACTTATAAAATAAACACACAGACACTTATATTATTTAAACTGCTCGGCCATTAGCTCAGGCCTACCATTGTCTAGCTCTTACTCTTATATTCAGCCCATTTCTGTTAATCTATATGTTGCCACGTGTTCCATGGCTTTACCTGCTGCCTTTATATCATGCTCCCTGGATGGCAGGCTGGCATCTCCTCCTTTCCGCCTTCCTGTTCTCTCAATTCTCCTCTCTGCTAGTCCCGCCTATACTTCCTGCCTGGCTACTGGCCAATCAGTGTTTTATTTATCAATCAATCATCCATAGCAAAGTGGTCTCCATGAGATGTGTCTACAATCATCTGGAGGCCAACTGGAATACTGAGGTGCTGAGTCCCCCTCTCCCTGTGACCCCAGGGTCTTTCTCTCCACAGGCTTTCTCCGGCACTGGTAGGCTACACCCTGCACTTACTCCGCAGTCTTCCCCAGACACTCTTATTTCAGGAAGAAGGAATTTGCAGAGGTAAGTTCTCTTGAGTCTGGACCTGCAATGGCTCAGCATTACTTCCCCAGTCTGCTGTTACTCATGCAGAAACAGGACCTACCCTAACTCAAGAGAGGCGTCCTGAGCACTGATTCTCCATGCAGGAATTTAAATGCATCTACTCTCTAAGGAGGTTCTGATGTTCTTTTCCTCTGACAGGCTTATTGAAGGACTTATCTGCCTTGGATGTAACTGGAACTCCAGTGGGAAGTCCAGGAGGGCTGCTGACCTCAAGGATCACCCTTACTCATCCTACACATATCCAGATAAAAGGCTTCCTGTCTGGAGACCCCAGCTCAACGTTTCAAACCAGTGTGATGTCACTTAGTAGTTTACATGGAGTTCTACAACCCTGGGCAATGATTCATGTGAGTCTAATTTCTTTTAGTCTACATTGCCCAAATCACTACATCAAGAACTCCTGGCATAAAGCCAGCTTTCCTTTCTTTCCTCCTCCTGGATTTCTCCGCTCTCCTTCTGCCTCTTCTCCTTATCTACCCCTTCTCTGTATCTGTCTCTCTCTCCCTCTCCTCTTTAACTGGGCTCACAAACTTGCTCTAAATCTAGAATAGTTTTTAATTTTTCCAAAAATGTCCTTTTCCTCTTCTTGACTAATGCATGCTTCTTAAATCCTAACACAACCTGAATGATTAGCCATTCTGTTAAAAATAAAAACAAAACTATAAATATAACTCTTTTAGGACCATAAAGGTCTTGGGGAAAGCACTTCCTTAGTTTTTTGGTAAGTGTTCATTTGCTGGAAGTACCCTCCACCCATGAAAAACCTGGGAAAGTTTATGTCTAACTCTATAACCAGGAGAGGATAGGTTTAAAGCCACCGAGCTCTGTTTTCACACCCCTCCCACCATCGCAGTTAAGAACTTGATGCTAAGCAGAACCCTGATGGTCCCAGGAGTTCTGCATCTTTGGTTCCATTTCCTCATCCCCGCCCTAGAAGATCATGGTTTCCTTAGACCTGGATGTTATGATGACCCCTACTCTCTTCCTTTCTCTCTCTGGGGTCACCAGAAGTTCAGCTGAACTGACTTGAAAAAAAAATACATTTCTAAGTTTTGGTTTTCACTGAGAAGAAAGACCTGGGCTTTCACACTGTCCCTCTATCCTCCAACTCCATGGGTCAGCCATAGACATGCGTGTTCCTGTTCCATGGAAAGCAAAAAGAAAACACACCTCTTCTCATGTAAATATCCATCAGTCAAGCCCTCTTCCCTGGGGATCAGACGATGATAAATTAGATCTGTATAAATACATGTTGCAAGCGCCCTCATATTCAGAGCCATTATAATAATTCGGCAAAGCCAGTATGAAAATGAGACAATAACATCAAGGAGAAAGGGTTAGGAAAGGGAGCCTGTTCTACTCTGGGGTCTAGACTGGCCTTCAGTTTGGTACCGTTAGTACCTGGACCTTATCTGTGTCCTTGGTAAACAGAGAAAACCCATTTTTAGCTACCTCCCCACTTTTGACCTCTTTTCCTGTGATCTAACACATTGCATATAACGCCTGATAGTTTCTGCTAGATAAGGCTTTGGGCTATTTTTTAAACTGAGCATTTAGGCTGATAAGAGTCATATTTTTTCCATCTGTATATTCAACATACTGCCAAAGGGGCTGGGTAGGAGATATGTTTTTGAACAAACAGAATACTAAATTGAGGCGATGGATCATAAGCTTAAACAAGGAAGCTCTGCCTTCACCATCCACTAAAAAAGGTCAGTAGACAGAGAGATGGAATGGCAAGGGAAAGTTTTAATAATGCAGTCATCAAAAAGCTCAGTGAAGCTTTTCTTCCCCCTCCTGGCCTAGCAAAGATAAAGTCCTCATCAGAGCACAGGAAATATGCCCAGTTCCATCTCGAACGGCGTGCGGTTCTGGGGATGGATCACAGCAGCCCTGGCTCTGATCTCCTAGAAATCCATCAAACTTGTCTCTCCAGGGCTTGGGCTTGAGTCATTACCCTAGGAGGAATGGTAAGGCACCCATGCGTTGGCCTTTTATGTGCTTGAAAAAATAGGCACTGCTTCATCTTCCCCAGCAAGCCAAGCCTTCCTCCAGCCCCAGGACCTTCCCCCTTGTTCCCTTGCCATGGTGGAGGCAGTGAGGTGGGACAGAGTGGCCTATAAGAAGTCCTCACTCCTTGATCGATGGCCTATGAAGAAGCGTGAGAGAGGCGTCAGTTCATCACATCTCACACCAAAGCCTTTGCAATGACATCATGGAAACTGGAACAGGATGGAAGTTCACCCAGGCTGGACAGACCCGTGAGTTTGTGGGAGATAAATCCTGTGTTTTGCCCTTCATGCCTTGCCCTTTTCAGATTGTCCCTGTAGTTTGGATGCCCCTCAAAGGTCCATGTGTCAGAAGCGTTATTCTCACATTGGCCCTATTGGAAATGGTAGAAAGCTTTGTGGGCAGGGCTTGTGAGAGGTTTTGGGTCATTGGGGACGTGCCCTTGAGGAAGACTATGAAGGCACTTCTGTCCTTCATGACTGGACTATCACACGAACAATTGTTCCTCCACATTCTCCTGGACAAGATGTGCTAACTTATCACAGGCCCTAGGCAGTGGGGCCAACTGATGTAGACTTAATCCTCCCAAGCTGTGGGCTAAGAAGAACCTCCCTCATTAGAAGTTGATTGTTTTAGTTACAGTAACAGAAAGCAGACTATTATGTTTTTCATTATCACTTCCATCACAAAGCTTGCCATTTTAAAGCCTGCCCATTTTCTCAGAAGTTAACATCATGATCAGTTGATTTAAAAAGCTAATTGAGCAATGGTGCCGAATGATGTTAATGGTGAATTACTTCTTGCAGTTTAGATGCTACTGTTGGAGAAATCTGTTGATCAAGTAAGTAATTCACTTTTTACTCATAGTAGTTCCCAGTCTTATAGTAGCTTAAATCCACATATTTGCACATTCAGGGTCTTGGGATATTGGCTTCTGGCTTGAGCCTAACTTGCCTCTCTGACTCTGTTGAATTTTTCAGACCTTCTCCAGTCTGTCTTAACTGGTTCTCAGCTTTATTTGATGTTTACTTAATATGGCATGCAAGATACTGGTCTTCAGTCCAAATTGCAACTTGACTTTATAAGCAGTGCTCTCAATAGCTGGACATGAATGTCTGTTTTTGAATCTTACCTTCGCTCCTGGTTCCCGGGAGGAAGATGGCATGATTCACACCTGTGCAGACATCTACAACAGTGTTTTCTCTTCCATTGGAAAATGCTTTACTGCTCTCCTTCTGGGGCTTTGGTGTAAATGATCACTAAAATACGACAGGTATTTTCCCCAGGACAGGTCTGTCAGCACTTAGAATCCATGCCGGCACACATCCCAAACATTAGCAAGAATCTGGGGCTGCTGAAGCAATTACCTATGAATTTTTGAGTTTCTCCTTGGCAAGGTCTGGTTCTTGCCTGGCTTCCCAGTGCTTAGTGGGAAGTACAACTCAATCACAGGTCACAGTCCAGCCTTACTAAGGACAGCTGCACCAAAGCCAGTGAAGAATGTAGATGTCTGCACTCATTGTTCTTTGAAGCTTGAGCATCCGATGAAACATATTCCCAAATGGTTGGTCGTAAAGACAAGACTACGATTTACAGTGCAATCCTTCTAGGGGTCAAAGTGAACCCCAATCGCCCTGCTTTTCTACGAAACATCCTGTAGGGTACTATTCAATCTGTTTAACATGTGACTTTAATTAACCTTCCAATTGGTGTGTGTGTGTGTGTGTGTGTACACATGTGGGTACATGCACCAACACTTAGTGTCTCTACCACTTTCCACCTTATTACTTTTGTTTCAGAGTCTCTCACTGAACTTGGGTTCACCATTTTTGTTACGCTGGTTGGCCAGCAAGCTCCAGGATCTTCCTCCCTCCCTGACTCGCAGCTCTGGGTTATAGACTTCTATCGTCATGGTAAGTTTTTATGTGGATTTTGGGGATTTGAACTCAGGTCCTCATGCTTGAGCTGCAAGCACTTTCTCCTGGAGCCATGTCCCCACCCTGGTCTTCCAGTTTTTTCCTACTTTTTTTCTATTCGTTGACTAACTTCTCCGCACCAGGGTTTGCTGTGCAGCCTCCACATGCCAGACACCATGCTGTGTGCTAAGCAAATTTGCTATCTTTGAGTCCAGCCACGCTTGAGGTCCAAGGGGCATTTTTACTCCTGGATCATCTCAAATGACTACAGGCCTTGGGAATTGTTCTTGGCTGTTCCATCTTCCGTTGTGACTCATTTTGCAGTAATTTTCTCTGGTCCTCCATGTAATTTTTCTGGGTTTTTGTATCTTGAGCCATCAGTGAGATTGTCTTCTTGAAGGCTGGGATTGCTTTTCTTCCAGGCTCTGCAGCTCAGAGCAGGTAGGTGTTCTGTGTGAGTGAGAAATCGGCCCCCAGAATCCCCCTGCCCTGTCTCCTCTGTCCCTAGCCATCTTTCCCCAAAGGCCCTCTAAGTACACTCTGGCTCTGAGGTCCATACTTAACACTCCTGCTGTCTGGAGCACCCTGATCTGGATTTACCTATAACACGAATCCTAATTGGTCTTAATAATAACCTGGAGATACTGGGGTAAATGCTGAAAAATCAGAGAGATGAAGGAACAAGCCACAGCCACCTCTTACCTCACCAACTCCTCAGCCCAAAGGACTGAGATCCTGTCTCTGCCCGCCTTATATTCCATTTCTCTGCCCAGCCATATCGTTTCCTGTCTCTACCTTCCTAATGCTGTTACTAAAGGCATGTGTGCCTCTCAAGAACTGGGAGCAAAGGCATGAGATCCTAAAATGCTGGGATTAAAGGTGTGTGCCACCACTGCCTGGCCTCTATGGCTAACTAGTGGCTAGCTTTGCTCCCTGATCTTCAGGCAAGCTTAATCTGTTAGAGCATATACAAAATATGACCACATTTACCATCTGGAATTCTCTGGTCTAGGTCCCCCGCATGCCCTCTCCTTTCACTTCCCTAAACCAATCAGCTAAAAGAAAAATCCAACTATGATGTCTCCACTCAGTTTCTTCCTGAGATATTTCTTTGACCATTTTTGTATGAAAGGCTACCACTCACTCTTCCAACTCCACCTCATGCTTTTCTCATGCTAACCACTGAACCTTTAGTAGTCTGCCATACCTCCCTACTGTAAGACCCTTGGCCTAGCAGAAGTTTCCTCTCTTGTTGATTTTGGTATCTGAATGTCCAAAGCCATGTCTGGTTCATGCAGATACTCCTACATTTTACTCTTAGTGAAAAGACATGCTTTTAACAGCTTTGCCCTGTGGATCCTTCTTAAGGGACTTTCACGGGAGGTTGTGGGAACCAGCCCCGGGACACAGGATCAACAGCACCGGTTCTGGAATCAGCTGTCCTGCTTGCTGCTGGTCTACCAGAAGTGACTTCTCTCAGCTTCAGGGAACTTTTGAGTTTCTCCTTTATCAGTTCTGAGCCCTACCTGGCCTCTGAATGTATGATGGAAATGTAACATGAACACAAGTTTTATAGACTAGTCTTATTAAGGATAGCTACACTAAAGCCAGTGAAGGAAAAATTTAAACACCTGTGCTGAGTGTCTTTAAACTTCCCAGTCCTATGCAACATATTCCAAACTGTCCTCCGCTGAGCATTTTGCAGTTGAGAAGTGTGAGGGGCAGCAGAGTCAGCTGGTGAGGCTCAGTGTTAGTTATCACAGAAAGGTGCATTGCTGTGGGAGGTTCTGTATGGCAAGTGTGTTGCTGATTGGTCAATAAAACACTGATTGGCCGTTGGCTAGGCAGGAAGTATAGGCGGGACAAGGAGGAGAAGAATTCTGGGAAGTGGAAGGCTGAGTCAGAGAGACACTGCCAGCCGCCATGATGCCAAACAGCCTGTGAAGATGCCGGTAAGCCACGAGCCACGTGGCAAGGTATAGATTTATAGAAATGGATTAATTTAAGCTGTAAAAACAGTTAGCAAGAAGCCTGCCACGGCCATACAGTTTGTAACCAATATAAGTCTCTGTGTTTACTTGGTCGGGTCTGAGTGGCTGTGGGACTGGCAGGTGAGAGAGATTTGCCCTGACTGTGGGTCAGGCAGGAAAACTCTAGCTACAGTGCATGATGGTGCTCTAGGGTCTACCTGTCAGCCAATGAGGTTGATGCTAGCTCTTCAACTTTTCCTACTATGTGAACATAAACTTGAGCACTTGAATGTCAGGGCCTGCTATCAACCTGCAATTTCAACCTGAATGAGGTGGGAGCTTTTAATACGAGCCTATGAGGTTTATCTCAGCAGCACTAATAATAAGCCTCAGAGCGATGAACTTGAACTTGGCTACACCTTTGCTTCAGACCCATCCTTCTGATCAATCCCAAGATCTTAGGCTTCAGAGCAGGATATAGCAGAGCCATCTTGGATTTGCACTGACTGGCTTTGATTTACATATGACATGAAGATAATGTTAAAAGTGATTTCATTGGATATTTAAGCAGCTTGGTTTTGGGGGAAGCTTCTGCTAGATTATTTTGTAACACGAATCTTTTTTTTTTTTTTCAGAGCTGAGGACTGAACCCAGGGCCTTGTGCTTGCTAGGCAAGTGCTCTACCACTGAGCTAAATCCCCAACCCGTAACACGAATCTTAAAAGGTCTTATTAAATAAAAACCTCAAAGCTGGATATTGGGGTGAAAAAATGAGAGATCAGAAAAGCAGAAAGAAGCCAACCATGTTCTTACCACTTGGATGTCCTCCGCCAAAGAGACCTACTTCCTGTATACCCACACCTATATGCCTTTCTGTTCTGCCATCTCATTTCCTCCCAGCTATATTACTTCCTCTTCCTGCCCAGCTCTGTCACTTCCTGTCTGTCTGTACAAACCTCCAGACCTCCATGGTTAACTAGTGTTGGAATTTAAGGTGTGTGCCACCACACTTGACTCTGTTCCCAGTGTGGTCTTGAACTCACAGAGATCCAGATGGATCTCTGCCTTCTGAGTGATAGGATTACAGGCATGTGCTACCATTGGCTGACTTCTATGTTTACTATAGTGGCTGTCTTTTTTCTCTGATCCTCAGATAAACTTTACTGGGGGACACAGATAAAATGTCACATGACTTTACATACATGGCTTGATTATTTAAAGTGCCCCTTGTTGAGTATTATGTATATGTATGTACATGTAGTGTATATGTAAGCAAGTATGAATGTGGGCAGGCATGCACTTGTGTGCTCATGTATGTGTATGTGGAGGAAAGAAGTCGCTGTTGGGTATCTTCCCACTCTCTCTCTCTCAACTGTGCCTTTTGTGACAGCATTTCTCATTGAGTTCAGAGGCGCCAATTGAGTAGACTGGCTGGCAAGTAAGCCCTGGCATCTTTCTACCGGGCACCCCAGTGCTAAGGTCACAGAGACTCATAACCACAACTGGCTTTTGCATGGGTCTGTCACTTTACTGGCTGAACGCTCTTCCTTGCCCACACAAAGTGGCTTCCTGTGCCATTTTGGAGGATGGGGAGGGAGATTTCACATCTATTGCTTCCTTGTGACTATTTGCTGTCTTGTCCCCAGGGTAAGTAGAAGCATGTGTCTTCCAACCCAATGTTACAGCTTTATTGGAACCCGAGAACACCCAGGACCAATGGCCAAGGAGCTTCCCACGCACATCCAGAACTAGTCATCAACCAGCCCGAAGCCGAAGCAGAACCAACGTGAGCCCTGCACACCTGCCCATCTCAAGAAGCGCCCTTCTCTTTAAACAGTAACTATTCTCATTATCTGAGCTCAGCATTTGACTAATCCTCATTACAACTCGAATGTGGTGTTATTGCCGGGCATGAGGATGGATTAAAAATAATTTGCCTTCAGTGATACAACGTTTTCTTTAAAGACTAATTTGACCTTGAGAAGAGGCACTGCTCTCACAGGTAATTTAGACAGTAGATTTGAAAAATCACCTCTGAATCCTAACCGGTGCTCTCTTTGGGAAAAGCCAAGGGAAGCTGAGAAATGATGTGTAGACTCTCTTCAATCATGTTTTCTCACAAGGCATATCCGATCACGGAGGGATGGAGCCTGTGGGAGAAGATCAAGTTTGGCAGGGTATGGAAAGAAAGAAAACGCCAGAGGAGTTTTACTTCTCTCATCAAGTAATGGTTAGGCCTTTTTCTACCATGTGACCTCCTGGCATTAAAATTCTGTTTTACAAGAAATTTAAATGAAAATGAAAGAAAACAACTGCCTATCAGTTTCCTGTGGGCACCTCACTTTTGATTGACAGCAACTTTGCTCTTTTCCAGACAATGACTGATCAGCTACGGCCATCATCTTGAGGAGAAAGGGTAAGCTGTAGCTAGAGTTTTCCTGACTGGCCCACAGTCAGGACAAATCTCTGACACCCGCCAGTCCCACAGCCACTCAGACCCAACCAAGTAAACACAGAGACTTATATTGGTTACAAACTGTATGGCCGTGGCAGGCTTCTTGCTAACTGTTCTTACAGCTTAAATTAATCCATTTCTATTAATCTATACCTTGCCATATGGCTCGTGGCTTACCGGCATCTTCACATGCGGCTTGTCATGGTGGTGGCTGGCAGTGTCTCCCCACCCAGCTTCCTGTTCTCTTCATTCTCCTCTCTGTTAGTCCCGCCTATACTTCCTGCCTGGCCACTGGCCAATCAGTGATTTATTTATTGACCAATCAGCAACACATTTGACATACAGACCATCCCACAGCAGTAAGCAACTGGAGTAAGAGGATGCGTAAACTCACTGTGAGGTCCTGGGATGAGGTGTCTGGACTTCTCTGTGACTCTCAACAGTTTGGGGCTTTTGATGACAGGTGAACAGGGACCAAGAGGATTCAGTGTGGCACGATCAACGTGCAGCTGTGAGCAGGTCAGCCTTGGGCCAGCTGCTATGTCTCTGGGTCTTCATTTCTTCATCTTGAAAATGGATGCTCTCCAGAAGTATTAGGCCCTCGGGTCAAGGACTGAGAAACAGAGCCTGGCCCTCTACCACTTCAGATTTCATGTCTCTGTACTTGGAGTCTCTGGGTCAGAGACCCTGGGAATTCAACAGGAGCTTGGGAGAATTCTAAGGCAGAGTCCAGAGGCATACATATTGCTTAGCTTCTGCATTCCCTGTTTTGTTTGGTTAGTTGGTTGGCTGGGGTTTGTTGTTGTTGGTTTATTTTTCCAAAATTGAAGTCTGGGTTGTAATTTTGAGGCCCACATATTGACAAACACTAACCTGTCCTGGTTCTAAGTTGCCAGCCACCATGACATATCTGAATTCAATTTCAAGTTGGACACAAGCAATTGAAACCTTTCCCCACTCACTCCATCCCTTTCTCTAAACAGGAGGATGTAGGGTCCTGCCTTGCCTGTCTCCAGTGAGGTGAGGATTCGTGGCACAGTTTCCAAGTCTTCATCAACTTCATTTTCTCCTGCCTGAGCCATCCCTGTGCCTAACCTACTTACTGTCAGCCTTTACATTTCTTTAATAGTCTGCTCTTTTTTTCTTTGCTTCATTCTCCCTCTGAAATTACCCATGCATGTGCTAAGTGAATGTTTAATAATTCTCAAGAAAGTAACTGTGTAGTAATTAAATACAGTCCACATCTGCTTCACCTGAAATGGTCTTGTCTGCCACCTTTGGGACACAAAGTATCCTTTGGTGAGGACACAAGCCTAAGATCTGGTGGGCAAGTCTGTGGAGTGTTCCATTGTCAAGACTGGGTGAAACCATAACCCAGCCAAACCATAGCCGTATTCTCCTCGATCCTCGGTTTTGTTCCCTGCCCAGGGCCAAGGGCTCCAGAAGGACAGCCTTGGGAAAGCTGCTTTCCGTCAGTGACAGGAGTGGGACTCAGACAGCAGCCACGGAACAATTAATCTTCCAAATGAGAACTCAATTACCAAACATGTGTTCCATGAGCAAGGCCCTCGTCTCATCAGCCAGAGCTGCGATTATATGAAAATTATATATATATATATATATATATATATATATATATATATATATATATGAATGGAATCTATATGTATTCCATTCATAATTATCTCCTTTTAATGCAGTCTCCCTGACGATGATGTATGCTGTAACTGTTGACTCCTCACAGTTGGAATTGTTAACATATTGTGAAGATTTGCACAGAATCATTCTTTCCCAAGCTGACTTTTGCTGTTAAAATTAGAAAGACCAATATGAGTCTGAACAGCATGAATAGGAAGAGTAGATGATCAATTCTTATGCCTGGAAGGGCGATTGCCTCCCTGGAGCCGGGATTTCTTGCTTTCACATTTTATAGCTTCTTGTGCTATTATAATAAAGACAATAAAGTGGAATGAAAGGAATTGAGGCTGATGGAATATTCTAGTATGAAATGATTCTGATTTTAATATTTTTCTACTTGTATTAACGGGTAAATTTGGTTATTAGAAACTTGACACAACTAAAGCACATTTAGTCGTCAAGTGGATCCGAAGTGAGATGTTCAGTTCTAGGGTCTGTGGGTTAGCTGTTCACTCAGAGGAGAGGAAATGGGTTGAAAATTAAAAGGAAAACCCAGACAGTAACCATCTATTTTTTCGAAATGTGTCACTGGAGTTGAGCAGAGATCTATGGAACTGAAAGACAAGGCAACAGCGTCTCTCCAGATGCCAATGAGTCCTTTGGTTTTTAATAGCAACTGGGATATCTGTTTTAACAGTCATCACTGGATAAAGAATACACTCTTGTCCCATTAGGAAAATAACAGCTCTCCATCCTGTTCCCCACCTCCTTTGAGACTCACAGTGGGTTTGTGCCCAGGACTGACTCCATGGACACTTTGTTCCAGGGAACTATGAAGTCGAACAGAAGTTACAGGTAAGTGTGCCTCCAGCTCCTCCTCCCAGGAAGATTCTGTAACCACGAGTCCTAGAATTAAGGCTCCAAGGTGTAGGTGAGAGATCCAAGGGAGTCTGCTTAAGGGTTATAAGTAATTTATTAGGAGATAAGTCAGAAAAGACAACTCACTGAACAGGACAGGCAAATCGTGGCAGGGTTCTGGAAGGCTGATGTCCTGTCCTGCACAGCTCCTGCTGCCTGAGTCAGTCCCACCATCCAAGGCCATGAGGGAGAGAAGAGCAGCGGCCTGGTTCATCTCAGGTCTTAAGGGTAGCCCCAAGGCCACGCCCCAGAGGCTAGTACTTCAAGGTCATAGGTAGGTAGAACATGTATCCACTACACAAGGCTGCTCTTTTCCTTCTCCATGGCCACAGGAGGATTCTATGACTCCATGATGACCTTCCCTTACTCTGCTGAATGAACCTGGCCTGAGAGGAGTCCACTGGATCTGACATCTGCAGGCCAAAAGTCTGCCTTCACAAAGTCCCCAAGGCCATTCTGAAATGTCAACCCTTTCCTGGCTTTGACTCATAAGCAGAGATCTGTTACACATCAGCAAAGAACTATCTATCCCACATGCCTCAAAGGGACACTTTAAAACTTAAGCATTTCACTGTGACCCAGCACTAATGAGAACAGGAATGTTATAGGAAGAGAGAATAGTGCCTTATACATATGAAATATATATTCACATATGTGAAATTAACATGTAATGTGAAAAGTTCTATCATCCCAAACCAGACCACCCAGACAGAAAGCATGCCTCCTACACTGAGGGGTGGAAGAGACACTTCTAGTTACTGTGTCAGCCTTCCTTCCAGACTGTTTGCGAGCATCAGATCCTTTTCTTTCTCTTTACTATGGGTATTTTGCAAATACAACATGAGGATTTGCTTAACACCCACGTCTCCATTAATATTTATTTTCACAGAGTCTGGTTTCAGTGCCTGGAGCTCTTTGTGTCAAAGGATCCTAGAATCCTAGTGACAGTCATTCTCTTAGGATGACTTTCTGTATTGTACATCAGAGGGAATTATTTTAAAATGCATCTAGTAGCTCAAGGAAACACTTTCCAAGTTAGCATAACCTAGTTACAAACATTTGTTTCTGTGTTTCATTGGCAGCCACAGGGGTTCAGGATTTAAGGGAATTAGAGAAGTGAAGGTCTAGAACATTCTTAAACGAGCCCAGCTCAGGTTTGCTATGAGATTGGAGTGTAAGTCAGCCTTGCTTAAGCTCTTCTCCCAGGTGGGATATTGATCAGTAGCTGCATCCATGGTTTTACTTGATGTCCTGACTGTTCCGATGGATTAAATGTATTTCAAACAGAAGACGATGGGTTTTTAAATATGCAGAACAGAGCAGGAAGTCCATATGGCACGGAATAAAGACACACACACTTCTGAAAACTTAAAAGGCTGTCATCCGCTGAGCCTGCCCATAATAGCCACTCTGAAACATAATTGCCACCCATGTGTCCTTGATGAAATGTACATCACACTGCCCAGGAAATTGGCTCAAACTGCAACAAGAAAGATTTAGATTTGCTGAGGCAGTACTTCCTGCTGAGCAGCTCTGGGATACAAGTGTGAGGGGCTGGGGTGTGCTCTGGGCTAGACTTCTGACTTCTCTTTGGCCTTGAACTTCTCTCTGAGTGTAAAGTAGAGGAGTTCTTACTGTCTTTGGCATCCTTGGACATGTGGGACTCTGCATTTTTAGGAGTTTGGTGGCTTCCGACCTCACTTGCCATTTGTAAATTTCCACAACAGTCCAGTGGTAGATTGTGATGGGGTCATCAGATGGGCCAGCCATACGTAACCCAGCTACCTCAGACCACAGGCTAGTCAGAGAAAAGGAGGTAGGCACAGAGACCCACTCAGTAAAAGATCCCACCCATGGATTGGACAGTGTCAAAGTTGGGAAGTAGGCAGGGAGCAAAGAATGGCCAGGGCAGTGAGAGAGGTGGGTGAGGGTCATACAGAACTCAAACCTCCCCACATCACGTTACAAGGCCACGGCTCAGGAGACACTTACATACGAGCACCTGCCAGGCTGCACCCATGTGCTTACCCAGTGACTGGAGCACCAGGGGAACCCATACTGTCAGGAGGTAAAACTTTTCATTCTTGGATGCTTTCTGAATCTTTTGAAACTATTTCAGCCCACAGTACTCTTGTACCCACAGCCAGTTCTGAACACCACTAATATTGCCAAGAAAACCATTAAGAGATCTTGGACACATATGCAGGCAGAACAGATATTGATGACCTTGGATGCTGCAGAGGCCCTGTCTGGGTCTAGGTGACTTCTGACTGTAGATCACTTTCATCTGACCCTGGGAGCAATGCCACTGCACTTGAAGCTCCTGGTGCCAGAGAAGAGGACCTGGACCAGGAAGGAGAGGCCACCATTTGCCCTTGGAGGTGTGGAGCCGTCACAGATGTCCACCCCCACACATCAACCAAGGTAGTCATGCAGCCTCTTGTATTGGATGTTTCTGTGGCCTTCTCAGTGCTTCCGACATGAAAGGAGCTGGGGTAGGCCTGGGTTGACCTCTTGTCCAGGTCATGCACTGAAGGCCAATGGGACCTGGCCACCTCCCACCAGCCGGGCACTAAGTCTCATGGTGCCACCTCTTGTCTGCCTGGGTCCCTGTGAAGAGCTCAGGTGCTCTTTGGACATCATGGAAAATGCCTCTGAGCTGTTTCTTATGCAGTCCTGCTGCAGATGCCATATATGAGAGAGAATTATAAGCAATCCTTTCTGTGCATTCTGGGTTATTTTGCCTATTTGGGGTAATAATTCTCATTATACTTTGTGGTCCTTTTTAATAAAAATGACATTCCCCTTATCTTTAAAGGTTGAAATCTCAGGCTAATGTATGACCCACACTCTCCTTGGAGAGTTATAAAAATTAGATTATATAACCTCACATTTCCCACTAATGAACATGGTGATGCTCCGGCCCAATGAGAGGGAGACAAGCGATGGGAATTTATGCTTTAATAACCCTGCTTAGATTGGTGTGTGTGGCTGCGGGCAGCAAGCTTCCGATGCGTACAGCAGGCACTGCGGCTCTCCTGGCCGGCAGGGCAGTATTTTTTATGGCAGTAAATCTCTCTCCCGGGTGAGGGCTTCTTACAGTGTACTGGGAGAGAGCTGTGGCAATGGCTTAGTGTGTGACTAGGGCTTTCCCATCATCCAGAAAAACGCCACCTGGTGCTGATGTGCTTGGGTCTTCTGTGGAAATGTTGCTCTGGCACTGGTTTGTACCAGCATGGTGCCGATTGCCCAAAGTGTGCTTCCCCCCGTTTATCCCCCTCGATCTTCTGTAAGGTAGGCACTGCATCTCCGTTCTGTTTTTATGGTCTTCTAGAGGGTGGAGACCAAGTCTCCCTCTCAGTATCCCTACTGGCTGCTGTGGTTCACTGCACGTGTTTTCTCTGTGGCTCCATCGTCAATGACAAAGTTGGGATATTTATCTATACGTCAATTTTTCTGAGTCACAGTGTTCAAACATCTGTTCAAACATTATTCTAGAAGGTGCTTCTGTGAAGGTGTTCTTTGCATGGCATTAGCTTTGGGTAAAGCATATACCCTCCTTGGTGTGCATGCTTCACATCTACTCAGCTGAAGCTCTTCCTAGAAAAAGTACTTCCTCAAGCAAGAAAGAATCCTGCTAGCAGGTGGCCTTTGACCCGCAACTGTATAAGATCTTATCACACATCTAATGCTCCCATCCCTCACCCCAAGCCCAGTGAGGATTCTAGTGATGAACACGTCGTGATACCAGAACACGGGTTTAAAATGATGGTCTTGTGCCATTTGCTCTTCACCACAGCCCCCGCAGCCAAGGGGCTGCTGCCTGCAACCCCATTTGACAGACAAGAACAACAGAAGCTGGGAAGTGTCTGGCCCAGTGTCACTGAGCTAAGGTCTGACCTAGGTCATAATTCTATCCTGGTCTGTGACTCCAGAGCGTGAGTGAATATCGGATTGGCGTGCGATGCTTGGTGTCTGGCGGCAGGAATGGCTGTGAAGGAGTGGAGCCCAGTATAGACATCTGTCAGCGGGGGATTTAGGAGAGCAGAACCATTGAAGAGCAATTGGGGGTGGCGCCTAGTGAGGGCTGGTTTACTCCACCCTCCATCTGGTATCCCAAGTAGCCACTTGCTAAGGACAACTCATAGCTCTCCTCTGCCCCGACCCATGCCTGCACTGCACGGTAAACACACTCCAAGTTTAATTCCACCCCTGTCTTCCATGTGGCTCTTCCTGTTGGAATGCTGTGCCCCTGAGAAGAGAGGCCAGTGGCGACAGATGGTGCTTGAGAGGAGCACCTGCAGAGTGCAAAACACTCTCTTTGATACTGCTGATCATGAACAGCACGTTTCCATCCCACTAATTGCATGAGAGATGTCTGGAATGTGTGACGGGTGGCGTCCCTTGCCCTCTGCAGTCTCTGCCCAGCCTATTTGGCAGGTCCTCTGCCTGAGGTTTAGTTGATACAAGTCTATGGTTGCAAGGTTAAATGTGAGTCAACGGCCCTGGCACATCAGGGACTCAAGGCCGCTACAAGCTTTGCCAATCCACCCCTAACTCTCCACACTACCCTGTGTGCATTCTATTTCCAGAAGATTCTGGACCAGCATGAGAGCTAGTTTTGTTCACTTGAAGAGGCTGTTAAGTCCTTGAAACATATCCAAGAAAAGAAGGCCCCAGGGTTGCTCCTCCCACCGTTCACTCTGTACTAAGGCCAGCAGGGGTGAGGTGTGCAGCCCACCACCCCCACCCCTGGAGCCCCAGTTTCTGTATGGCCCCACTCTCCCTTGTCCTTGCATTCACCCATTTTATATCCGTGCTCACCACCAGCCAGATCAAAGAGCTGTTGTGTTACACACTACTTCACACTTGGAAGCTGACAGCCTCCATGGGTCTGTGGGTTTGCTGTTTTTGTTTTAACAAAGCTTACCCATGGAGTTAGTCATAGAGCAGCTTAGCCTCACTGCTCCAGGTTGGCCTCAGCTGAAATGACCAAGCTCTTTGTCCGTCCCCCACACCATCAGACAGCAGAGCTCATGTGCATGGCAATGTCAGAAGTGCTGGAGGACCCTGATAGCCAGGGCTAAGAACTGGTCCCGTGGGTAGGTCACATCCACTGTGATCAATGGCTAACGAAGGTCAAAGGTCAGCCCCGAGTCACAAGTAGGGAAGTAGATGACATCTGGATGGAGGAACTGCAAAATCACTTTGCAGGGGACCCATGATAGGAGAGGCATGGAATTTGGGGGCATTTTTAAAGGTAATCTATTCTACCAAGCCTCATTCTGGCCTTTGAACTGCACTCTTAGCCTTCACAGTTCAGAACGGACAAGTGTTCTCCACCTGTTCTCCAAAGGTGGAATTTCACATTTCTCTGTGCCTCAGCCTACCTTAAGAGGCCACTGATTATGCCAGGCTCAGTTGCCACACTCCAGCTATCTGTGTCAGGCTCAGTTGCCACACTTCAGCTGGGCTGGAGTGGTCTAGAGTTACTGAAGTTCTACCTCAGACAAGGTAGATGATGAGAACTGACACACAAGACTGACCTCTGACTTCCACTTCTGTGTATCGCACACACACACACACACACACACACACACACACACACAGGTAAAAACAAAAATAAACAGTATGACTCCATTTAGATTTTGTATTTGCCCCTTTCTAGTTGTGGGCAAGTTAATTTATCTCTCTATATCTCGATTTTCTGATGCTTGATAGGATAGAAAGAGTACCTGAGAGCTGTGTGGCGCACAGCAGGGGCTCAAGACACAGGAAAGGGGAGTTACCGAGGTAGGTCTATGAGGAGAAAGCGTATTTCCCCAAGGAATCTTTAAATCTAACCATGCATCACATTCATTTGAAATCTATTTTAACTGCTCACGAGACAGGATGTGCTGACAAGACATAGACCTGTCCACTGGAACTTCTTCCAGTGGGAGAGTCAGATGTCTTAAGTGGATCCTGTGTGATCAGACTTCTCCCCTTGACGTGTTTCCTCTAGGACCATGTGCTTAGACCAGGGAAGGGAGCCTTTTGCTATCTTGCTAGTCATCTCATGGTGATTGTTCCCTGGGGATTATGTGGTCCTGCTATGACCTAATGACTATCCCACTCATGTACCCCAGGCCAAGTATATATAGGTGCCAAACAGCCTGAGCAAATCCTTAAGTGCTGGATGGTGATACAAGTTCTATCCCAGAGGCTGGAGATTAGGCTTTGTTTTAGCCCACCTCTGGGCTCCTGCAATCTGCCCAAGTGCATGGGGCATCTCTTGTTTCTTGAGCACACCACATGCCAATCTTTGGACCTTTGCATGAGCTGTTCTTCCTTCCTGAAGTGTTTTCCACCTAGATTTTATTATCACATGGGTCTCAGCTTAAACACTACCGTCTCAAGGAAACCTGAAGTAGCTCTTGGCTTCTCTGACACAGCACCCTATTTTAATATTCTACATAGCACTTATAAGTTCAATCTCCTCCTTTTAATGAATGTATCCTTTGATCATTTCTCTGTACCTTCCCTCCCATAAGAATGTTAGTTCTAAGACTATTAAGTTCACTGCTTGTTTCCAGTGCCCAGAACTTGTTGAGCATAGGAGGTGCTCAGTAAGTATCATTTGGGTGGGTGAGTGGGTAGTTGAATGGGTAGATGGATGGGTGGGTAGGTGGATGGATGGGTGGGTGGTGGATGAATGGATGAGTGGGTGGATGGATGGGTGAGTAGAAGGGTGGATGGATGGTTAGAAGGAGGAAAGAATGGATAGATACAGTGGGGTGATTTTTTTAAACAAGGGCAAGTGATAGACCCTTGTTTTTAAAACTAGGCACAAGATGACTAGTTGTTTATCATTTGAAAAAATAATCACTCTTGAGCTAGAGGTGTAGATGGATGGTAAGGCACTTGCCTAGCATGCACAAGGCCCTGGATTTAAAAGATCACTGACTGCAAGATTCTGACTAGTTTTACTGTCAAATGACGCACTTATCTGTAGGAACTAAAGCATACACATGCTATTCCATAAAAATAGTGCCTGAGGATTATTGCTACATTTGCTTGTCTCCCTGTTGCCATACCCTGGCTGGGCTTCCATCATAATGGAGCTCCACATGGATAGAAAAGGCTTTCTCCAGAGCCAGCAGCTACATTCCCCCAAGCAGAGGAGAGGGTAGGAGGTTTGTTCCACTTTGTCCTATAATATTTGAAGTGCTAGCAGGAGATAGATCAGTCCACTATAAACATTGTTGGGCCACTTGTGAAAGAAACTTCCATGGAAAGCAGTAGGACAGTCATTGAGAGTAATCCAGGGTCTCTTCCTTGACTAATATCTCTGCAGGGAAAGGATGGGGGAGACATGCTTGCTTTACTCTCCTTTGTCCTGCTGTTGAACCAGAGCCCATGGGGGCAGGGGGAGAAGGAATGGGCCACACCCCTTCACCATGGACTGTGGAACCCTAGTAGATATTAACAATCGTGCCCAGGGTTTGAAAGCTTTGCTTGAGGTTACTTACCTAAAGCTACTTACCTCTCACTACAGAAAAATAGTGTCATCTCACCCCAAACCTGGTTTCCCAGGGACTTTGAAGCAGTCTAAATAACACGAAAGGTACCAACAAAAAAGCATGTCGAGTTTCTGTTCTAACAAGCAAAGTGAAAACCAAAGGTGACCATTAGAATAGCATTAAAACGTAAAGCCTAACAAACATTTCTCACTCTATCAAAGAACTCAGGTAAAATTAGCTCCCACAGAGAGGTTGAGTTTTCAGGTCAGGTTGGTCACAGGAGGTCTTGGAGGGCAGAACTAACTGATGTGAACTTACCAGGGTTGCACTGACCCAGATCTGGAATAATTCCTGGGAAGTTTGCTCCAGGCTTGGCAGAACAGAATACTCATTACTTTAGAACCATCAAGAGCCCAGCTGTGCTGCTTTAATGTGAAAATGGTCAGAGAGCAAAAGTCCAGAAAGACCGTGCTAGCCCTCAGAACTTACGCCTGTGCCTTCTAGTCCTCTCTACTGGGCCAGCATCAGCCGCACAGGTGTGGGCTCCGAGACTTTGTAACAAAAGAATTTTTTCTTTTTCTTTTCTAACAAAGACAATCTTTTACTACTATTTTTTCCTAAGTAATTTTTTTTTGCTTTACCCCATTAATATCTTCCCTTTGATTTCACCTGTTCTCATCTTTATAACTATTTTTTTATTCATTGACAATTGCATAAATGTATACAATGTTTTTGGTCATTTTCATAGACATCCTGTTAACATCTCTCATCTTCTTCCCCTTCCTGTTCAACCACTTCTTGCCAGCAAACCTCTTTAGTTTCATGGTGTGTGTGTGTGTGTGTGTGTGTGTGTGTGTCCCTGAGTTTAATTAGGGTTGCTGATGTGTTTCCCCATCAATCATGAATTGTCAATAGCTTCTCAAGGGGGTGGAGCATCATGAGCCCCTCCCCTGTCCATGATGGAATGCTGATGGGCTCATTTTGTGTGGGTAACCACAGCTGCTGTCAGTTTGTGAGTTCAAAGCCCGTGTCATACCCAGAAGACAGTGCTTCCCAGCACTCCTCCCTACTCTCTGGTTCCTACGTTCTTCTCACCCACTCTTCTGTGATGTTCTCTGAACCTTAGAAGGATTGATAATGGGTATCCTTTAAAGGCTGAGCACTCACATTGGACTTTCAGAAGAGAACAGAAGCATGTGTGTGAAGTTTTAAAATAATTACTAGACAAGAACACACCATTACCATCCAGTGAGACCCTCACCTATGCTATGTGTCTCCACCTGTCAGCATCCCTCAGTGTGGTAGTTTGAATGTAACTGGCCCCATAAACTCATAGGGAGTGGCACTATTAGGAGGTGTGATTTGTTGGAATAGGTGTGGCCTTGTAGGAGGAAGTTTGTCACTGTGGGGTGGGCTTTGAGGTCTTCTTTGCTCAATTTCACTCAGTGTGACACTCAGTTCACTCCCTGTTGTCTGCAGATCAAGATGTGTAACTCTCAGCTCCTTCTCCAGCACCATGTCTGCCTGCACACTGCCATGTCCCACCATGAAGGTAATGGGCGAAACCTCTGAATTGTTAGCTCCACCAATTAAATGTTTCCTTTATAAGAGTTGCCGTGGTCCTGGTATCTCTTCATGGCAATAGAAACCCTACCTAAGACTGTAGCAAGAATCTTAATAGATCTTATTAATAAAAACAAACCTGGAGCCAGTTATTGGGGTGAATGCTGGAAGATCAGAGAAGCAGAACAAGCCATAGCTACCTCACCTTGCCAAATCCTCAGCTGATTCTGTTTCCTCAGACTGGAAGCCTCTGAGTCCTCATCCAGAATGAATCTCAGCTGAACTGCTGCTCAAAAGCCTAAAAGCTTAACCAGTCTCTAGTTCCTGGTCCTCACACCTTATATACCTTTCTTCTTTCTGCCATCACTTCCTGGGATTAAAGGCTCACTTCTTGAGATTAAAGGCGTGAGTCACCATGACTGGCTGTTTCTAGTGTGGCTTTAAACTCACAGAGATCCAAATGGATCTCTGCCTCCCAAGTGATAGGATTAAAGGCATGTGTGCCACCATTTTCTGGCCTCTATATCTAGTGGTTGTTCTGTTCTCTGACCCCAGATAAGTTTATTAGGGTACACAATATTTTGGGGAACACAATACCACCACATAAGACATTCAGTTTCTCCACTCAAAATGCTTGTATCCACTATGCTTGGAATTCCTTCACCTATGTGTGTTGAACCATTGTATCCATGGCTCATGCCTGGCATGTGCATTGCTTGGGAACTTCCTTTTTTCAATTGGTGATGTTTTTTAAGATTCTTCTCTGCAGAAGCATGTAGCTGTAGCTCTTTCATTTTCACTTTGATACAAGTTTCCATTGTTTTAGTGTGTGAAAATTACTGTTCACTCAATTGCTGAGGGTATCTGGGTTGTTCCAAATTTTAATGTTTCTAGTTTGTCTCCTTCCTTCCTTCCTTCCTTCCTTCCTCCCTCCCTCCCTCCCTCCCTCCCTCCCTCTCTCTCTCCCTCTCTTCCTTCCTTTCTCTAATATTACTGCTATTATTATTATTATTATTATTATTATTATTATTATTTTGGTTTTTCTTTTGCTCCCATGGACAAGGCTGCTGGGCATACTATTTTCTGTGTGTCTTAGATATTCTTTTACAAGGTTTCTCTGAGGTAGTGAATTAGTTCACTTTTATTGTAACAAAGTAACAGACAAAAGCAACTGTGGAAGGAAGGGTTTATTTTGGCTCACGGTTTTGTGGGACAGTCAAGGTGTGAGGCAGCTGGTCACACTGCATCCACCGGCAGGAAGGCAGAGAGGATACATTGCATCCACCGGCAGGAAGGCAGAGAGGTCACATTGCATCCACAGGCAGGAAGGCAGAGAGGTCACATTGCATCCACAGGCAGGAAGGCAGAGAAGGGTAGATACCAATTCTCAGATTTTCTTCTCCTTTAATTTAGTTAGGGACCCTAGCCAAATAGTGTTACCCACCGTCAGGGTGAGTATTTCCACCTCAATTAAGCCAACTAGAAACTCCTTCCCAGACAAGTTCAGTCCCATTTGTCAAGTTGGAAACCAATGTTAATCATCACATCTATGGTATTCAACAGAAGTCTACATAAATAATCTAAATTTTTCTAGTAAAGTATAAATATGAAATCAATTTAATAACACTTAGTAACCTAATATATCTAAAACATTATGATGTCAACATGTAGCCTATACATAAATTATTAATGAGTTAGTTTACATCATCTTTTCCCAGTATGGTGTCTTTGAAATCCAGTGAATGGTTTATGTTGCGCACATTGCAATTTATACTCCCACATTTCAGTGGTTCATTTGCTGGTGGCTGCTGAATTTGGATTGCATTGCCTTAAAGTAGACAAGATAAACTTACCAACTCATGGTATATACACATTCAGTTTAACTAGATAATCCCAAATTATTTTCCAAAAGTTGCATTTCCTCCATCAGTTTTTTATTTATTTATGCATTTACTAGCATTACATGAGTATGTGCATGCTGTGTGTGGTGGGTGTATACACCAAGGCATGCATGTGGACATTAGAGTGAGGGTGTCCACCAAGGCATGCACGAAGACATCAGAATTGGGGTATATACCAAGGCATGCATGTGCATGTCAGGGTGTGAATACACCATGGCAAACATATGAAGACTAGGGGTATATATGCCATGGTATGCATATGGAGATCAGAGGGCAACTTTATGGAATCATGCCTCTTCTCCACTCTTATATAGGTTCTGGGGTCCAGCACAGGTCTCCTGGCTTGTCCAGCAGGCACATTTACCACTAAGTCATCTTGCTGGTCTGGTGTGTTCCCAATGGACCAAATCTGTCTTGAGGCTTGGAGTTATCAGAGCTGCTTGTCTATCTGGTGGTTATAAAAGTACATCACTGGGATTTCAGTATTAATGTCTGATTATTAATGTAGATCGTCTAATATCTTTATGGACTACAGCTGTGGTAGTTTTCCCTCAGTTTTCTGTTGGGTTCTTTTTATTACCTATTTGTAGAAGTTCTTTTCATAGTCTGTAAGCCATTTCTCGCAATTATATCTAATGTAATTATCTGCCATTCTGTAACTTCTTTTCTTACTTTATAATTTTTAAAACGCTCTCATGGAGATCTCCATTTACACTGCACAATTCGATGATTGTAGCATATTCTTTAAGCTGTGTGGCCATCATCACAGTTACTTGTTGAACATTTTACGCCCCACCCCCACCCCCCAAATGCGGTACCGTCAGCAATCACTACTCATTTCTTCAATGATCATTCTTAACTACCACCCTGAAAGGACACACTATCTGGAAAATTGCTCATCATCCTCTCAGGATGGCAGTTCTTGTAGATCTGACTGGTGTCAGTTTCTTGCTCCAATGCAGCATTTTTTTTCTATCCATCTTCTTGGATTCATTATTGTCAAATATTTTATATTTATGTATGATGTTGCTCTAAAAATAAAATAAGCATATTGTTTCATACAATTGCACTTTAAATTAGTCAAGAGAAAAGTGGAAAAAAAGGATGCAGTTGTACTGTCTTCTATGGTTTTCTGGGAAACTGATTCCAGACCTTTCGATAGATGGAAGGTAGATACACAGATGTCCATATTCAAACCCCTTACATAAAATGATGTAGTATTTTTACAAGACCTATACACATTCTCTCATTTTAAATGATCTCTAGATTACTTATAATACCCAACACAGTATGAATGTTACATAAATAATTTTATGCTGTATTTTTAAATAATAATGACAGGATAAAGGCTTTATATGTTCAGCATGGACACATTTTTTTCAAATGTTTTTTATCCAAACACAGAATGTTCTGCAGATGCAGAATGCCAGACACATCTAAACAATGACTCACTTTCATTTGGAAGGATTTGACTGACTGGCTGAACTTCCCTTTCAGTGTGGCTCTTATTACACTTACCTTTCGGGATGGTTAATCCTTCATTGTCAGCGTGACTGGACTTAGAGTCATTTGGGAGACACAGCTCTGCTGTCTGTCAGGGCATTTCCAGGGAGCAGGCACACCCCAAATGCACACACCCACAAGCTGAATGCACACATCATCCTTCCTTACATGCTAGCTGCAGGAGCGCTGTGACCAGCCGCCTCACACTCTTGCTCCCAGCTTCCCCTACAAACTACCAGCCTGAACAAACCTTTTCCCTCAAGGTGCCTTTCTCAGACATTTTGTCATAAGAAAAGAAACAAACACACTTTAAAAAAACAAAAAACCTTTACTTGTAAAAATATTTTATATTTCTATAGATTGTATCCTCAACACAATTATATACATGCTGTTTTTTTTTGACAGTGCATTTTAATTCAGTCAAGGGGAGAAAGAAGAAAATATACATTAATCTGCTTTGTGTAATTACACATAAAATTACCAGCTCTCTTAATTTTTTTTCCACAGAGAATCAAATTACCATCTGGGATCCTAAAGAACTACTTTTAACATTTTCTGTAAGGCAGCTTGACTGGCAACATATTATTTCAGTTTTTGTTTATCTGGGATGCCTTTTGTGCCTCCATTTTCATAAGCTAATTTTATTCAATATAAAATCTTGGGTTGACAACTCTTTTTTTTTAATGTTTCTGTGTTTTGAGTACATCATACCACAGACTTCTGACCTCCATCGTTCTTGCTGAGAAGTCAGCAGACCATCGTTTGGAACGCCTTCATAGCACAATGATTATTCTCATCTTCCTGCTTCCGTGGCTTTTCTCTCTCGGCGTGTGGTTCAGCATCTTTTCTGTGGTATGCCTCTGAAGCTGTTTACATTCATCATACTTGGAGCCGACACCTTCTTGGATGTGTACGCTCATGTTTTTCATCAGACTTGTTATTCCTCTGCCCCTACGCTATTAGATGCTCCTTGGTAGAGTCTCCCAGTCACGCACGGTGGGTCCCACTGCTGTCAGCACTGCTCTGGGCTTGGGGATAACCAACCCAACCGAATTCACATTCCCTGCAGAGACAGTCCCTGAGGGAGTGTTTTTCACGTCTCTCCCCCTTTTTCTGAGCACTCGAGCCCATATTCTCCACTGCGTCTTGCCGGGTCCTCAGTTGCCTTTCGCCACAACCTTCACGTGTTCGGGAAGCTCCCTCAGCTGTGGCTTCTCCACGTGCTCCAGATGAAGTCAGTTCTACTGGAGACTGGTGAGGGGGTGTCTTTGAGGTCTGTTTCACCTCCCAGGCAAAATCCACAAACTACAACTGTGAAGCCGGACATTGTTTTGCTGAGAAGCAGCTCTGCTTTTAGGGGCTGAGCACTAAGTGGCAGATAGAGCAAGTCGACTTGGGGTCTCTAGACTTGTCACCCCTAGCACAGAGCTACGTCGTGTGCAAGGGTGACAGGGGCCTCCTTAGCAGCCCGTCCCACTCACTGTTCTATGGCTGTGAAGAGGCATCCTGACCAAGGTGACTTAAGAAGAGCTCTGTCTGAGCGTGCCTTATTCTTGTTCTCGCAATGTATTTTCACTTTGTATAAAATTCCATGTTTATTGGGAGCTTCCTTAGAGTTCCCGAGGGTGAGTGCATGCCAGCAGGCATGCGCTGGAGCAGCAGCTAAGATCACACATCTGATCCACAAGTTGGAGGCAGAGAGAGAAAGACTGGGCCTGGTGTGGGCTTTTGAAACCTCAAAGCCCAATCCCAGGGACAACCTCTTCCAACAAGGTCCCATCTCCTTATCCGTCCCCACACAGTTCCACCAACTAAGGACCAAGCATTCAAACATCCCAGCCCATGGGAACCATTCTCATGCAAATTACCACAAAGCCTCAATCCTCTGAGTTGGGGTACTCAGTACACTGACTATTGTTACTGATTTCTGAGTTAACTACATTATGAAGAGAACATAATTTATGTTAATAGGTCTTTGGATATATACATGTACATTCACACTCCAACAGGAAGATTTGTCTGGGATAAACATAAAACTAGATTGATATTAAGATGAGGTGTAAATTGATGCTGCCCCAGGAACCAGTGTCTCTTATCCTATTTATGGCCGAGCATATGGTGAAATTCTTAAATGTTTCACATGTATTTGGAAGGGGTAAACATCATGCATTTGTCTGGTGCAGCATTTCCCACATTAGCTTTCTTCAAATAAAACTCTGGAATTTAACTGTGGGCATGATTATGAGGAAGATCATTCTGGAAATGGGTGTTCACATTTAAACACGGTTATTTTTCAGAGCTCTCCTGCATCTCAGACCTTCTTCCATGTGGGTCCCTTTCCTTCTGCCTCTACTCCATGCTTGAAAAAATTTTTAGTGAAGGGTTGCCATTGAAAAAACTCAGTTTTGGTCTGTCTGAGCGTGCCTTATTCTTGTTCTTGCAATGTATTTTCACTTTGTATAAAATTCCATGTTGACAGCATTTTTCTCCCAGCATACTGAAAATGCCATTCTCATCTCTCCATTTCCATTCTTGATGCTGACAAACTGACTACTTTTTTTTTTCCGGAGTGGTCTGTCTTTTTTCTCTGGATGGTTCTTTCTTTCCATTTTCAGTAAACTTCTCAACTTAGGAAATTTCAAATATATATAGTATATGGATATATTTGAATAGTGTATAGAATCCTAATGTGCCCTGGCTTTTAAAATATTTATTATTAGACCAGTTGGCAAAAGTGCTAGCATTTAAAAGGAAGGAAAGTAAGCTGGTGAGATGGCTCAGCTGTTAAGAGTACTCACTTGCCACCAAGACTGAAGACCTAAATTCTATTCTTAGAGCCCACATAATAAAAAGAGAAATGACTCCCAAAAGTTGTCCTCTGACCTCCACATTCATGTTGTAACATATGCCTGCACACATGGGCGAGCATGCACAGACACAAGAGAAAGAAAGAAAGAAAGAAAGAAAGAAAGAAAGAAAGAAAGAAAGAAAGAAAGAAAGAAAGAAAGAAAGGAAAGAAAGGATATATTTATTCTCTCCATTTAGTGTATTAATGTTTTACGTGTGTGGTCATATGGATTGGATTCTTTTATTCATTCCAATATTATTTTTGCCTCACTTGCAATGTGGAGCTCTGCAGAGAGCATGGCTTCTTCATCTCAGCATGCTGATGTCATCCTTTATCGATCAGGGCAGCCCTAGGAATGGATCATGAGCCTCTGTGAACTCTGTCTGCCAGGTATCAGCATATTCCAAACAGCAATGATATCCAAACATCTACCAAGATGTTGCCAAATGTCCCAAAATTGCCCCAGCCAAGAGCCACTGATTCAGACCTCTGTCAAACCTTTCGTCCACCCTCCCTGCTTCTCAATATTTCTCCAAATACAAGTGCCTGAAGTCCTCGGTGTCTCTGGACTACAGATTGGATATTTTCTTTACTTCCCTCTCCAGCTGCACCTGCTTGGTCATCTGTGATGTCTCTTTGACCTGCTGGTATTTAATCTTATCTTTTGTTTCTATAATTTCATGTTCTGCCTACACTAATTTCAGGATTTTAAGTCATAGTTGATATTTCTTTTTGCCCATTTTTCTAAGGGATCCTTAAAGTCCCTTGTTCTGGGAGTTGTATGTGACGATTCTTCTTTGTTGGGCTGAATGGTACCCTTCAGAGAGGGTTTGCTGATGCCTGGACTCACCACTAATCCAAGACCACTAGAATTGTTGTTTGAGGACAGATCATAAGAATTCAGGCTGCACCCCAAGTGGAGACCATAGGGTCAGTACAGATTCTCAGGGACTCTCTTCTTCTGTCCTTTGGTTCTGGGGCTCAAAGGCAGCACATTTGTTGGTGGTCCCATTGGTGGTAAGGGGGTGGTGGAGTCGTTTCTCATTCTCCCTACAGTGAGGGATTCTGGTTCCATTAATAAAGGTCTGTTCTTGGACTCCTTCCTCCTAAGTGGACCTGTCCTTTGTCTCTGGTGCCGCATGAGCCTGGGGAAATCCAGGCTCCATCAATAGCCGTGGTTCTGCCAATGCCCCGGGATGAAAGCTGCTCCATTTTCTGCCTGCTTCTTGGGTTTACATCTTCACTTCATTTTTCCGCCCCAGTGTTCCTTATTTTCTCGCCAGCTCCTCAGAGCACTTCAGAGGGTGTTCACAATGTTTTGCCAGCATTTTAAGCTATTTTCAGTGGGAAAACTGGTCGAGGTGCCTAGTTTTTTATTTTGTTGGCAGTAGATATGGAGTTCCATTTTTTTCCCCTTCCCTAGTTACAAACCAATTAGTTTACCGGGCATGCCATTTAAAACTACCTTTTCATCCTGACTACATGACCAGCCTGAGTTTCTTAGGTCACTGTTTTATAGAAGTTACAGATGGAAAAATAAACCAGAAACACTTTTAAATTGCGATTTTCACAGACCTTTCCTTCGCCTTTGACTCTCTGGCAGGAACCAATTATAGGCCAATATGTGTGACCTTAAAGCAGTCTCCTGGTTATTGAGTCTTGCACGGGGATGTCCCTGAGTGAATCACTGTCTCAGCACAAATGGCCACTGCTCTGATGAATTTGTAATTTCCACCATGGAAGAAACAGTTTCTGACACACCCACACCCTTCTAATGCATCCTTAAGTTATTGCATGCTACCTCGCAATGAGCCTGGAGTGTGCCCACCTGCAAGGCAGAAGAGAAAGATCTGCTAAGAAAACCGTTTGCAATTACAATGATAATGATGAGCATAATGAGTGTGATAATGACAGCGTGTTTATGCTGGACCATTGGCCATACTTAGGATTTACCTGGAACCATCAATCCAGATGATCTCATCTAATTAATCTCCTGAAAATTGGCCCTGGTATTTAATTATTGCCAGAATCAAAACTCATTAATAACTTCTTCATAGCTAATAAACCATTCAGCACCTCACCTCATTCAGTACTCCTGGCATTAATTTTGGCAACTAGCTTATGCCAGTGGGACTATTGGCATTGTGGGCCCTTCGAAGGCATGTTTTTAATTGAGATAGAAGGTTCATTTTCATCCTGTAAAAATGCCTTAAGATAAAATATATATACATATATGCTGTATGATGGAAAACTTGAAGGTATAGAAAGAACCCTGTCTGCTTTAAGGAAATTTTGACTCAGCACTAGGTCTTGAGGTCACCTCTAAGTGGAGATAGAGTGGCTTCTGCATTTATGTTCACAGCCCAGGCCATGTAGTCCATCCATTCTGGTACGTAAGTGACTTTTAAATATTTTGTAAAGCAATCTAAAACCCTCCAAAAGCCTGGCAAATTGCACACTCTTTGCCCTGAAAACACGAGAATTATCACATCCGATACTCTTTTTGTATGTTAACTGCACATAAAGACATTCTCATTTCTAAAACACAAACAGCAAGACCTGAAGCTAGCTAGCATCTCTGCATTTTAATCTTCAGACTTCATAAAATTTCATGAATGGTCCAAGTTTAGTACCACATTTGCATTTCTATCATCCTGTTTAGTATCTCCCCCTCCAAGTCTTTCCCCAAATCTTATGATCCTGATTTCTTCTGAAAATTATGTGTTCTAGTTTCCTTTCTGTTGTTGTGATAAAACACTTTGACCAAAACAATTCTAAGAGGAAAGAGTTTATTTCGCTTACACTTCCAGGTCACAACCCATCACTGAAGCAAGTTAGGTTAAGAACTCAAGCAGGAACATGATACAGAAACCATGGAGGGGCACTGTTTCATGCCTTGCTTAGCCACCTGCTTAGCCTCAATGGAGACCTCCTTCTCAGGTGACTCTGGGGTGTATCAAGTTGACGTTTAAAATTAACTCAGGCAAGAGAGCAGATAATTTGTAGAACCTGTAGTATTTGAGGCTTGTCTGATGTTTTGATTTTATGGAGGTTAGCATGTCTAGCAAGAATGTCACAGAAGTGAGTAGAGTCCTTTCCAGACCTCCTAAGAAGGTGTTACACGATGCTGACTGCCTCATGTTGATGATGTTGACGTTAATCACTAGGTTAAGAAATCTGTCAAGCTTCTCTACTATAAAATTACTCTCCTCACCCCTGCCTGACAGTGATTAAGTATTAACCCAAGGTGACAGTCTTTGAGACTATGTAAATAACCTATTCCTCTTCAACCTTTCAATTTATTCATTTATTACTCTCAATATTATAGCCCATGGTTTCCTATTTTATCACTATTAATTTTCTCACTCAGATTTTCTCAAATGCCCTTTCATTTGACATGCTCCCATGATACTTCTGAGTATCTCCTCACTTTTATCACCACAATAGATTCATCTTTATCCTCAGTCCTAGAACCAGCCCTTCGTCAGGGTCTCCAGTTTCTCTGCACCAGGAAGGGCATTTCAGAAACAAGGTCAAAAACAGCAGGTGTTCATTGCTGTTGGGACATAGCTGTCCTCTGGTTTTCTCACAACAGAGATTGGCTTTCCGTGCCTGTCCCTCTTGTATCTGATCAGTGAACAGATACATCTTTATAAACAGAGTTTGATGTTCTTTTGTTGTATGAACTGATTGCTCAACACTAAACATTTAAAATGAATAGATAAGCAAAGAGAAATCACCCATGGTGCCATTAGGGGAAAGAACCACTGTTGATATTGTCCCGTTCCTGGGGGTTGAGAGCCATGCTGAGTCCTGTCCTGAGAGTCAGACCCATCAGTACCTAGCTGGTGTATCAGTCAGAGGTGATGCCCTTAGCTGTACTTAGCAGAACATTTGCTACACACACACACACACACACACACACACACACACACACACACACACACACACACACACACAGAGTCAGTCAGTGCTCAACAAAGCCGAGCTTTTAGTGTTTGTTTATACCATGTAAAATGAAGTCAATGGCTGTTGTAATGTAGTACATAGTGAATTCTTATACCCTTGAACCAAGCTTTTGAATGACCTCAGCCAGAGAGGGAGTCACCCCACCACAGGGAGTCTCACTCTGGAGTCTGGGCCCTGGGCCATCTCAGCTTCTCTCTCTGTTTGGAAACATGTTTTCCTGAGATAGTTGCCAGTTTCCACCCCATTATTCTTGCTTCTATGTTGGCACAACTTTGTGTTCAAGTCATTTATCAGATTTCCCTCCCAGATGGGGAAAATTCTAGACAAACGTAATGAGGTAAAGGCCAGATGACACTACTCCTGCCAAGAATAAGAAGACAACCCCGTTATGAAGAACACAGACGGGGGCCTTTGCCAGCTTCAGCTCGGCCTTTCTCCTGATCTTGGCAAACCCGGGGAAACAGCCATTCAGACGGTGTTGGAGGGGCAGAGATACCTGGCCCTTGTTGTGTTAGTAAGTCTCTTGACAGGGAGTTCAGAAGATCTGCAAACGTACATGGATGTGTGCGATGGTTACTGGGTAAGGAAGTGGCTAATGAAATATTTCCTGGGCAAATTATCCAATTGGATGAGGTGTTGGGTAGGTCACAGGACATCTTTGTCAATTTTTTTTTCTGCCAGATTTTCTCTCTCTCTCTGTATACTTAGTCCATCTTGGTGGGACCTCGGTATCACGGCTCCTTTTCACCTGTTCTTATATTTGCACAGCCTGTGTGTCCTTACAGGAGCCGTGACCTCAAGCTGGGGTGGGCTTTTAAATGTGTGGGAATGGCTCAGCCGTGTTGTAAATTAGCAGAGTACCATCTGTCCAGGTCACTCTGTGTAGCTGAAGCAATTCAACTTCTCACTTCATTTTAAAGATGGATCATGATCTCCCCTGTGCCATCCCAGACAGAGAGGAAGAACACAGGGTTTGGAATTTCACAAAATAATGTTACCTTGGCAGTGCAGTACATGAATTAGATTTGTATATGAAATGGAGATACAACTGTGTCTTCCTCATTGACCATTCTGAGGTGTCAATGAGATAATATTCAGAAGGCTTTGCCAGTGCCTGGCATCTGCCTGGTGCTTAGCAAGGAGAGCTGAGATATTAATGGGAATCCCAGGAACAAGAGTCTTCTCTGTCCTGTAGACACAGCCATGGTGGGTTGTTTACAGGACTGGACATAGGTATTTACTGACCTCACATAGTACTCGGTGTGGAACAGTTACCAGGGTCTTCTTCAGTCTCATTCAGAAACTGGCGACTTGCAACAGCTTTCTAAGAGAATGAGTTATCTGGCCATGGGTAATTCTAAAATAAATACTGAATTTCTTATCTCTCTGCCTCCTAGCTTATCTTCTGACCCCTAGCTATCCTTTCCCACCAAACCCTGAGCCAGGAGGCAACATTCAACTTGATCTCACCCTCACCTGATTCAGTTCTGCAAGCATCTCTGGTCTTCACTTTTACCTATGCCCCTTTCCTCGTTTGCTCTGGGTCCCCCGTTTTCAGCCATTTTATCAAATGACAGCATGACCCAATCATCCAAACATACATGAGAAGCAGGTATGGAGTAGGAGTTTAAGAACCCACTCAACCCTTCATTTTAGCACAGACTCTGGGGCACACCAGTGTGTTTCCCAGGCTCTGGGGAGACTCCTGAAAGCTGCCACCCTGGACAACTTGTGCTTTGGACTCCTGCTCTACACAGTGTGAAGAGTTTTCAAGGTCAGCGCTCTGGTATGCATTTCCCCTTCCTAAACATGCTTGCTGCTTGGCACCTGCCTAAGAGAACACACACATCTTGGTGTTATCGTCAGCTGGCTATATAACTGAGTAAGTTGCTTAATTCCTCTGTAACTCAGTTTCCACATCCGTAAAATGGGTTATAGTGAGGTTGACACTGACTGTGTGTATAAAATATTCAGCTCTATGCCTGGTACCTGTGAGGAAACACGTGTTAGGTTATTATATGTTCTTTATACACATCACACTTTTCTTACTGGGTTATTAAATTAGTCTAAAAGTTTTATAGTCTTGTGTTTCATACAGGACCTGAGACATGTTGAGAGTCTTGGCTCCTATATAATTCCGTAGAACTGAGACTTGGGATTTCCAGACAAGTATTCCTTTTATGACTTTTGTATCTCAGCTCTGTCAAAACAATGCTAGGTGAATGCAGATGTTTAGGCACCAATCAGAACTATGGAACTAACGTTTATGGATGAGGGAGGGCACTGAACACCGAATTTTAACACAGTCCTCCGGAGAGCCTCTTGTGTCATGCAGAGAACTCCTTGAGGGTGTAAGCACTCCTCTCCCCATTTCTGATGCTGCCCCAGGAGCCCACGGCTCCAGCCCAGCCTCGAGGTGGTAATTCTTCGGTTCTATTCCCATCAATTCATTTCATCCACGTTCACTTTTATTTCAAAAGCCTCATCCTGCCCCATGCTATAGTACAGTCATGCCAGAAATAGTGACTTCAGCCCCAAATCCACCCCCAACACCCAGCAGGACTCTTAGAGAACTGGGGTCATGTGATTAAACAGCTCACTGTGACCAACAAAAGCTCTTCATGTTTTGTCCGTTCTCTCTCATGGCCAAGGTTTGTTTGGGTTCCATATCAGCAACTAATTAACTGTCTGCCATTCTTTTGTATTTCCCCCCATAGTAGGCCACATTTAAGTTGTGGAACAGGCCATCCATACAGCGTGTGCCACAATTACTGTTTTGCAATTTCACACCAGCAAAAATTTATTAAAACTTCACGACTCATTAATAGTAAGTGATCATAACCGCTTAATAGAAAAGGAAACTGTGCTAATGATGGCAGCTTTGATGAACGTGTTTGACCTTAAGTCATGAAGCCGAGTGAAATTAATATCGCCAAGTGTTGAACATAAGGTTATTTACAGTGCACATCACTTCAATCATCGTAAAAGCAAATAAATGTGTTTTGAGTTTGACTAGATCTGAAAGCCTTTTAAGTCTTCATAACGGATTAAGGGAGCGTTAATGAACTCCTTCACAATGACAATTAAGTGACAGGGTGGCATCAGAAGGAAATGGCTCTTTTCTGTGGAATGCTGGAGCCAAGCCGTTCATTCTCTGCGTAAATGTGCAGACGCACTTTGAGGGTAGAAGCTGTCACTTGGGATGTGCTGGTAGCAATTTGGTAATCTTATAAGGACAGCAAAAGCTTTTATGAGACCTCAGATCCTAGCAAAATCTTAATCCCATTTACTGTGTGTGTCTGTGTGTTCACACATACGCATGTGCACATGCAGGAGTGTATGTTTGCAGGCATATGGAGCCCAGTTGTGGGGGGAGGCCAACTTTCCCTATTGTTCCTCTGGAAGCTGATGATATTTATTTTGTTTTCAGACTGAGTCTCTTACTGACCTGAAGTTCACCACGTGAGGCTGAGTTGACTGAACTGTAAGCTCCAGGGGTCCACCTTGCCACCACCATGTGCTGAAATAAGGGTGTGCTACCACCACACCAAGCTTTTTAAATGTGAGCTCTGCGGCTCAAACTCAGGTCCTTGGGCTTGCAAGGAAAGTGCTTTGCTGATGAGTCGTTTCCCCAGGCTTCAATCCCATTCATAAAAACTGTCTTTATCTCCAGTTTTCATGAGCTCTGTTGTATGCATCCAAAATACATCCAATAGTATGGACTCCCTAGTGGGAGTGTGGCCTTCTACTACATCCAAGAAGTCGGAATTCTCCTAGCCCAGAACACAGAGAAGTGCATCTTGCTTCTGTTCCCATGCAGGCAGGAGTGTCTGTCATGTGATAGACCCGCCCACCTTACGATACCTCAACAGAGAAGTCAAGAGCCTGAGGAAACTAGGCTCAACTCGTCTTGCAAGAATGAGTTACTACACATCCATACTCCTACTAGGCATGTGGTCTGGTGTTTGCCCCTTTGACAACAAGTAAACTGAGATTAGGAAAAAAAACAAGCAACTTTGTGTCTAGAGTCTGTCTGTATACTGGGGACACCCAGCAGCTTTTCCTTTCTTCAGTGGGAGGTGATGTTTCAAGCCTTGCTGGGAAGGGAAGTCTCAAGGCCAGCCTGAGACCTGTGGTAGCTCATCCTCACCTCCAGACATGCAGTCAAATCAGCTCTCCTTCTATACACCTGCACTGTCCCACCTGCTCCGTGGGCACCCTAGACCATCAGCTCTCCTATCTGTCTGCACTGTCCCACCTGCTCTGTGGGCACCCTAGACCATCAGCTCTCCTTCTACACACCTGCACTGCCCCACCTGCTCTATGGACATCCCAGACCATCAGCTCTCCTTCTACACACCTGCACTGCCCCACCTGCTCTGTGGGCATCCCAGACCATCAGCTCTCCTTCTATATGGCTGCACTGCCCCACCTGCTCTGTGAGTGCCCCAGATGCTCTTTCTGCATGGACTATGGCCACAACCCCATTCTTTGCATTGCCAATTGCAGGCCATACTCTGCCTCACATCTTGGTCTCCAACCCCAGTAACTTTGCACAGTCATGTTGTCTGGACTGCTTTCTGTGGTTGATATATTGTGCACCCCAATAAACTTATCTGGGGTCAGAGAACAGAATAGCCACTAGATAGACATAGAAGCCAGGCATGGTGGCACACACCTTTAATCCCGGGACCTGAGATCTCATGTCTTGCTTGGGAAAGACACACGCCTTCAATCCCAGGAAGTGATGGCAGGAAGCAAAAAGGTATATAAGGCATGAGGACCAGGAACTAGAGCCTTTTTAGGCTTTTAGGCTTTTAGCAGCAGTTCAGCTGAGATCCATTTGGATGAGGACTCAGAGGCTTTCAGTCTGAGGAAACAGGATCGGCTGAGAAGTTGGCAAGGTGAGGTTAGCTGTGGCTTGTTCTGTTTCTCTGATCTTTCAGCATTCACCCCAATACCTCGCTCTCAAGATTTTTATTAATAAAACCGTTTAAGATTCATGTTCCAGCTTTCTTCAGTACATCATGCCCACTCCCACCTTGGCCTTGTTGTGCCTGGCTTAAGTTGTTCTTTCCTACTTCAAGAGTCTTTTTAAAAAACAGACAAACAACAAAACCACTTGGATTTTAAAATGTGAGAACACTCTCAGAGACTTCCTCTGGTCACCCAGATGACAACCACACACAGGTCCACCCCATGAATGTGTTACAGTGTCTACAACATAAACTGATTGCCTGTGTCATCACACTTCATCCTCAGAACCAAACGGATAAGGCACCAGTGATGTAAGTGCCATTATCATCCATTGTTTCATGGATGTTATCTTTTGAAAAATGACACTTGTCACTGTCACATTTTCTTACTTAGGTGCAATCATAAACACTCTCCCATGACTGTTTAGGTTCAATGAGAAGACCGACCTGTCTCTACTACTCTTGATGGTACCCAGCACCTAGAAGGAGGCCCAGAACAGGGCAGGATCAGTGTCTGCCAGGAAGGCTGGAGAATGGTGAGGAGGGACAATGATGTCTGTTACGGCCTGAAGGTTGAAGGAGAGAGCTGAGTCTTCCTTGGGAGGCTGGGTCTATTGGAAGATAGATGAGATGGTCCATGAGAGAGGCTGCTGTTTTTCATGGGTTTAAGTGGCCACTGGAGCTGGGAGCTAGGGGGTAAATGAGCTCTGAGCTGGGATCGGGGAGGGCGAGGTGTCAATGAACTCTCCAGAAGGGACAGGGCAGAAGAGGGCAGAGAACAGGGAGGCTGTCCCTGTGAAGGCACACAAGCAAATCTGAGTCAGCCCTCATTAAAATGTCACCAACAAACTGAGCATCAAAAGGACCGTGTTTTACTCTCAGCAAACCAAATTAAGAAGAAAAAAGAAAGAAAGAAAGAAAGAAAGAAAGAAAGAAAGAAAGAAAGAAAGAAAGAAAGAAAGAAAGAAAATAACCCAGTCACATATGCTGGCTTTCCGTAGACCCTGAGATCACCAATATAATTCCACAGGTTTCCTCAAGGATCTAATCCTGGACAAGTAGCATGACTTACCAGAGCCAAGATAACCTGAGGTCCAGCACAGACCTGAGGTCAGCCAGGCTTCCTGCACGGAAGCCTGGGGCTCCCTTTCACTCATGAGACTTTGCCAGGTTACTTAACCTGAGTCTGTTTCCTCATCAGCAAAGCTGAGACAGCAACATCTGCCTCCAGGGGGCTACAGGGAGTACCTGCATTTGTGTAAGCCATTAGTGGAAGAGGGCACCCTGGAGAGAACGTTTGGCTCTAACTGGGAAAAGATGAAGGCCAATCAGGGACCAAAATGGAAGTGGGATCCATGGTGGGATCTGTGGGCAGAGCTGGGGATCTAGACAGCACCTGGTCAATGGGACTGGATGGCTGTGTGCTAGGTTTGCTGGTGGAGGGAAACTGGTGTGGGGACACCTTGCGCAGACAAGGGGCCCATCAGGAGGTAGCGCATTCAGAGCTGCTCCAGCCCTACGTGTGGGTTTGTAACATTAGGACATTTTAGTGCCTGGCGAGGAGGCCACCACCCCAGCCCGCTGCTGCTTTTGTCCATCTACCAGACTTGTGAGAAACAGCTATCACGTAAAGCCATTGCTGGCAGCCCTGGCTGTGTATCTGAAAATGGCAATCTCTTAAACTATAGTAGAGGCTATTTCAAAGAATACTTAATATTCTGTAAAAATTGCCTTTAAAACTCACTGAGTATATTCAAGTATGTAGATGTGCTCTGTAGAAGTAGATAGTGCACTGTGCATTAAAATACCTTGCAATATCTGTGTTGGAAGAGGTCACTAAAGTAAGTCGGGAAATCAAAGGAGATCCTGGTATTAAGGGGAGGGCTGAGAGATACCGGGCTGTAGGAACCCTCTGCTACTGACCCACAAAGGTGTGCACAGCATCACACTGGCTGGTAGGAGGAGTCAGAAACAGCATGGGTGTAAAGATGTGCAAACTCAATCCCTTCTCACTTAGGGAGACATCACTTAAGAGTCCCAGAAGGGAAGTGTATTGGAAAAGGGAATCACAAATCAGCTGTATCAGGCTGTGTCTTTCCCCTTATGATACTAGGTAGTCATGACTGAATGCCACAGCCAGGATCCTCTTTCAACGGAAGGAGAAACCAGCTGAGGTGAGGGCTGTGTGCACATCATATCCGTTACCTTTTCTTATCTGGTTTAAATTTTCTTCTTGGCTTGGATAATTGTTTTTTGGAGCTCCTCAGCTAGAGTCAAATCCTTGTACAACTGCCAATAAAACTCAATTTCCATCACCATTGGTGATTGTGGCTCCTGCATCTCTGCCAGAGACCTACACACCACAGGCGACCCAGAGATGGGTGCTTTCGTAGGGAGGTGGAAGCCCTGACAGGTGGGGCCTAGTGGGGAGTCCGAAGTCTTTGGAGGCATGCCCCTGAAGGGGACTATGGACCCAGCCCTTTCCCCCTCCTCTCTTCATGGCCTGGATAAGGTAGACAGTTTTGCCAAGATTTGCTGCAATGTTATTACCAGTCATGGGCTTCCAAAGCCATGAGCCCAAATAAACACCAATCAATCAATTAATCAGTCAGTCAGTCAGTCATCAATCAATCCAGCACTCTCTTTCTCTCTCACATTCTTTTCCTTGTGTGTGTGTATGTATGTATATATGTATGTATAGGTATAGATGATATCGATATGTTCACTTGTGTGAATGCACACATGTAGGGGTCAGGTCAAATTTGGGTGTCATTCCTGAGACCCCCATCTACCTTGTCTTTTTCAATTAATTTTATTTGAGAAGAGTCTCTCATTGGGACTTGGGGCTCACCAGTTTGGCTAGGCTGACTGTGCAGCTAGCCCCTAGAATCTGCACCTTGGTGTCTCTCCCTCCCAAGCACTGGGACTGCAAGTGTATCCCACCACCCTCGGCATTTTCATGTGGGTTCTGGGACCTAACTAGGGTCCTCATGCTTTCAAGGGACCATCTCCTCGGCCCAACCTTGTCTCTTCAACTTTTGAATTGTGAGAATTCCATACACGTATACTGCGGGGCAGGCTCACATCTGCTCTCCATTTTATTCACTGTGTTTTTCACTAAGTATGTGCCAGGGGGCATGTCCGCCATGTTGCATGTGGAGACAGAGGACTTCTTTCTTCTTAAGATGACTTCTCCCTGGGGTTTGCTACAGTAATGTGAAGCCAACACACTCCTTGATCCTGATCTGCACACTTAGGATGTCCCAGTATCGAGGCAATGAGGCAGAGAGAACTGCCCTGACTGTGGTGGGCCTTCTCAAAGGGAAGCAATGCTGCCCCTTTCAAAATTGTCCAAATGTGAAGTGGGATTGAGCAAGAGAGCTAATGCTAGTGCCAGGCAGGGACAAAGGACTTCCCTAGACCAGCACCTTGTCAGGGGCTACAGCCTAGTCTGCCTCACCTCCCCCGTGTGTCAGTGAGGGTAGGAAAGCCAAGTGGTGGAAGTGGGGGCAGGGCTGTAGGGGCATCTGGGACGGGCCTAGGAGCTGAGCCTTGCACTCGTAGGTTAATGGGCCAGCTGTTTTAATGGGTGCAGTGTGTGGGCAAAGCGGCTCTTTAAAAACATTTAAGCCGACTTTTGTCACTTTGTTTAAATGCATACATTGCAGCTACTTTAATTGGTTCCATGTCTGGAATGAGGGACAGAAAGGGAAGTGTGGCTCTCGGGGGAGCGGTCCTGGCACTTGGATGACTTGTCATATTTCTTTTTTAATCTGCTATTCTTTTCCTCCAGGCAAGGGAGGTGATCTAATTATCTCTCGAGACAAGCTCATGCTACAGTCTACCAACTTGGGCTGTTCTCAAGATGTAGCCCCAAGCGTGGGTGGAGGAGGATGCAATGTGACTGTGTGGAGATACAGTGTGTTTTCATGACCTTTCCTGCTCAGCTGTCAGGGGACTGCCTCCCCACAAGGCCTGAGTCCAAGGCTACCACAGTTCACCTGGGGGCTGGCCTTGAACAAAAGTGAAAAAGAATTCACACCCCTCCTTGGTAGTGTGACTTTGCACCAACCCCTAGCCTTCTCTGAGCCCCATTTCTTCCACTGGCAAATGAAAATGGATTCTATCTTGAAGCTGTGGTCACACTGAGAGCTAACATGATTGTGGGCATGCAGCCTATCCATCTTGTGCGTGGTGCATGCAAACTCTTGATAGCCAGCAGATGCTGCTCGGGAGCCCCTCAGGAAAGTGTCTTCAGGGCCCTTTACATCCTGGCAAGAGCTGACCCTACCTCCCTTGGGCTGGGAAAGCCCTGCCTGGGGCCGACTCACCCTGAGTCTCCAGTCACTGGGTGAGGGATTATTTTATAACTCTGCCATGCTCACAGCACACAGCAGGTGCCTGGAGGTGCTGCTTTCCAAAATTGAGGCAATTAATCTTGCAGAAGGTGCTATAGGGATGCTGCTAGTTGCTTCCTGGAATGTGTGGGGGCTTTCTTGGCTGCAGTAGGGAACGTTAGCCCTGAGAGAGCTCTGAGGCAGAGGGTTGTCACCTCTTCTCTCCATAAAGTAGGGCTGAGATAGTCACAGGCATGATACAACCTGAGTTTTCTCTGGTTCTTATTCTCAAAACAGAAGTACTAAAAATCTGTGGACATAGTCTGAAGTATCTAGGTATGCCTATCTGTCATCTACTGATAGCTAGCACTGTGTCTATCATCTATTTATGATCTATCAGTAGCTCCTTTTCTTCTATTTCTTTCTACCTATCATTTTTCTATTATATTACCATCTATCCGTTGATCATCTGTTCACATCTATCTCATACAGATATGAGTATTTATAATCTATTGTAATCTCTTGCCTGTTTATCAGCTATCACCTGTGATATATATATGTATCTGTCATCTATCATCACTCTTTAAATTTAGACTAATAAGACCATAGCTCCATTATCCTACACTTTTCCTTTGCACTTTTTTTGTTGTAGAGGCTTCCATTTTCAGTCTGTTTACACTAACCTTTTAAAAAGTAGTTGTACAAGTTAACGGGTTTCAGGGTCTCAGAAGTTATCTTCCTCATGGTAAGCCGTGGTTGAGTTACCCAAACGCTGGTAAACGGGCCCCATTCATGTTCATGGAAGCAACCTTAAGAAAATCCAGTGGGTCATAAAAATATAAATAAAATAAGGCATGCCAATAGGATGAGGCTGGTTGGAAAGATGAGGTTGAGCAGGGGAGGGGGGCAAGGAAGGGCAAAGGGTGAATCTGATCAAAACATACTGAACATGTTTGTCAAAAGATTTTAGAAAAATAATAAAAATAACAAATGGTTGTATAGTGCTCGCTTGTCTGGTCTTCCCACGTTATTTGCCATTATGAAGCATTCTGTGGTAGAAAACACTTCTACATGGATTTGGGCACACTGCAGAAAACTTCAGGATGGACTCCTTGCAGTGGGATCGTGGCTCCAAGAATTTTAAATGAGGACATTTCCAGAAAGGCATTTCTGAGGCTACAGTGCGGTTAAGCTGCTCGGTGGTTAAGAGCCCTCACTGCATAATCATGAAGACCACAGTTTGGATCCCAGCAGCCACTCACAGCAAGGCAGGTGTTCCCTGCAAAGGCCTGCAACTCCATGCACACAGGCACACACATGGGCATGTGCAAATCTGCACACACACACTTTTAAAATTCTTTTTAAAAAGATGAAATTTACTCTATTTATGTATGCACCTGAGTAATCGGAAGCCAGAGCTCACTTTACTTTTCAAGTGTGGCGACTCCCTTCTCTGCCAGCCTGCATGGGAGGAACCTTTGCAGGGCTAAAGCCCCTCGGTGCAGTGTTCACAGTGGTTTATGGGGCTTTTATGGCTACTCCGCTCCTATCTTTCACATCGCTGTGTTTTCGTTTATGCTTTATTTATATCGCCAACACAGACAGTCTTGTATCTTGTTCCTGTCACAATTTTTATTTGCTTTCTTGGCATTTCTCTCGGGGTTTTATTAGACATTTCTTGTTCCAGCTCCTAAAATTTCTATCACCAGCATCTTGGGGCCTTGGCTGTGTTCAGAAGATGGTTAGAATATGAATGGATGGCGCAGGTGGAGGACCCTGAGGGTCCCTAGGTGCATGCTGCATTGCAGGCTGCTTTCCTGGTCTCTGCTGGTGGTGACGCCCTGTCTTCCCACCTCTAGAGTTCCAGCCCCATCTGTGTAGCCCTGAGCAGCTACAAGTCACTTTTCCTGTGTCCTTCTCCCCGAGAAGCCCAGAACCCAGAACCCGGGAGCTCTGGCTTTGGGGATACAGGGTTGAATGCTTGCAAACTGCCAACCTACAGTCACCCAGAAATCCTTGAAGGGTCTGAATGTAATCAACACAAACTTGGCTATTTGAAAGTAGACCCAAGAAGCAAGGCAGAAGGGAAGCTCAGCTGGATCAACAAATCAAGAGGAAAACACAAAAAAGCAGAGATGTCGCAAGCCACAGTGGAGAAGCCATTGCTGGTATTCTGCCAGATGGACACAATGCGACTCTCAAATGGCCTTCTGAGTATGTATGCTTATGCTTACAGACGACTGTTGGTAAACAAGGCTTCACTTGTGAATGGGCAGAGCCTCATGAACAATCAAGGTACTGAGACTTTTGGCAGTTGAATGCTTAGCTGTGGTGGTATTGTGTTCCCCAAAATATTGTGTACCCTAATAAACTTATCTGGGGTCAGAGACAGAACAGCCACAATATTAAACATAGAAGTTAGGCAGTGGTAGCACATGCCTTTAATCCTAGCATTCCAGAGGCAGAAATCCATGTGTTCAAGGATACAGCCAAGCATGGTGACTCACACCTTTTATCCCAGAAAGCGAGCCTTTAATCCCAGGGAGTGGTGGTAGAAAGCAGAAAGATATATAAGGCGTGAGGACCAGAAACTAGAAGCTTTTAGCTGGTTAAGGTTTCAGGCTTTGGAGCAGCAGTTCAGCTGAGAGCCATTGGGATGAGGACACAGAAGCTTCCAGTCTGAGGAAACAGGATCAGCTGAGAAGTTGGCCAGGTGAGGTTAGCTGTGGCTTGCTCTGTCTCTCTGACCATCCAGCATTTCACCCCAATAACTGGCCCCGGGTTTGATTTTATTAGTAAGAACTTTTAAGATTTCTGCTACACTTAGCCCTAATGGGACACCCTCTCCAGGACTCCAGGAACACTACAGAAGAGGACCTGAAGGGATGTAAGGGCAGGAAGGGGTGGAGTGCTGTGGAAGGCTGTTTTCTGGGCACGACCTGCCTGTTACACTTGAGCTTAGAGCAGCTATACCTACACAGGACCTGGGCAAGACTGGGCTTGTCAACATCCTGTCATGAACACAGGAGGGGTACAGGAAGCCCTCAACACCCTGAGGGTTTATAGGTAGTTAATGGTTGCTGAGAAAGGCAGACATTTTCTCCAGTAGTGTAGCTACTGGCAAAGTGTCCTGGCTTCTGTAAATAACCTGACCCACACTCCCGTAAGCAAAGCTGATTAAACTCTTTGAGTAACCAAAAGGAAAAACAAAAGACTTGAGGGTAGATGGGGATTGACTGAGAAGAGGATGGGGGTCAGCAGGAGTGGGCGGCGCTTAAGAGGCTAACGAGGGGTGAATGTGACAAAATGTACATTATACACATGTAGAAAAATGCAGGGAGGGGTTGGGGATTTAGCTCAGTGGTAGAGTGCTTGCCTAGCAAGCACAAGGTCCCGGGTTTGGTCCTCAGCTCCAGAAAAAAAAAAAAAAAAAAAAAAAAAAGGAAAATGCGGGGAATTCCATAACAACTACAATATGCTAATAAAAAATAAAGTGTTCCCACAGATACCCAAAAGAAATACCATGCCTTTGTGTCACACAGAAGCCTGGTCTCGCTGTCCCTCAGCCTGCAGAGTGAACCCTGTGGCATACAACAGTGGGAAACTTGATTACAGCACTTGTGTTTAAACACTGTGCTTTATTGAGTCCTAGAGAAAAAGTATGAGTGACAGCCACCCCACTAGTGAGACAGAAGCACCGTGGGCAGCTGTCTCCAGGTCCTAACACAGAGAGAAACCTGGGACCATAAGTGACTGTCTTGGCCAGGCATTGACTATGTGCTGGAAATAAGAAAAACAACCCCATTCTAAGCCGTAATCTTTTATAAAAATACTCTCTGCAAGTCTATATGAATCAATGAGTGCAGATGATACTAACTAGAGAATCTACCAACCCAATGATGTGATTATAAAATCGCCTTTAGCCGGCATGGCCTTAAATCCCAGCACTTGGGAATCAGAGCCAGGAGGATCTCTGTGAGTTTGAGGCTAGCCTGGTCTACAGAGCAAGATCCAGGACAGGCACCAAAACTATACAGAGAAAGCCTGTCTTGGGGGGAAAATATCGCCTTTAGCAGACAGAAAATAAATGTCAGCTGTGGCCCCCACACTAACCCCAACAGATTCCTCACATGAGACGTTAGATTGGGTATGAAACAGCAGCTTTCAACTGGGGCGATGCTGCCCATCTAAGTGAACACCTGGTAGTGTTGAGAAGATTGGAGTTGCCCAGGGCTGAGACCAAATATTGACCACGTCCAGGACCTGACCCATGTTCTCCTGCCGAGTGACTATCTTGTCACACATGCCAATAGTCCAAGGTGGGAAACAATGATGTTGTGTCAAGCACACTGCATCCTTTATGATCTGCCAACCCAAATACCAGTATCTCTATCTTGGAGATGTCTGCAAATTTTCAACATCCTACCGGGTGTGGTAGTGCACACCACTAATCCTAGCATTGAAGAGACAGTGGCAGGCAGACTTGAGTAGAGGCCAGCCTGGTCTACATAGCTAGACTCATTTCAAAAACTATTTTCTATAACTTTTTTTTTAATGACGGTATAAACAAAAGACATCAAAGCGCTCATGTTACTGTTTGGATGTGACATGCTCCTCCTAGGCGCCTGTCTTTGAATTTGTGGTCCCCAGTTGGTCACACTATTTCAGAAGGTTCTGGAACCTTGAGGTAGGGCTTAGCCGAAGGACATAGGCTGCTGCAGGATGGTGGGCCTTGAGGGTTACAGTCTGACCCTACTTCCAGCCTGAGCTTTCTGATTCTTGGAGCCATAGAGATGTGAGGAATCACAGGGCCATGTTCTGCTCCTGTTTTCCTCTGAGGACTGTGCCCTCTTACACTGTGGGCTGAAATAAACCTTTTTTCTTTTAAATTGCTTCTGTAAGGAATTCTGTCACCGAGACAAGAAAAGTAACTAATACAAGCCATTTTATTTTTTTTTATAAAAGAAAAGAACGTTTATTGGGATATTCAGGGGGTGGAGAGGGCCAAAGGGACTACATACACTCTGTAGGGTTTGAGCAAGAGGCAGACAGAATATTCAAACATCACCGAACCTCTGCCAAAGTTTAAATGGAAAACTGTCCCTCTATGGTCTCCTGTTGGCAGGAAGCATGGTCCAAACGGCTGTGTGAAGATGTGTAGGCAACCTGGGAGATGCACCGTTGTCCTCAGGAGATCCGCTGCTCAGCAAGGCAAATGCCCCTTCCTCTATGTGTGGAAAACCCTGGGAACACAAGGTGGCCTCTCCTAACCGAGACCTCCTAACAAAGCCTGCTCTTCTCATCCGGCTCTGAGGAGGTGTCTGGACCCTTGTTCAGGTCAGAATTCTGAAAATATCTCATCAGAAGCTGTCTCCTCTACTCACAGCTAACCTGTATGAACTAGAGCAGCGGAGACATACCCTCCGGTTAGGAGTGAAAGATGCAACAACCATTGGAAAGCACAAGAGAAAATCCTGCATCCTAAATCCCACACAGCTTCTCAGCAGGAGCTGGATTAAACAGAGAAAATAATTTCAATATCAAGGGATAATGTGCACAAGACAGGAAACTCTTTCAAGCGAGCTGTGTGATGAGCAGCGTTTCCTTGTCCCCTGGGTGAGGGAGAAGAGAGGAAAGTCAGATAATTAGGACGCTGCAAGGCTCTGGATTTTGGGTTTCTGAAGCCATTTTTCAACTCTCTGAGGACATTAGCTTTTTCTGAATCCAGAAAAGCACAGCAGAAGTGCTTGATTGCTTTTACAGTTTGTTTGCTTTCTTGCTCTTCCCCCTCCCCCAGAAATGCCTTCAGTTACAGCTGAACAGTAAAAACCCAAACTCAGATCAAGCACACTTTTCATGCCTAGAAGATGCTGCTGGACCGTACAGCTGTGTCTGGGTGAGGAGGAGGTAGGAGAGGGAGGTGGCGGTGGGGGCTGAGCTGATGATTGTGTAAGAAGGCGCAGGCTACTGTCCCCTGTGTTTGCAGCCATCACACTGACCTGGTGACCATTCTTTACCATACAACAAAAAGAAAACAAAACCACCTGAGTTTCCTGTACTAGCGCATCTGTCAGATTTTCCAATTCTTCATCCCAGTTCACTTGAACTTTGGGATCTGTGTTGTGTGCAGTGGGCATCAGGGTTCCTTGTACATATGCAGAGTTTTGCTACTTAAATGGGCCCTGATGAAGATCATGAGTGAGGTGGGGAAGATACAAAGGAGAGAAAGAGGAGTATGAAAAAAGGCGTAACACAATGACGTACGTGTATGAAACTGTAACCATGAAACCCACTATTTTGTATGCTAACCGAAATGATTTTAAAGCGAATCCTACTTTTTGCTCTCCCCAGTCAAAGCCGCTCAGGTGTTCCTCATTCTCGAACTTGCCACTGGCTCCAGGCCACTGTGACAGCCCCACTGATGCACCCGTATTCCAATCACAGCCATCCGAAGCCTGGGTTCTCTTCGGTAGCCTGTCTGGCTCAGACTGAGGGTGGTGGGTTTGCCTCCCCCCTCACAGCAGCTGGCTTTGCTGTGTCCAGACAAAAGCTGAGACACAGCTCTTGGGGACCAAGGTCCACAGTCTACTTCTATAAAGAGATTGTCAAACAGAAGGACTGCATCATCAGTTTGACACCCACCAGCAGGCAAACAGGTGTTTCCCTGGGGCTGCCAAGGGGCCTAAGGCTCTCTAGTTCTTTCTGGGGAAGCTGCTGTTCCTAAGGGTGGTCCAGCCAGCCACAGAACCTGCCTACCAGGTGTGCTAAGTTGACAGATGTTGGACTTGTTTCCTGGGAGGGGGAATGGAAAGGCTGCCGTCCCTGGGATGGCTGGAGGAGTCCTGCACCCTGTTCTTAATGGAGATTAAAATCTCTGCAGGCTCACTGGTCCAGCAGATGTAGGTCTGTTGGGATTAGCTGGTCTTGCTCGATTGCTCCAAGGATGACTGTTGCTGTCTCAGCTCCTGGCAGGGATCATGGTTAGCTGAGCACCTCCCTAGACCCTGGGCAACCCCAGTCCACTGTAAAGTGCTGTTCAAGGCCAGCACAGCTATGTGCCTGGACAGTTCTTGTTGTCACGGGGCAGAATGAAGCCCTTTGGTGTTCCAGTGTTTTTCAGGCAACCGGCATTTTCTACTGTAGGCTGGACCTACACGGGAGGGCAATGAGCCGAGAGCAGTGTTAAGACTGAACCTGTCATTCTCTGGTCAGATTCCTGGCATCTTCTATAAAATCAAAGTGGAGACTGGTAAGAAAGTTCCAGACTGTGTTGAAGGGAGAAAAGCCAGAGAATCCTTTCTATTGGTGCTGGTGCTAGGCTTGGCAGCTGCCCTCGAATGAAAATGAACTCCTCCTCATGGCAGTGGCACAAGATGTTGATACTGGCACCTGCCAGGGGCAGACAGCCGAAGTCACAGCTGCGTTAGTCAAATGAGCTTGGAGACAGACCTTAGAGGGTTCTGAGGCCTTGATGACTATCAGCAGGCTAGAGCACTCTGCAGGCAGTTTATTAGAATTGGGTTTGTGTGCCTTCCCCACCCCTCTGGGCTGGTCTCAGAACTCATCAGAAATGCAGGTGGTGCATCCTGATGAACAGCCGCTCTGGGCGGCCTCTGGGAAAATCCATGGCTATCAGAGGGCTCCCCCAAATAGCAAAGGGATCCCCATGAGGACACAAGGGGCAGGGTACCCAAAGTGAAGAAGAGGGCTCTTAAGAGGGGTAGGAGAGTGCATTGCACCATCTGGCTCCAGAAACACATCTCCTTCCACAAAATGAGCATCTGATGGGTCGTGGCCAGATGTTGGCAGTACTGAATTTAGAGTGACTTGGGTGAAGAATGCAAGATGTACTCAGGCCATAAAGGAAAAGGGAAGTGTGGAGGCTTCAACAGTCAATGGGAAGATAACAAAACCAATCACAGCTTAAGACATCTCTCCTTGGGTAATGTACATCCTACAGGGTACGTGCCAGGGCAGAAGCAGTGGCCAAGCCCAGGGAAGTAAGGCCTCTGGAGTGGGACTACCATTCCAAGGTAACAGTTCTTCATGAAGAATCCTAGAAAAGACTTAAACTTGCTCAATTAGAAAAGCCATGTCAAAGTCAAAATGTGTCAGATAAAGACATGGAATTCCACGCTCAGGATAAGAAAGAAATGTCACTTCTAGGGTGACCCAGTCACACCCCCTAGCTTTTCACTTTAGGGTTTCCGAAAGCACGGTCTTCCCTCAGTCACCCAGACATTAATTCTAGTTTCCCTTCTACAAAGGACCTCCCACTATTTCAGGACCCTGGCTATTTTAACAGAAGACAGCCCCCCTCAGTAAGGGACACCAGCCAAGTGAGTGGCCCACCAACCGTCTCCATGGCTTCCTGTTGCCCTTGATTTTGCTTCATTTCTCCAAACCCTGTGAGCTCAGGGAAAATGGTGGCCTCCTGGTGTCATGGTGCCCAGGCCATAGTCATTCACTTCCACCTATTGCCACTGTCTTACACTTTCTTACAAAGATGGGTCTCCCATGGTCTCATTTGCTCAGGCAAAAAGCACAAGCAAGAACGGCAGACAGGAAGGGGTGGTGACTCCTGGAGACCAAGAGCAGGATTCCCAAGGCAGACCGTGAACTAACTGACGTTACCCTTCTCTGGCCCACACTTGGTAAGTCATGCATGTCTAAGTGAATAAAAACACGTTCCAAACAGTAGCTCCTCTGAGTCTATTATTTTGTAAGTAATAACTGAAGTACATTCACGTTGGAATCTAAGAAAATAATTGCTAATTTTATAAATCCCCACTGCTTTTACATCTCTTTTCCTAACTATACACTGATTCAAACACACTTCCACCCTCTCTCATTTCTCTGACTCAGCAGATGGGTTGTTTGGGAGTGTCTGACTTACAGACAAGGAGGCTCATGGGAAATATAGTGTAGTTGGGAATGACTTATCTGCATCTGTGGAGCACAGGGCACAGGCAAGAGAGAGACAACGCCTTACCAACCAAACGTTAAACTCCAGGACTCTGGAGAGTCCCTGTGCTGTACTGGGATGAACTGGAAGCTATAACTTCTAAGACATTTCTGTTTAACCACAAGATATGAAATTGTCTTAAAAACAAAATGGAAACCACCCTCCAATTACATCTAGATACAATTTGCTTTACTTGATGAAAAATAACCTATGCAATTTTCAACATCTACTTTTTTTCTATCAGAGATTTGAAAAAAAATAAAAACAGATGTGGAAAAATAAACAGGCAGCATTCCATGCCGAATCCTCTCCCTGCTGTGCACTTCTGCCCTCCTGTGCTCTTCTAAAGACTTGAAACACAATCTGCTCAAGGACGCCCAAGGTCAAACTGAACAATGTGCTTCTGCTCCATGTGGCTCTGTTGCCTTCTGTCTCTTTCTGAAGTAGGGCAGGGCTAGAGTTTGAGTCAGTGTGTGGACACACTTGTCCGTTATGATGGCAAAATTAACTTCCAAGCAGGTCTTTCTGCAAGGAATCCAACTCTAGCGGACCAAACCTGGGTCTGCCAAAGGGAGAGCAGGCAGACAGAAAGTTGCCGGCTGCTCTTGTCAGCACTTCAGGAGGAAGTCAGGTGAGCAGACTGCCACGTTTCCTGCTCCAGGCTCCAGACAAATCCCTTTGTCAAGCTCACACGTCAAGTTGAGACCATGAATGACAGGAATACTTACTCCATCCTGTTTTCTGACTGTCTCCCTACTGCACAGTCCCTAAATGAGGCCCTGCCCACTGTTTATCTTATCAGCAACTTGTTTTCAAATTAAGGATCTGGTAACTCTAATATGCTTTTATTTCCAAAAGAAAATGAGATTTTTGTTGGTGACAGAGCTTTTCAAAGTTTAATTTCCATGTTGCGTATCTATGAGGTCTTGGCTGAAGGCTGCCCTTGTTAGCACAGGGCTCCAGTTTCCTCTATGGTCCTCTGAAGCTAATTAGAACTGCAATATACTGCAGGAGTGATCGATAGTTTCCTAAGGTGGATCACATCCAATCAGACCCATATGCAATTAGTCCAGTGTAGATACATGGAGATACCTTAATTAAAACAAAGTATGTTCCGTAAGAGATATGTTCCCACACATGACTGGCATTCTAAATGTTTTGACACATTCAAGGTATTTATTCACTGTATGTATGAGTCTTCATGGAACTTCCCACTGATCAGGTACACTTAGATGTTGGATGCATTTCCCTTGAAATAATTTGACATGAAAAAAATGTTGCTACTGAGTATTTTACATTGGTATTCATTAGCATTTGGATATAAATGTACTTCAAACACCAAAAGAGCTGAAAACCAGGTCTATCTCTTGGCTTTCATGGATTTCTTCCCTTTCTCAGGTGAACTGCTATTCATCCAAAGCAAACCTCAGAGAGCAAGGGGAAGGTACCAGTAGATTATGTGCATCAGGGTTCCCTCCTCCATCTTTCTGAGGGTGGGAAGCAAGATCATACTTTCAGGGCTCCATGGAGGGAAGACTTTCCTTCCTTTATTCACTTTTGGGGAAACATAGTTGCCAATATGCAATCATCTGCAGGTTCTGAACCTGACTGTCTAAAGCAGACTTTAGATACACACCTAAGGGTCTGCTCAGGTGAGGAAGAGGACTCCAGGAGAAGGTGTGTGGCTATGTAAGCCAGATGTCTCATTGGGAGAATCCTATCCTGTTCTGTGTATCTTTGCCAACCAATTCACCTTTCCAGACTCCATGTTAGCCCTCAAGATCCATAAACCACCATTCCTCTTTGCAGGGACACAGTCCGTGATGGAGGCCATAGAGTCATATACCAGAGATGCTTGATGACCTTGAGACCAAACTGCTCTGAATGGTGGCCATGACTCTGCAGTCAGGAGCATAGACACTCCCGTGTACACTGGCAGGGATTGACTTTGAAAGAGAGGGCAGCACACCTCTGTCTCATCCCTTGTGCCCAGTCCCAATCAAAGCTGTCTTTGTCAGATAACATGAAAACCAAGGTAGCAGAGCTGTGTCAAGTGCCAGTCATGCCATCCAACTGTGGCATCCCTTACAAGAATTGACCTGTTCCTCACATGTATGCAGCCTTGTTTTTCAAGACAGAGAAAGACATGGGCTGGCTGCTCAGTTTTCTCCTGCCTGTCCACAGTAATGGGATGCAGCTTTCTGCTAAAGCATGGGGGCTCCTTAGGGTCTGCTTTTGAGAGCCGTATCAGCGAAGTCAACATTGGAGCTACTACTAATTATGAGAGGAAAACACACCGCATGTGCCTGTATTAAACCATCAGTAAAAAATGAGGACAGTATCATTACTTTCAAAATGTAGAAAGCCAACAGCTGGAATCATTGAATAGTAAAGGAACACTTTTCTACATGTGACCTTGTAAGTGTAAAAAGCATTAAGAGTTGCACTTCAGCTATATTTAAGGGTTTCTCACTCAGGCAAGGCTCAGCAGAGCGTCAGTCAACAAGCCAGGCTCTGTGTGAGGGCCACAGCCACTCTCCTCTACTGGACTGAATGACAGGTTCTACATTTAGATGTGACCAGGGCTTTGGGTTTTGTTGAGGGTCACAGACTTGTCGGTAGCACACAAACACTCTGTGAAGAACCGACATAGAAAGGTGAACATTAGTACAAGATGGAGTCCAAAAAGTCCACTCTTGGGGCTGACCTTCATTTGCCATCTACACTAGGCTGCAGCCATGTCATTAGAATTCAAAGCCATTCAGCAAAATATGGAATAATCTTTACCAATAACATCTCCTGCTCTAGTCAGTAAAGAGAACAGTTTAAGCTGTTAAAATCATCATCATCGGTCATCATCATCACCATCACCATCACCACCACCATAACCATCACCATCAAAACCATAGCCTCAGCTTGCTTTACAGTCAGTTTACAAATGGTCCCTTAACCCACACCATGCCACAGAGCCTTCTGAGTTTGGAATTAGCCCTGTATCGGTTCTTCCACAGAAGCCCCCCAGGGTCACAAGAAGCTTCCTTAAAAACAACAAAGGAGTTCCAGTTGGATGAAACTGTTTCTCAACCAAGCTTTTAAAACTGGATTTTCAGATATACAAGAGGACAGGAAACAGGTTACTTGGTTGTTTGCTTCTCTCTCTTGTCTTTCCATATTTTCTGAATGCAGCTACGATGTTTCTGCCAAGGATACACATAATAGGGTGGCCAGAGTGGTAACCATCAGCACCGGCAGTGAGCTCAGACCGCAACAGAGAGGAGCAGCCATTGATTTTGTGGTTATGTGGCTGGAGGCACCAGCGAGACCATCCTTTTCGTAATCATGCTGTAAGAAAGAATGTTTTCATTATCTTCCACAACACGTACATGCTCTATCATGTTATATTTTACCCATGCTCTCTACCCCATTTCCCCTCTCCCTAATGGCAGACGACTACTCTCACAAAAAGCTGACCTGAGATTTAACCACTGAGATTCAACTGCCTAACTTTTAGTTTTATGAAACGGGACCATGAACTTAGGTAAGATGTGGATCCTTTGGATCAATTGCTGGCCAATGCTTGCTGCATGCTCCTTCATACATCCCTTTTGACGGGAAATGTGTAGACCTGGGGATTGCTGCCTTTATATCTCTTTCTAGACCACCTAACAGCTACAGCCTCTTCACTGGGGAGAGGGCTTCTTGCTGACTCTCTCCACCAGGCAAGGAAGGTAGGAAGAACGATCTGGGATCTTGCAGCTCATGAAGAGAAAGATAGATCATAATCAATGGCAGGGACAGATAGTAGTCCCACAGGGCCCATCTTGTCTAACTCCTCAGTGGAGAAGCCCAAGCCAGAACCCACACTGTACTTTCTGGCCAGCACAGCTGTCCTTTCCTACGGCACACACCTCCACTGCACCACCACAGCTACTCAGTGCTGGAATGCAGACGTCCCCTCATGGCAGGGGAGGATGACACACAATACATCTAGCTATCTCCTCTTGGTCAAATGTAGAGGGTCTGGGGCTAGCTCCAGCTCTCAGTGGGCTGCTGAGAGGGAAGAGGAGCTGCGAGTCAGGATCCTTGAGCCAGTAGGCAGATGATTTCAGGCAACTGACCTCAGCGTCTCCCAGCACAAAACAATGGACTCAGTGCTGAGGCTGGCTTTCTGGTAAAGACCTCAAGTTGTACATTCAGTTATAACTTTGCATCGAATCTTCATTCTGCGCCTTACTCCAAAGGCAAGTCAATACAGAGGCTGATGAGATCTTTTCTGAATCCAAGACTTTATTAGCCTTCAAATATTATGTATTATATACCCACTGCAAAAGTCTATGTCCCTAAAAAGGCTAAGAAACACAAAAGAAATGTCACTTACATCAGAAAGACAGAGGTGTGGACTGCCCGACACATTGGATTTCAGCTTCTGTGCCTGGAAAGAGACAAAGGGGGAAAAGCTCTCAGACATAATAGGGAAGAGTAATTAATTATGATTCCATTAATCAACAGTCTAGGGCAGGGCCAGATGATAAATATAGGAGCCACAACTGTGAGCCCCATCTATAATTCACAACATTCAAGTGGCTGTCTAATAAAGAGGTAGCAGGTGAGGTTAATTTTAATTATATATTTTATTTAACCAACTGTATTATCATTTGAACATGGAATCAATGTAAAAAATTAATAAGATATTTGGCATTCTTTCTTCCTAGTTTTTCAAAGTCCAGTGTCTGACCCCATATGTCTCTGCTCAAGGCTATCCTATTTCAGAGTTCAGTAGCTACCTGTCACTAGTGTCTGTTTCAGGAACGGCACAGGCAGGACCAGACACGGAGGAGAGAATTTTGACATGGTGACTCATTGATCTTTCTGGGTGCTTATTTGGGGAAAGTGCTTTTACTTTACAATATCGTAACAGACATGCCCATGTGTTAGTGATAGAGAGTCTCCTGGCAGCTTAGTGCTTTGCTCATTTTCCAACTTGCCGCCCCAGTCAACAAGTGATAAGAAGCTCTTGATGTTTCCAATGCTGCACCAGGGAGGGAGCTGAAAGGGTCCAGTTCCTGAGCTCTGGGGCTCTCTGTTTCCTAGCAAATGATTCCAAGACTGGGGTTAAAACACCCCTGCAGGGACTCTCAGATGGATGGCCTACAGGAATCACACAGCACTATAGACCCTGAGGTGATCTGAATGAGAATGGTCCCCACAGGCTCATGTGTTTGGTTCCCTGTTGGTGAACTGTTTAGGAAGACGAGGAAGTGTGTCAGTGGGGGCAGGCTTTGAGGTTTCAAAAGCTCTCCTTCCTGTCTGAGGATCAGGATGTAAAGCTTTCAGCTACTACTTCAGGGTTGTACCTGTCTGCCTGCCTGCTGCCATGCTCCCTGCTACGATGACCACGGACTAACATTCTGAAATTGTAAGCAAGCTCCCAATTAAACACCCCCTTTCTTAAGTTGCTTTGGTCATGCTGTTTCTTTACAGTACTAGAACAGTAACCAAGACAGACCCCAATACAGAAATTAAAAAACTGTCTCCAAGGCAGTTGCTAGCGGGCTGAGCAGTGAAGGCATTAAACTCTCTTTCCCCCTTAACTGGACCAACTCTCCCATTGGGCTTATGCTTGATGGTTCAGTAGAAGCAGTGTTCCATCACTCAGACAATTGCAAGGAACAGACCTTGAAAACTCCCCACTCGGTGCCACACTCACTTTATAAACACAAACAACTTAAACCCAGAGAAGTTAAATAAGTGATCACACAGCAATATGCCTACAGAGCCAGAATATAATCATGGCTCTTTGGTTCTATGAACATATGCTCTTTCCTGGATCACAGACTTGCCTGAGTCTCTGCCCTCCCCAAATCCACACAAGAAACTCTTCCCAAGGTACCCACCCTCAGCCCTAACAACAGCAGCCCTTTGATACCAAGGAAGAGCTTGTCTGTCAAGAAGGCAAACCCTGATAAACAGTCATCACCTTTGAATCAAGGAATCCCTGAGCCAAGCACCAGCTCCAAGGGCATGCTGCTAGAAGGCTGCCTGTGTGCTGTGAGCCTCTGCGACTCACTGAGGACACTCGAGGCTAAAACGACAGCATGCTTGCCCAAGGAGTAATTTGTTGACCATAATGCTACTGGGAAGTCATCATAATCTTTACCTATATTTGCATATGCCAGCCGTGAATATGAAATAGAAACCTTTAAGCAGGCTTCAAGAACAAGACACTGTGAAGCATCCCCAGGCTGTTCAAAGGTCACTAAATGTTATGTATAAGAAGATCAGAGGGGAAATTGGAAGCGGAATTGAACTTACTCAAAAGCCTACTTTTAATCTATAATAATAGCAAGTCTGAGCCACTGCTCTGCTACCTACAGAGAATAATGTGTAGAACGTCAGGTCTGGAATTGTGCCCAGACACCCAAATGGCCCTAAAACATCCCATCCCACCTTTTCTTTACTAGGCCATAAGATACAAAAGACAAAGATCCCCATTGAGGGACTCTACATAACTAACCCATTCACTGACTGGTTTTGGTGAAAGAGTAAGACCTCTGGACTGTGATACAATGTGGCCTCAAACTATTTCTGTAGTGTGGTCACAGCAAAGCAGCACCTGAGTGGACCATAGTGACCTCGGAGAGTTTGTAGCTGGGTGGCTCTTCCCATCACCTGACTAACACCCATGAGCCTGTCATTTCGGAACCTGGGACAACCTTAGGACAATGTTCCCATCATGAAATGATTAAGACAGGACTTCCAGTAGCTAAACAGAGAGGGTTGCTGTCTTGCTGGGTGTTCTAATGGCTTTTGCAAATGGTTAGACTTCTACGCTCTCCAACAGGTCAACGCGCCCACATCTAAACTGCCAGCTGTGCCTTTACTCAAAGAGTGGCCACGGTGACTGCTTACAGGCACAGGAAAATGCATTTAGAACAGCGCCTAGTCTGTATCATCTATGGGCTGCTGTTCCCCAAAGCAGCATCCTGTGGGCTTCTAACAGTTAACTTGTAGCTGGAGAACCATCTTCATGGGCATAACTACACAGAATGCTGACTCCGAGTGAGAATGTGCTGCCCAACCTAATGGTTTCCTTCTCAGCCTTGGCTGCCTCTCAGAGGTTTGGCTGTCCACAGGCCAAGGCAGGTCTTTAAACTCAGCTCCCAGAAAGCACTTAGCAAGCTTCCTGCAGAGCCATCTGGTACTGGAGATGTCACCATGACTGCAGAATAGGGTAAACACAGCAGTCTTGCAGCATCTACCCAAACGTAGCAGGGGACACTGTAAGGTATGTACCCCTAATGAGAAGGTGAAGGCAGGTGATAATTGAAGAATAAAATCAAAGGACTGCACACAGATGTGAGATGGCTTTAATCCCTTACCTGATGGGATGCAGGCCAAAGGGTCCATGCCTACCCTGGAATTAACTACAGACCAAGCTTTGCCTAGTACCTATACTCCATGTGATCAGCAGCCAGGGGCAGAACTGAGCTCACAGATGGGTACAGTGGCTGGCTGCATGCTCAGGAGTCTTGTACACAGCACAAATCCCAATGACCACTGAAACATACCACTGCAGACCTGGAGTCTTTTTAAAAAAATCTGTGTCTTAAAGCCCACTGTATAAGCCCAAGAAACCTGTTATTTCTACGTTTCAAAGACTTTCATCCTGAACGTTTTTTAAAACATCATTAAACAATCAGTCTTGCTAGTCAGTTGTGATCAATTCAAACATAAAATTACAGGGCACCCGCCTACCTTCAACTACTGTTGAGTACTTGCTAAGTGCTTATATACTTTTAAGTCTTGTTTCGCTTGCTGAAAACTGAGATGGAATCATGGAAATTAAAAGACACCCCCCAACCAAAGCATACACACATAACTTCTGAGACTCTGTTTAGAGTAAAGTGAGCCCCAAAGTAGAAAACCAGCTATCATCACCAAAGTATACACTGGTAAAGCCAAGGGCTCCATAAAGTTATGCTGGCACGCGGTGTGAGCCCCTCCCTGCGGCCCCCCACCCCGTAGTCCTCTGGAACCTGATAATGATGGGACATTCAGACACCTGACCTAGAGCTCCTATACCCACATGGACACTGACCCTAGCATTCACTGACTTTAAAGTAGGGTATGTCTTTCAAAACAAAAAGGAAGACGAAAAGGAGAAGTCTACTCTGTTTTTCTAACAGTTAATTTGAACAATTTTTACAGTAGGTTGAAAAGGAATTATTTAATGTCTTTTCTGAAAGTGTTTCCTATCAGTTAATTTCTGGTCCCGTGGTTTGAGCAAAGCCTCCTGACTCTGCTTTGTGTGAAATGTCACCACCAAGACACAGTGCCTTGAGGTTTTCATCTCGAGGATTAAAAAGGGCAAGAGCATGCTGCGAAAGCCTTGCATACACTCTAGAAAATCACAGAAACTTGCCCTTTAGAGCCTCCATAAGCTTTGTCCCTCCAGCAGCTGCTATAAAATTGTCCCTGGTGGTAATCAACAAGTCCAGGCATGTCACATAATAGAATTTCCAGGGCTCTGTGATTGGGAGGCCAGACCTCACCAGTCCTTGGCACCAGAGGGTTAATAAATGCATGAGATGCTGTTAACCTCTGGTACCTGGAGTCAGAGTGGCCTCTCTTGCCTTTTACCCCAGGCATCAGCATTCGGAAAGCCAGCCTTGGTACCAACAGTACTCTAGTGCAGAACACACAGGTGTACATCTCATTTATAGCTGGCTCTGGAGTCCCCACCTGCTGCTGCCCACAGCAGGCTCTGCAGGGCATTGGGGACAGCACAGGGGTGTGAGCAGCATGCCAGGTCTGCTTATGGAATTGCAGACTTAAAAGTGCACCCTGGCAGAGCCTGGTCTTTGCTGCCCCAGGACTCCATTTCTGTGGAGAAGCCAGTGTTTTATCTCAGGTTTTTAGGCAGCTGTCAGCCAGCAGGGCATGGAACATGTCTCTGTTCTCCTCCATGCAGGAGAAAAGCCATTCCCTCTCTGCTCTAACTCCAGGAAATAAAACCAGAAGAAGCTGCCCAATCCGATAGCAACAGACTGTCCAGGCCACAGCCAAACAGTCATAATTAATGTGCTCTGGTTCTTTTCTCTCTTGCTTTACTGATTAGAGAGATTTGCTATATTAGGAACCTGTTCGCTTAATGACAGAATACAAGCAATAAACAGAGAAATACACAGGCTGTAAAACACAATCAACTTTGCTCTCACTAAGTACCTTGCTACATCTATCACACTTGTCAATACAAGCTCATTAGCATAGGAGCCTTTTCTACAGCGTAAATTGGACTCTGGCTGGGGAAAGCTATTGCAAGAGATCTTTCTGAAATAGTTCAGACGTGAAAGTCCAGGACTTGAATACACGTATCTGATATTCTCTTGTGAGACTAAACAGGGTGAAGGGTGTGTACCTAATAAGGGAACTTGCCACACAGGCCTTATTTCTCACATGGTACTTGAATCACATAGACTCACCCGACAATGTGCATTTACGGTTACTATTTGTTACATAACGAGTCTACAGTGTACTTGATCCGCATCTGCCCAAATTAACTTCTGCACGTACAAGGAAGACAGAAGGAAGAAGCCTTCGGTGACTCTCGGCTAAACTGTGAGCTGCAGTGTTCTCAAGCCTTTCACACTCTGCAGCTTTCTGACGCTGTGGCTGTTCGGATTTTTGCCCCTGACTTTTGGGAGAGGATTTTATTGCCAGTTTGGTCACAAGCATTTGGCCAGCCTTTCTAACATCTCTCCACTGTCTATTTTGAAACTTTACCTTCCCTACAAACTTGGTAACAACTGCTTGCAGCCACTGGCCTGAATAATTTGCAGTAAAGTTGGCTTCACAAAACAAGTGAACACATAAATAAGGCTGGCTTAGAGCCTCTGGGCCTGGCCATTTGTCTTTTGGAGCCTGTGCTTAGGAGGAAGGAACCCACTTCCTTCAAGCTGAGTTCTGTTAGGGGGAAGGAAAGGACTGAAAGGAGAGCCTAGGTGAACTGAGAGCCTCCTCTGAAAGGGTTAACTATGGTCCTGCTTAGTGTTCCCACTATGGAGACTGCACAGTTCACCCTGATCCCCTCCAGTCCCAGAACACACTGTCCCAGTGTTGCCTGAGCCTCAGTCAAAGGCTCTCACTGTGAGAAGTGCTTCCAGGGCCTGGCAAAGGGTTCTCACTCAGCACCAGCTCCCAAAGACCCAGCAGGCTCCTGGAGACCCAGGGTGGCAGGCTTTGTCAGCTGGGCGAGCCAAGCCTGATCATAAGGTTGGGTGAGCAAAGTCAACAGAGGTGACTTTCCTACCTGGAGCAGACCGGATTGGGACCCCAGCTGGACTATGTTTAGATCAGGCTCCCAATAATGCGTCCCAGTGAACTAAAAGGAAGTCAGACTGTGGGGAGGCCTCGCAGCCTCAAAGGTGATGTGGAAACAAGCCCTAGACTCCAGAAGGCCTCAGATTCTGACACCAGCCTGTAGTCAGAGCCGATCTGTGTTCATGCTACACTACAGCAGAAACTCTTTCCTTGACCAGAGAAAAGAACAATGGAAAACTCACACATGCCAGGTGTATCCAACTGTTTAAAACCAAAGAGGTGGGGCCTAACAGGGCCATCTCAGCAATTATGAGAATGTGCTGCTCTTGCACAAGATCTGAGTTCTGATCCCAGAACTCACACTGGATGGCTTACAACTGCCCATAACTCCCAACTCTAGGGAATCTACCACCTTTGATCTGGCCTCTGCGCCTGTCTGTGTGTGCCTGTGGATGCGTGGTCACGCACGCACACACGTGGTCACGCATGCGCACATGTGGTCATGCAAGCACACACCATTTTGATTATTGAACAAGGGTACTTTCTTTCTCTTTTAAAAGACAAGTCCACTGAACAGAATTCTCTGGCTTTTAATATAAGCTACATTTATGAACGAAAAGTTACAGAATACCCACTGTTTAGTTTTCTTTTTCCTTTTTATCCATTCATTCATTCTTAAGAGTCAGGATCTCAAGTAGCCCAAGCTTGCTTCAAACTTGCTTTGTAGTTGAGGATGATTTTGAACTTCTGATCTTCCTGCTCCGACCTCTCAGGCACTGGGATTACTGGTGTGAGACACCAGGCCTGGCTCACACAGCAATGGAAGTGGAGCCCAGGGCTTCACACATGCTAGGCAAGCTCTACCAACTCTGCCAACCAAGCCGCATCCCTAGCCTCCACTCATCTTTGGAGCCTAGGAGGGTGCGCACTAAGCTCTGGAGCCTGGAGGGCGCACACTCGGCTCTGGAGCCTGGGAAGGCAAAGGGCGAGGGTGGTGGGGGTGCAGATCTGGGGAACAAGTTTGGAACATTCAGTGAACCTCACACATGATCATGTTTATGAAAGGAGAGGTTGGCTTCTGAGAGGGTTAAGTGAATGTCAGCTAAGACAGCTTCTACCATAGTTTAGAAGTTGGTCCTGGTCCTGGTTTAACTGGTAAAGTATGGGAAAAGAACACAGGTTAGGAGATGCATGTGTGTACTATGTGTACACAAGTGGCAGACAACAGGTTAATCCCTTTCTTATTTTTTTTACAACAGAATCTCCTGGAAATCATCAGTTTAGCTGGACTGGCTGGCCAGAGAGCTCTAGGGATGGACCAGTCTTTACCTCCTCCCCACCTTCTAGCTGCTACTGCTAGGGACTGGCCACTGGCCCTCATGCTGGGCATCAAGTACATTGCCCACTAAGCCGTTTCTCGAGCTCCCTACGAAGCTCTGTGGAAGTTGCTACTGACATTGCCTTATCCTGGCTTTGGTCTCCAGTGGGTCTTGGATTGAGACAGGATATTAGAATAACAGAAAATGCAAACTCTGAGGCTAATTTAGCTTCCATGAACATTATACAAAAGACAAGTGGTTCATGATCATCCTTAAGATTTTAAAAATGGATGCCACAAAAGAGATGTGAAACAGACATATATCCAGGAAGACATGTCAACACTCCCCATTAGTCAAGGCATCCCTGGGGCCTCTCCCTCGTCTCCTGCACATAAAAGGATGCTCAAAATCTACCCTTGTAATTCAACACTAATGGCAGGATGGAGAGAAGCAGTGTGTAGACTGTGGCTTGAAGCTCACTTGGATACTGTAGCTGAGCTTTATAATTCCACACAATCATCTTACGTCTGTTTTGCTTTTCCCCATATTGGGGCAAACATAGGTTGCAAAATGCACCACAGAACTGTGTGTTTTCATTCATGGTTAACTTGCTTGATTAGTAAAATATTCAGACAAGAAGCAATTATGAGCAGTAGTTTAGAAAATTATGCCCAATTAACAATGATGCTAAACAATGTGTGAAAGACGTTTTGGTTCGGGGTGTCTGTTGGGGGGAGGGAGGGTGTTCTGTGGTATAAGGCAAAGAAGAGGGACAGATCTACAACAAAACATCTATTTTCTAAACATACGCAGGTGGAAATGCAAATCCCTAAGAGCGATGGCTAAGATTCATAGCTGTCCTCAGTGAGAAGCGCATGCAGCCCACCTCCTCCGACGCCATCCTCATCACATCAGATAGTATTTATTAAGCCTCTCATTCTCCGGTGCATTTATGTGCAGCTGAGTGGAGACCCATAATGGTCTTATGACTTATGGTGGTAACTAGGATTTGATAGAAAAACATTTTTTTAATTAAAAAAAATCTACTGTCTCAAGACTGAGCAGGCAGACACTTCTCTTCACTCTGTTGAGAAGACAGTGATGCTTAGTGCTGACAAATAAAGGATAGATAAGGTAAATCAAAGCTTAATTTTTTAAAATTCTGTATTTAGCAGAGAAAAATATTCTAGAAAATACTCAAGACGACCAAACAGCCTGAAAAATGATGACGAATGCAACTGTTCCTATTGCTAAAAGCCTCCACTGAGAGTCACTCCACCCTGCGTTTTACCAAGTATCTGTCATGGGTAGGCACCCCTCTTTTGTACACATTGGACATGGATTCAGAGAGGTTCTGACTTGCTGTTTTCTACAGCCTAGAGTGGCCATATAAAAATCTGAATCCAATTTCTGAACATCCTTGGTTATTAGGACCAGCTCAGAACTCTGACCATTAGTTCCCATAAGCTTTCCATGAAACAAACCTTAGAAATAGATCTTAATTTTCCTGCTGACAGATGAGAACAATCAGTACCAGTATTAACAATGATTGGGTCCCACAGTCAACATGGACAGAGCTAACTTGGGCAGGGACGAAGCCTAAAGGGGACCTCTCAATCCTGAATTCCAAACCAGGAACAACGCTTGTAAACCTGGCTGCTCTGAGCAGCCAGAGGTGAGTGAGGGCAGACTGGGTGGGTGACTTCTGTTCTGTTAAGGGCCTACGAGGTAACTGCCTTGCATCACCCCTGAGGTCCCTGCAACTGACTGGCAGGCAGAAGAACAGCCATTTTGGGGGAAAACTCCCTCAACATCTGCCCAGTGCCCAACTTCTTAGTTTCCCCTCCAGCTATTGTCCTTCCATAATATGGCTCCTCTAGGGCCTGAAATAAGAGAGGCAATGGAGAGGGAAGGCAGAGCTTCACAGCGGATTCCTCCATAGAGAGTCCCATGGTTCAAGCGCTGTGAAGCCTATTATTCAGGGAGGCGCGGTTGGTTAGAAGTGCTAAGGATAAAAGGTCAGTAGGGAATATAAGAAATTGGATTTATTTATAGTATGTGATCTAAGTGTGCTCAGAGGTATTCTCGTAGGTTACCCGGAACAAGAGAGCATATTTATAGCCAAGATAGGGCAGACATCCTATTCCTTTTTATTAAGTATGTTTATTACCCAGCAATTGGGTTAAGCAATTGTCCGAGGCTGAATTACTGCCCTTCTGATGGGCTTGGCCACACTGCCCTCTGGACCACAGGCTCCAGGTAGACTAATGGCTCTTCGCTGAATGTAGCAATGTGGGGGCTAGTTGTCACATCCCATCTCAGTTTTTGAGGTAAAGTGGTTTTAAACAATGCTAAGGAGAAGATTCAGTAAACAGGTGGACATAATAAACAGGTGGTTCAACCCAAGCCCCCATCCACAGGGCACAGACTGCTTTGTAAAGCCCATATTCACTTACCAGATTAATTTTGGTGCCCCATCTGCAAGGCTCCTCCTATCTCATGGTCAACAATGGGCCACTCAGGAATATGAAACAGTGATAGAAAACTCTCACAGGAGCTGGAGGATTTTGATCTGTTTAATTATCCGAACCCTCCTAGGCAGTGGGGCTCTCCAAGTCCACAGGAGAGATGACAAATCCAAGCGAGGATCAAGGAGATCAAAAGATCCTTCATCTTAGTCTGTGGGGCACTCTGAATTTCATCATCATAACACAAGGCACAGCCCCTTCAGTATCATCTTCTCCGAGGCTAACTCCAACACACAATCACCTCTTTATCTTACAAAAGCACCTTGGAGAACTAACCATCTCCCTGTTGTTTGCATGACCCCTTGCCAATCCTCGGAACACTCACTGCAGTATTTTGTTGCTTAAGAGAAATTAGTGTAAAATGGGTTTAAGGAACTGGAGAGGCTGCTCTGTGGTTATAAGGGTGCTTACTGCTCTTCTAGAGGATCTGAACTGGACTCCTAGCACTTACATGGTGGCTCACAACCATTTGTAAACTCCACTGCCAGGAGAGCGAATCTCTACAGGCTAAGCAAGCACATGGTGCACAGCAGACGTGCAGGCAAAACTCCCACATACATGAGACTTAAGAACACATTTCAGTCTGCAGGAAAATGAATGGAAGTGTTGGTTGCACTCTCTGCAGACCACAGGATCAGTAAGCACAGAAACCAAGTGGCAATGAACTAATACCCCAGGCCCCTGGACTGTACCCCAGAGAGGCAAGAGCCCTGCCACAAAGAATATGTTCTGGCAAGTACTATTTCTATGAAACACAGATGGAGTCCTGAACCAGAGGCAGTCAGCTCAAGAGCCACAAAGTACTCATGGGCCCTGCTACTGAATCCCTGCATGGTGTTTCTCACAAGACCCTGTGTGTGGACCTGACCTAGAGTTACTTAATGTCTCTGATCATCCAATGACATACTCATGGCAAATTGAAAAAATACATGAACTACAGTTTCAATGACAAAATGAGATGGTGCCTTCTCCTCAATGCTATATGCTAACATTTTCATGACTCATAATGATAGCATATAATTAAATTATTATAATGTAAGGCTCCCACTTTTTGCTGCTCACTTCACAGAACAGTGAAGAACAAGCTATTTGGAAGTGTTAATAAGAGACTCTATTAGCTCGGGAACTGGAGTTGAGACTATGATCCAGGGGAGGTCTGTGAAAAGGAAAACACTTCTAAAGAGAGAAGCAATTTATTGGCTGCTCAGCTGAGGCTCTTTGGCCTGGCTGGTTCTTCTCTCCCTGTGCTTGCTCAACAAATAGGGTTATTCTATTTGCAGGATATTAAGGATAAAAGGGGAAAAAAGAGAAAAATTGTAACTCAGAGTTATCTGCACTATGTGTGCTTAATTGAGAAGGTATCTAGTTGAGAAAAATAGGTCTCTTTGTTGAAAGAGGGACATCTGGGTTCATTAAAGGTGTGCAATAGATTTTGATAAAAGCTATTTTTCTAAGTCATTAAATTGGTTTTAAGGAACTTTACATTCTCCTTCATTTGAACAATTATTAAACTATAAAATAGAATTGCACAATTGCAAAAACTGTAATCTGAAATTTTACAGCCAGCTATAAAATGCTGTATTATTAACTATACTGAAGATGCTCAAGCCCATTACAACTTTTTAAATGAATTACAAAAACCCTTTGGTGCTGATAAAATAATCTTAAATTACGGCATTATGTATTCTAACAATATGCTGAACCGAAGCTTGCTACAATACAAACACGCCAATCACAAAGAAATCGTTACCTGAATTAAGTTTTTACAAGCCCACAATCTGGTAACAGCTGCTGCCTGGAGGCAACCCAACACCTGATATTCAGGCTGGCTGGGGCAGCAGGCTGGCTGGGACACTTGTCTTCTATGACAGGTGCTTCTTCCAATGTCCCTTCAACCACAGGATCAACCAGGAATCAGAGCCTCAGAGCGGAAAGGCTGTACAGTGACTCTTAGTGGGACCCCAGGGACCCCAGGCAAGGACTGTGATGGCAGCAATTTTGTCCTTAATATTTTCCCATAAGGTGTCAGTTTCTTTTCTTTTCTTTCCGTCTGTCTGTCCGTCAGTCCGTCCGTCCATCCATCCCAGTTGTTTAGTTACTGAGATGTTTTTACAATCACTATTTAACACATAGGGGTATGTGTATGTCCCTACCAGGAAGCCTAGCCCCAAGACGCAGTTCCTGTTCGGGGAAGTTCATTACAGCCTGCTTGCTTCCTCAACCATTTGGGCTTGCACACACAAGTGAAAGCCATTTAGACTCTCTGGACTGTCAGCAGCCTTAATGGAGTACTATCTAATTCTGAGTTCTGAATTCAAGCACTCTCTTAGCTCAAGAACTCTGGAAGCATTCTATAAGCAGTTATTTATGACAGCCTCTTTCCTCCAGGGCTAATGTGGGTTGGTTTGGGGAGCCAGTTGCCCCGAGCTTTTCTTCTGGCACCCGTAAAAAGGAAGATGAAACCCAAAGCACCCACTAGAAGCCTCCATGCAATGAGGACCTGGGCCCACCATCTAGGCCCTGGAACCGTTTGGCAACTTGGTCCATTTCTCTGCCATGGGAGCCAGGATAAGAGTCTATGTGTCTTAGTACTATGTCCATAGCTCCCAGATCAGAGAAACAAACTCACTCTGGGAACAAGAGCATTGTGTGAGGGAAATGTTAGGTACATCCAACTTTTTTTGTTTGTTTGTTTGTTTTAAACAGGACAAAAATAACACTGAGCTGTAGAAGGCAGGCTACATTACATAGAAATGGTAGAAAACTCCCAAAGAAGGACAGCTACTGAGATGGTTAATATTGTCAGTATCTCAGATTTACACAAGGGGCAAACCTCTGGGTATGTGTATGAGGGATCATCTGTATTAGGTGAGATCCTGGGCATGTCTGTGCAGGAATTATCTGTAAGCAATGTAGCTTGGATGGAAAGGGATCCTGGCAGTCCAGAGCCAAGGAATATCACAAAATCACAAAACACCCTAAGTGTAGCAGCTTACAGCCCTGCTCAGGGGAACGGATTCCCCAATGTAACAACTCTGCTCCTGCAGGGGAGGGTTTCCCCAGAGAAGGAACTTCTCTGTTCTACTCCATTAGGTAAAAGAAGGTCTCACCTAAACCTCATTCAAGAGACTTATTGGGAGGGAAGAATCCAAGGAGGGTGGCTGCCTCTGCCAGGGTGGAAGTAGGCAGCCCCCAACTGAACACGTACAGGGCTTATACAGGGCTTCTTAGGGGTGGCGTTTTTCTAGGATGAAGATATTCAGGGCGGGAATTGGTCAGATTTCAATCTCGAAGCTTGGGCAAGCTCAGAAATTGGCTGGATTTCATGCTCAGGGATTGGTTGGTTTTGTGCTCATGGATTGGTTGGTTTTCCTGCTCAGTGATTGGTTGGTTTTTGTGCCGAGTTGGTCAGGGGCAGAGTGTGTTTCTTTGGTTTGGCAGCATGTCTCTAAGATGTCTCTAAGATGCAACCACATTTTAAACAATCAACTCTGATATGGTATTTAGCCTAAGAAAGCATTTGATTGGCTTTGTTCCTTATTTCTGAGAGATAACCTCTAAATCCATGAGATTTCTTGACATGGGCTTTGAATCAGGGGAGGTCAAACTGACCTGACTTTCAGAGAATATCTGATATGAGAATATCAGTCATGTGGGGGGTCAATGATTCAGTTCCTATGCCTACTTAATGCAATTCCAATAGAAACATCAGCCACTGAGCTGCATGGAGCTTCTTGACTGGAAAGCACATTCATGTGACAAAATAATGAAAAGCACTTAGTCCACTGGGGGAGAGCATCAAGAAATCCCTGACCAAAGCCCACTCTTGTCTTACTGTATTCATGCCTGCATTTGGCTGGCGCTGATTTGTATCCTTTACAACAAAGCTATTAAGTATAGGAAATTGCTGGGTTCCATGAGTCATTCTAGAGATCAGAACTGGAAGCTTCCTGCAGATGCCTGAATATGTAACTAGTTGGTCAGGCTGCATATGGGAGGAGAGCCCAGAAGTGTAGCTGGCATCTAATGAGAGGCCAGCCTTGATGGGACCTATGGTCTGACACTAGCTCCTGGGAGCAGTGTCAAGATTGAGTTGTGTGTGGTACACCAGTTGGCATTGGAACAGTCACCGTTACTTTTCTTTATGCTAGTTTATGAGCCATTCTGACACTTCAATCTGCCAGATATTCAACAAGAATTTAGGGACTGATTTAATCTATAGTGATGAATAATGCTAGTGGGAAATAAAATGTTTAAAGTCCTCTGGTTTAGGTAATATGGGACAGGCATTTTGAATGCATAAAGGAGATGTCGATTTATTGTATCTCCTCTCTCAACTAAGGCTATCTGTTCCTTAGGTCTCATCTGAAAGAATGGAGAGTAGCAGCATGGGCTACTCTGGGCTTCTTCATGGGTAGTGTCGTATATAGTCTGCTTTATTAACACCAAACCACAACAGGATGAAGTGGTTCAAGTTATCTCTGCAATTGTTCTTGGCTCCTCTCTAATTTTAAGTGTGTATATATGGTGTGTACATGTGTGTGAGGGGTATGTGAGTGAGCTGCACATGTGTGTGAAGGTGAACATGCATATGTATGCATGTTTATGTGAAGGACAGAGGTCAGTCTTGGGTGTTGTTCCTCAAGCTGCCATCTGCTTCCTTTTTAAGACAAGGTCCCTCACTGGTCTAGAGCTCACCAAGTAGGCTAGGATGGTTGACCAGTAGGCCCCAGAGATTGGCCTGTTTCTGCCTCCCCAGAGCTGGGATTACAAGCATGCACCACTACACTGAATCCATGATTTCACATATGCTATTAATAAGAGCTTGTGATGGATGACTTTTTATAAATGAGTTTATAAAGTAAGTCTTTATCCCAAACTATGACCAGATATATGTTCCCATATAAAGATGGGAACAGCTCCAGTCCTGGGCTGTGAAACCTGAGAGGCAGGGCTGGTTCTCAGACATCATCTTCTCTGTGATGATGATGCTGGCAACTCTGTCACCTGTTCCCCATGTTGACACTAGGTAGAAGTGCACCGAGGCCCTTGGCAGACAGACCCACTCTTGTGACCAGGCTGGATGAGATCTGACTCTACTGTAGTTCCAAGGAGCAGGCCATTAGGACAGAGCTCCTGAGAGAGTTATGTAGGCATCAAGATGGAACCTGTAGTAGTTATAACCTCTTAAGAAAGACCTGGGCCTTTCTTTCTGCCTTGGGTTTCTATTCCTTCTTGGCCTGGAGTCCAAAGAACATCCTATATCTTGGTAGGGACTGTCTACTGACATTTAGTTCAACGCCTCTAACAAAGTAAAAAAAAAAAAAAATCCAAAACCTAAAGAGCTTCAACATTCTTTTCCATTGTTGCCTCCTCCTGCATCCTTGGAACAGACTCTCCTTTGCAGCTTGAGCATTTCCAAGACATCTCTAAGGCACTGCATACATCATGGTAAGAGTACAGCCACTTTCCAAGTGCCAGGGGTTTGGCTGGCCCTTGTGAACACTTGCACTGCTCCTTAGTCAATACAAGTAACTCAAAATTGTGGGCTGTGTTTGAAAACAGAAATTCAGAGAGGTTAAGGAACATGCTCCATGTTACAAAATAATATTGAGGCAGTGGCCAGCATCCTCGCTCAGGTCCACCTAACTCCACAGGTCTTATTCCTCCTAGCAAGCTAATGCCTAGGCTGTCCAGCATACTCAAAAGGAAGGCATGAGAAGTGTCTGTGGTCAACCCCAGCCTCCTGGGAAGGGTAAAGCATGTAATACAGTAACTCACAGATCTGAACGTCCTGCCCTCAGACAGACCTGGGGTAGAAATGAGCCCCCTCCTCTCTGCCCTGGGACTGCCTTCTCACCAGACATCTCCAGCAAACCCTACCACCCTGGCCTCTCTCCGAGTGTCTCTTCGCCGATGGAAGATTAACGGGACGCCAAAGCACCCCATTGCTCTGCAAGCATAAATTGCAAGAAAAACATTTAGAATATTGATTAAGTGCTTCATGCTCGAAGATTTAAATTTACCTCCTGTATTTCCAGGATTAGCTGACATAATGGGGTCAGTCTGCCGGCACAAATGATTTACAGAACACCCATTGGCAGCTTTCCTTTGAAAACTCGACACTTAAAAATTTGCACTTGGCCACAACTGGCGGAGCCCTGGGTATTTAGCAGTTTTGGATAATCACCTTCCTGCTGCAAAGTTTCAAAATTAGTTCTGGAATGGTCAGGCCCTATCTGAAACAGACTTTATTTGGGTCCCATAAGGTACTGGAGCAGAAGAGGGAGGGAAGCCTCCCTATAAATCATACTCAATAGTCTCAAGCATAATATGGAAGAGCTAAATGAACTGTCATCCCCCCCCCATGCCTCCAAGCCATCTGAGAATCCTAGGTGACGTCCTATCAGAGTCCAGGCTGCAGTGTAGTTAGACTCTGCCTTTGGACTAGAAGGAAGTGAGTCCAAGCTATGCTGGAGAGCATGGAGTGTAGACTTAGATTCAGTGATTTCACAGTTAGACTCTGCCTTTGGACTAGAGGGAAGTGAGTCCAAGCTATGCTGGAGAGCATGGAGTGTAGACTTAGATTCAGTGATTTCACAGACCCTCTGTGCAACCTTCCTCCACTGGGCACAGAGAGGGAGCCGAGTGTCCCTGCTGAGAGCCGCTTGGTGATGATGAGCTCACAGTCAGAGACCACTGAGGGTGTACCTATGTCAGGGTGCAGGGGCAGCAGGGGAGCTGACTCTGCACTGCTGATTTGGGTAGGAATCACTCTTACAGAAATTGGCCACGAGCGCCGACTCTTATCTTCTACAATTCAGATATCTGCTCTGCTGATTCCTTCTAGAATGTTGTCTCAAGGACGAGGGGAGAGGACCCAAATCTGGGATGGACACTTGATGGTTTTCTGTCTCATGCTCAGATGTGTTTCATTTGGATCACATAAAGCTACCTCGGTGGCTTGCACTATTCACTGTAACACAGGGCAACTGCCCACAGTTCTCCAGCCATCCTGCTAGATCTGGGCTGATGAGGTACTCTTTGGCCTGCTGTATCACCATTTCAGGTTCAAAGCCCAATTCAAAGGCTGCGATGACTAGTCTCCAGTAGGATCAACCCACGACATCTATCAGCTCTGAGGATTCAACCAAGCCCAGTGTTAGCATTTAGGCATCTGTCCTGGCCTGTCCTTCGGGTCCTGACAGGATATACCTCAGCTGCAGCCACTAAGAGCACCTCCTGTGCCCATTTGCTATGTTTCCTTATAAAAGGCGGGCCTTGCCCACCTCCCATCTCATTTCTCTCTTGTCCCCAGGGACCAGTCTCTGCCTCTTTCCTGCCCTCTTCTCTCCCCACCCCTCAATAAACCTCCTATGTGGGTCCTGTTGTATGGTGTGACTCCTTCCCGTGCCGTTTTTAAAATACAACTGGGAATCAAACCTGGGCCGCAGCAGTGAGAGCACCAAATCCTAACCACTAGACCACCAGGGAACCTCAAAGATAGCTCATTAATAAGTTTCCTGCTAAAATTACAGACAGGTATGCCTCATTCACAGACTTCATGATACAGGATAGACTGGTTTCAGATATAACTCCAGAGGTTCAAAGTTTTAAATGCAATTTTGATAAACTGATACAACATTGACTACAAAGAGTCCTTAAATGGATTTTTAACCCTTTTGCTATGATAAAAATCTATTCCAGCTGTCTTACAGATACCTACAGGTTCCTGGAAAAAGTTCTGATACTCCATCAAGAAATCTGGTCTGATGAAAACTAACAATCTCCAGAGCCCATTTCTGACTCCACCCATTTTTTCCGAGCATATTTTGCACATTCACTGTTCCCACCTGACCTCCAGAGAAATAGCAGACGCCATGGCTTCTATACTCCTGATTTGGCGTGCCATTTCCCACCAACCTCCTGGAACACCACTGCTGCAACCTGCCTCCTCAGCTCCCTCAAGGAACAGACAGAGGCACTGCACCTGAGATCTCCCACTGCGGGACTCCTGTTTCCCCCTCCCCACTTTGCTCTTTGTCAACTTGAAGTAATCTCGGGAATTCAGTGCCCTTGTTCCCCCATTTGCTTCCATAACTCACCTCTTCTTATAATAATCAAAAAGGAAGACTGTTAATATTCTGACCCACCCCTTGAAACCCCGCCCCTTGGAGCCGCCCTGCATCCTGACATGAAAGCCTCACTCTAAGGAAAAACTCCTCCCCTTCCTCTCTCTCTTCCGCTCTCTCTTTCTCCATTCACATGAGGAGTGCACACCTCTGCTTTCTCTCCCTTCTCATTCTTCCTTGTCTCCCTCTTTCCTATCTTTCTCTTCATCTCTCTATTATAATAAACTTTCCACGTAGATGCAGCGCCTGGGTGTGAATGACTTTCCATGAGCCGCTGCCCCTGCTGCACCTGCCCAGCATATTTCCCTCATGCATGGGATGCCCTGGCCTGGCGAGCTGGGGGCTCCCCACTCATACAAATTGGTAACACCCAGGAGAAAATTAAAACAAAACGAAACCTTGTTTTCTAGGGAGGTAACTTGGTGAGTCACACTCACACCATGCAAACACCCAGGACCTGAGTTTGATCATCAGAATGCACATATAAGCAGCTGCATCCTTGGAATCCCAGCACAGTGACAGGTGAATCTCCATTGGGGTTCACTGACCAGCCAGCCAAACCTAATCTGAAAGTTCCAGGCCAAGTGCCATCCCCTGTCTCAGAATATGGTGGACTGGATGGCTTCCTAAGGAATAACACTGGAGGTTGACCTCTGCCTACGCGCACACACACACACACACACACACACACACGAACTGAACCTGATTAAGGTGTGGTAACTCATATCTAAAATCCCAGCACTTGGGAGGCTGAGGTAAGCAGACTGACACAAATTTAAGGTCACACTGGAGTACAATGTGAGACCCTTTCTTCAGAAAAACAAACACTGTGTGGATTTTAGTGATCCTGGGACCTCACCCTCACCCCCCCAGACATCCAACGCAATGCTACTGTGGTTAGACTTGGAGCCCAGAGGTCTCTGGATACCACATCCAGGGGTCTTCACAGGGGGTGGGGGCACTGGAGCTAAGAAGGCACAGTGACTCCAAACAGACGAGTTTCCAATATCCACTTACATCCCCAGAGGGAGATGTTTACTTTAAATAAGCGACAAGTACACTCTTTTGGTTTAAATACTGAAAGTGTTTCCAGCTGCCAGGCCACTCAAGTGTACAGATGATGAAGTAATTGGGGGAATTATTAAGGTTTCTTTGTTTCTCGTGTGACCGTTTCATACGAGTCAGAGAGATAGGCTAACAATAGCACGGCTTGCATCATGCTTGTTACTAGTATGACTGCCAATTAATGCTGCCATAGGAGCTTGGCAGGCTACCCCAAACCCAGTGTTTTGTCACCTCAGGGGGCCAGCACTTGGGACATTTCCTTGACATTTTATACTAATCAATCAACTTTCTTAGAGCCTTCCACAGCAGCCCCCATGGGCCCATGATCACCATGCCCAGGGCCACCCATTCCCCAGGCAGATCTGCTGTTGGTTCTAGGCATGCTTTTGAAAAAATGTTTATTCTTTTCCTTTCCTCCCACGGAGGAGTCTATCTCAAATGTTAAGGCAGACTCTCCAGTACCCCCCGAGTCTTCTCATGTTATTGTGTATTTAAAAATATTACAAGAGGGCGCGTCTCGAAGGAAGTGAACTTTACGGCTGCCAAAGTCTTTGACTGTCTCCAGATCTGTTACCAATGGATCCCAAGTTGGTTTCAGTCAGTTCTATTCTGAGTCTCGACACAGGCATCAGGGACAAACACCATAGAAGATATTTCTAGGACCCCCTGGCAAATGGTAATTCATCTATAGCCAGGCAGGCACAGAGGTAAGGCAGATGTAGAGAATGAGCCTCCTGGGAGCCCTGCACCGAGCAGAGCCCTAAATCAGCCAGAGGGACCGTGTTCTCAGGGTGACGGCCCTCCACTGTCACTGTCATCAACCTCCAACTACAGCCTCCAATTATCCTTCAGCACTCTTCATGTAGGTCACCCTAAAGAGGTCATCAAGCTACAGAACTTTCACTGGCAAACTTTCAGTCTTTGGAACCCCGTGTCCTGGACCTGGAGCCAGGAGCAGCCCTGAGTGAAGTATGAACTTTAGATTTGCCGCTGCGTTCCTGGGGCTGACCTTCAGCAGGAACTAGAGCAGCTACCCCTTCCTTCTTTCCTCACTTCCATTCCTAATGTAGAAAGGCTTAGTTGTCCAAGTGTCACGAAATGAACAAAAAGACACTCTAGCCTTGGGACGAGTCTGCCAAAGACATGCTGATTTTGGTTAAGTCATTATCCTCTAAGCATCTCATTTGTGAAAGCAAAGGATGCCTGCAATGTCGGCCCCACAGAGGTGCTCTGAGGAGAAAGGGGATAGAAGGGTGACATATTGAAAGTGTGAAATGCACCACCATCCACCTGCCATGTCTGTCTCACTTCAGTGCTCCTCAGCACACCCCAGACCCTCATTCTGGAGCAAGGCCCAGCACCACCATTCATCTTTGTAACCGGCAGATCACGTGACCAACTGACTAAGGATCAGTCATCACGATGGTCATTTTTGCGTATCATTCTGGAGCATCCATTCTGCACCACTGCCTCCACTCTAGCAGCTGGGCAATACTCATGCTCACCAGACAAGGAAGAGGAGGCTTAAGGAGTTAGCACATTGGCTAAGGCCACAGTGCTAACACCCTCACCTGACACCTCCGTTGTAAAGACAGGTTCAGTGAGATCTCTTCTCCCAGGTGCCGAATGCTGCTAAACTCTACCATGTATCTCAGAAGAGAGGTGTGACTGCCCTCCGTCCTGGCCAATCCAATTCTTTCAGCCCTTTCAGTGGAGAAGCCAACAGAGGCAACACTGAGATAAACATCACACTTGAGTTTTACCTTTGCTCCTCTGCTTACAAAGCAGAACTGCTATGCTAACAGCAGGGAATGGAAAGGCATGGTTTCTGGGGAATGAGGCTCAGGTGTGCCTTAGTGTTGCCAGGACAACCATGCAGCGGCACAGAGTCCTCCTGGCAGGGAGGGTTGGCTGGGTGTGTCTGTATTGGAGATAAGATGTTCACTACAAGAACCCAAGTCAGGAGCTGAGATAAGGCAAGAAAAGGAACTGGAGAAGCAGAGGACACATTTTATGGCTAAGAGAGTCTCCACTCAAAGGATGAGGAAACTGGAGTGCCATGGTTTCCAATCTGAGATGTCACTTAGTTACCCTATCTGACCTTCTGAAACTGTGGGCAAGCTGCATCTTGCCCATGAGATTCTGTTCACTGAGGAGTGACTTTCTGTTTTAGTTCTGGAATATTCAGGTCTACGCAGTTTTTAAGTCAGAGGAAAGTTAATAACAGACTGTGGGTGGCATCTGCGTCACCCTTTGTGTGTCCAAATGAGTACAGAATGATCTTGCTGAAGCCCAATTCCCCTTCCTCACTGATCAGAAAGCATCCCTGGCCCATCTTCATCAGCGTGTGACGGCAAGCTCTTATCCTTCATCTGGCGGCTGTGTTGACTGACACTGGAATCTGAGGGTGGGAGGCACAGAGAGCCAAGGCTGACTGTGTGTGCAGCAGGAAGGGGGGGGGGGGAGACAAGGCCAGAGCCCTGACCAGAAACAGAGAAGAAACTGACCATGCCATTTCTAATGTCAGAGTCACCAGTCTGGGAGACTCAACCAATCCCTTCTCTTCTCTCAGACTCGGGGCCCTGCTGCAGAATGGAGCAGTAGGTGCCACTGACCACTTCCTGTGCTGCCTCCCAGCTCTGACTTTCTCTGCAGAGGGGGACCTGGAGATGCTAAGGCTCAGAAAGTGGTTCACAAATCCAAAGGACACTGGGCTTGCTGTTGAGCTGTGTGATCTGAGTTCTCCCTGCTGTCTGGTGTGAATGAGTATGTCTCAGACTGTGTGTTGGAGAAGGAGGACCCAGAAGGACTAAGCAGACAGAAGCCAAAGCTCAGATGAAGGGCGCGGAGAGCAAAGCAGTGTCATACAAAGTAGATGGGAAAACTGCTCAACACTTTCCAGACACAGCGCCTGTGGATGAAGAAGGCTTTCCTAAGAATGCCCCAGAGGAGCTGAGCCTTGCCGGGGATGAGGAAGAGGAGAGGCACTTTTGTGCTACGAGTGAGGCCCCGTCACAATGGCTTGTGAGTAACACACACACACAGTCCTGGGTTCCACCTCAGCTCTGCATGCACCCTTGGTGGCACATGCTGATAAGCCCCCTTACCTACATAGCAAGTTCAAGGTCAGTAAGGGTCACATGAGACCCTGTAACAATCAAAACAACAGCATATAGACCAACCACCCCTTTTCCTGGCATGGCAGAAGACAGAATGTAACACGAATCACTAAATGGTCTTATTAATAAAAAAAAAAACCCTGGAGCCAGATATCGGGGTGAAGGCTGAAAGATCTGAGAAACAGAACAAGTCACACACACACAGCTAGTCTCACCTCGCCAACTCCTCAGCTGATCCTGTTTCCTCAGAATGAAAGCCTCAGTCCTCACCCGAATGGGACTCAGCTGAACTGCTGCCGACACTACCTCACCTCCAGGAAATCCTCAGTCTAAAGAGCGGGAGTTCTTGTTTCCATATATACCTTTCTCTGCCCTGCCATTTTACTTCCTGGGATTAAAGGCATGTGTGTTTCTCAAGCAAAGGCATGAGATCTCAAGTGTGGGGACTAAAGGTGTGTGCCACCATGCCTGGCTCTGGTCCCAGTGTGGCCATGAACTCACAGAGACCCAGATGGATTTCTGTCTCCCGAGTGATAGGATGAAGGGTGTGTGCCATCACTGTCTGGCCTCTATGTCTAGTCTAGTGGCTGGCTCTGTCCTCTGATCCCCAGGTAAGTTTTATTGAGGTGCACCATGTATTACCACAAGCCATCATATAGTTACCTCTTCCCTCAGCATATAGGAACAACATGGACAGATGCCATTCTTGGATTCCCAGCACTGCTTCTGTGACCCACCAGCTCTGCACACTTGAGTAGAAACATCATTTTCTAGAAGCCTGGGTCCTCAGATGCAAGAGCTAGACCACCATGTCACAGTAATTGCCCTTCCCCATCAGCCACCAGGAGAGTACCCAAGGAGCCTAAGTGCATTAGAACCTGTGAAAACCTCCAACTTCACTAATGTCTTGTAGACAGTTGAATACTCACTACTATGGAAATTCAATAAAATGTCAGAACAAACACACCCTCTGACAGAAGGGGGGAAACTGCCATGTTTATACTTTGCTTCAACTCAGGCACACCTGGGTTGGTCTTCAAGAAGCATCTTGATCTCTTTCCCTGTCCTTTGTGCACATATAAGGTTTTTCACGGTACTGTGCAACTCTTCTTACTCTGGAATAGCATTTGCTTTTTGCCTTGTAAATAACTAGCCTCACCAGGACTCTATGCAGCAGCTAGTAACACTGCCTCGGACTCCCCTCAGAGACAGGTCAACATTTCATGCCATGTTTGAATGGCTGTGATGGGTGACAAGCCAAGAACACTCTCTCTTTGATATGCTGTGGCTTTATCAGGAACACGGAATCAGCCAAAAATATAGACAGCCAACCCAACTCTATAACCACCCTCCCCCCCAAAAAAATCCTTAGTGGTACATCTGCCCAGACTCTTCACTTTATAGAGCCTTGACCAAAGTCACATCTTCAGTGAGTAGCAGTCAGTTCCACAGTCCATCCTTTCCTTCACTCTATGAGACATCACAGTCTCCTCTTATGATGTTTATAATGCAACTTCCAGATTCAAATTGGGGCTGGGGAGACAGCTCAACAGGTAGTGTTCACCATACCTGCGTGAAGACCTGAGAACAGATCTCCAGAACCCAGGGAAAGCCAGACACAGTAACACGGGTCTGGAATCCCAGTGCTCTTACAAGGAGGTGGGAGGCAGAGATAATCCCCAAAGCTCGTAACTAAGCTGGCTCACATGGAAGAAGGCTGACACCGAGGTTGTACTCTGACTTCCTCATGCACATGGGGCTGCCACATCAAACATATGGACACGCGTGCACACGCAAAGATTTTGTTTTGAAAAATGATTCAAATCTGGGTGGCACTGCCGCTGTCCTTGTGTATCTTTCAGACAATAAGCGCATGTTCTCCCAGAAGCCAGCTCTAAGGGGAAAGCCAGACCCACTTCTCACCTGCAGATTCGCACAAGGTGGCAAAACGTGTGTGGGGATTTCATTCTCAGACCCTGCTGGCCCCAGAGGCTTGCTCTTGATTCGGAAGGCAGTGGTAGTGGTGGCAGTGGTGGTCTGTACTGGGAGGGCTGGCTGCCACATGGTCACATCTGAGCCATTGCCAAAGGCTTGAATTGCATTTTCTGCAGTAAAACAAAAGGAAATCTCATTCAGAAGCAAGGAGCAAACATAACGTGCAGGATGCATACAGCCAAAGAGGCACAAGAGCAACTCTGGTTACAGCACTGGATGTCCCAGAACAAACCTGTCCACCCACCCACCCACCCACCAACTCATCCACCCATTATCCATCCATCCATCCACCCATCCACCCACCCACCCACTCATCCACCCATCATCCATCCAACCACCCATCCACCCACCCACCCACTCATCCACCCATCATCCATCCATCTACCCACCCACCCACCCACCCATCATCTATCCATCCACCCATCCACCCACCCACCCACCCACCCATCCATGCATCCACCCATCTACCCATCCAATTATTGGTTCTGAGAGCCAATCTCTTAAGTCAGGTGCTCAAAAATCAACCCATTCATTAAACACTGAGCGAGACACTTACTATACTATACATAAAGCAAGTATTTATTATGGAGCCCTTTGAAAGACATCCTCAAACTCAGAAGTAGCATCATAGCTACATCACTTTTCCAGGAAAAACGAAATACCTATGCTGTGTCAGAATTCTACACTGAATGGAAATGAACTGGCATCGTTTTCTTTCCCCTGAAGCTGAGGCAGCCCTAACACTCCCAGGCAGCAAACTGCAGCCAGTTTCTTCAGAAGAAAAATCTGCCTTAAACCTCATCGATATCTACTGAAAATTTAAGTGTGATTATTTTTCTCCTTTCTGCTTCCAGTCTTCCAAACAGAATCTGCATAATTAGATAGGCACAGCCCTGTCTAAATGAAAAGTTCGAAACGTGAAACTTTCAAAGCTTATTATAATTTCATGGGATTAGATTGTTTTTATGGCAAGAGTAAATTGGTTGTGTGTTGTTCCCTTCCCAAAATGAATAAAAAACAGTTTTTAATCAGGTCTTCGGGGATTTGCCCTGGATTTAGGAATTTTTTTATTTCATATTCATTGTATAAGAAATCAAACTCCTTCATTTGGGACCTGAAAGTGCAAATTGCTAATATATGACGCTTACTTGGCAGTTTTTGATATACAAGAAAGAATAACTGAAGTCTAATCTTCCCCTTGGAAGTGACATTTTGTCTCAAAATTGTTATCCTTCAAGTTTAGCAAATTTGGAAGCTTGTTTTCTATGCGTCTACGTTTTGGAGGATCTGTGAGAGGCAGCTTCCAAACATACAAACGCAGCAACGCATGGTTCTAGCGAGGGACTGTGGTTTAAGTGCTACACAGAGCGTCGAGAAGGGCGAACGCACCACAGAAAGTTGCCGTTTGTGAAGACGACCCTTCTTTCCCAGGTGTGCCGACCTCACCCCTTGAGTTCAGTTACTCTCTTCTTCATTCACTGCAAGGTTACAGATCTAACTACTAAATTCCAGGTGTAGCTCCATGTACTAAGCATGAGGTCTTGAACAGCAGTGACAGCAAAGTAAGACCAAAGCCATACCCACAAGCAGAACTTCTGGCCAGGAAGGCGAAAAAGCAGAAGCTTCCACACGTGCGTGGGTGATGGTAAATGCTAAGAGACAATGAAGCCAGGAGGGGCATGAGGAATGCTGGAGAAAGGAGGCTGGTGTCTAGATAAAGTGGCTCAGGGAGGCCCCTGGGAGGAGGGTGCATCTGCTTTCCTGACACAAGTCCGCTCCCACCTCCTCCTTAACCTTAGTCTTCTCTCATCCCTATATACCTATGTGCCATGAATCGGCCTTAAAATGACCATCTTCCACTCCCAAACTATAGCCAAACCACTAGCCGCAGTTGAGTTCAGGGTAGACAGATTTGAGAGAAGTCTGGCTTACTTGGAAGAAGGAAGAAGTCACATTCAAAAAACAGTAATAACTTCTAGGTCAGGCCCTTGTGTAAGACACTGCATTTTGGTCCTGTGCCCCATCCAAACCAGGATAAATGGAACGATTATGAAAGCTGTTGGCTGCCTTTGGCATTTGTTTTTATTTAGAAGTCATTAATAAGACTATTCTCCCCTTTACCGAAATGTTGCCAAAGAGGAACAACTTTAATTTCTCTCTGAGGAACAAATTTTCCATTGCTTTATTTTTGCTTAAACTTGCATTCAACCAGAAGAGAACAGGAAGTGGAAATAAAAACAATGCATAAAATGAAGCCTAAACAAGGGGTCCAAGTCTAACATGCTGGCACACCCAGTGTCTCAGCAAATGCCTCCACATTCACGGCACATTTTGTGGGTCTGAATGCAACCTAACAACTCAAAAGATCATTTTATTTTTAGGAGAACCAGACTAAGGCATTCCAATTGCACTGTTTGAAGCACCTATCAAGCAAGTTGGGTTTTACTTTTCAAGGGAGGAAATGATGTAGAAATTTTAGTGAAATGTCCATGAGGTATTTTCCAAAAAGTTGATAAATTACCAGCTAATTCTTCAAAAGCCAGTAAGCATATAGCATCATGCAGAATTTATCACTTGAGGACAGAGTTCTTCAGGGGGATGGCTGAACCTGATGTTCAGGATTACGCTTCTAATAGTAGCTCCTTCAATACTAGCCACAAACAAGGTCTTTGCGAGGCAGGGGCCTGCACAAGGATTAAAGCTTTATATCCTAACTCTATCACTCCGGGTCCATGAGAATATTCCTCTTTTGCTCAGCTGTGACATGGATATGATACCCGTATCTCCCAGGGATCTCATGTGGCTTGTGTGGAGTACAGAAAATGAAACTGCATGAACTCTACACTCCCTACAACAGGAGTTGTGTCTCATCTGGACAGTCATCCAGAGCACGCTCACCCATCATGGGTGAGCGAGGGAGACCTAGTGTCCTACTTTTTAAGTTTTGCTGATGGATGCCCAGGTTCACATCTGTATATCCCAATCCCTGTGTCAAGCATGATTCTAAGTTGCCTAAAGAGTACCACAACGGTAACTAGTCCTGTTCCCAAAGAAGAGCACCCTGCTTACAAGGGCTCAGCTCAGATCCCAAGATGACCCACATGCTGAGTGTACCCGCCACAATGCCAGATTCCCCCACCAAGACAGATCCATCGCTTCTACTCGGAGCCAGTCCTCGCAATGTGAGGGGCTGTTGATGTCAACATTCTAACTTCCCCACAGTCTTTGGAGGCCTGTCCTATCCACCTTGTTTGAGCTTTTCACATTGTACATTCCTACCAGGTTTTCAGAACTTGGGAATGGACTCTACACTGGCTGCCAAGATCAAAATTCGATCTGTGAGTAGAATTTCTCTTTCCACATAATACACCCTCAGTTATTTGAATCTCTTGTCCTCGTAGGCCTTTGGGAGCACAGTCTTGGTGGCACCCAGTTCATCACTTGTGAGACGCCCTGCCATGTCACTGAGTGTGCCAAAAGAAGCAAGAGTCACCACCAGCCACCAGGAAAGGGGAGGGGAGGGGGATGGAGGAACAGAACAGAGTGCTTTAGCTCAAAGAGGAAAACATGTATGCGTTGGCATGCTTCTTATTTTTTAAAAACTCACTGAGACATGTATTGTCCTTAAAAAAATTCAGAAACTTGAAGCACTCCTCCAGATCATTGCCACTGTTGCTGCAGTCACACCACGGGGCCACACTGAGGCTGCTGGAGTCTATGTAGTTGGGGGTCATGACCGTGCCTGAAAGAGAGAGAGACAAGGCAGTTGTCCTCCTGTGCTGACATGGACTTTTCTGTGGCCTAAAAAGAAACAAATGTTGGTCTGATGGTAGAAATACCACAGCTAATTGCAAAGGCTGTGTTTGCCGGGTGGGAAATTAAGTTAAGCGGTGCATTTTCTTGGCAATTTATCTCGAGCACATAAAATAATTTATACATTTACTTTAAAAATTAAAAGCAAACTCCTTGGGCTGTATTTAGGGTATTTTCTTCCTGCACAAATGTATGGATGTCATGGAGAAGGCGAGATTAACTTAGAATGTATGAGTTGCAAAATCCCTTGCATATTCTTGAAAATGTCATTAATCTTCATAAATAGTACTGGGTGCACATAACTTAAGAATTCTTTTAAGGCTTTTAATCCAGTTTCCTCAGAGGCAAATGGTTTCTTTAGGGTAACACAGGGAAGCGCAGACGCCTCCAATAAGGTCCCCAGAGCCTGAATGTCTACAGATGTACATAAAGAGGCTTCCTTTCCCAGATCCTCAACTGATTTAAATAAACTCATCTAAGGTGTGAAAGAAATGGAAATTGGGTTGAGGATGCAGCTCAGCTGGTAGAGTGCTTGTCTTGTCGAGCCTGCCTGAAGTTCAGTCACCATGAGCCAGGTTTGGTGGTGCATACCTGTGATCCCAGCACTTGGGAGATGGAGGCAGGAGGATCAGGAGTTCAAGGTCATTCTTGGCTACATGAGACCCTATCAAAAGAAGAAGAAAGAATAAAAGAAAAGAATAAAAAGGAAGAAACAGTAGAACTTCCCCAGTCAAGGACTCTTAAAGTATTGTCTATGGATCCACAACAGTTCCCACAGAGATGCTGTGTGGGCCTTCCTGCTTATGACTTGTGGCTTTCCTGGCGAGTCCTCCACTGGGAGAAATATACAATGCACTTATATTTAATACAACCCAAATGTCTTCTCCTGGGTGGCTCACACCAGGCAATGCCCACGGATGCCAAGAACTTTCTGTTTTTAGTTGCTTTTATGAAGGAAGAAGAAATCGGTCAGCAATCCAGAGGATGAGTTTGGCTATAAACAGAACAGTTTTTGGAAGCTCTTCTGGGGTCAAGGACATATTGTCATTGCCATACTGGTCTTACTTTTTTGAACTTGAATCTCATTATTAGCATGAGCATTTAATCTGCACCATACAGGGAGGTCTAACTCATCAGGCACTGGTACAGAATGAGGAAATCAAGACCAATGCACCTCTGAATCTACCGTGGATCCCTGACATGTGGAAAGTCAGGAACAAACTTTGTGCAGAAGTTAGGAACCATAGGCACCACTGGCTCAGGAAACCACGTAGAAGAGACCCAGTCCCAGGAGAGAAATATTTCTTAGCCTGCACAAGACACTCCATCTACCATTTGTTCCTTCCATTTCATCATGCTCAGGCACAAAAGGCTTTGCCAAGCCTAGGAATGATCTCACAGGAATGCTGGCAGTACCTCTCCTTGGCTGCTCACAGGGGAGTTAATGAGCATGAACTCCTGGAAGGACACAGACTGAAGCGCTAAGAGTGATTGCATCTGCAGAGACTTAACGTTGTCTTCTGGGAGCATCCCTGGTTTTATTTTTCCTTTTTAAACAGTGAGCATGCCTTAATTGCTTTTGTCATTTCTGCAATCCCATCATTTCATATGCAATCCCAGGTAGAGACTAAGACCTTCATTAAGGAGAGTATGAATACGGAGGGCGTGTACACTCGTTGGCTAGAGCCACAGAAATGGTGCATACCTGGAGGAACTGTGACAGTTTTATTAGAAGTATAACACGTGGGAGCACAGGCGTCCTTTCAAAAGTTGGGAGTGGCTGGGGTGTCAAGAACTAGAAATAGCTTTGCACTGAACACTCTCTTACTTAACCAAAGGCTCTCACTGAAGACATTCTGAGGATGAGGTTAGCCTATGCTCTCATTCTAGATGGGGGGGGGGGGTAGTTCCTGCTGGCGATGTGTACGACTCTGACACGGGCCCTGGCAGGGAGATGCCACCCAGCCAGGGCTGTATGACAGCAGTTGTTTCTCTCGCCTTTCACATTCTTCAATGTACCTTCTCAAATGCCAACTGTGATGGAGCCCTGACAGAGAAGCTTCGGCAATCCCTGGTACATGGGGACAGCTGCCTTTCTTCCTGCCAGCTCTATTCACCCCAGATGTAAGTCTGCCTCTTTCTGGATTTTTCCCCATACACAGGGGTCTTGTTTAATTTCACTATTCTCTTCAATACTGGGAATATGGGTCTCCTAGTGACACAGGCCTCCCAAACTAGAAAACACTGTTTCTACTTTCAAATGGTTAGTTACAGAAAAAAAAAATTAGCCTTAAACAATCCCCTGTACATCAGAGTCAAGTGACCAAGAACAATAATGGCAGGAAGCTCCATGGTATTGGGCAACTCACTTCCAAAGGGCCACTTCTTGGAAACAGCTTTTATGACTTCCAAGCTCCAAAGTTCTCCAAAGTTCCCTTATTTAACTAACTGTGTTTGACTTGCTCTCTTCTTCGAACAGCCATGTTCTCTGTGGCCAGTTCCCCAACGGAGATGCTTCTCTCCCTTTAGAATCTGTAGCCTTCCTGCTCCATAATTACCCGATTTCTCCTTTCTCCTGCATCCATTCCCTCCCTCCCTCCTTCCCTTTTCCCTTTCTCCAAATTATCTTCGAAGTGCAGACATCGCTTGCTACAGTAGACAGGTCTGTAATCCAGAGTACCCCCTGCCCCTTCCCTTGGTCTTACCAATCAGTCCTGAGTAGGCCAGGAGGCAGTCTGCATAGTTCTCCTTCAGACAGCTGCTGACAGACCTTGACTCTGGCTGGCAGTTGGTAAAAAAATCTGCAAGGCGAGATCTGCAACAGAAAGCAGTATTGGTACATTGAAAACACTCCAGGCCTCTGAATTGAAAGAAGGGGTGTGGGGAGATGCTGGTAACAGGCTCAGGGTGTGGCTGGTCAGAGGGTCGAACTCCCATGCTTCACAGGAGGCCACTGTGGTTGCTGACACTTAATTGTGACTTCAAAACCGTTAGTAGAGAGGATTCTGGGTATTCACACTACAACGACATGATATATTTCTGGGGTAATGAACCTGCCAATTAGCCAAATCATTACCCATGCATATGCACACGTATTGAAATGTCACCTCCATAGCCCATAAATATGTATATTATGTGTCTACGACAAATACAAGATATATGTCAAGAGAGAAAAAAAGCAGTCTTTGGCCACACATAACAGTAGTTCCTTTGTCAATATGCCTCTTTATGCTCGCTTGCTCTCTCCCTCACCCTGCTCCCCTCCACAGAATGAGAGAGCGAGAGCGAGAGCGAGAGCGAGAGAGCGAGAGCGAGAGAGCGAGAGCGAGAGCGAGAGCGAGAGCGAGAGCGAGAGAGAGAGAGAGAGAGAGAGAGAGAGAGAGAGAGAGAGAACACAAAGATATGGGTGTATCCTTCCTTTATTCAACCTTCCACCTGCCCCGCCCCAAGCCTTCATCTACCTGTGTGTGTCTGCTTGTTTGGACAGAAGTCTTCAGGGTCTATAACTGCAGAAATCTAGAGGCTTTGACGTTTCCATTCAATATTTATTTCTGACCAGACTTATTTGCATCTTTAGGAAATATGCTTCTCCACACGCTCACCGGAGATCCACAGTGGGAAAATATTTACTTTATACAGAAACATGTTCCTGGCATCAAAATTGGATCCTACAGCCCATCTGCTCCCATAATTTCTAGAGCCTTGAAAAATGCATATCTTTGTCTCTTGAGTCTTTTCTCATCCCCCAACCCAGGCACAGTGATGTCCCTAGCCCCATGCCTGTAAAGAGATGGTTGTTCTGGGAGTAAAGGGAAAGTCAAGAGGGGTGGGTAAGGCTCTCTGTGGGCATAGCAGGCCTGTAGCTGGCCTTGTCTACAGGGTCCCTTAGCCAAGACGTGGCTGTTAGCATTCCCAGAGCTCTGCAGAGGTAAGCATGATTCATCAGGAAGCCCTGAGTGGTGGTGGAGTGTAGCTAGAGTTTTCCTGCCTGGCCCACAATCAGGGCAAATCTCTCTCACCCGCCAGTCCCACAGCCACTCAGACCCAACCAAGTAAACACAGAGACTTATATTGGTTACAAACTGTATGGCCGTGGCAGGCTTCTTGCTAACTGTTCTTACAGCTTAAATTAATTCATTTCCATTAATCTATACCTTGCCACATGGCTCGTGGCTTACCAGGATCTTCACATGCGGCTTGTCATGGTGGCGGCTGGCAGTGTCTCTCTCACCCAGCTTCCTGTTCTCTCAGTTCTCCTCTCTGTTAGTCCCACCTATACTTCCTGCCTGGCCACTGGCCAATCAGTGATTTATTTATTGACCAATCAGCAACACATTTGACATACAGACCATCCCACAGCAGTGGAGCTGCAGAGACACAGAAGTAAAAGGAATCCATGGACTCACTGTTCTGGGGAGGAACAGGGCTTGTTTTTGCCATGGGGCTGTTTTGGGATCTTCAGAAGATATTGTTGGGGAAACCCTGAATAAGAAGTGGCCTCCTGTGAGGTCATCTTGGCAGACAGCAGTCCTGTTTCTATAGGAGAACACAATGACCGTGGAGATGTAAGTTATCCAGCAATGGGCCTCTCACTCTGTTGGCTGTTGACATGCCCAGCACTGATTCTACTTCTTTCCACAAGAGAAACTATAATTTGTTTAGCTTGATCTAGGATTCCAGCAAGCCCAAGTTTCCTGCACCGGGCTGAGCAGGACTGCAGGAGTTAAAAGGTTTGTAAAGGCCCAACTTCTTCTAGGTTTTTGGAGGGGGGCGTGGTGGGGTTTGTCTTATGTTTGAAATAAGGTCTTGCTATATAGTCAAGGCTGTCCTCAAACTTGTAATCCACCTGCCTCAGCCTTCCAAGTACTAGAATCATAGGCATGAGCTACTATGCCTGGGTCTTTCCTACCATTTCAACTAGAGAAGGCATCCAAAGGCCTTGCCAGTGGTCACAGCTCACAGTACTATGCAGGGGCTCTGCGTTCTGGGTGGTGGGCTCATCGCAAGGGGTCTCAGGACAGCTGTTGGCATCTGCTTCATTTTTTCTACACAGCACCAACACTCCCTGGAAAGCCTCTCAGCACATGTCTGGAGCAGGGCTGCAGGGTAAGCTAAGTGCTCTGCACACCACCCTCCCCCCCTTGGTGAGACTCTGAATGGATGAACACCTGGACCACAAACACACCCAAGGCCTTGCTGGCACCCTCGACCTTGTACTAAACACACGGAATGGCATAAAACCGTTGGCTAATTCTATAGTCTGGCTGAAGTTATTTCTTTTCTGCAGGAAATCTCTAAAGATACCTCAGGCTTACTCAACTGGATCAGATGGCATTCAGCTTGAATGGAGTGTTAATTTCAGAAAAAAAATTCCTGGCCATGAAATTAATGCTCTAATGGCCCTGAGTTTCTAACTCAGCAAAGCCCAACTCCAGCTCAGACAGCTCTTCACAGAACCTGGATGACTGGTGGCCGAACCTGGAGGCCCCTCCTGTCCACTCACTCTTGGATGGGACTCTGAGTCTCTAGAGCATACTCTTAACCAATGACACTGTGATGGGGATTACAGTCCTTCTGTACAGGCTAACACCACTCATTTTGCTTAACAACCCAAGAATTGACTCACAATTGGACCCCGGAATAATTGGCTAATTGAATCAGTATGTTGCAGAAAGCATAAGCCTGATTGGGAGAATCAAAGAAAATATACAGCTCTAAGCAGAACCCCATGGCTGCATTTTGAGAGGCATGAGGATCCGGGGCTCTAACGCTGGTGAGGCTGTATGAGCTGTGACCAGGGATCAGGAATGAAAGGAAGCAGCTGCGTGGTTAGCATGGAAGAAGCCAGTGTTCGGAGGAAATCAACAAGCCTCCGCTTGACCCGGGATCATCCAGCAAGCAGAACATGCACCAAGATGCAGAAGGAGGGGCTATGAAAGACCACAGGGCCGCTGCACCGCAGGATGATTGGGGGCTATTTTCTCAGCTCATTACACTCTTCCATCCTTGGGAGTGCTTTAACTTTAAATATTCCATGTCTGACTTAGAGAACTTGATTTTTCCTCCATATTTTCTCCTGTAGCCAGGATTTTCACCTAACCTATACTTTAATTTTCCTCTGACACTTGAATAAAATTTAATAAATTGTCTGTGAGCCTCCTTCTGAGTCTGTTTTTAAATTCTTTTATTAATGAGACCAAGAACCCCAAAAGAGAACCTCTGTGTCCCCGGTAAAGAGTTTCAGAATCCAGGTGAGTATGTGGGCACTGTTACAGCACCCACAATTCTAGGGTCTATCAGATCTCCTCCAAACTTATTCACAATTGGAGATGACAGGACTTCCATTATGCAGGAGGGAAAACTGATAGAAGAATTCCAAACAGGAGTGCGCTGGAGTCAGCTTGTTATGGACAGGGGGGCCACTGTGAGGAACTGTGGCAGCTGCTTGACATTAGAGTAATAGCTTGAAATATGGTGACGAGTATTTCTACTGTGGTAACCAGCCAGAGCTTTAAAGCAGGTTGTTCTTGAACGATAAATGAACCCCATGTTGAAGAAACTTGGTGATGCAGTTGGTCCTACGGGATAGACTGGGTTGTATCTTGGCTGTCCAATCCTGGTCCTCTGGTCCAGGCTTTTATTCCTATTTTTCTGGTGCCAAATAAAGCATTGTGGCACCAGTTAAAGTTCCACCTTCAGTCTTTTCCAAATAAAGACAGGAAGGATTCCTTTACCACATCTCTCCCCGTCACAGGCCTCGAAGACACCTTCTAGCATTGACTGCCAAGGGTCACATGCATTAGCCAAGCCAAGCCATGTTGGAGCTCAGTGACTAATGCTGTGTTGGTGTTTCCATAAGTACAATGAGAAAGACCTTGTCTTTAACTTAACTTCCTGCCCAAGAGGCCACAAGAAACATATAAAGGAATTATGATAATACCTTGTCTAATTCTGTTTGTTTTGTTCATTTGTGACAGGGTCTTATGTAGTCCAGGCTGGCCTCAAACTAGATAGGTAGCTAAGAATGACCTTCAATTCCCAATCCTTCTGCCTCCATTTCCTAAGTGCTGGGAGAACAGGCTTTTCCATCACAGTCAGCAAGTCCTTGAAAAAGTTAAGAAAGGCTGCTAAGAAAACCAAAACCAAAGACAAATGAAGAATTTAATAGACAGTTTTACAAATGACCTAGTTTTTTCCTGACAATTCTAATGAGGCATATATTTTGTTGTTTTAAGTTTTAACTTTATCTTTTTATTTCTAATGTTTTAATTAGCACACAAGGTAACAGGTTTCCCTGTGGTATTTGATAACACTTAGTTTGGGTTAATTCCCTTCACACTCCGTGCCTTTCTGCTGCCTCCCTGCCTTACCTCCCACCTCATACCCTAATCCTAATTTTATACTTAAGTAAGTCTTCATTCAAGAGTAAAAGAGGGAACAGCAGAACCTGGATTTTAAAACCACACACTAGCTCCTTGCGAATGCTTCCAACCCTTAGCTGCAATGGCTTCAGAGAAGTCATGCTGTAGGGCCCAAGACAAAAGAAGGGGCACATTTGTCAGGCAAAAGTGAAGAACAGTGTGGCAGGCAGAAGGCAGCATCATATCATCATGTTTTGACTGTAATTCCATGGTAACAGTTACGAAGGATTTGCTTGTTCTGGGTGCTGGTTTATGTGTTCAACATACAGTCACACACTCCCACGACAACAAATAAGTAGCACGGACCCCGTTATCTCGAGGAGGAAACCGCAGCAGAGAGAGGGTCAGTGTGGACCCTTCCAGGTTATAGAACCCCATGGCTGGGTTTGGGGGATGACCACATTACATCCAGCTCCAGCACCAGAAAGGATCCTCAACCATTACACTTAGCATACACCTTGCCAAGAGCACTGCTAACCATTTCAGATAGAATGGGAAGGTTTTGGGATGCAGGTGAGACTAGAAAAGAGTTGATGAACTGAGTTTTATCCTAAAGGCATAGGATCCACTGAAGGACTTTAAACTGATAGGTAACATGATCTGTATGTGTGTTGTGAACTCTTCCTTGGCTCTGTCAGCTGATCAATAAAGATTTACTTAGGACCAATGCATACCCACGCTGCTGGGGCAGTAATGGGGCACGCAAAATGTATCAAAATGGTGGAAGTCAAGCTGCAGGAAGGGGCTGGCAGGCTACAGAAAGGATTAGAGTGTGGATAATTCATCAAAAATGGCATGGTGGTGGGAGAAATAGGGTGTGGGTTTGCAGCTGTGGCTCTTCCAAGTACATGGTGTCTTGAGAAGTCAATTTTTGGTAGGTGGTTAGATCATTGGCTCTTGTATCAGCCCAGCAATCATGCACCACCTGATCACCTACTGTACACACAGCTTCGGCAGCCCTGGGGTAGCGTTCATGTACACACCTCTACCTGCTGACCCCGAGTTATGAATCATGCTGTAATTGATTTCAGTGGCTTCCCTGCCTGGACTGCTGTGATCTAAACAAGGAAGCGTAAATGTCCAGTAAGGGATTAACAAAGAAACTCTACTGTTGGATTTCTTAGGGAGACATGAAATCTCCATGACTACAGCAATGATGAGCTCTGATTGTTTTTCTCTGAGAAAATGAAAAGGAAATGAATAGGCACTAATGTAGAAATGTATCGCCTTCAGTCACAGAAAATCCCCCACCCTTAAAGAAGAAAGGGCTGGTAAATGCCACGAGGCCCTCAGGAGATCTGAAAAACAGTGGTTGATGTAGAAAACAGCACATTAAAGGGAGCATGCTGCTAACTGGAAATAGAAAAATGATTATAATGATAACGTCTTGAAGCATCTTAAACAGCAGATGGTCTTTGGACAGTGGGAAGGGGGATCATTTACCTACTTTTTCTGTAGCTTTCAGGAAAAATGTGTTTTAAGAATAGGCAAACATGTTTCACAGTAAGACTGGTCTAACTCCTACATCACCATGAACTTCAAACTGCTTTCTGGGATACACCCCATGGAGGAGAGCCATGTGGTCTGTGGTGCTGAGCCTGAGTGAAGAACTGTGATCCTGAGTGGCATCACAGGAAAAGGAAAGCTGGACACTTATTAACCACAGCTGCTGAGTATGCTGCTTAACACCTTAGCTCTGGGGTTTCCTTCTAGAAATCTCAGAAATGCAGCCTGTGAGACACAGGGCTGCCTCAAACAAATGAACGACAACAACTATTTTTTGTTTTCCCCATGTTATTGCTGTTGTTATCCACGTCCCATTCTGCCATTAACCATGATTTTAGTGTCAAGATGCCTGATTTCCTTTGAGAGCATGGAACAGGACTTCTCTAAAGGACCCTTCATCCAACTCACAAGGCAAGAGAGGCCAGGACAGGTGGCCACAGGTGGCATACTTTTGAGAAGGAATTCTCACATGTCTGTAACAGCTTTGCAGGGAGGAGGTACAGAGACTGCTTGATTTTCCTTTCCCTGGGGCCTTGAAGTCATTTAGCATAGACTTGCTCTTCAGACTCTGTCCTCACGTTCGCCTGCCTTAAGAGGTGGTGGTGGGCACTTATATATCTTATATATCATGAAGGAGTATGTGGGGGTAGGGCATGCACATGAGGGTCTACGTAAGAGAGGGTGACTCTATCCATGAATTACGATCTCCTTGGGCTCTTTGGAGCCCACCAGGATCCATACAGTTCCGAAGGACTTGATTACCCAACAAAAATCTTGAATTTGGTAGAATGCTTGTCTAGCACACTTTAGAGTCCTGGCTTTGATCCCTAGTATAAAACTAGCTACAGTGGTACAAAGCCATCATCCCAGCACTTGGGAGGTAGAGGCAGGAGGATCAGGAGTTCAAGGCCATCCTCAGCTTCATAGTGAGTTTTAGGCCAGCCTGGGCTACATGAAAACCTGGGAAGGGTAGAGAGGGGAAGATTAGAAATTTTCTGGAAACCCCCTTGAACATTAGGACTTCTGTTCACATCACTAGGCTGATGGAAGTTTTCTCAGTGAGTCTGCAGGCAGAAGGCTCTCTGTTCTGTGAACATCTCTCTACTCCACATTCCCTCTCTGATCCCTTAGCTGGTGACTCAGTTTCTTTCTTCACTTTGGAAGACAGGGTCAATGCCATGTAAGCCACTTTACAAGTCTGGCAATTGACACAGAGTTCTTCATAACGCCTGCTGCTCCATACAGCTTTGTTCTCATTCCTTCATCCTTTTCCCCTAGTTCCCACACTCAATGTGAAATGTTTGCCATAAACAACATCCATCGAGCCCAAGTGGAAAACACACCTTCCCTCCAGGGGCCTCCTGTCACATGTGCAGAACAGGCCACATCTGTGAAGCTACTGACATCAACTCTGACCAAAACAAAACTGAGAAGAATCTTAGAATGTTCCTTACAGCCTCTCAGGCATGAGAACTTACAGGATGAAGATGTATTAAATAAAGCTACTTTATAGGAGAGATGCAGAGAGAAAGACATTTTTCAATGATGAAGTAGCAGTAAGTTTGCGACAACTTCTAATATCTCATGCAGAATCACAACATCTTAAACAACAAGCTTCTAATATTAGCCCAGGGAGGGCAATGCAGGAGTACGAGGATGGTCACTGTCTGACACCGTGACACAAAGCAGATTTTTCTTCTTTCTGCTTTTAGAAAATTACCTTAGCCCTTGTGCTCCAGCAGCCGACTGCGGTACACATCTGGAAAGGATCTTTCAGGAAATCCGAGCCTGTATTAAATACATTCTGCAGGAGGTGGTGTTTTCTGTCACTGTGCCTCCTCCTCACTGACTTCCTGGAGCACAGGCTGTGGAACAGAGCTGTAGGCCTGAGTCTGAATCTACCTTCTGTACTAGACAGCCTGAGAGCCGAGCACGTAGCATAACCTCTCTGCGGCAAAGGTCCCGGTGCAGCAAATGCTCAAGCTTCCTGTGTCTTGGGTTTATCAGCATCTACCTTAAGTTGTCACTCATAGCGAGATTATTAAACCTGGAACTGGTTCACTAGAGGTAACTCAGTCAAAAAGTGACCATGTGCTGATGGCTAAATCCCACAGCCTTTGAGACAGTCAAGTGCTTTGCTTCCTGAATCAGGCAGGCCTCTGTGGCTAAGTAATTCTCAACCCCTGTTTCCTCAAATCTCTGCTCCTCTATTCTGGTATTTTGGAAGCTCCAAGACATTGACCAGAACCATGGGGATATCCTGATCATTCCTGTCCCCTTAGCTTCCTTGCCAAGGTCCTTAGAAGGTCCCAAGGGCAAAGGCTCAACACATGGATCATAGGCTTCCCTCACCATACTCCATGCCTAACCTATGGTGTTTTCCACACAGCCTAGCCTGAGGAAAGCATTCAGACGCCACATGGGCACCTTGCAGTTTTCCCATGCCTTCAGCAGTCGGAAGAAGCCTTCCAGGTTCAGACAAGGCAGGATGCAGAGATGGTGTACTCTTCTTTCGGATCACATCACACTGCAGTGGCCCCCTGAGGGTAATCCAGTCAGCATCCAATCAATCCAGCCTTCCTTCTGAAGCCACCTTGCATGGACACTGACAGCCATCAGTCAGCACACACCAGGTGGCTGACATGGCTGGACAGCTATCCTCACATTGGCAATTCTGCAAAGTAAGTTGTGGGTGATGGCAAGCTAATCCATCCCAACCAGGAAGCGGCTTTCAGAGGCCTCTGGTCTGGTGTCCCAGAGTTGCCCTTCAGCAGGGGCTCCCTCCCGACTACCTATAGCTGATTCCTCCCAATGCACAAACTGATAGTTGCAATGTAAACAAACCACAGACAATAGCAGGCACACAGAAAGATCACAGACAGCTCCGTGCTGCATCTCCAAGTCAAATAAAGCTGTTTGTATTACCCATGCCAAACCATGTCTATTAGCGCAGAAAATCTAGCTCTGCAGTGCTTGTTTTTAAAGGGAAGAAATTGAAGGCGCCGAGAAATTGGAGGCTTTCTGGCTGATGAGACAATCATAACGCTCTCAGCCACCCAACAGTTGTCTGCTGGGATAACCACAGGTGACAGATATGTTAAAACTCTTTAGAGTAAGTCTTAGCTCATAAGCCCTTGATATTTCTCAGGGAAAATTAATAAATCAGTTTTGTGACAATTTGGCCACAGGGAGAAATAGAAATCTAGATGTTCAACCAATCTTTCACTTGCAGAGCTACACTGTAAGGCTCCCGACCAACATGGTGTAAATTTACATCACGTAGAACTCAGCAGGCCCCGTGTCTTCTGGGGGGAATTTCAGAAGTGGCCTCACATTCATCCTGGAACTCAAATCGCACACCATCAACTGCTCAGGGACTCTGGACAGCAAAGGTCGCCCAGTGTGGCTTTATTTAATTATTTATGCTAGTCTTGCCTCAGAAACAAGTTTGAGATACATTCTGGTGTAGCTGCCATACAACAGAGTCAAGGTAAGTATTAGTGAGGGGGCTGAAAGCCACAGACAGACAAAGTACAGAATGCACACGTCCCTGCTGAATGGGCAAGAACTACACATCTGAAGATGAGCTTTCTAGCATCCCTGGGGAACAAAGTCAGTGACTAACACAATCCATGATACCTAAAGAATTAAAACAAGACAGGTATGTGCGAGAAAACCACACGTGAAAGCATGCATAGGACTGTGGGCCGCCATTTTGATTCCTAAAGTTGTCTACCTTACTCACATGGTAAAAGGGAGTTTGCTGATGGGACCAAGGCAATCACAAGGATCCTTAAGAGAGGAAGTGGGAAGCAAGTAAAGAAGCCAGGTGTGGTCATGTGTGCTGGCAATCCCAGAATTCATAAAGCCAAAGCAGAAAGGTCACAAATTCAAGGCCAGCCTCGGCTACACAGTGAGATCTTATTAAAGAGCGGGCCTGAGGGGAAGATCAAAGAGGAGGGAGAAGACGATGACAATGTTGATGGAATGACTAACAGACAGACTGACAGGCAAGAGACAGACCTATGAGCCAAGACATCAAGAAATGAGAGCAAGACACGGGCACGCAGAAAGAAGTTCTGCCCCAACCACAGCCCAGTGCAGCCATGGCGAACTGCTGACCTGCAGACTTGTGAGTAGATGCATTCCATGTTTAAAGCCACCAGGTAGTGTAACACGTTAAGCAAACACCCCTGAACAACATAAACAGCAGGAGTTTTGAATATCAAATTTGCTGATGTACTAGAAATTATATTTAAATTCAGCTACTTATTAACCACAACACTTCAGGCAAGTACCCTAATTTCTCTGCAGTTTACTTATTTGGGGTGAATGACAGCAAATCCATCAGCTATAACTGGGGAGGAGGGGTTAGGCACATCTGACAACTTGCACCTGTTCACAGCTGCTCCTGGTTCCTAGGTAAAGGAGGAAACTCATGAGCACCAGTGTCTGTGGCTCTGCTCTGGACCAGCCCAGAGACTCCACACTGGCCTTGGGATCCCTATGAAATGCTAGGGTTTAGATGACCAGCCTGATACTTCTAGAATTCATCTGCTAATAGCTTGATGTTTAACTCCTCTCCAGACCTCACAGTCTGTGTGCTCAAAGTCTTCAAGCACTCAGTAAGGTCATGAACAGGCTCATTCCTGCCATGGAATCCAAAGGCCTTTCTCTAGTAAGTCTTCATCATCATCAAGGACATCAGAGCATCCTACAGGCCAACAAGCCCACAATCTAGAAACATTCAGGCAGTGCAGTTCTGCATATAGCTCCTGTACACAGAGTACTACCAATCTGAAGACTAGATCACCAAGCCTGTATTTTTAAGGGGAGCTGACTACTCTCAGGAGGATGTATAGAGGCCAGAAACTTATCATCATGATGGTTACAGTCAAAAGGTCTGCCTGAACTCTAATTAGCTTTGGGAACACCAAGTAAATTCTAGAAATTATCCCAAATGCTGCTCTCTTCAACTGAGCCTTGGTTTTTGGAGGTTCCCAGAAGATGAAAAATTAAAATCACACACTCTTAATTTTCATAATTTGCAAGCCCTTCCTTCTTGCTGTGATTCTCAAAGGTAAGCGCTAACTTCCTCCATGGAGCCTGGGCCCCAAGCTCTGCCCCCACGGGCTGTTATTCACTTGCACCAAGTGAATCAGAGGAGCCAAGGAAGAAGTGGAGAGAAATGGATGCCCGGGTGGCTAACGACCTACACTCCTACGAACAAACCTTAAACAGAAACATGAAAATAAGGCCCCCTATTAATCTTTAATGGGCTTGCAGACTTCCTAAGGAAAATTATATTCAACTGTAAATATACACTAGGCCATTTTTCTTTTAGGCAAGTTGTTTTAGAGTCAACAGACTTTGAGCTTAGCAAATAGCTGCTCTCTAATATCTTTCTTCCAAGACAGGGCACAGAGAATATCACAATTGTGCAGGAAGTAGGCACTCATGGGGGTGTGCATCAAGAGAATGAATCACTCCTGCTAACAGAAGATAGTTCCCCCTTCCTGGAAATCCTTAGCTCTTGCTCTTAGCAATTCCTTCTCCTTAATGTCTCTTGTAGCAGTTCCCCACCCCATCCCATATCACTATCTGCATTTTATATAAGGCTCTCCCAACTGCATATAAAACATTTCCCTCTTTTCTTCTCAAGGACAAAGGAGCTGAGCCCCATGGTTTATAGAAGCTGTTTTCTAGAAATGGGTCCCTTAGCTTCTTTGCCTAGCTTGCCGTGGTTCATACAGGGAGCAGGAAACTCCAGGAAGCACTCTTCCCAAGCCTTTTCTCCATCTCTGAGCCTCCAGTAGGGTGCCCATTTCAGCCTCGACGCTCACAACCTCTCCATCACTTTCAGCTATAGGCCTCTACTTTTAGAATAGTCTTGCCAACACCATGAGAAAGCAGGTACCTAGACTTATGCCTGGAACAAAGCAGGTATTTAGTAAATATTTGAATGTGTGAGCAAATAAATCTAAGTTCCAAAGACTAGGGCTCTGATTGCTTGTTAATCAGCTCTTATCATGCATGGCTTGGGTTTATACGTTCAGCCACATCATGGGCGCAGATGCAGAGAAGCCATCACAAGCCCAATGTTCTAGACTGTACTTACAGTAACTGTGTTTACTTAGAGCCTGTCATCATACCTGATGGTGTAGGGGCACAAATCATCTGATATACAACAATCTCCTCACCCAGGTTAGCCTTCATCCACAGTTGGGTACACTGGGTCCCAGCAAGACCCATGATCAGCCCAGTCATGGACCTGGTTAGAGCTGGAACCAGATTTGGAGAAGAAACCCACATACTCCTAGTGCAAACTCACCTCACAGACTTCATGCTCTGTCATTTCAGCTCCTGAACTTCAGCCTCCACCTTGAAGTGAATTTCACATATGTGGAGCTCGATCTAATTTAAATGTCCATCAGTAATTTTACTGGGACCAACCAAGTGTAAATCAAGTGTCTAACAGTGCTCATAGTTGAAAAACATAAAAATACAGTATTTGTTGTTACTGTTCAGTAAGGCTCAACTACAACCTGGTGGCGCAGCTATGTGGAGAAGTCATCTGGGACTGGGCCCTCTCTCTCTGAGCAGTCCTCTCCCCAGGCTGCGGTCATCTCTAGGGGTCATCGTAGATGTCAAATAGTATGGCATTCCAAAGCCAGCATCGCTCTCAGTGGTAGAGCTCCCTAGACCACATCGGCCTTCCCTCACTCAGGGACCACTCCAGGGGTTATCAATAGGAGGCACCGAGTGGGGGCTGACCTCCCTCTGAAGGGCAGACACCTATGTGGACCCTCCACAGAGTGAGCCATGCGCCACGGGAAAGTACGTAAGACCCAACCCCAGCTGCCCTGCTGCTGCAATTCTCCACCCAGGTCCTGATGTCCCCATGTAAGGCATACACTCACATGACACCTCCCAGGGCAGTACACAGACCACAGCCTCTCTCCCTACATCAAAGGAGCCCTAGATACACACCCTGCTGTCCCTCCTCTTGAGGTTCTTCCCACTCTGACCACCCAGAGACACTGTGGCAGGTATCACACTTCCTTTACAGGAGGGGGCAGTCCAAAGGAACCAGGGAGGGTGTTTAAGACCCACAGGAGTACAGGCTTGGCAAAGAGGTAAGATACTTGCTGGGTTCTGGAAGTGCCGGAGGCCAGTGCCCTCTGTATTCCTATGAAGAAGAACAGCCAGCCTGTCTCCCATGTGGAGCAGGAAAGCTCTCCTGCATGGCTTGGTATCAGAAACCCAGTCAAATGATGTTTGGTGGCACTTCTTGGACACCCAGACACACCCCTTCCTGCAACCTAAATGACATTCTCAGCCCAGCCCAGTCCATGCTCCCTCCTGAGACCCACAGATGTGTTCACAGAGGAAATAATGAAAGGAACTGAGTGAATACATCAGCTGTCCTTCTAGTCCACTACTCAGGACACAAAGACTGCTCTGAAGGTCATTTGTAGAAGGAGGGCTTCTCTCCAAATAATTGCCCTCAAGCCCTCTGTTTGGGAATACATTTTCAACTGTAACTCAGGCCACTTGACTCCATTTCATGCCAAGGTCAGCCTATGGACAACTGGTTGCCTCCTCCTTCTTGCACAAAATGAGGATTCAGATTTGACAGGCAGTGGGGCTACCCCTGAAAGGATCTAAGCAGGTTTATTGTTACTGCATTGTTATGGTTTGGAATTAAGATTTTCCCCAAGGCTCATGTGTTCAAACCTTTGTCTCTAGTTGGTGGGACTATTTTTGGCTCTGGAAACTTTAGGAGCTATGGCCTAGATGAAGGAAGTGGGTCACTGGAGTTGTATCCTTGGGAGCTGCATCTTGTCCCAGGTCCCTCACTGCCCTGGCCGTCATGTCCAGATTCTGCCACAGGTTCCCACCACCATCATGCTGTCTCCCCACAGGGCCAGAAACAGAGCAAGTGATCACCTGCTGTGGGACAAAATAACGTCTTCTCCCTTGAAGTTGTTCCCTCAGACATTCCAGTCACAGAGCCACACAGCCAACTAACATATAAGCCTCTTAGTGTCCTCCGTGTCACCGGACAGGAACTGTCACCTGACTTGATAGGCCTTCTCAGTGAGTTCCCAAGCCTTCCAAGCACAGTTCCTTCAGTGCGCCAAGGGTTTCCCACTCATTCTTCTTGCCCACGACTAACTTCTTAGCCTCAATGGCTTCCCTATGGTTTATGTCCAACTGGCTAGACAGTCCAGAGCCCAGCTACGGCATGTACTCTCTCCTTCCTACCCCACAAGGCTCAGATCCCAGCAACACTGATCTAGGTGTGTTCCTTCTCGATCAATCTTTTGAGCTAAAAGGAGGATATGACCACCAGCCTAGAACACCTGGCCAGAGTTTAGCTCTCCAAACACGAACCCAGCAGCAGCAGCAGCAGCAGCAGCAGCAGCAGCAGCAGCAGCAGCAGCAGCAGCAGCACAGGCCTTTCCACTGTAGACTCTCTGGCCCCATGCCAGACCTCCTGCAACAGAAGTGATGCCAGCCAGCACAGGCTGAAGCTGGACCACCAGTGACCTTTCTGAGACCTTCCAGAACCATCTCTCCAGGCCTTCTGCTGCAGGACAGATACCCACCCTTACCTGCCTCCCCAGTACTGAGGGCACCCCACTCATCTCTTACCCTTTAGCCCCACAAAACATCTGACTCTCTAGTCCTTATGACCCACCAAATGAACCCACCAGCAGCCACAGCACACCAAACAGCCAGTCTAGCAAACCAAAGAGAAGTGTAACAGTCATAGGCCTTATTTGTAGCTGAAGGTGGTTTAGCTTGAAGTCCTAATAGTGAGCTGATGTCTGGGCCTTTTCCTGTCTCTGCAGAGAGGTCTCCCAGTATGGTGTCTGACTTCTTTGCCAAAGTATCCTTGAAGGGAAGACATTTCCTCAACCCAGATCACTGTCCTAAGAAGCTTCAAGCTGTTAGATGGAGCCAGATTACTACAAGAGGAATTCCAACTGCTAGGTAATCACAGGAACCTGCCATTTCTGATTCTACAGGCTGAGTTAGGCTATCACTGTACCCTTACACACACACAGCAGAGAGTCGGGGAGGGAGGGGCTGTCTCCAGCACCCAGCCAGCGCTCTGAGCCTGGGACTTAACCTGAAGAACCTCCTCAAGCCCCAACCTCAGAAAAAAGCTTTAACAAATGTTTCTAGACACAGAAATTTACAACCGTCAGCATAACAGCTCAGTGCAGTGGTGAACTCCTCTAGCATTCTGGAAAGGAGAAGGGCCGCTGATGAAGGTGCCATCTTCAGCTGGGCACTTCTCCCAGCAGGACACCATGCAAATCCGTATTCTGCAGCCTGCCTAGCAGCCCCAGAGCCTAGTACAGCTAATGGCAAAGCCTGACATGCTGAGCATTCACCCTGACTTAGCGCTCATCTGTAGCATGAGTCTTAAATGGTCTTATTAGTAAAAACAAACCCAAGGCCAGTTATTGGGGTGAACTCTGGAAGATCAGAGAAGCAGAACAAGCCACAGCTAACCTCGCCTTACCAATTCCTCAGCTGATCCTGTTTCCTCAGACTGGAAGCCTCTGAGTCCTCATCCAGAATGAATCTCAGCTGAACTGCTGCTCAAAGCCTAAAAGCTTAACCGGGCCTAGTTCCTGGTTCTCATGCCTTATATACCTTTCTGCTTTCTGCCATCACTTCCTGGGATTAAAGGCTCACTTCCTGGGATTAAAGGCGTGAGTCACCATGCCTGGCTGTTTCCAATGTGGCTTTAAACTCACAGAGATCAGATGGATCTCTGCCTCCCAAGCGATAGGATTAAAGGCGTGTGTGCTACCATTTTCTGGCCTCTATATCTAGTGACTGTTCTGTTCTCTGACCCCAAATAAGTTTATTAGGGTGCACAATATTTTGGGGAACACAATACCACCACACTCATCCAGAACCTGCTCCCACAGACAGCCCCTAGGCACACCCTGCTGACATGCAGGTCAGGCTTGGGGCAGGTGCACCTACCCACACTGCCTCAGTACAGAGACATTGGGAAAGATGGTATATATGAACCCAAGTCTCCAGCCCAAGATTACCCAAGTCTATCCAATGTGGTAGTTCAAAGTGAGATTCAGGCCCCCTGCTGGTCCATGGAGCCTTACTGGGATCAATGTGGTTGTTCTCCAGTCAAATGAAGCTCTTCTTCTCTTATTCTCAGGAAGGCCACAGGGGGTTGGCCAGAGGCCACCTGCTGTGAAAATGCATCAGACTGAATGCAGGAGCCACCTAAAGGTCTTCCCTCCAGACACAGGTTCTGAAGAGTGTGAAACTCTTCCATGCAGTTCCCTTCATATTTCTGCTGTTGTTTTTGAGAATCCTTCTAACAAATAGATTCTGTTATTTAAATCAACACACAGGCTTCTTGATGTTATTTTTAAGTGAAATGTAAATGGAGCTTTTCATTAGCATGTAAACATTCCATCAGCTTTGATGTATACAGGGAGTATTAATAGATTTAACCCATATAAACAAACCCCCCTGGGATTCCCAGTGATGTTTTCAAGAGTGTAAAGAGGTCTAGAAACAAAAAGGCTGAAGATTTTCTACTTTAATGAGAAATGAAATATATTTCCAAGAGGTACAAGATGCTAAGGTCTCTTACTTAAACACCTTTCATTGAAAAGAATTAAATAAAAAGTGAAAACGAAGTTCCCTCCAGACTCCAATTTCACTCCTGCTCAGTGTTTCTAGCAGCCACATGGGCAGCTTTTAAGACAGGCACCCTTGACCCAGCAGCGGGCGGCACAGATTCAAGATCTTGGCCTCCTGAGCTCAAATTCCAGTCACAGCACTTGGGTGACACAGAAATGACTTGAGATCTCCCATCCTTGCCCTTCCCACTCCAGCTTTGCTGGAAAGAACTCAGCACAATGTTTGGCACACCGTAAATGTCACATCAATGTTGCTCACCCTTACCCTAACCTCAGCTGCTGCTGACATTCACACATTCCTGCAGTGATGTCCCCAGGCTCCTGAGTCCCCTGGGACAAACCACTCTGCCTCTAGTTGTGGCTTGCTTCCCAATGGGATGATTCATGAAGCCATGCAGGGGAGGATGTGTAGGTTCCATCCCCTGAGTCAGTGAGCGCCCTTTGCCTGATCCCTCATCAGACTGACTCACACACAGCACTACCTCTGAGCGCTCCCTATTTGATGTGGTCACTTTGGGTCACTGAAGCTGTCACATGCCCACAAGGCTGCCAGTCATGTCTCTGCTGCCTACACATCCTCAACAATAGTGAGTCTCACCACTGTGGGCCCAGCAGCCTCGTGGCCAGCTCCGCTCACATCTTACTGCATCCGTGTATGTTAATCACTGCATATTCTACAAGAAATGTCCCAGAGATGACACATACCCCCACACACCTCTAGACATTGTCCACTGCCTCCATCCTCCCACTTTTCCTGGAAGTCCTAACACCAAAAGGGAAAAGAGGGCTTTGTATAAAGCTTAGCAATGTCACCTCTGGGAACAGTGTTAGCATTTCTATGAGCTTCTCAGTGGTGTGGATGAACAGTGTTAGGCAGTGGGAATCTGCTCACCCCCACTCACACCCCCATGCACACATCCAATTTTAAAGGTCTCTGATGCTATGGGATAGAAATGTTACATCTGGAAATTTTTGTAGAAAAAAATGAAGGAAAGAGTGCATATGCCTGAGAGGCCTCTGTGCTCTGTGGCAGCTACTGGCCAACACGCTTGCTTCATTTTAACCTCAAGCAGCCTTGTGAGGATTGAATCAGTGGTCCCACCCACAGAAGGGAAACTGGGTTTCCAGCTGCCCATATTATGACCACGATGGAAGTCCAGGTCTGTCTCACTTGCTCGACACCGACAGCTGTGATGAGGAAATAAAATCCCAAGATTCCAGCAGCGTGTGGGGCTTTTCATGTTGGTAGTTCTTTTAAATTCTTGTTTTCCATGGATGTGAAATTTTCTGCATAATTAATCACCTTTGGAAATTACAGAGAAATTTCCTATTCACTGAGTTGGAAATGCCCATAGAAACTAAAATGGCAGTGTGCTCCACAGGACAGCCTGGAGGTGTAGAAACCTGAGATGGGGGTGGGGATCAGGATGCCATGTCTGTGTGAGACCCAGGCCCATGCTGGCCTAAGAGAAGGCCACAGTGGTAAAAATCAGCAGAGGAGGCTCAGGGAGGATTCCAGGAATAGACTAACGGGGAGGAGAGCACACAGTGGCTCCAGAGGTGATCTGATGTTCATACTGACCAGGCTACCCCTGCCCTCCACAGGTCCTAATTAAACACATGACATGCCCCACTTCTAGCTTACAGGATACTGGAAAGGACAAGCTCCAGGTACAAGAACGAGAATGCCCCAGGTCATGGGCTGCAGGTGCTGTGCCAACTACCAACTGTGCATGACCAAAAAAGGAAATTCTGTGCTTAGGAAGCTGCACAGTCTCAGTTTAGGAGGCAGCAAGCAGTCTGGGGGTGCCTCCCACCCTGTCAGCAGGGTCTGGATGAGGACAGTCTGGGGGTGCCTCCCACCCTGTCAGCAGGGTCTGGATGAGGACAGTCTGGGGGTGCCTCCCACCTTGTCAGCAGGGTCTGGATGAGGACAGTCTGGGGGTGCCTCCCACCCTGGTGACAGGGTCTGGATGAGGACAGTCTGGGGGTGCCTCCCACCCTGGTGACAGGGTCTGAATGAGGACAGTCTGGGGGTGTCACCCACCTTGTCAGCAGGGTCTGGATGAGGACAGTCTGGGGGTGCCTCCCACCCTGGTGACAGGGTCTGGATGAGGACAGTCTGGGGGTGCCTCCCACCCTGGTGGCAGGGTCTGGATGAGGACAGTCTGGGGGTGCCTCCCACCCTGGTGACAGGGTCTGGATGAGGACAGTTTGGGGGTGCCTCCCACCCTGGTGGCAGGGTCTGGATGAGGACAGTCTGGGGGTGCCTCCCACCCTGGTGGCAGGGTCTGGATGAGGACAGTCTGGGGGTGCCTCCCACCCTGGTGGCAGGGTCTGGATGAGGATAGTCTGGGGGTGCCTCCCACCCTGGTGGCAGGGTCTGGATGAGGACAGTCTGGGGGTGCCTCCCACCCTGGTGGCAGGGTCTGGATGAGGGTGGGTCCTTAGGAAGCCCATCCTTCCCCACTCTCTGTGCGATGGGTGAAGCAGCCTTGAAAAGAGGCTGTGGGCAATGGAAGCACCCTGTCCTTGGATTCAGGTAGGGATCTGAGAAGAATAGAATGTGTCTGCTTAGCTTAGGTCTGGGCCTGATGGGATGCGATCCTGGTCTGTGAGTACAGGGACCACTGGTGGGCCTCTTCTGAAGAGGAAAAGTCAGCTGTATTGGGCAGCAGAGGGATATCAAACATGGTCTTCCTCAGCTGGCCACAGCTTTAGACAAGGTGGTCTGAAATCCATGGACTCAGAGACCTCCCCATTCACTTCCTCTTTCTCAGTGCTTCCAGGGGAGACCCTAAGAACTTGTCCCACTACACCATCCCCCATCCCTGTACTAACAGGATAGGCCTACGCTATCCATTTAGCACAGAATTTTTCGGTAATGAATGAAGTAGCCTTGGTGCAATGGGGAGTTAGGAAGACAAGCCTATTAGATATGTCCCAGGAGTAGGACAGAAGCATTGGTTATTTAGAGCTAGTATCACAGTGTGACAGCAAAGACTCCATCTAGACCCTGAGATGCACAACCAAGGTTCCTGACGTGCACTGCTTTTGGCTGGGTGAGAACCAAGGATTAAACTTGAGTGACAATGCAGTGGGATCACACAGAATGAGCCTGAGTGTCTGGAAGAAATATATATGACCAATACGTCCAGGACCCAAGCTGTCATACACACTCAGTTACTGTAAATAGTGTAAACAGTAAGTTAATAATAATCATTAAAAAATCAGTGTGGTCTTGTGGGTGTTTTTTTTTTTTTTTTTTTTTTTTTTTTTTTTTTTTTTTTTTTTTTTTTTCCTATTTGTGGAAACAACCGGTTCAGAGGCAGTGAGCTGCCACAGAGCATGCAGTCTGTAGTAAGCAGAGAGAGCTCAGGAGGAAATGAGATAGAGCAAGAACTTAATGAGCATGTGTTACCTGAGAAGCCATTTTCACTTTTCAAATGATGCTAAGAGGCTCTGATGGACATTATGTCCTAATCTCTATGAAAACAGTCTTTAAAACTAATGCAGTCTTAGTTACTGAGCCATGGAGAGTGTCTGGACTCAGGACCATCATTCTGTCTGTCTGGAACTAAAGGTAGGAAGACTGAACAGTGTGGGAACATTGTATTCTTCTCAGAAAAAAAGAATCCTTTGCAGCAAGTGACAGTAAGCTTGCTTGTCTTTGCTTTGAGGTCCTTCTGTCTCTCTGCCGTAGACAGGCTGTGTGCTTCCCCTACAGACATCTGGTATGATCAGAGCCTGAAGTAGTCCCATCAGTGAGGTCCCATCAGTTGACAATGTTAGTGTGGTCCCATCGATGAAGCATGCAGTCTAGTGATGGCCATCATCAACACCCAGGGGTGGGTTGTGCTTTACTTCTCATGCCTCCCTCGTATTGCCCCAGGCTTCTCTACCACACTGCTCTGTTCCATGCAACTCATCCCCTGAGCTATTTCAAACGCTGGCTTCTCCAGGAAGCCTTAATGAGTTGGGTGTTCTTGTCTCTGTTCCCCTAAAGCACTTCATGGCCCCCTGACCAGAGACTACCATGTCTTGATGTAAAATGTGTGTGTTGGCCTCCTTCTCTAAAATGTGAGAGTCTAGGTTTGTATTCTCTCACAGTAAGTATAGATCAGATGGGTGGATGGATACATGTATGGATAGGTGGATGGACAGTGGCTAGATGGATCTGCAATGAATAGATAATGCATAGATTGATGGAAGAATGAATAGACAGACAGATGAATGGATGGACTATCCCACAGAGGGAGGGATAAAAGGACAGGATGACAGAGGGCTTGACCCTCTCTATGATAAATCCAGTGTCCCTCTGAGCGTCCCTCTTTGAGTAACTGAAATCACTGACTACCACCTTTCCCTTGTCAAGACTGTTCCACCCACCCCAGCTTCACTCAACTCTCCGATTTCCCCGAGGCCTCTTCAGATACTTTCATCATAAACTGGAAGTTTCAAAGTTTTAGCATGTAGAAAATTTCTTTACTTGCCCACTGTCCAGGAGACCAAATCCCACCACACCCTTCAACAGCAGCCTCTACACAGCCAGTTCTACTCTCCCCCATTTGCCAGCCTTGTCTCTCATACCTACTTGCATTTTATTTTTGTTCATTCACTCATTCAGCAAATAGTTATTAATTACATTAGCTGGCAGTTAAGTTTTCTAAACGTTTATCTTTTCCTTTGGATCCTTCTTACCTCTCATCTAGTCCAAGAACCCCCTAACTGGCCTTCAATCCTCTCCAGACCATGCCCACCTGGCCTCCTCTGATGCTCTGCAGGTCTTGGAGAGACAGAATCTAGCATGGTGCTGGAAGCCCTGGGGTCTGGCTTTGACCACTGAGTTTCCCGTCCCCATCCCCTACATGCCTCCCAAGCTCCCTTCGGCTTCACTCTCTCTGTTTCTTAGTCACCAATGACCTGAACACTCACTCCACTCTTGGGCTTCCTGGGCATTCTTCACCCCATTCTTATTCCGTTTGCTTTCCTAGTCAACAACGGGGAAGAAAGTTCTGGTGCTAAGATTCCCTCCAGATCCAAAATCAACACAGTAGGCAAATATAATAAAAAGAGTCTCCAATTCTTCCTGTCTTCAGGCCAAGAGTGGAGAAAGCAACTTTGGAGAGTGTGCGGACAGACTGGGGGTGGCAATGGTGAGGAGGCCCAGACTGGGACATCGAGAGATCCCCTGGGCTTGGCAAGTGTGAGAGCGGTGGACAGAGAGAAGAATGCAGAATAAATCTATTCAGGCTTTTATTAAGCTACTGATCCCAGAAGAAACCAACTGCTTCATTCTGGCTTCCGCCAAAGGAGAGGTAAGAAGAGAGATACAAAGAGAGCAGAGAAGTCCGTTCCTGGTTCACACACTCCTGAGGAGAGGCCCAGAAGAACTAATGCTCTCCTCACCCGAGAGCCAAAGACAAGGGGCAGCGGGTGTTGAAGGAGATCCTCGCCCAGCTTTCAAGGTCCAATGAGCATGCATCATGCAGACATGTGCACTTGGGGGAGAGACAGCTTGCCCAGGTGGGGTGCGTTAAAAACCAGCCGTTTGGCACTTTGAATGCATTGCTAAAGACACTCATCTGAAATGAAAGCAGCTCAAATGGACTGGAAAATGTTTCACTTATAGTTTCTCATATTCCCAAACCTTTCTTTCCATGGTTCAAAAGTTTGCATTGTCTAATTGCTGATTTCCATTTGTGAATGAATCAGTGTAAAATAAAATTAAGTGCCAAATCAATCTACCAAATTAATCTCGTTTTAGGCATTAATTATCCTCTCAGCCATTTTCTTGCGAACTCACCACATGTCAAGTCAAGCTCAGATCTAGTGATGTAGCATTCAGTTTTTAACACAGGAGCTTACACCAGGAAGTAGAGAGAGTCTTGATCATTAGGACCCACAGCTTACTGCACAAAAAGGGTCTAATTTCAGGTAAATGAAACATTTTTCTCATCTTTTAAAGGTGCTCAACCACCGTTGGACTAAATAAGTCACGGGGCAGAAATTCCCTCCATCATTTTGTGGCATGTTCCCTAGTTGTCCCAGCTGACAAATTAACAATGCTACACTTCCTTTATATGTAAGAGGGTCACCCCGAGTGTGGCAAATGAGGTATTAGATAGGGCAGGAGCTCAGAAACTGCATGCACTGTTCTTCTAGAACTATACCAAGGGACAGGTGCCTTCTTAAATCTGTGACCAATTATCCTGGTTTCTAAGGTGTAATCATAGCTGAGTCCACAGGGGAAGAAAGAACCATATACCTGGAGACCAAATGAAGCTACTATTTTGAAGACTATGAGGACTTACAGCTTGGCACCTGGAGGAGGAAGAGCAGGAATATCTCCAGGAAGGTAGGAGAGGTTTAGAGAGAGGGGGGTCCTGAAGTCCCTGACTCCTTCCTTTAAAAAATACGGGTATCCAAGGCTGCAATGTCTCTGCTGCATGCACAGAATGGTCATTTTGGCTCCAGCCTGATTTATTTACTTTATTTTTATGTGTATGGGCTGTTGCCTGCATGTATGTATGAGCACTACATGCTGCCTAGTACCCAAGGAGATCTGAAATGGGTCCATTGTTATGGGTGGTTGTAAGCCCTGTGTGGGTGCTGGGAACTGAACCTGGGTCTTCTGAAAGAGCAGTAAGTACTCTTAACAGCTGAGCCATCTCTCTAGTCCCAAATGTTTTTTTGTTTGTTTGTTTGTTTTTTGTTTTTTGTTTTTTTTTTGAGACAGGGTCTCACTATGTAGCCCTGGCTTGCCTGAAACTTACTCTATGTAGACCAGGCTGGATTCAAACTCACAGATATCTGTCTGCATCTGCCTCTTAGGTGCTGAGATTAAAGACAGGCTTCACCATACCCAGCTTCCTTTTGATATTCAACATTACTAGAATAGTCTAGAAGTAAATAACCATGAGCCAGCATTACTAAATGCAGAGAACACACTTTCCCTGTAGCATTCTGCCAGGCAGAGGGGAACCTGGGACATTGTCCATGGTGGACAGCTGGCTCTGCTGAGGCCCCCAGAACCCAGCCCTCTGAGGCACAATGCCTTAGTGCATACCCGGGTATCCAAGGCTGCAATGTCTCTGCTGCATGCACAGAATGGTCATTTTGGCTCCAGCCTGACCATTTGGGGACAGCATAGAGTAGTGAAAGCCACAAGACAGGTGGCCTGCTTGGCAGCCTCAGGCTCCCTCTTTAGTTGGCACTGGAAGAAGACTGAGGATGGGACTACCTCTGTGATTCTTCAGAGCAAGCTGGAGCAGCACGCTCAAGAGGAGATTCTCTTGGCAATGAGAGTAGCCAAGCACCTGAGTGACTAATTAGAGCTAAGAGCAATCGAAGCAAATCTCTGGTATCCTGAGTCGGAACCCAAGTGCAGAACTTATTCTGAATGTTGGAATTTGGGAGGAAGGGTAGGAGCAGGCAGAGTATAAATTTTAATAATGTATATAACATAATTTGCATCAGGAATGAAGGACATGCTTCCTTTAGGCCACACTAGGTACTGTCAGCCTTCCAGGCAGTAAGGAAAGGAAGCTGGCTTGTGAGCTGTGGTGCTCCAGGGGAACCGCTGTGCTCCAGGGGAGGAATGTGGAGCTTTCAGATTCCATCACAGCCATCTAATAACACCTCGTGCGTGCTGTGCTCCAGAGAAGCTTGCAGGCCCGAGCAGTCAAACTCACCCCTTCCCCAACCACCCCAGAGGAAAGGAGCCTGTCAGCCTCACTAAAGAAGAAAGGAGGGAAAGAAAAACAAAGACAGAGGCAAACCTCAAGTTGCTGTGTATCTGTTTGAAGGCTCAAGGCAGAGAGAGTCGGTTTTATGCAGAGGCACCCTGGGACCCTCAGGAAGGAAACCTGAAGGCTGCAGTAGGAAAACATTACTTTCAGGGTGGTTTTAATCAGCTTGAGCAGCTCTTTGATAGGCAAGGATGTTAAGGCAGGAAGGGCCCTTTGCAGAGTCTGAAGATTCAGAGGGGGTGGTATTTAACACTTGGTGTCTCCTGCCACCCCTCCCTGCTGGGCATGCTCACACAAGGCCTTCAGTCATCAAGGCAGAGCCAGGGCTGGGCTTAGACCGGTGGGTGATTATAGCCGGAAGCCCATAGAACCCCAGGCTCCAGCCATTTACCAGCTGCTGCCCTGGTTAGGTATATGGAGGCGTCCTTAAGCTGGACTGAAAAGAGATGAAATAAAAAGTATAAAATTAAAGAGAAGATTAGCAAAATCTGCTGAAAGAAAACACCACTAGCCAACTTAGCAGCTCCAATTACATTTACCCACACTGCACATGGAGTGGGAAATTGTGAGTATAAAGTCCAGGCTCTGGAAAGAAATTATGGGCTTGATAACCTAACAAGGGGTAACGCCAGAGAAGTCACCTTCCTGGGAGAGACTCAAGACAGGGTATAAAACCCATCGGTCACATTGAGACAAATTTCCCTTGGTGGGGCTCCCTGATAAGCCTAGCTCTGACTCTCAAATAGCCTCTGACTTCTCCCCAGAGCAGCAGGAACACTGGCACCAGTACCAACCACCTCCAGATGTCACTGCGCTCACATGGCTTCCACCCCACTGTATTGTTGTGGCTTCTGTCCATGGCACTCTGGCCTTGGCAGGGTTGGAACACTCCGGGTTAGGCAAGGACTGTCTTAGTCTCCTGTACATTTCCATTTCTGCCCCATAGGCTGAGTCTCTCCTGGCCATGGGATTCTCTTAGTTTCTTGAACTTGTTCTTGTGTAGGGTAACTCTGAGCCCCCGGGGAGCAGCTAAACAATCATTATCTATGGGTTCCTCCTGTCACGTTCCCAACAGCCTCCAAGTCTTCAAGTTCCCAGTGCTCCTCCCAGTTCAATGTAACAAATTTATAGCAATCCAAAGATTACGTCTTTAGCAGAACATGGTAGTGTGTGTAGGTGAAATTCAACACTCATGGTAGGCTTCTAGCTCACACGAGTGTGCCACAGACCTTCCCTGGAAGTTCTGTGCAATATGAATCTTTTAAAAGGGAAGGATTCACCTCCTTGGCCAGCCACTACTCAATGGAAGATATTGATCCACTCCTCCATTTCTGCCCTGTTTATCTTTCTTCCTTCTCCAGTAGGACTCAGAGACCAGGCCTCCTTCCTCGACTCAGTAGAGGGTAGGAAGATATCTTAGGGATGAACTGTCTGGCATGTAGTCTCAATGGAGATGCACAGATATGAATATATGTGTGAAAACACACAAAGAAAGGAAGGAAGAGAGGAATGGAGGGAGTAAGGAAGTGAAGGAGTAATGAAGGTAGGTAGGGAGGGAGGGAGGGAGGGAGGGAGGATGGACAGACAGATCTTCAGCATAAGGTAGTTATACATATGAGGACTCTCACTTCCCTTTGGTCACGATTAGAGCTAATTTAAAGAAAGAATGCGGTCCCATTCCACCAGAATAAGACCAAGAGCTAATTAGAACCAACACATCAGGCACTGTGTTTTTTCTTGACTTCTAGTCTTTAGAAACAAAATCTATGATCATAAAACAAGTAGGCACCTGGCAGTGTCACCCATCTGCCTACCTACCACACGTCCACCAAGCACAAGGGACTTACAGAGGCCTTGATGCCCCCTCTACCCAACCCCAAGGACCAAGTGAAGGTGGTATAGACGTGATGTCCTGCCGAAATCTACAGCTCAGGATCCGGTCTGTTCTTCTGAAAGAGACACGGCAAGCCTCTGTGCAGAGCTAATCCCTGCTGGCTGGTATCTATTGGTTTCTAGCTCTAAGTTCTGGAAGGATGTACATCAAATTGTCGACAGGGCTGGGGAGCCGGGGTGAGAAGGAGCTACTGGTATAACCGCCCCCCACCCCCGCCAGCCTCCACACCCCCTGCCTCCCCTACCGCCAACCCTCCCTCTGCCCCACTCCCCACCTCCACACCCTTTTCTCCCCACAAAATGTGTTCACGTACTCCTTCAAATGTTAAAAATAAACCAATAAATGGTCAAAATGAGAAGGAAACAAATGTTTTCTACGTCACCCCCACACACACACACACACACACTAAAGGTTGGACACAGCCAGCTCCCACTGCCTGGTCTCCTCCAGTGTGCTGCACCTGCAGATGAAGAACTCCTTTCCAGGCTTGGCCGCCCCTGGGAACCCGAGCGAGCACATACTACAACCTCACCTCACCCGGGTGCCTCCCTCACCCTAGAGGGCTCCATGTAAGCAGTGGACTTTCCCCTTCTGCCTCAAAGCATCCCCCAGGTGCGCGCAGAGCAGCTGCGAAAGCCGTGTTGCAGAGGTCAGACTCCTACCACCCCACTCAGACGACCCGGCCTGAGAGCAGCAGAAACCTGGGCTCTGGCAGCTAGAGCAGCAGCCAAGGGTTCCTCTGCACGGCATCCATCCCCGGCTGCCAGCACACTCACCTGCAGATGTAGTTTGTCTTGCAGGAGTCCTGCAGATTCAGGCAGTTGGGCTTGTCTCTTTCTTCATAGGAGCACACGGGAACGATAGTCTGTCGCCGCCGCTCAGTGCAGGCAATGTCCCTGCAGGAGCAGAAGAGCATTCCGTAGCTGTGCTTGGCCGGGACCTTGTCAAAGAACTGCCTGAGGGCCTTGTGGCACTTGCGGCGGTTGCAGACTTCATTGGACATGCTGGTGGTGCACGGGGTGATGTAGGCAGACCTGTACTTCTTGCAGGTGTCATCCAGGTTGCAGGCCTTGGCCGCATCCAGGCAGTTGTTCCCTTTGGAAATGTGCTCCACTGCAATGCGGAGAGAGAGGAGTGAGAACAGTGCTTTTGAGTACATCTGCACCGAGATCTCGCCATTCACCTGGCCATGCACACCCTCTAGAATTCAAAGAGTTTCAAACCTGGTAACACAATGGTCAATACAGAGAGAAGTGTTAGGGTGCAAAGGCTAAGAGCCTACAGTAGTCCCTAGATGTCTTTGTGAAGCTATGGATCCAAGCCTGGGGAATGTGGGCACCTGCCCAGCTACCAGTAAAAAAGGCAACTGGAGAAATGTTTCCAGCTCCTGCTTGGTAAACTGAAATCAGGATCAAAGAAAACAGCAACAAATTATATACTTGTTCATGATACAGTATATAAAATGATATGCTGAATGCAAGTATAATTGCCATGCAATCCTCCAGGAATATAATTATGTAATAAATGAGTATAGAACATGCTAATTACTATATGATTACAGAGTAATTACATGGTTATTTGAGCCCAGAAGACAAAATATTATGCCAGCCTCTCTAAACAGGAAGAAGCAACTCCAGAGAGTTTGTATCTAAGTTTCAGCTCACAGGCCATTGGAAGAACACCAGAATAAGGCACATAAAATTTCGCAAACCTCAATTACCACTTAGCTCACCACATCCAAAATGTTGGCTCTGTGGACACTGAAGTTCCTGATTAAAAAAATCCAGCTAGGATTTTGGATAGAACTTCTCTGAGCTTGTACTCCACAGGCTTTAAAAATATCACAGAGCATATGCTACCTTCTGCTCAGGATCTCTATGCCCAGGCTTCCTGGAAAACCAGTGCTGCCCACTGTGGGCTGCTCCTGTGTGGTCTGGATGAGAGTTTCCAGGAGTCAGATCCCATCCACTGGGCAGCTGCACATGCTGCCTGGGCCAATGGGGAAGTTTCAAGTAAATGGACAAGAGAAACTGTGCTCAGGACCCACACTCTAGGCTCAGGACCCGCGCTCTAGTTTCTTTGTTGGGACAAGCACCTTGACAAAAAGACAAAGCAGGGAAGAGAGTTCATTTGGCTTACTGTTCCAGAGCACAGTCTATCATCGAGGAGAGAAGCCAAGATGGGCTCTGAAACAGCCTCTCACATCACACCCACAGCCAAGAGCAGAGAGAAATGAATGCTGAGCACTTGATAGCTTTCTTCACTGTTACACAGTCACTCCTCTTCCTCCACTCCTAGCGGGCTGGGTCTTCCTACAATTAACCACTTCAATTAACAATCTAGACTGCTGTGGGATGTCTTTCTGTACGCTGTGAGTATGTGTGGCTCCCACTGGATAATAAATAAAGCTGTTGGCCTATGACAAGAAAGCTTACAGCCAGGCAGGGATCCCAAGCAGAGGTACAGAGAGAGGAAGGGAGGAGTCGGGAGAGACACCAGCAGCTGCCAAAGGAGCAACAAGATGCCAGCAGACTGGTAACGCCACGGCCACGTGGCAACTTACAGATTAATAGAAACGGGTTGAGTTAAGCTATAAGAGCCAGCTATCAAGAAGCCTGCCATAGGCCATACAGTTTGTAATTAATATAAGCCTCTGGGTAATTATTTTATAAATGGCTATGGGACCGTGGGTGGGAGAGATTCCTCTGGGCCTTGGGGCCAGACAGGACCAGAGAAATATCCTGCTATAATAGACAATCCCCAGAAATATACCCACAGACCAACCTGATAAAGACAGTTTGTAGCTAGAGTTTTCCTGCCTGGCCCACAGTCAGGGCAAATCTCTCTCACCTGCCAGTCCCACAGCCACTCAGACCCAACCAAGTAAACACAGAGACTTATATTGGTTACAAACTGTATGGCCGTGGCAGGCTTCTTGCTAACTTTTCTTACAGTTTAAATTAATTCATTTCCATAAACCTATCCCTTGCCACATGGCTCGTGGCTTACCGACATCTTCACATGCTGGTTGTCATGGTGGCGGCTGGCAGTGTCTCTCTGACTCAGCCTTCCACTTCCCAGCTTTATTCTCCTCCTTGCCCCGCCTATACTTCCTGCCTAGCCAACGGCCAATCAGTGTTTTATTGATTAATCAGCAACACATTTGCCATACATCCCACAGCAACAGTTACTCAACTAAGACTCTTCTTGGGTAATTCCTAGGTTGTGGCAAGTTGACACTTAAAAGTAACTGTCACATCCCATGTAAAGGAGTTTCTCTAGAGAAAGTAAAGGAACCTTCCAGAACCCACTGATAAGGTGGCCCATAGCAGCTGATAAGCAGTTATACCAGTGACCCTCAAGAGCAGGCAGGGGAGTAGCAAACTAGCACTCTACAGAACAGATTCCCAAGCAAGTCCCTACTCAGGCTCAAGCTCCTCTCTATTCTCTTTCTTTCTTAGCATGTTCTCTCAATTGACGGAAGGCACCTGGTAAATTACAAGAGGTCAGAGAACTGACAAGAAAGAACATAGTCCAAGTGGGCTGGGTGGGGCTGAAATGTAAGGCAATGAGTATATAAGGGTATGTGGAATATTACTCTGCCTTAAAAAGGAAGGAAGCCTTACAACCTGTTACAATATAGAAGAAACTTGAGGACATTAGTTCTAGTGAAATGAGTCATTATCTGAAGGAAAAACAAATGTGATTTCACTCATGTAAGGATGATAAATGGTCCAACTCCCAGAAGGCTTCTGGGCTGAGGGGAGGGAATGGAGATAGTTGCTACTCAGTGGGAACAAGATTCCAGCTTCAAGTTGAGTATGTTCTTCAAGTTGAGAGGTCTTCAATACAAGAACCTGTCTAAAGTTACTGATCTTGTACTTAGTCTTACATTTTTGCTAGGGGGCTGCTGAGATGGTTCAGAAGGTAAAGGTGTTTACTGTCCAGCCTGACCTGAGTATGACCTCTGGAACACACATGGTGCAAGGAGAGTGCCAGCTAACACAAGCTGGCCTCTGACCTCCACACCATAGTACTCTCTCATCATCACCCTCAACACACACAAAATAAATCAAAATATAATAACCTTTTTTAATTGCTAGAAGGTAAGATTGCATAATAGATATTCTTACCACAACCTCAGAAATAGCTTTTACAGAACACAAACATAAAGGCACACAAAGTAACCAAAATTTCAAAGAGTTTTTCTATGGAAAAAAGTGTCTGGTTTTAAGAAAGCATTCCAAATGGGAACCCACTTTACAGCCTGGCACTACAAGCCGTGAGCTACTGCACTGTCTGTGGTCTCTGAGACCTGCAGGTCCCATATGGAGGGCGGTACGAAGACCTCTAGCCTTTCATAGTGAGCAATGCAGCTGTTCCAGAGATCCACCTGCCTCTGCCTCCCGAGTGCTGGGGGGACTAAAGGTGTGAGCCACCACTGTCTGCAATTTCTTTTCTAAGTACAAAGACTTATGCACCCCAGGCTGGCCTTGAGCTCCACTTGCAGCTGAGGATAATCTTGAACCTCTAATACTCTTGCTTATCATCTGGAGTTCTGGGATCACACATGTGTGTCACATGAAGTTTGCAGGGTGCCAGGGCATCAGGCATGCTACACACTTGATCGACTGAGCCCTTGAGATGTCGAACGCTGGGCTGCTAGATCCAAGGATAATTTGTGGTTTTGCGTGTCTACAGTCCTCTAAGTTTATACATCGTGAATGCTTTATGATAACTGAAAATAAATTAATAAACTCTTATTTCATATCATCTGGGATAGGCCCTTAAGGCTAGATGACAGTGGCACCTTCGTGTCTGTACTGATGTCTAAAGTCTGCATAGAACAAAATCATCTGAGACAGAAGAGGCTTACACATAAGGAATGTCGCTAGTGACACATGACGCAGCAACGCATACAACCTCAAAGGAGAACAATGGAGATGTCACCCCATGCACCAGGCATCACAGGCCTGCTGAACTAAAACGAACCTGGGCTCACATCTGGCACCAGGTTCATTATGATGATAAGAATTCACTAAGTTCCAGCAGAACAATGTTACATTAAACTGTTACTCATTCGCATTCCGTTGATTTCAAAGTTTAACCTTTTACTATTTAACTTGTGTTGCTTTTATAATGGTGTGAAAACCAGCAAAGGCTCTTTCTGTTTACCATCTAAGATGATATTACAATAAAGTAATAAGTCAACCTATGACACCCACAAAATTTCTTTTTCTCTGGAAGTAATCCATACTGCAACATACAAGCTTAAGAAACACTTGGCTGGTATATACTTCTCTGTTCCCACGACATTGTTGCCTGTTGAACATTTTTTAGAATTACATAAGCTATTAGCTTCTCTCTCTCTCTCTCTCTCTCTCTCTCTCTCTCTCTCTCTCTCTCTCTCTCTCTCTGTGTGTGTGTGTGTGTGTGTGTGTGTGTGTTTTTGTGTGTGTACAAATGTCTGCATGCATATGTGGAAGCGAGGTCAGTATCGGAAGCAGGTCAGCTCTAGCACCCGTTATCTGTTTGAGACAGGCTCTCTCACGGAACCTGGAGCACATACACACCCAGCTAGCCTGGCTGGCCAGAGCGCTCCAGAGTCCTGTCTGACTCCTCTAGCCCCAGCACTGGGATCACATGGTCATACTCTGCCATGCCTGGCTTTTATGTGCGTGCTGGGGATCTGAACTCAGTTCCTCACCCTTATGCAGCAAATGCTTTGCAGACTGGGCCATCACCTCTGCCCAGCTCTTTTTTCCTCCTTAATGTTATAAAGAAAAGAAAAGCAATATTCTAAAGGAAAAGCTTTGTACAAAGTAGAAACAGTAAAGTGTGTTATGTCTGAACCAATTGTCCACAGCTAACTTAGTTTAGCAGTAGCTGTGACTTTGCCTCACTTTCTGCTGATTCTATTTTCTTCCATACATTAAGCCTTGCCATTACACCATCTCCTTACTGTTATTTCAAAGCCTGTGACAAATTCTAAAGTGTACAACCTGGCACATTTGGAGGGGCAAAACCAATTTATTGCCACCTCACAGGTTATATGTGACTTCCGACACATTTCTGACCCTTATGAAAGGGTCAAAGACTTCCACTACATTTCTCACCTCGATGAGACCAGGAAATCCAAACACAGGGACCCAGCAGAAGCAAAACAAGCCAACAACAAACTCCCACTCCATACAAAAACAGATGTAAAAATCTCCCACAAATTTGAGCGAGATGTTTAGCAATATGTTAAGAAGACGACACACTATTTCCCCAAGGATCCAAAACAAGTTTGATGTTTAAAATTCAATGTGATTCCACAGTAACAGAATTCAAGAAGAAAAAAATACATTATTTTAGTAGAAAAAAAAATGTGTTCAGTGAATTCCAACACTCACTCAATACAAATATCCAGCAAACTAAGAATAGAAAATAATTTCCTCAGTTTGAGAAAGGGCAGCTATGACACACAGATACAATCATATCATCGTAAAATAAAGTCTCTGCCTAAGATCAGGAACCAAGGACGCACATCCTCACCATTCAGAGTCAGTACCGTAGTAGAGGGTCTTAGCCTTTGCAACAGAGCAATAGAAATAAATAAAAAATACTAGAGAGGAAGACAGACAGACAGACAGACAGACACACACACACACACACACACATACACACACACACCCCCCTTCAAAAACCCCCTAAGAATATATAAAACAACTACTAGAATTAAATTTAGCTGTCAAATATACAAAATTAATATAAAAATCAATTGTACCTTCTTGAGGTCACAAATTTATTTTTTGTTTCCTGAGTCTAGTGCTCCTCATATGCACATGGGTCTATGGCTACCCCCTGGGGCATGAGCAACCTACCAGGGGCCACATCCCCAAGAGAGCAAGTCTGCCTCCCTTGGGAACCATTAATCACCAACAGCTCCTCTGACAGGGGCGCCTCCCTAGTCGATGCTGAAATGTTGAGTGGCTTGGTCTTGAGCAGGTCATAGCCACAGCTGCTGCACTGATGCATCCAACAGCCATGTCATGTCCACAGTCAGCACTCCACATCACAAGTTTAATTGTTAGCTGACAAACTAATATTTATAAAGTGCAATGTAAGGCACCTAATATGTGCTCAACATCGTGGGATGATTAAACCAATCTAATTAACACACCTATCCCTTTTATATAATAATTGCAAACCATTAGGGCAATTTAAACTGCAATTCCACATACAATAGTAGCAAATAACAAAAAATAAAAACATATGTAGCATCTAGATACTGAAAAGTCAAAATCATTGCTGATAAAAAAAATTAAAAAGACTAATAAATGGAAATACATACCATGTTCATGGACCAGAAGACCCAATATAATTAACATGTCAGTTACCTCTAAACCTTAATGTTTTAGAATTGGCATTCACATTCTTAAATTTACATGTAAATGAAAGTGATTCAGAGTACCAAAAGCAACCAGAATAAGGATGAAGATGCTCAACAGCCATCGAGTCAATGTGGTGTAGCACAGGCATCCAGAGACTGGAGCGGATGACAGGTCTCAGGAAGGTGTCCACTTCAGGCACCCACAGTTATTTGAGTTTTGAAAACAAATGATACTAAAGAAACCCAATGGGGAAAAAATGTCTTTTCAATAAATGGTGCCGAGCTGGGTGGTGGTAGTGCATGCCTTTAATCCCAGCACTCGGGAGGCAGAGGCAGGTGGATCTCTGTGAGTTCGAGGCCAGCCTGATCTTCAGAGTGAATTCCAGGACAGGCTCCAAAGCTACACAGAGAAATTCTGTCTCAAAAAAAACAAAACAAAACAACAACAAAAAAGTGCCAGAAGAAGGAAAAGACAGAAATCCCAAATTTTCAACCCCCACTTCACACCATGTATAAAATCAACATAGGATAGGATTATTGACTTAAATATAGAAGCTAAAATCATGACTGTATTAGAACATAAAATAATCTGGGCAGTCAACAAACATTATAGGACCATATAAAATAAAAAAATAAATCAAAGAAAAATTTCTCTAAGTTAGAGTTCATAGAAATTAAAAACTCCTGTTGGTATAAGGACACTGATAAGAAAATCTTACAGAAGGCCTTAATGGGAAAATAGTCACAAACATGTATCAGACAAAGTACCACCATCCAAAATATATGAAGAATGCTTAAAACTTAACAATAAAGAGAAAGTATCCTCCTTAAAAACAGACCAAATATTTTAACATGTATGTCAGAGAAATAAATGTGTAAATGGCCAATAAACACATGTTAAGTATTCAACATCATTAATTATATAAAAAAATCAAAATAAAACTAAAATGAGATGTTTTACTCAGCAACAGCAATGGTTAAAACTGAAGTCTAGTAACTTCAAATGCAGAATGAATGTGGAGCGTCTAGAAGTCCAAGCACACTGGGGAAAACTTAGGCGGTGTCTTATGAATACCACACACAGTCTACTCAATGATCATCATCCTATCAGTCATGCACAAATATCTACAAGAAGAACCCATAACCACAAACAAGACTTGCATTACTGAAGACAGCCCACAGGACTTGGAGGAATCGAGGTAGAATGAACCTGGAAGCTCCTCCAGGACTAACCCTCCTAGTATCAGAAGGTCCTATGAACCACAGCAAATGACTAGCCAGGTAAGATACCACGAATGGTGTAGTAGTGACACTTTATCTTTAGGGCAACCAACAGCTGTCTAATTGGACTTAAGACCCACTCGGTATAAGGGAATCTAGGACTGGTACTGCAAACCCAGGCAAGCCCCTTGGCAGAAGAGGTCACATACCCTAGAGGAGAATCTACTACTGTTCTTTTCCTAAACTAAGGTAATTTCTAACTGTATTGCAAATACCCATCGATATACGACTCACAGACAAATGCAGCTTCTTTTTGCAACACATGGAGACTATAGAGAGGTACAACTGGTCAAATGCATCAAGTAAGTGGCAGTAGTGGGGCTTGGACTCAACTGACATCTCCAATATAACCCTATACCTAAGGCTCAGGGACAACACACAGAAGGACAGAGAGGTAAGATCCAGAGGACCTGGACAGCTGTAGCAGGCTTTCTTTTGGGCCACCAACCAGCTCCCAAATCATGACATGGAAACTTGTTATTAGTTATGAATGCTCAGCTTTATCTTAGCTCTTTGTTTTAACGTGTTTCTCTTTATCTACATTTTGCCTCAGGGCTTTTTAACCTTTCTTTATTTCTGTGTATCTTACTTTCCTGCTTCCTCCAGTGTCTGTCTGTCTGGCGGCTGCCTGGCTTCTGGCCGGGTGTGTGCCTCTCTTTCTCCCTCGTTCTCTTTATTCTTCTGCTCTCTCTTGTAACTTCTAGCCTAGATTTCTCCTCCTACTTATTCTCTGTGCCTGCCAGCCCTGTTTATCCTTTCTCTGCCTAGCTATTGGCCGTTTAGCTTTTTATTAGACCAATCAGGTGACTTAGGCAGTCAAGGTGAAATAGCAACTCATTTTTATACAATTAAGCTAATTCATCATAAACAAATGTAACATATCTTTATATAGTTAAATATTCCGCAGCATAAACAAATCTAACACATCTTTACACCATTAACAAAGACACCAGAAACAAATGTAACACTTTACACAGTTAAAGTAATATTTTACAGCATAAACAAATGTAACACATCTTTACATAGTAAATATTCATAAGAGACACTTGCTGCTAGATTGACGGTGCACCCCAGATAGGAAAGATGCACCCATGAACTCTCAACAATATGGTTGCCCAAACAAGACCTGCACAATGACAATGACAAAGTCACAAGGCCCACTCCAAAAGTAAGTGCTGCATGTGGCCAATGGCTACGGAGAGAGGGAGAATCAGTTTTCTCCAGGAACTAGCTCCTGTACAGGTTGTCTAATCCCCTAAGTGGTCAACCCTGGATACATTTAAGCAATGCTGAAGGACCCAGTGGTGTGTGTGTGTTTAGAGCACATATATGTATGTAGCAACAATAGTTCAAAGAGAGGTGATGAGCTTGGGAGGGAGACAAGGGAAGACTTGGGGGTGTCAGGAGAGATGTTAGTACCCATGTATGAAGTTCTCAAACTATAACCAAAAATGTACTGATGATAACCCCAAACTGCTGACAGTCCATGTATCATTGACAGGGAACCAGTCTAAAAGACAGACAGTGAAATACCACTGAGAAATAAGAAATGAGAATGAGTCAACTATGAACACAATGGCATTGATGAATCACAAAAACACTATGCTGGAATGAAAAGATGAAAACCTTAGGCCTGAGCACACTCAGCCTTTTGACACTGTGACAAGAAGATGTTTGTCATCTACAAAATTCATACTTGAGAATCACACAATTGAGTATTGGTAAGAAAAAAATCACAATCATGTTTTGAGAAAGTTAACAGTTTTGTGTTGGGCTGCAGCCATACCTCCCCTCTGCTACACATGGCCCTTGGACACGGGTTACACTGGCCTGCTGGGGGTAGAGAAAACTTACATTCTATGTAATTCTCCAGGCAAACACAAGAGAAAGAGAATAATTACTCCTAGAGATGGGCACAGAGATTGGCTGGAAGGAGCTAGAGAGAACGTTCAAGATTCATGGCAACATTCTGTACCCTCACATGGGGCTGGGTATATAGTTTAGGTTAAAACCTGAGCGTATGGTGCAGACAAGATTTGTGACTATTTAAATATTCCATCCCCACCCCACCCCAAAAAGGAACTAAGCCAAAGGTGAACACTGAGAGTAGAGACTGGCTATATGGAGCAGCTAATTGCTGGTGGGGGTTAATGTAGGGGCAATGTGCCCCAGTAGGGGCATCTGGGGTCTGATCACATTGGACGCCACTTGTTAAGCAAATCCAAGAGTCTGTTAAAGGGTATCAAGGATTTATTAAGATATAAAATGGGGAAATATACACTCACAGATACAGAACAAAGTTAACAGCCATCGTTGTCCTCCATTCTGCCCAGGGGTGAATGGAACCAGTCATGTGGTCTGCAACCACCCTAAGAGAGAGCAAGCATGTGCCCCCTCCTCAGTTTTAAGCAGTCGCGTACCCAGAAGAAAACCACGCCTCTATCAGGCCAGATATCCCAAGGTCATTGGTGAGTGAATTCCCACAACACTGAAGTATTTAAAGGATGAGTACTGATGGTTTCATTTTAAAAACTTAAAAGGGGTTGATGGATGTTCTTCCCAAAATAACCACTTTCAAATGTTGAGGGTGGCCTCTAAACGTTGGGGTGTGTGTGTTAACTATTAAAATGCTTCCACTTTTCTGTAGGGTTGCAAATGTTCATAATAAAATATTCAGAAACGATAAATTTCTGTTATGCCACTCTTTAAAAATAGGCCTTTCTTAGGCAGCTACGTATATACAGCATGGAACAGCTCTCAGCCCCTTCTCCTCCGAGTCCCCCGCAAACTCCACTTCCAGCTCTCTCTTGAACTCTGGTGCTGCATGCCTTGCTGCAAAGAAGTTTACAATAAATGCCCCAGAAATCACACGACATGTAAGAGCGTGCTACGCTTCAGTCAGGAAGAACGTTGACTCTGTGTATTATGAAATGATCTCCTACTAGAAATAAACAACAACAACATGCCACTTCAATGACTGGCAGTCAGAGGAGACAGGAAATTACTGACTAGAGCAGGCACATGGCTCTTCATCCTATCAGGCCCACATGGAGGAGCAGAACGCTCCCATGTTACCCTCTGGGCTCTTCTCCCCACTGCTGGTGTAGACAGCCTCAGCTTTACCATGACTGTCAGGACCGCCCTGGACACAGCCCGTTTTTGAACTCAGCATTGTGATCCCGCTTTCCTCCCTCTATCCCTACCCTCTCCCACCATCTGCTGCTTCTCATTCTTTAACTTGATGGAGTGTCTGGGAGTGCTGGCTGAATGGGAATGTTCTCAGAATGAAGGCTGTTTACTGGAAATCCTTTTTTTTTTAAATCAGAGGTTAGGGCATATGCCAGTAGGTTGTGTTCGGCTAATGTGTACCTCTCCAGCTTGGGCCCCCACACTCTATTATGGAGGATGCCATTTAAACAGCTTTTTATTTCAAAGCTCAACACAACCGTGCCATTACTTTGCAGGTTACAGACTGCTCCCTCTATCCACACTGGAAGCCTTTCCAGTGGGATTGTATCTAACTGGGAGTTTTCTTGGGCATGAGATGAATGGCATTCGTCAAAACTGGAGAACCAGAGGTCAAAACAGAGTCAGGTGCTGTCAATGAGTGATGGTTTGGGAGTTAGAATATCTGTCTGTCTGTCTGTCTATCTACCATTTGCTTTTTGAATAGGTCTGTAGCACAGTTTGTCCTTGAATTCAAACTAGTCTTCCCGACCCAACTACCCAAGCACCTAGATTATAGGCATGAGCTACCATGCCTGGCTAGATTTGGGGTTTTATATGTGGTCCAATCATCTGTGCATCAATCAGTACATAAGTCAGTTTTACCCCTGTGGACCCTCCTTCCCCCATATGTAAGAAACGATAAATGGAGTCCCTTCAATTCTCAATATCCTCTGGTTTAACGTACAATATAATTTGCTTTTTCAAATTATAACTTTAAATATTTAGGATGATAGCCAAGGACGGAATGAAACCACAGGCAGAGGGTCTATGCTCTCAAAGGCACTGGTCTCTCTGTTGATCCAGAAAGTGCATGGATCCCAAAGTCAACCCTGACCTGCAGGCAAACTTAGAGGTCCATCTCACCCAGGGAGATGTGTTATGTCAAGGAAATACAATGAGCCAAGAGAAGTATCCAAATTCAAAAACCTCAAATAACAATCCTTACACTGTCCCAAATCAAAGAGGCCACCACTGTGACCAGGAGCCTCTCCACATTACACTCAGAAAAATGCCACCATTATTGGTAAACACCACTGGTGCTGTTCAGGATGAAGCAGCAATGCAAACCAGTGGCGATCCATTTCTGCAGACTGTGCGATGGAATCGAGCAGGAAGTATATTAAAATGAGCATGGGCTGCGTGCACTGTGATGGATTAGGCAGAAAGTTCGCAGGACACAGCGAGAGAGTGCTGTCGGCAGAGGATTGCCAATATCCGGCTATCTTTCTCCCCTTCTTTGTGGGGCTGCAGAACAGAACTCACAACTCGTTCCTTCTTTCTTTCTGACTTGATTAATTGCCATGTTAACACAACTACTGTTCCTCTTCCAATAGGCTTTCTCTAATGTATTAGTCCCACAAATGAATAATGAGCAAAAGGCGCCAAGCTGTTCCCAGGGGTAGGCAAGCTTTTCTGGAAGCTCACGTTGACAGTCATCTGATATCTGAGTGGATCAGGTGGCAAAATCTGATCACGCAGGTTGTGACCCTTGTAATTGATCCTTCATGAGTTTGGCCTTTTCCAGTTGAAGTGCAAAAAATTACATTTAAAACCCATGTGTTGGCTGTTTGGAGCCCATTTTTCTATTTACACATGTTTCAGACCTATTGTATTAAACAATGTGCATTTACTGATGGCCCCACTTTTTTTATATTCTACACAGCTACATCAATCAAGTCTGAAGCCATATCTAAGCTTCCTTTGGGGCTGAGAACAGGGGAAACATTTTGAATACTTATGAATTTGGAAATAATTCTTCTACCTGGTGAAAACAGTTCCCAATGTTGACCACAGGTCAAGGCAGTCTAATCCATTAGACTGCCATTCCTTTATGTACATACAGTCACCTGCCTTCACTCCACTCCCTTCACTCCAATCCCTCCCCAACTGTTTCCATACACTAAAAAATGAGATGTCTCTTAGACGTGGTGTGCCAGTCACAGGCTTGCTGCCATGGTGATTAAGAGTGCTGCCTCAGCACATGGGATCATTACATTTTTAATTAACCTTTCCAACCTCCTCCACCTTTTCCTTTTGTTATACACCAGCTCCTCAAAGTTTCTATCTGTTTGTGTCCAACCAGGTTTAAGACAAACACTTGACAAATGATCTTGGCTGAAGCAGGCGTCAGCATTGTGGGTGATGTGCCTGGTAAGGTGTGGAACCTCCTTGTGTGTCAGACACAGGGACAGGCGCTTAGCACGCGGTGGCTGGGTTCCCACCTAATTTTTGTTTTGGCAGCTTAGCATTATTTAATGGCCCTGGCTACCAGGGAACTGGCTTTTTAAAATCTCTTTCAACCTAATTATAATTACAGTGTATAAATCACAGAATGATCAATTATAAAAATCCTGGGTTCATAAATATTTAACTTAGCATTTAAATCCACACTGCAGGAGTGCATGAGATTTTGGAGCCCAGCTCTCTACAAACAACTGCTTTATTACAGCCCTTTGCCAATGACTGCAAATGGCACCAAGTTTGTCTTGTAGCACACTCTGGCACGTATCTGGGCATGATGCCTCTCCGAGTGCTAAGATGGCACGTTTAGTCTTCTCTTAAAATATGCATGCCTCCCATTAAAAAAGATTTTTTTTCTGCAAAGACTCCTATCATCACCCTTTAATTCCTCAAGTTTGGAGGCATGATTATAATACTAGACATAAAAACACTCATTAAAATATATTTTATTTAATGTAAGATTGATTCCAAGATAATTGAGGTCAGATTTGTTTGGAGATGTATTGTGACATGTGCAAATGTTGAAGCAGAGAGGAAATGATCTTCTAGGCAGACTCAAGCAAAACAGCTAAACATTTTTCAGCAAAATCATAAAAGCATAATTGGATTTCAATTTAGAAATAGTGGGCCTAAGACAGGCCATTTTTAATAATCTAATTATGTGCTCAGGGCCTACCCCAGAACTCAGCCACGGCTACAGAACTATTAATTGCATTCAATCCTGCTGCATCTTCAACCATGAAATTTGCTATTACATGTAGGGCTGGTTTTCAGTTGCAGGCCTTTCTTCCCCAACCTCAGATGCTCTTATGCCATCCAAATGTGCCTGCTTTTCTCATTTTCCCAAAGCAAAATCTCTTAATGACTTCTGTGGACCAGAACAGTAGCTCAGATCTATGGTCTTTCCACAAACATCATATACAGTGAGGCCTGCAAATGCTTCCCCTGTTTTTATGAAGACACAGTGAACAGCCCTTGCTTTTGTCTGATTTTCATTAATTAAAGGTACTTAATTGCTAACATCTCATTAGCAGTAAAATTAATGAGCACTTCAACTATCGGAAGGATCTGCATGATAAAATAAACCTAATTCATTTTATGGAGTATAAAATGTAACTCCACTAATATTTAGCCTATGCAAGTTCTGCTGATATTTAGGGATTTTAATGGTAAAAGACTAAATACATCTTCAAAACAGGTGCTGCTTCTCCTCTGGGAAGACAGCAAATATGGACCAGCTAACTAATAAAGGCTCCAAGCCTTCTCTTACTTTCTACCACTGTACTGCCAGAGAGAGGACCAATTGGAAGAAGTGAGAATGGCTTAATTTTTTTTCTAGGTTAAATAAAAAGCTGTCTGTAAGATAATGTGTCTATTTTCTAAGTGGCTGTGACACCCATGAGCCACAACAATAACCAGAATGGTGTGATAACCCAAAGGGTACCACAGTGGCACTCATATCTTGGCAGTAACCAACAGCTCTCTAATTGGAATTAAGGTCGGTCCATTTAACAGAAGGGAAATCATGCCCATTCCTGAAAACCAGGTCAATTACCCTAGGGTCATGGGCCTTAGAGAAGCACCTACTCCTGCCACTTATTAACCAGCATAATTCCTAACTGCATCTGGATATTTATCCTTATACCCACAGATGAATGTTTCTCTCATCACCCTTATACCCACAGATGAATGTTTCTCTCATCACCCATCAGAGAAACTTCTCTTTGCAACAGACAAAGAACATTACAGAAAATCACAATCAATCAAAATGCAGAGAACAAGTAGTCATGTGGTGCCCAGCCCCAACTGATATATCTACAACAAAACTCCTGCACCTAAGACTCAGGAAAGATCTTGGAAACCAAGGCAGAAAAGTTGTAAAAGCCAAAGTACCAGGAAATGTGCTCTAAGACTATGTCTCCTAGAAATGACAGGGAAGCAATCCTCATCATACCTCAATAATATGGCTACATAAACAAGATCTGAAGTACAACATCAATACACATGCTAACATGGATGGGAGAAATATCATGGGGCAACACCCATGGACAAAGAACTACAGGGAACTAAGGAATGCTGAGGATGGGAGAAATAGTCTTCCTTAGAGATGAACCTTTAATTAGTTATTCAGTATCAAGGGGTCATCCCTGAAATCATATACCAGTAAGTAATACTAAGTGAACTGAGCAGGTTGTATTTATATATTTATAAATAGATATACATATATGTTTACATAACAAAGAAAAAGAGGCCATGATTTCAAGAGCAAGCAAGTTGAGTTACATGGGAAGGATTAGAGGGAGAAAAGGGAGATAATAAACAATGTAACTTTTAATTAAAAATACATTAAAGATATGTCTAAATGTGGGACATGATGGGAAGCTGAAATGTTACCTCAAGAAGGCTACCAGCACTCTGGAGACATCAGGAGCTCTCTTCCTAGTAGTCTGAAATTTGCTCTTCAAAAACCTCTGAGTAATCCTACGTCTCTGTATCAGGGATGTTTTGTTGTTGTTGTTGTTTTCAAGACAGGGTTTCTCTGTGTAGTTTTGGTGCCTGTCCTGGATCTCACTCTGTAGACGAGGCTGGCCTAGAACTCACAGAGATCTGCCTGCCTCTGCCTCCTGAGTGCTGGGATTAAAGGTGTGTGTCACTGCTGCCCGGCCAGGGATGGTTTTTAAAATTATTATAAGCATATGAATGTTTTGTCTGCATGTGAGTTTGTGCACCACCTGCATGCAGTGACCACAGATGCCATAAGAGGGCATCAGATCCCCTGAAATGGAAGTTATAGAGGGCTGAGAGCTCCATGTAGGTGCTGGGAATTGAACCTGGGTCCTCTGAAAGAGTAGCCAGTGCTCTTAACTGCTAAGCTACTTCTCCAGCCCCAGGAAAGAGGCTTAAAAGCCAAATGTTTAGCAGTGAGTGTGGAAAAAAGTAGGTGGTAATGTTGGACAATGCTTAGGGGTAGGAAAAAAAAGATGGATCTATGTTAAGGTCTTTTTTGTTCATGTGGGTGACTGACAAATCACTTCTAAAACAATTACCTGAGGAGGCTTTCTCACAGTGGTGTTCTACCAGAAGATCCTGGGGTAAGTATTTCTGAGGTGGCTACCTGGAAGGAGCTGTTTGTTGGAATGTCTGTTCTGTGAGCTCCATCTAGTCACAATGTTGTGGTTCTGACACTGGAGGACCTGGATGTGACTGGAAGAAAGGCTGGGGTCCAAAGACTGCTTGTACCAAAACTCTCAAAATTATCCTGGCCTCTGATAGACGAAGAGAGAAGACAAAGTCTGCATTTTAAAGCCCAGGACGAGGGAAGAGACTGAAGATCCTGTTAAGTCATTGAGATGATGCTGAGATAATGAATCATTGATGATGTCGGTGGTTGTCAGGGCCCTCACAGTGTGGATTTCGGCAAAGATAAGCTAAATATCAAGTCTTTATTTTTAGTTAAAGAGCATAAAATTCAATGCCTTTCCTCCCACGAGCCTATTTACATACCTGCTGTGCTACCTATTTGCCTTCACCTGCGTTCCAATTAATACCCCATTAAGCCACTCCACCTGCAGTGGCTTTTCCCTTAGCCACAGCCCTGGAACCATCACTCATTTGCTACAGCTCAACTGTTTCTTTTGGGAAGATAAACAGAAGCTGCATGAATAATAATAGCAGCACTTTGCATTTAAAGGGCTTTGTGTTCACAAAAGACAGGTAGCCAGTAGCTATGGTCAGGATGGAAAGGGAACCACTAGTGGGGAAAAGAGTCTGGAGTAGTGTGGCTGTGGTCCAGAAGATGCGGGTGGAGAAGAAATGATCATTAGGGAGTCAGATACGTGGATTCTGCATGTTGTGTCTATCTTTTTTCCTAATGTACATGGTGTGTGTGTGTGTGTGTGTGTGTGTGTGTGTGTGTGCGCGCACACGCGCGTGACTGAGCCTTCCTGTGTGTTCTCATGTGTGTAGGCTTACATGTATGTATATGCAGGTGCTGTGAAGGCCTGCAGTTGACATCAAAATGTTTTCTCCACCACTCTCCACCTCACACCTGGAGACAGGGTCTCTCACCCAGCCTGGAGCTCACTGATTACTCAGTAAGTTTGCACCAAGGATTCCCTGTCTCCATCTCCCTCAAACTGCAGTTACAGGTGGGTGGCCACCCCCCCCTCCCCAGTTTTTATGTAACTTCTGGGACTCCAACTCTGGTCCTCACACTTGTGTGCCATCTCCCTAGCTCCAAAGGTGAGATTTTAAAATGATGTTTCATTACAGGCAAGGGGTTTCCTGTCCAGCCAGATTAGTAAGATATGTTTGGTTAAGGGTTTTATGGTTGTCTCCTATTTGCGGTGGATATTAAAATTTCTCTTTTGTATAAACAGATTTTAGTGTTCCAATTATTCTTTCCAGGACTTACCAAGCCTGGTTACCCTTCAAGAACGTGTATTTTTTACACAGCCCCAGGTCTCCTGACAGTCACATTTGGAGCTAGATGACCTTCCAGGACACAAACCTTTCCTTCTGGCTCCCCACCTGCCCCATTACTTATCTCCATGGCAAATCTTGGCTTTCCATTTCCAGTTGGTTCTGGAGACATTTTCAGGACTGTGGTCATTAGAAGGTGTCTCCTGATGAACCTTCCTTCAGCCATCATCCCAGAAGATCAAATTGACAACAGAGTCTTTGTCTATGTCTCAGAAAAAGCAGACTGGATGACTCCAGTGTGCATACTTTCAAGGTAGCCTAAGGTGAAGCAGGTTAGCAGGACAACCCCCTCATCTGCCTTCGGGAGCCCACTCCCCCTCCCCTGAGCTGCAGAAGCAGCGGACAGCCCAATGGTCAGGACTGTGTGTACCCATGCATCTGAATGACTCAGTGAGCATTTGGTTTTACTTTGATAGGCTGTTGGGAAGTCTTCCTGCTCATTTTTTTTTCCGAAGTTTTTAATTTCAAATACATGCACACCTGTACCCTCTGATCCCTGTTAGATCCCCATTGGATGGATGACACCAGTTAGCTCAAAGACTGTTAAACCCTGGAATTTTCACATGAAAATTCCTCACTCAGGACTTCCACTACCTCTTGGTAACTTTAGGCATCAGCTCTGTCTCCCAAGGGATTTGCAGAGTAAATACAGTTCTAGCCTCATGGTGCTGGGCACCAAGCCACTTCTTCTAGGAAGGGAGGTTCTCTCTCACCTGGCTCCTGGCCATGGGATGCTGTGAGTCTGTTGAGGCAGATGAGTAACACAGCCCTCTCTGCTGATTCTGAATGTAGCTTTCCTTAGCGTCTCATACAGAATGCCAACTTTTATATTCCTGATTGCATGGACGCCATGTAAATTAAAAATTGAGGGTTCGATGAGAACTATGCCAACATCCATCCAAAGCTGCCATTTCCAGTTGGATGTTTCTCCAGTTAAAAACAACTACAATTGAGGCCCAAACACGTGTTTTCTACTGAAAATTCCTCCAAGCTTCAAAGTGAGTCTTTTCTAACAGAGAAAGGTAACATAGCAGCTAGCTTTTGTGAGAAATGTCCACATGAATGGTTCCATTTAACTCCGGGCAAGGCTGAAGCTGAATGTGAGCGCTGAGGTCAGGGTGATTCCATCAGCTTTATGCCTGGAGAGATCAGAGTGACATTCAATGGAAGTGCCCTGGATCAGGTCAACTGCTAATGCTGCACCCAGCACCCCAGGACTTGCCAGAGGTACAGGGTCACCCTTTGGCAAGGGCACTCCTGCCTGAGAGAAGCAAAGACTGCCAGCCTCAGCACGGCCACACACTGCCTTCTGTGCAGAAGCCACTGAGGGCTGAAAAGCGGTGGTGGCTGTTTACCCTACAGGATGTCCTGGATCCCTGTCCCTGTCCTAACGAAGCAGGCTCAGTCTGAGGGGTGAAAAAGAGTTCTTTGTGGTGGTATTGTGTTCCCCAAAATATTGTGCACCCTAATAAACTTATCTGGGGTCAGAGACAGAACAGCCACTAGATACAGAGGCTAGAAAATGGTGGCACTCACACCTTTAATCCTAGCATTCCAGAGGTAGAAATCCCTCTGGATCGCTGTGAGTTCAAGGCCACATTGGAAACGGCCAGGCATGGTGACACATGCCTTTAATCCCAAGAAGTGAGCCTTTAATCCCAGGGAGTGAGCCTTTAATCCCAGGGAGTGATGGCAGAAAGCAGAAAGGTATATAAGGCGTGAGGACCACAGTTCAGCTGAGAGCCATTCGGAGATGAGGACACAGAGGCTGGAAACAGGATCAGCTGAGAAGTTGGCCAGGTGAGGTAGCTGTGGCTTGTTCTACCTCTCTGACCTTCCAGTATTCACCCCAATAACTGGCCTCAGGTTTGATTTTATTAGTCAGAACTTTTAAGACTCCTGCTACAGTTCTTGTTTTCACACAGAATCACAGGAACCTCATCTCTTTGACTTTGTATTCATTGTCCAACATGGGCACTAATCAGCTTTTTGTCCTTTGCCTTAGGAAATGAATACTGAGCATCTCCCGAGAGTCTGCCCGTGTGTGTGTGTGTGTGTGTGTGTGTGTGTGTGTGTGTGTGTGTGTGTGTCTGTCTGTCTGTCTAGAACTGCCAGCAAAGATCTGAAGTCTCTTGCTCCTCAGTGGCAGCAGATAATGAGCCTACTCAAGAGCACTGGGGAGATGTTGGGTTACAACCCATGACTCCTGAGGTATGAACATGAAGCTCAAAGTGGGGGACTGTGTGACTTCGTAAGGAAGCTGGCATTTCTGTAAGCCAGGCTGTGGCTTCTAGGAAGTTCTTAGATGGAAAGAAAACATAAGCCAAGCTGGCTTTTTGATGGGAAATTATGATTTCTCCAAGTTTTTATCTGATTTGTTGTGTGGGATAGAAGACTATCAATGTTAGATTTAAAAGATATTAGTTTTAGTTAAAAAAAAAAATCCACCTTTCGAGTCTCCCACACCCCTGGAAGGATTTCACAAGGTTAAGTTCTGTCCAGTGATGTAAACAGCACCACATTTAGAGATGCTTAGGGACCAAAGTATGGTTGAGGTTTACAAAGTTCAGAGACAGGAATTTGAGAAAAACTGAAGATCAAGTGTGGCTTTGGGAAAGATATGCCAAGGGCCAGCGAGACGCAGGTAAAGGCACTTGCCACTAAGCTTGATCCCCAGGTCTCACAAGGCAAGAGAGAGAACTGATTCCCTCTCCATTGTCTTCTGATTTCCTCCTGTGTACTGTGGCATGCGTGTACACACACACACACACACACACACACACACACACACGTAAACAAACAAACAAATACACAAGTAAAATCATTTAAAAGGCAAGTCAAACAGCAAAACAAAGTTCCAGAAATACAAGCTATACTCTGAAATTGGTCATTAATTTTCAACATGGCATCTGCGCATTGGAATGGAAAGAAAGGGAGGAAAGGGAGGGGGAGGTCTTCCTCTCATTCTTTACTCAAACAAGAGTCTTCTCTGTGCAGTGAACACTTCTCTGAAGTGCCAATAATTCATCAGTACTTTTGAATTTGAGAGAGGTGAGAAAGGAAACTTCAAATGTGGTTAGAAGTTCTCCACAGTCCTCTGTGAGAGGGCAGACCTCTGCACAAGCTGACAGTGGCCTAGGGGAAAGGTATCTACCCAAGATTAGTGTGTCAGTGAACACATAAAGTACAGAAGCCCCACATCTTTGACATTTGAAGAACAAAGCTATCCATCAATGCCTTGGAACGGATCGATCAAACAGAATTCTACTGCTGAAAACCTAATAGTATGATGGTAATAATGTAGCCATAAAACCTCTGGTCTATAATTGACTGCTTCCATTTGAAGTGAGCACGTTTCGCACAGTGACTAATGCCCACCTAAAAATTTCGTTTGTGTTGAATGACAATCAGTTCCACCTTGCACAGTTCTCGGTGGATAGCTTGTGTGAGATAATGGCCTGGGGATAGACACTGAGGTAGTGGGAAGAAACTATCTTCCAAAATGAGTGATGTAGGTGTGTGGTGCTTCAATCTGAGTCTCAGGTTCTCCTCAGGCTGCCTCTATAGAAGGGGTGAAGTCTGCCACTAGCTAGCAAAACTACCCAGTTAAAATGTAGGAGACTATGGAGTCAGTATCATGGTGGGACGGTCCTACTTGGAACATCCTGGTCTTGGGGGTATGTTGTATAATGAGCGTAGTGTTTTAATTACATCTGAAGGGCTTAGAGTCTGTCTCCTGGTGATGTATAAGCCTATGAACACAGGGGGAGGGCATGAAGAGCAATCTTAAGCTTCTGGACCTTCTACAGCAGCAGGGTACCAGAACAGTGATCATCACAGACTAGAGACAAAGGCTGGGCTGTCAGCAAGGATCTCAGCAGTAAAAGAAAGCGTCTTGATGCCTCTGGGTGATAAAAAAAAAAAGGGCCACGTGCCCTCCACACAAAGGGTCTTCCACATACCAATGGCAAGGGAACAGGCAGGGAACAGGAAGTGTGGGATAGCTCAAGGTGAGCACTTGTTGTCACCGGAATGATCAAGTTCAACAATGGCCCCATGCAGCAGGACACAGCAAAAATTGTGTTACATACCTCACAGTGTTTCAATGTGTTGGTTTTTAATCTAAAGTGAGGTTTTACCAGTACACAGTGAAAACAACTTCCTTTTGGTAGTGCTTAATATCGTATCTGAGAACCCCACCCTTCCCTTCATTAACTGAGAGAGAAGCCCTCTGCATCCTTCATCTCACAGTCTCAATGAAAACCTCTTTCATGCTGGACTTAAGTAAAATGAAGTCACCCTGAGTCTCCCTATCCCTAAAATCCACAAGACCTTTCTGGGTTCCCAAATGTATTTACAAGTTCTCAGTTTTCAATTCACCACAACTGTTACCAAAGGCTTTTTTTTTTTTTTCGGCCACAGTGTAAGAGTTCATTGTAACTAAAAAATTTTAATTAATATGTCCAGTGGCTCCTAATGGACTGTGAGTGTGTGTCAGATTGCTCAGTTGCCCTTTGATGTATACTTAAAGGTAATTGGGTAGTCTTACTGATGTATTTTTAAAGAGCCAACTATTGATTAATAATGTTTCAGTATTAATATAGCCACTTTGTGTGGATCAAGAAACATCAACAGTGGAAAACCCGTATTTATCTACAAATTAACAACTCACTATAGATCTGTTACTTTAAGCTAAATGGGGTGCATCCACTCATTCCATCCCAGCAGGGACTGGGCCCCTCATAATAAAGATTAAAGCCAAAGCTGGCCTTATTTTTCCCCTGCATGAAATGAATGCTATTCGCCGCGTCATGCCCTAGTGCCGCTGAGGAATGGTTGCAGTAAAGCCCAGGTCCACTTCCCACTCTGACAGGCTGGTATTTTTAATGCCTTACTTGATGAAAATGCTTCATACTGTGGGAGCTTTAATTGCTTCCTGGGCCGAGCAGAATGAAATAAAAAATGATTGTGCCATTCAGGATGGAGGGAGGATGATCTCAGCCTTATCCCTGCTTAAAACCAGTTGTACGGTTCATATACTCCAAGTGTGTGCTCATTCAAACTGAATTACTGCAGAGGAAAGCTGGGGTATTCGGGAGACTTGTGATGAACCAGGTCCTAAGGCTGGGTTTCCGAGCACTGGGCAGAGCCACTCTCAAACTGGAACTGTCAGCTCCACGGTGTTTTCCTTAACATCTAGAAGGCCAGTGACTCTACTAAGAGGTGGGTTGGAAAAAAATTCCTTCCTTGTCTTTAGCATCAAATGACCAGTCCACTGATCCATGAGCAGACTATGTAAACAACTGGTTGGGTATCCAAGACAACCTATGAACAGCCTTGATGGCAGTTGCCATGCTACAACTCCAAGCCAGATTTCCGTAAGTGTCGCATTGCTCTGAGCTGATGCCTTGCAGCCACCACCTGAGTATTACGCAGATTTATAGAGAGAGGGACATCAGCTGCCAAGGCTCCTCTTCCCAGTTTAGTCTTTTCTCCCTACAGTAACCGTGGGAAGTTTGACTAGCACTCCAACAGGCTGGAAAAGCCAGATGGAAGTTAACGTCCTTGACCAAAAGGATAATGCACAAGAAAGTGAGCAGCACAGTCAGAAGAGGGCTGGAACAGACAAACCCAGGGATTCCAGTTCTAGCCAAATGCTCTCACGTGAGGTCATGCCCTGAGAAGGCTGAGGGCTTTGCTGAGAGAAGTGTGCTGAGCTAGACTTCCCTCATCACTGCTCTTACTGGCAGAACTGAATGGTGGGTCATCAAACTAGGAATGCTTAAGTTTCTTTGAACATAAGAATATTCTCCAGAAGCAAGGATCTCGCTCCCAGTCTGGCTTTGTGGGCAGATCTGGGCAATACTCAGGAATCTTTATTTTAACATTCCTCCCATGTGATTCTGCTAGACTAGATCCTAAGAAACATGACACTGCCAAAATAAAATGCTGTCCTGGAAGTCACAGTGTAGTAACAAGATAAATTTTTTCCATTTAAAGGCCTAGGGTGGGCCAATTACAATTTAAACTCTAACTGTGCACCGATAATTTGGTATCACTCATTCACTCATAGTGTTTATGCTGTTACTTATTCTGGTGTTTAGGCCAGAGAATATAAAATTTACCCCTATTATTCCAAGACCAACCACATTGAAATTCAGCTTAAGTTGATGAATATTAACTGTGTAAATGATATGCCCTGAGCATTGTATTGTTTACCTATAAGGAATATAAGATAATGTGAGCTGAATAAAAATAATTACTTCTAACTGAAATCTTAAGAGCTACTATATCCAAGTACTTTTGTACATTATATACTATATATGAATACATATTCAAAATTATATATGAATTTAGCAAAAAATATTAGTTGACAAAGGATAAATTACTTAAAAAAACAACCCTTCAATGACTGAGTACCTCCTCCAATCATGTAAAGTTAGGTTTCTAGGCTGGGGAAGGCGCTCTGTGGGCTAAGTGGTTATGATGCAAACAGGAAGAGCTGGGTTTGAATCACCAAGAGTTGCATGGAAGCCAGGCAAAGCAATGCACATCTATAATTCCAGGGCTCCTAAGACAGATGAGAGGTGGATATAGGAGGACCCCTAAAAGCTCATGGGCCAGGTAGCCTGGCATACAAAGCAGGGAGAACACAGGGACTCTGGATCAAATGAGGCAGAAGGTGAGAAATGACATCCAAGGTCATCCACTGACCTCCACAAAAGCACACAGGCAAGTGCATGCCCACACTCATGCACTGAACGTGTGTGCATATATATATATATGGACCTACATTCACATAACATCCTGCACACACGCAAGATAAAAATAAGTTCGGATTTCTGAGGCACTCATAGTTGAAGATAAATTCTACAGATGTAAAGGGATTAAAACATCGTAAAACAGAACTTTAAAACTTTTAGAGGAGAGCAGAGGGGATGGTAAGTTAGAGAAAAGGAACTCTGAAACAAGACATATGCTTCTCCACACCACAGAGGAAACACTGACAAATTAACAATATTAGGATGAAAAACCAGCAAGAAAAAATGATTCCAAGGCAAAAAGATAAGCCACAGATTAAGGAAAGATGTGCAAAGTCTCAAAAGACCAGAACCCAGAAGTCAGTCACATGGTGCTCTGACAGATCCATGTGAACAGGGAGATCCAGCACATGGTGACTGATGATAGGGGCTATCGTGAAAAAGATACAGTGCACTGAGGTAAAATTCTGAGGATGCAAAAGAAAGGAATTTTAAGTTAAAATATTCAAGGAAGTACATTTTTTAATGATTAAGAAAGTCTTGGCATTGGATTGCATTTTATTGTTCCGAGACAGAGTCTATCGTAGCAGCAGGCCCTCACTGCAGATGGACTGGAGTCTTTTTCCTCCAACTTCTTCCTCTGGAGTGGTCGGAGTTTCATTACACTTCAGTGTGTGCCACTAATGCAACCACTTAGGGTAGTCCTGGGGATTGAACCCAGAGCCTCTAATTAACCAGGTTAGTGTTCTACCCACTGAGCTACATCCACAGCTGTAGCCGGAAGTTTCACTGGTCCCACCTGGCTCCAAGATCCCACAGCCACTTATAAAATCATCACTCAGAGGCTTATTTAACTGCAAACTGCATGGACTGTGGCTCAGGCTTCTTGCTAGCTAGCTCATGTAACTTAACTCAGTCCACTACTATTAATCTATGTATCACCACGTGCTCTGCAGCTTTATCTGCATCCCATTACATGTTGCTCCTTGGACGGTGGGTTGGCTGCCCCCACCCTCCTTTCTTCCCTCACTATCTCTGTTGGATTTTCCCACCTGGCTCCATCCTGCCTTGCCATAGGCCCATGCAGCTTTATTTATCAACCAATCAGAACAACACATACTCACAGCATACAGAAAGACATCCCACAGCACACAGCACCCTTAGAAGTATATTACTTGAAGGGATGATAGAACTCAGGTCTTTATCCTATTTTTATTTCACTGGTTTCATTAAATATTATGATCCTTACTTTTATATTTAAATATCTACACCATAGTATTATGCAAATTATAACCTTTCAAATTACACAAACTTATGCTGATGTATCTCGGCTGTCAATTAAAAAACGCAAGAGAAAGTACAGGCTTCTACAATTCTCTTAGCAAATACTTGAACAAGAGTTTGAAGACGTTCACTATAAAGAACCTGTCGCTCACCTAAGTACATCAGATTGTCATGTACATTGTTTACTTCCAATTAGTCACTATTATGACCCAAATGCTCATTGACAACAGACAGGAAATATAAATTATAGTACATTCACACAGTGAAATGATGTAACTAGCTGTGAAAAACATGAGTAAGACCACAATGTATCAAAAGAGATAAATTTCAAAACAGTGTTTGATAAGCAGGCAAGTGGTTAGCAAATGGTATTGTTTATATAAAAAAGTAAAACCTTAAGCACAAATGGGCAACATACACACAGTATTCACATCTCTATCAGTCCATGTGTACTGCAAAAGTAGAAAAATATGAGGCTGGAAGATGACTTGGTGGTTAAGAGCACATACTGCTCTTCCAAAGGACCCAGGTTCAATTCCCTGCACAGATGTCAGACAGCTCACAATGACCTATAACTCCAGCTCCAGGGGATCCAATTCCTTCTTCCCGTCCTTGAAGGCACTGAACTTGTGCACAAAGCCACACACATAATTAAAAAGTAATAATAAAATTAAATATTTTAATAAAAAAAAGCCCAAAAACATGTAAGAGAATGATCAGGGGGCCACAGGTACCTGACGCATGAGTGAACTCCAGGTCATCTGTGGCTAGGAGTTCTTGTAATATAGGAGGCTGTCATTGAGAAAAGGAATGTGAAGTTTCAGGTAGGAGAAAGTGATGTGTTTGTGGTTATATGGACTACATAATGGAGTTACTTCCCCACAGGAGAATGTTCTCAGAATGAGCAGGTGTCAGCCAGAAGGGAATCACAATCCACCATGCTTATTCATTTGAAAATTTTTTCCCTCAAGAGCTTCTGACATTATACACTTCAAACTTTGGTTTATTCCAATATCTGCCAACATTAGGTGCAGACCAAGATGTAGAACTCTCTGCTCCTTCTCTAGCACCATGAAGGTAATAGACTAAACCTCTAAAACTGTAAGCCAGCCTGAACTGAATCTCTTCCTTCGTAAGAGGTGCCTTGTCAAGGTGTCTCTTCACAGCAACAGAAATACTGAGACAACACCCAAACTCAATTCATCTCCATCCTCAACCCTCCCTTAGAGGTAGTCAAATGCCTGAGACCTGCGCCATCCTTCTGGGCAGGAGGGAATGTGAGGGGGGGAGGTCAGAGTGGAGTAAGAGTGTCTATCACCAACTGCAGTGGAAACCTCGTCTGTAAACTTCCAAAATTAAAAAAAAAATCATCTAAACACGTGGCTGGGGCCTTTCCTCAGACCTGGGTGGGTGCAGGGGTGGGGTAGAGGGATGAGGCAGGTTCTGAATCTTCAAACTAGACCCACCCCTGGGATGACAAAGGAATACGCATATCTATCTGTGAGTGTGGCAGGGGGTGGGGGACAAAATCTGAGGCATATATAGCTAGCTGGGTTGGTGGGTATTTGTGTGGACACTTACATTGTTTACGGATGCTTATACATGTGGAACACTGTAAGATAGGCAGAGCACCCTTAGTGTGTACATCCTAAAGTGTGCAGGGAACCAGCCTATGGAGAGACCTGTAGAAATGACTTGGAAAGAGCTGTTTGGTCTTGATGGAGAGCACATGACTAGCTCCTGAGGCAGCTGTCAGTCATCCAAGGTCAAGCGCATCTGGCCTCCTAATTGGGGCTGGCGGTTTATCTCACACCCTTACATTTGAAAACACATGCAGTCAATGTGTCTGTTCTCTCAGAATTTCAGAAAAGACCAGCTTATGCCCTGACCGCTAGAAGAAAGGGCAACCAGTTTTATCAAGACAAAAGAAGTCACTATCACCAAGCGGGACTCTGCCACCACATGTCACTTCACATCAGCTGGCACGTGTCGTTGAATGACACAGAAAGCCGCACCTGCCATCCCCGCACACAGCACGCCCCGCACGCAGCACATCAAAGTCTTTCTGTACAATGCTCACTGGTGCCAGATTTCCTTTATGAACCACTGTGCCCAGGGGCCAGGGAAGCCTCCTTCCTAGGGCTAGAAAGAGTGGAGGGAGACTCCTGTTGAAAATAGGCCCTGCACTCTTCCCATCTACCACGTTCCTCCCCAGATATCTGTTTCCTGGGGACACTGTGGGAGGTGTCAGAAAGCCACAGTTAGCCGTGGTGTGTGTGTGTGTGTGTAAGTTATAACAATTTCTGCCTACTGGAAATGAACGGTGTGGTGAGAGATGACAGCTGAAATCTTTCTACTGTGATTTAATGCACTACTACAGAGAACATGGTATGCGTGCATGTGTGGGTGGGTGGGTGGGGGTGCCTTGTGCCTTTTGGTGGCACCTCAGAGCACTTTGAAACAGTAAGAATGATAAAACTTTAGGGCTGAATGTGACCTCAGAGACAACCTAGTCTAAAATTCCAATTCACAAGTGGGAAAGGGCGGCAGCTGAGCCGGGAGGCACACGGTGAGCTGCAGGAAGAGCTGAGGAAGAATTCAAGTCCTTCCCTAGCAGCTAAACCAAAATGGTGCCTGGGGGTAAACCAGAGTCCTGGAGCTAAACCCAAGTCTGACCCCTGAAACCAGGAGCCCCTAGACAAAGCCTTCAACCCCAGGTGACCCTCTGTCTCCCCATCTACTAAATGAATATACAATAATAACAGTCCAAACCACCTCAGGCTCTTCCCAAGGTTAAGTGAGAGGACACATGCAGGGCTCAGAGAGCACTCACGGTGCCCATGGCTGCTGCTTTGATTATTGAACAGGTCATTTGCTTTTTCCACCCATCAAGACTCTCACTACCCCAAAACTACTTCAGAAGAGTTTTACTAGGGTAGGGAGGGGCACATATTGACAGCCTTGTAAATATAAAATGATCGTTTCCATATGATGGCTTTTGTAAAATAATTAGCTTTGATCTTAAGAAAAAGAATCATTAAACAGGAGGAGGAAGCTGATTTGAGGGCCTGGAGAGATTGGGGAGAGAGAGGAGCTGGCAGGGCAAGAAACGGACACAGGAGGAAAACACATCTATCTGTAATCCCATGGGATCAGTTCTTAGCTTGATTCAAATTACACTTCAAATGCTTAATTTTTTTTAAGAAAAAAAAAAAAGATGTTCTAATAACATGGAGACACAAAGGCTCCAAGGACTGCTTTTCACAACCACACAAGGGACCAGCTGGATACCTACAACATGACACATACCATGCTAGCTTGTGGAGGCAGGGGGATGCATGTGTGTGAGTCCTCACCAGGCAGTGGATTAACTTTCTCCAACATCAGGCACATCTTTAATACACACATCCAGGATGTTCCTGTAAGCCAGAGCCACTGTCATGTTGAAGAAATAATAGCAAATTAATAAGGATCTTGACATGCCCGAGACTACGTGGGGCTTGACAGTGAGGTCATCACTCCTTATCTCCCTGCATTCCAAGAAGGCAAGAAATAGCATCATAATAAAAAAAATGTTTCATAACAGTTGATTAGAAAATATGGCCTGCAGAAAACCAAGCTCTTCCACATTGTCGCACTTCCACATTAAAAATCCAAATATATTAGAAGAAGGGAGGATTTTTTCAGACCCCCACAGCTTGAACACAAAGGATCACATTAATAAGATACAATTTAGATTTGCATATTTTAATAAGCTAGGGATCAAAGGGAGTACATAGCTGAAGGGGTGTTGAATTGTGCGCATACAAACTGCTCACTCAAGAAAAAAGGTATGTCTCCCCTGCAAGACACCTAGTATCTGAACAAGAGATAATCAACGCATGGCTGGTGCTTAACACTATCCAAATGTTTTGGATAGGTATCCTATGACTTTACTGTTAAATAACCAATTCCAAGAGGGTCAGTGAAGCTACCAGAGAAGAAATGACCCTCTGATTCTCCTTCTTATGTCCATCTCTAGCTCTGCAACAACAATGACTGGTCCCTTCATTCCTGGGGCAGGGGGGTAGTATAGGAGTGGGATTCACTATTTACTGACGCATTACCATTAGAAACAGACCCGCTATCGGTCCCAGAGGCCAAGAGACACTGACACAGAAGACTCCTTTTTGTCACATTCATAAAATGACTTCCCTGAGTGGCAGATGTGGTCACAGCCGTCTAGAGGCTGTTGTCGTTGCTTCTATTTACTGGGCACTTCCTGTGTGCTCACTATGTATCAACTCGGCATGCTGCACACGTGATCTCCACCTCAAGGGTGAAGGTGGGCTGGGATGTAGCTCTGCTGGTAGGCGGCTTGTCTGACATGCCTGAGCTCTGGTTTGATCCCCCAGCACCATGAAAGCTGGGCATGGCTCACATTTGTAATCCCAGTAGCTGGGATGTGGAGACCGGAGGATCAGGAGTTTAAGGGCATCCTCAGCTACATAATCTACCAGATCTGAGATCAAGGGCATCCTGGGACAGATGAAATCCTGTCTCAAAACTAACTGACTGACTAACTAAGGCTAGAAAGGATCGGTAGCAGGGCTGGGACTTGAACCTAAAAACCCAGAGTCAAACCTTGTCTGTTGCCTCTCTCAAGGCCCAGTTATTCATCTGCTTACTCCTTGTGTTTCCGGAAGGTGCCTCCTCGACCCTAGCCCACCATGTGCAAGCCATCTCAAAAGTTGTGTTAGGGTCTTCATCCTTCAACTCTGACAAGCACACACATACACACACAGTTGGAGCTGTGTGAGCCATGCCATGAAGCACCGCCCCTAGTGAGGTAGCAGGTAACTGTTATACCTGCCTATGACCTTGAGGTACATGCCCCTGGGGCATGGCCACTGGGGGTGGGCGGCTTAAGACCTGGGAGGCACATACGAGATCCCTTCTTTGATACCTTGTGGTTTTGGATGCTGGGATGGACCAGGGCAGAGCTCTCCAGAGAACAGCATTGGACTGTGCCTCACCCTTCCAGGATCCTGTGACAAATTCCTTTATTCTGTCTTGTGAGTTAACCCCCAAATAAATTCCTTTGATCATTAAGCAGACTCCGTGGATTGATGGTGATATAATCTCAACACACACACTCCCTCTAACATCATACATTGCCACACTCATGTTCCTTACCCAAGAAATTCCTCACATCATGCATTTCTTCAGAGACTGTCCAGGAAAGACTGTCAGTTTTCCTTGCTTAATCGCCGCACTCTCTGAGGTAGGGAACATGCAAATGTCTCTGAGGGATCACATAGACCTCTCCCCACTGAGCCATTACAGTCTACATCCCTGAGAGATACATCTGATGAGGCTGGGACTACCAGCTGCATCAGCTGCATATTGTCTTCCAGAAATCTGGTATTAGAAAGTCTCTATGGACTGCTTGCTCCCAGAATAGATACCCAGGCAAGGCCCCTTACAGGCCCCAGATGTGCTTTCTGCCTTCGGTTTCCATGGACACGTCTGGATTCTTATCCTGTCCTGTGAATTAAGCAACTTAAATCTGTTTCTTTCATCAGAAACCAAGAGAACACTGACTATGAAGCATTCCAAAGAGAAGCTTTGGAAGTTTCTATGACCTGAACTGAAGGTATGAGGAAAGCTCCTGGGATAGGGTGCTAGGGACTCTAAACCTCCTATAAGGCCAAACAGGAGAGGTACCAACTACATCACAACCGCTGACTCATGGATGTGGCCCAGGATTATCAATACGACAGTGGAGCAGAAATCTCTGTCACTGGATAAAAAGGAGGCTTAAGAATGGTAACAACAGATGTACCATGAAGGTGAGAAACCGCAAACTCCCAAGATGGGGAGAAAGGGTGGGAACATCTGGTATTGGCAAATGCCACTACCTGGCTGAGGCCAGGACCATCCGGTGTAGCTGGAGTTTTCTCCAGTCCTGCCTGGCCCACAGTCAGGACAAATCTCTCTCACCCACCAGTCCCACAGCCGTTTAGACCCAACTGAGTAAACACACAGAGATTTATATTGCTTACAAACTGAATGGCCGCAGCAGGCTTCTTGTTATCTAGTTCTTAAATTAACCCATTTCTATTAGTCTATAAGTTGCCACGTGGCTTGTGGCTTACCGGTATCTTAACATCTTCTCATGGCGGCGGCTGGCAGCGTCTCTCTGACTCAGCCTTCCACTTCCCAGAATTCTCCTCTCTCCTTCTTCCACCTATACTTCCTGCCTGGCTACTGGGCAATCAGTGTTTTATCTATTAACCAATCAGAGCAACACAGTTACCATACAGAACATCCCACAGCAGTCCGGACAGAGAGAGAAGGTGGTAAGAAAGAGGATGTACACACTCTTGGGAGTTTGGGGCTGAGGTCCAGGTGGCTGAGGCTAAGAACAAATGATCAACCATTTATTTGCTTGTTGGGCATCCACTTACTTGTCTGTACAGGCTCAAGCAGTGAAGCCTGGAATTTGGAGTCTATTGCAGGTGAGAGAGAAGCAAGGTAGGCAATCAACTACATAGAATTTATGGTACAAAGGGAATAATCTATGAATAAGGGGCCATGTAGACACTACTGTCCGGCTACAGGACAGTCAGAGGGGTGCTGTCTTGAGAGCCAAGTCCACCCAGCCTGGGGCAGAGGAAGGCTTGCTTGTTTGAGACACAAGAAAGGAGGCCATTATGTCTGCCCCACAGTAGGAAAGTGTTACTCCGGAGGTGGGGCAGCCTTCTCAGGTCCAGACCACTCTCAAACTCATCAGGGGCCAAAGGAGCTTCGTGTCATCTTAAGTGCAGGGCAAATCGCTGAAGGGTTCCCAGTGGAGAAGTGACACCATGCGGTTCATTTTGCAGCGGCCACTTCATCTATGGGTGAAGTGGGTGTGGTGATGTGTGGTTCCAAGAGGGAGCAGGGGCACCAGCGTGGAGGCTATTCTGATAACCCAGCACCCCACACGGTGCAATCAGAGCAGTATCTTCACCGTGACATTCTAAATGCCCCCCTTGAACAACATGCACACCCGCTCACTGGCAGTTTGCTGGGGTACACTGTGAGCACTGGGTTGGCTTTCCTTTTTTACTTTTTTGGTGATTTCAAACCCATGTACATGAACTTACCACAAGGTGATGTGGCACTGTGGTCTTCTCGGCATAACTTATGTTTATGTTTGTTTCTGCTACATTAGACTCACTGAACTAATGACATCTGAGCATTCAGCAATTGCATCTTAGGGGCTTTACTAAGAACTCTGCCATGTTTTAACCCTCCCCCCAAGTCAGTATGTTATAAACTTGGTTTCATTAATTTCTCAAAATAATCCATCTGCACCTATTTATCCAATAATCCTATTTCCACCTATCCACTCATCCACCCACCCAGCCATGTATCTACACTCCCCTCATTCATCCATATATCCATCCATACATAGATGTATGCATGCATCTACTCATCCATCCATGCATCTCTTGGCCCATCCATCCATTGAGCAAGTCAATGTTCTAAGCGTCCCTCCTTATTAAATCCATTTTACAGATTAGAAACAGGCCCAGGACACTTAAGTGATTTGTGTAACACTGCAGAGCCACCATCTGTGACAGCCTAGTGCCAGGGAAGCAGGTTTAGAAGTTGGACACAAAACTCCTTAGAAGACGCAGAGACATAGTGAGCCTGAGACACAGGACGCTTTACTGATGCCCTTTCCAGACACCAGGCTACCACTTCATCACCTTGCCTCCTTTTATGTGTCTTTCTGGAACTTCCAGAGCAGAAGGAGGTTTGTATAGATGAGGACCAGGAGAGATGTGCACAGTGAATGACCTCTCATGGATACCTGGCCAAGGTCAGGGTTAGGCTCAGTGTTCTTGCCTTTGAATACCAACAGGCTTTGTCAAATGATTCCAACAACAGTTCCTGACTGGTTACTGCTACCTACTAAATCCCTTTAGATACTTCTTTAGATGACTTTCAATTACTGCAGAGTTGTTTAAAAAGTTGTGATCCTACCAACTGTAAGATTAAATAACATGGCTTTAGAAAATGGGGAGGTATGTGTTCTGTATCCTCGGGTTTAATCTGTGGATTCAATCAACTAAGGATAGAAAAATATTAAGGAAAAAAATTTATTCTGTCTCAACATCTACACACTTTATCATATCATCATTCCCTAAACAATACAGTATAACCATTATTTACACAGTGTTTATACTGTGTTAGGTATTACAAGATGATTGACAGTATGAGGAAGCATGCAAGTCCTATGCAAGTCCAATATCACTGTAAATATGACACTTGTACATGCTCTGTTTTGGGTTCCTGTAGGAGATCCTGGAACTTACATGGAGGAACAACTGTATAATGAACCAGGGTAGGCAAAGACACCTCCAATAAAACATATCATTGGTGTAAGGGAAAACTCAGAAATTGGACTACGTTAAGTAAACAAACTTCTGCTGATCAAATGATAACATTTAAACAGCAAAAGGCAAGCTACTGTGTGGGTGGAGATGTTTGTAATACATTCATCTGACAAAAGATTTCCTGAGCATTCTATGAACCAATCAGAAAGAAAGAAAAAAAAAGACGGCAACCCAGCAGAAGAGCAGGCAAAACCAGACATGCACTCACAAGAAAGGACATACAAGTAGTTTTGACAAGAGAAAAACACAAAGTGGAGCCATGCTCAGCATCATTAGCCCTTGGGGACATGTGTTGTAAAAGCTACAGGGAGCCATGACAGCCCCTCCAAGATGGCTATAATAAAGAGAGTCAGTGAAAGCAAACATGGGTGAGAACACAGATCACCACAGCACACACACAGCCTGGCTGGGAGCGAGAGGGAGCATCAGCCGCTTGGGAAAACTAAGCTGGATACAAACATATGATCTTGTAAATGGAGCTAGATGAAGTGTGTGTGTGTGTGTGTGTGTGTGTGTGTGTGTGTGTGTGTGTGTGTAGGTATCTATGTGTGCATGCGTGTATATGTTGTGCACATATGAGCAACAGACACATAAACAGATCTTCATTGCTGTAATATTTGTAGCCCCAACCTAGGTAAGATATAGAGCCAACAACTATACAGCTGATAACTGTGTTGTCATATGAGAGTCACACACAATAATAAAAATCAACAGACTACTGCTCCACAGAACAATAAAGGCAAGTCCTATGAGCATAATATTAAACAGAGGAGTCAACTGCAGAAAGTTCATAGTATATGATTTCCTTCATACAGAGTTCAAAGAAGGCAAATCTAATCTATGCTGATAGAAGACACATGGAGGCTAACTCTGGGGGTACACTAGAAAAGAGGGTCTTTTTGAATCCCAGGAGCTCTTCAATCTTGACTGGGTGGTATGCACAGAGCTATGCTCACTGTTTAAATTAGTGTGCTCTTTGTACACGTCCAGGGTTACTGAGGGGATTCTCAGGCATCTATAAGATGCAGACTGTGAGCTAGGCTCACTTTTGCTGTGTACCACGATCCGTTTACTATTCTGTGAGCTTCACTCCAAGCTACCTTCCACCACAGCAGCAGTTCCTAACATCTTCATCACAAGTGCTCACTGAGCACTAACACACAAGACATGTCAGACTGGAACACAGAAAGGATGTGACTTTGTGTAAGATGAGGGCATCTCTGTCTGAGTTGACCACCCAGATTTAGAGTCCCTGGCCTTTGTCCCTTAGCCACCACTGCCAATCAGTTGGGACTGTTCCACACACAGAACAGGCTGTTTCAAGGCAACCCTGCTGAGAGTGGTTCAGGGACCACGAACACAGTGCCCTGAATCTCTTTTTGGAGTGTTTACACACTACAGATAGTAAGTTAAAATGCTTGTTATTTTGAAATATAATTAAATATAATGCTATTGTTAATCACTTCGCAGAACGTCTGTGTGCTGCCAGCATCATCTCATCTCCTTCCTGTATCAGTGACAGGAATGGTGTGTTGTTCTTCCCATATTAAAAGTAGGGATGTAGACACAACAGGTAAAATTACAAGCTCACGAGGCTGATGATGGGCAGGACAAAGCGCATCACGGTCAGTCTCTGGGCTCCCACACCCTTCAGCAGCTGCTGGTGCTGCTGTAAGCTAAGGGCTTCACAGTCCCTCTCCCCCCTTCACCTTCTAGTGGACAAACGATGAGGCAAATGACATATACCGCCTGGGTAGATTCCCTTGATGAGAGTGATCTATTCAAGTCACCTGCAAACATCTAGAGAAGGTCCCCAGGGAACTAGGAACTACCTCCCAGAGCACAGAAACTTACAAACATGGATGAATAAAACATGATCAAATAGAGAGGGGGGAGACGGCTCAGTGGGTAGAAGCTTGCTATGAGAGCAAGAGGACCTGAGTTCAATCCCTAGAGCCATGTAAAACAAAAAACAGGAATGAGTGGTGGCATGTGCTTATAATCCCAGGACCGAGGAGGCAGAGACAGGCAGATCCTGGAGGCTCCATGGTCAGCTTGCCTCACACACTTGGCAATTTCCAGGCCAGTGAGAAGCATGTCTCCAAAGCCAATGTGGATGATACCTGAGGAATGACAGCCAAGGCTGACCTCTGGCTCCCACACAAATGCTCAAGCATGTGTGCACATGCATGTGCACATGTACACACAAACACACATACAAACGCAGTAAAGTGATTTTATGTCATTCAGCTTCAGCAACTTTCCCCCTTCAAGAACAGTCAGATTCAGGAAAACAGCAATAAAGGCAAAGCCCAGGAGGGCACTGCTTCCCCAGAACCTCATGAAAAATGGAAGGTCTGGCTGTCAGAGAGACAACAGCCTGCTTCACAGGCACCCAGTCCTCACACTGGATACATGCTGGAGCCGCAGGCTGAGCCAGAGACACAGAGGTTTACTGGGAGCTGTTAAAAACAGATGGGTGTGAAGACTTGCTCTGGGTGGTGAATCTGGCAGGTTGGCAGGAGAAACTCAATATTGGAAAAGGTTCTGCAGACACCTACTTAAAAAAAAAAAAAAAGTAAACAAGAAGGCTGCCATCCCGTGCATGCCTGAGTGTCCCATACTGTGTCAGCCTCACGTGCAGCAGGTACCAAACGAGATGCTATTCCAATCAATCAACCCATCAGCTTTCCTCACGCCTGCAAGAAGGAAGAGGCCCTCACACCAGACCAAGGGCACAGAGTGTACCACTAAAAACAGGGACTCAAGCCATAGACGGAAGCCCTATTCCCGGTCTCATGGTCCATGGGGAAGGACAACAAAAGAATATTCCATCTAATGAGAATAATCTGTCACTCCTGCATCAATCTGATTGATGTAATGGGACCATTGCAAGAGAGGAAATTACAGGTCATTAGGAGCCATTTCAAATGAAGTTAGGGGGTTAAATGGTTTTCTTCAGCTTTCCAAAGAATTCACCCGGAATTTTATTTTGTATGTCTCCTTCTGAGGGTAAGTGGAGGCCTGCATGTTGGAAGAACAAGAGCCATCCTTTGTTCCTAAAATCAGCCACACATTCCCACCCCCACTCTCCATCCACACCTCCCTATAACACGGCACTTAGGTTTGATCCAACATGAATGCATTCCCGTCCATTCTTTATTTATTTTCTTCACTGATAAAAACAAACAGCCCAGTTTCAGGTTGTTTATGAAACAGTTTGATGATCTGATTCCAATTAGATGGTGAAGAACCACAATAAAAGGAAACTATAAATCATGTTACTGTCTATTTGGGGCTAACAAAAGCAGCCAATGGAAAGGTTAAGTTGATGGTCTGTGTTTAATCTGTGCTATTGTGGAAGTAAAACCCAATTAGAGATGGTATTTCACTGGAGGCTCTCACTGTTCCCCTTTGTTCTTTAATTGGAATTGTGCCTATTGTGTTTCCAAACTAGGGGGCGGGGTCATTAGCTCTTCCCTCAGTGTGGTGCAAGGGGCACCCTCTTGATAAACCTACCAATGCCTGCTAATTATAGCCAGCCTGCCTCCCAGAGTCAGTTTTTTCCTTCAGAGTTCAGGAGCTGGGCTGTCTTCAGATAATCAGGCCATAATGGACTCAACTGCAACCAGCTCTGCTCTCCCAGGAAGGATGAATAAGGAGGGAGCTCAAAGAAAAGGTGTTTTCAGACGTTAACACTGTCGAGGGAAGTTTCGTCCAAACAGGTCCTCAGTGCTAGCCTTCCAATCACCCTGTGTGAGCACACACAAAGTTCTTCAGTCAGTCAACTCGAACTCAGATCGCCCTCCTTATGAATTTCAAAGTCAGATTTGAGTGACTTCCTCTAAGGTTCAACACCTTAACACTGCTGGAGCTGGGTATGGAATGCACAGGAGGGGCAGTATGCCACAAACAAATGTCACCTTTCTAAACTACCACCCGGCTATGCTCCGAAGGCCCTGTGTGCTGGCAGTCTAGGTGACCCCGAGGTGGGAGGCGACTTCCCTCTTCTCTCTTGCTTCCTGTGGGCCTATGCCTTCCAGCCTTTGGGAAGGGTTCAGAGTTCTGCTCATTCGCGCCTTCATGCTTCAGAGCACACTGCCTCTACGCCTTGAGCTCTGCTTGTCCTTCTAGTGATTTTCTACCCATCCCTGAAGAACACCACTGCCTGCGGTCGAGGCCATTCTTCCTTCTCCTCCAGTAAGGTGCCTCCTCTCCGACGTTCTTCCTCATCCTCTTCACCATGCTACAGCCTCTGCACCACACCACCATAGTGCCAGTGTTTTGTGGGGTAGCATGGGTTACCCCATAGGCCTGTTCTTGCTACAGAACTACCTCAATGGACTCTACATTCCTGCTGTCATGTACAATGGATGTCAGCACAGTGAAGGGATGGGAGCAGTGAACAAATGCACAATTGGCGAATGAGTGGACAGCCCACTTCATCTTGAATCTCAGAGCTAGCAATGGGGGCATCTTTGACATGCTCAGCAGACCCTGATTTCATAGAAACGACTTAGTCTGAGCACAGTCTTCTACTCTGTGCTCACTTTTTGATGACTCAGAAAGATTTCCTTATAATCTCTTTTCTGCATTATTCCCACTGTCTAGTCCTGCTGGTAAATGGCCTGCTGCCCCACATCATCAGTATGGTCCCTAAATTGGACAGTCCCATCAGACACATCCCCCACATGGCCACAGGTGCAGCAGGGTGTAAAGTACACTGCTGTATAAAGGGAAGGACAACCTTACTCCTGGTCAGCCTGTCGCTCAGAAAGCAACTGGGAAGACTAAAGGTCTTCACAGATGCTGTGATTACCTGGTACCCCCAGAAAATGAGAAGCAGATCATGTGATCCCAGAGGGCTGACATGGATGGCCACATCACCAAGACAAAAAGGTACTAAATGAACGAATGTTTCAAGCGAAGACTTTGCAGAGGGAAGAAGAGGTGGATCCACCTCATGGGAATAATTAGGACATTCTGCAGGCTCTAAGAGGCTTCTCCATGAAAGGAGTTACACCTCAGGCCAGATAAGAAGAGAGCTGGAGGTCTTAAGTGAGGTCAGATACAGGAAGGGAGACAGTTGCTCCAGACAAAAAGCCAGCAGTGCTAGGAGGACAAAGTCATCTTGTGAACAGACACGGCTGTCCAATTACTCATCAGCAGCTTCCTGGAGGCCACTCAGAATGAGGAAGCCATTGAGGCTCACCCCTGAGTGAGCAGAGTGAGGAGGCATTCTGCAGGCAGGTGGCACCCAGAGCCAACTGGGCTGGCCTGAGTACAGTGGCAGTGGGCATCAAGGGGCAGACTCACAGGGCCACAGGGAGCGAGGAGCTCCGCCTGGGGCATGGAGGCACCAGCACTCTGGGGTCCTGGGAAGGGGCACAGGTCTTTCCCACTGTGGCACCCCTACAAGGGAGTCCTTGGTCCCATCAGACACAGAGACCGCCCACCTTCCACTGCACACGTTCTGTGCTTGAGGGAAGCTGCGCACTGTCACGGCCACATAAAAAGAATGCCAACATGTGTCCTGGCAATCCAACCATGAAACACACAGAGCATGGCTGGAAACAGAAGAAAATGCAGACCAGTTCTTAACATGACTTCAGAGCATCAAAGTCACTTCTAGGAGACTTCATCTCCCTGATGACCCTAGCCCTCCATGGGTGGCAGAGTTGGGAGACTACTCTGACTCAGTTCATTCGAGTCCTGTCTGTCCAGCAGTACCCAAATTTGCTCCCCAGAATTGGATGAGGGTCCCATGAAGGGTTCCTCAGTCATAGACACATGAGCCACCCTGATTTAAAGGAAACTGAACACAAGGAATTGCTGCAGAGCTTGTCATGGTCTTTATACGCCGCTACGGGACAGATGTTCATGAGCAACACTGTATATGTACTATGCTGTGTTCCCAACACTGACTTCTAAGAATGACAGAGAGGAAGACCACTGCTATTCTGAATGCATGCATGGAGTTTCCTGTCCAGGAGCCTGCCCCTGAGCGAGGTGGCTTCACTTCAGAGTGTGACACTCACAGCTGTCTGGGTCCTGGGTCAGGCTGGGCCAACCCACAGGGTTGGATAATACTCTAAAGTGGTTTCCAGTGGGTCAACAGGTAAGGAAAGACTGGCTGTGACAAAGGGCTGGGACAGGAAGCCTGCTGTGCTGGCCACCAGGTACCCCGTGATGTCGTGACCACAGGTGACCACATGCAGAGGTGCAAAGTGCTGCCACATCATCTTCCCCACCCCCACCACCTTTCTCTACCCTCCATTCAGAAAACAAAAATAGAGACTACCCATAATTCCATAGTTTACACATCACGAGTTAACAATGAATCCCACTTCTGCTGATAACTAACAATTATTTTTTTTACATTTATGAGTCCTGTGAAATTTATGTTTTTATACCAGCCAATGTATTAGAGACCTTGCCCTGCTGAGATATGGAACTGTCTCATCCCCACAATCAATTTCATTCTCCATCACTGTAAAAATTATTACTTATTCCCCAGCCCCCCATTGCTGAATATAAAAGGCTTTCGGTTCTTGTCTCTTGGTTTTTATTAGTTGTTAAAAATAAACATTCTAGAATTTATATCTTCAGGTACCCACACTGACTTCCTAGAAAATTCCTAGAACGAAGAGTACAGGAGTCACAAGGTAGGCTATTTTTAATTTTAAAAGATATTGTCATATTAGTCTCCAAAACCACTGAAACCATTTTACAGCCCAGCTAACACTCTAGAAACATCCTGTTCAGCACATTTCCAGGGTGGTTATCTGGGTATGTGTCTCTCTTCCACAACCAGACAGGAAATGCCTTGAAGGCATCAAGCACTGCTGATCCATCTCTGGGTACTCAGGTCCTTGGCGTTTCATCTCACTCACAGTACAAAGATGCATAAAGAATATTTTCTAGATGGATGTCAGTAAGAAATCATTAGACATCATTCAAGTGCCTGAGCTGAAACAATAACCCACAAGCAATAAACTAAGGTTCAGTGTTATACAACATGACAAAGGCATACAATTATCAGTAAGAATAACTGTCCTAAATGGGCTGGAGATCAATGGCCAATTAATGGGCAATATATGTTTCACAGAAGGATGTACTGTCTTTAACAAATCATGCATTTAGACAACCCTCAAGTGGCAGGGACCACCAGGCATGGAGCCACGAATAGATCGGGAAGCCACTCACACACCAATGCGAGTTCCTGCAATGCTTGGGAGGGAAGACACCTGTCAATAACAGCAATGAATTATTAATTCTCTGGTTATAGGATCTTAATTTACTGCTCAACTCCTCATAGGGAATCCATGCAGGAATGGAAGCCCTGACACTCTAGGCCTTGTGCCTCCTTTTCAGGAAACGCCTGGACAGAACAGCACAGTAGCTGGTTTCCAGCCCTGAGGGAGGGCCTGGAAAACCTAACCAGGGACAGGAATGAGAGGGGCTGTGCCTAGTGGAGATGAGGGGTGAACCCCTGGTAGCCTGCACAGCATCCGTGAGCGAGACATGAATGAAGAGGTGCATCTTTAAACAGCCGGGGAAAGTAACCAACGGGAACCTTCTGCATCTCTGGACATGCTCAGCGTGACCCCTGGGAAGGCACCTCTGTGGCTGGCACCATGCTCTGCCAGGCTCCCACCATCCGATTGCTAGGACTGCACCAGCCCTTCGGTGTTGTCTTAACACCCAGACGTACAGGTCTGCCCTTGGTGAGCCCCACTGTGCTCTAGACGACAGTTTGGTCACAGCACCATTTCTGCAGCAAAGGCAGAAGAGGAAGTCCCTCCACTAAGAAGGAAGGTGAAGGGCTAGGGAGATGGCTCAGTCTATAACGTGATTGCTGTGCAAACGTGAGTTTGAATCACCAGTTCTGATATAGAGCAAGTGGGCACCGCAGTGTGCATCTGTAATCCCAGCACTCGGGAGGAAGAGACCAGAAGATCCTTGAAAATTCACTGGCCAGTCTAGCTGAATAAGAGAACTACAGGTTCAGTTAGAGAGGCCCTGTCTCAAAAAAAAAAAAAAAAAAAAAAAAAAAAAAAAAAAAAAAAAAAAAAAAAGATGAATAGTGGCTGAAAAGACACCCAATGTTGACCTCTGGCCTCCACACACCTGCTTATACATGTGAACATACCCACACAAACATATATACACATTACACACACACACACACACACACACACACACACACACACGCACCCCACAGAGAAGGAAGTTGAACACAGCTACATCATGGAAGAAGAGCCTAATTGCAACTTTACTGTCCTGCAGAAATATGCTTGTAGACTTTCCTGCAAACGGACCACTTGGTCCTTAATCAAAAGGAAGAAGCATTAGCGCTCCCTCAAAACATACAGAACCATCATGGACCCCAACTTCATACATCATCCCATGTCTTCCAGCTGCTTCTGTTTGCCAGCTATCTCTCAAGTTCAGGTTTGAAAGGATCATCCTCCCTTCCTTGTCTTCTGGGATTAACCCAAATGCTAACCGCTGCGTGTTTTATCAGCTCTCTCCAAATCTCAAAGGCACCAAGCTTGGCTCCATGTGCATGTGTTGAACCTGGAGTCAATCCATGCATGGATCTAAGTGGAGGTGGTTAAGCCAGAGAAGACCCCAGATCTAAAGTCTAAATAGAAAGAATCTAAGATCAGAGAGGGTAGGAGAGCAGGGCCTCAGAGTTCAAGGGCTGTGCTTCTCCACTGGCTTGAGGATCTCACACAGGGTGGCTGGGGGTGGGTGGTGTTGAGGACTGAGACAGACACAACAGTTTCCACAGCTTCCCAGAAGCACGGGCAACAAGAGCAGAGTATGCCTCCACCAACTGAGTGTGGGCTTCCTTCTTTCTAAGTTCCTGTGGTCAGGCATTACAGCCCCTGCCAAAGAAGTCCTTCTTTAGAGGTGCTCACACATGCACACGCTCACACACACTACATACTTACACCTGCAGGTAATACAGCAAAAATCTATGTTGGAAACTTTCATCTAACCAATTAGGCTTGTGAGTGTGCACATGCATATGTTTGCATGTGTGTGGCTGCCTGTGTGTGTGTGTGTATGGAGGCCAGAGGTCAATTCTTCACTTTCCATCCATCTTATATCTGGAGACAGTCTCTCACGAAACCCGAAGCTCACTAATTCAGCTAAATGGCTCTTTCTGCCTCCCCGGGGCTGGGATTACAAGCATGTACCACCACACTGACTCTGTACGTGGGTGCTGGGGACTGAACTCAGGTCCTCGTGTTTGCAAGCAAGCACTCTACCTACTGAGCCATCTCCCCAGCCCCTGGAGACCTGACTATTACAAGAGCAATTATATACTGGTCCAAAGGACTGTGTCGTGTGCACTGCACAACTGTGAACTCCATGGTCAACAAGCTACTCACACGGGACAAGCCCTTCGGGTTCTGTGAACCTCCATCAGGCCATCTGATGCTAAGTGAAACAGCACAATCCAGGATGAGGCAGAGGAGGCCATGCAGGAAACAGCCATGTCTCCAACCATTCAATTCCATGGACTTAATTTAGCAGAGTCCCGGTCACGGTTCCACTGCTTTTAGATGATGAACAACACTAGATTCACAGGGACTGACCTGGCTCCCCATAGTCTATCTTAGCACACACCTACAAGTAAAAAACAGTTGTGAAGATCGTGGTTTCACTCACAGTAGTGGTCACACAGTTACTGTCCATTTTAATGTCACATGCTGCTGCTGGCAGGTGACCCCTGGTCCATAGTGTGGGAAAGGCCATGTGCCCTGCTCTTAATAACTGTGAGCCTGCATGAGGAAAAATCAATGTAATGACCCATAAGAGGAATCTGCTCGTAAAGAAGGTCACTAAATACCTTGAGTTATTCTCTGGCTCTTAAGGAAAGAAAACCCCATAAAAACCTATGAGTGGGGCATAACCTCAGGCTCCATTAATGTGTGGGACTCAGGGAGGTAAAATACCCATGGGCATCCATGCCAACATTTCCTCCTTATCTCCATCCATACCAACAGCCTTTGCTTGGGTGCATCCTGCAGTAGCTGAGTGCCCATGCATCAGACACTTGCCTGAGAAACACCAGGGGCCAAACTATAGCCTGTCATCACTATCAAGTCCATTTGTTCTCAACAAATTGAAGGCATCGTTGGAAAACAATTTATCCATAGCCTCAGATTTCCAGCGTCACTCTGGTGCCTTGAAGGCCCATTTCATTTTGGGTTGTTATTTGCTGACTGCAAATTTCAAGCCATGTTGCAACTTGAAATTTGTACAAATCTTGAATAAATGCAATTGAATGGTTGGAAACATGGCTGTTTCCTGCATGGCCTCCTCTGTCTCATCCTGGATTGTGCTGTTTCACTTAACATCAGATGGCCTGATGGAGGTTCACAGAACCGGAAGGGCTTGTCCCATGCAAGGACAGACGTGCCTTGGTCGGCTCCCTCCTCAGGGGGGAAACGGACATGGGGGAACTCTGGGAGTAAAAGGCTAGGATGAGCTATTATATCAGAGACTTCATAGATGATGGCCAAGTTTTCTTCACAGTGCTCTGGCTCAGGGATTGTAAGGCAACCGAATGAATCCTATTTCCTAGGGCCTCAAGTGTAATCTGTATCTCTCAGCGCTAGGGTATGACAAATGAGGAATGTTGTCAGGTCTTATGCAATGTCACCAAGTCCTTGCTATAGACAGATACTCTGTTGGTTCTGCCACTGGGACCCTTGGTGCTTCCTTTACGATGACATCGTTCTACTCCTGAAGAGGTCTAAGGTGGCACTAGTACAGGAGGGTCCTGGAGGGGACAACCCCTGAGCTCTTCCCCATGTCATACCAGCCCTGATGGTCACTGCCAGAATGCTGACTACTTAAGGCAGACGAGCCCAAGTATTAAGCACCTGAGAATGATCTTCACACCCTTACTCTTCATTTGCTTAGAGCCGGAATGCATCATATCATCTCAAAGCAGAACTCGGGGCTTCAGTCTATTCACTGAGCTTAGAAATTAGCAAGCTGAGGATAAGGAGAGAGCTCAGTTAGCGAAGTTCTGCCATGTATGCACAAGGATCTGACTTCAATCCCCAGAACCCAATAAGAAAAATTCAAGGTATGTGGCATGTACTTGTAACCCTAGTACTGGAGCGCCCTGAGACAGGCAGATCACCGGGGCTTGCTGACCAGCCAACCGAGCCTGTTTGGCAAGTTCCAGGCCAGTGAGAGACTGCTTTCAAAAAACAAAAAACAAAAACAAAAAGAAAACAGTAGAGTGTCTGAGGAATGACAGCCAAGGTTGGCCTCTGGCCTCCGCACATATAAAAATGAATGCAGATGGACAGACAAACTGACAGACACATGCGTGGGGGGAGGGAGGGCTCTTAAGCTCTGCATTTTCCTTAAAAAACAAAAAATCTAACAGTGACCCTAAAAATCACGGACTGTTCGCCAGGGGGTTTTGTGTAACCAATTAGTCCCTTTTGTACTCTCCGTCCTGCTTTGGTTCGGGTAAGAGGGAACAGCATTTAAAATGAAGGCATTGTTTATTCACAAATCAAATAAGCTCCCGACAGCTGCCCCAGTGGCTTCCTCATTCAGTCAAATTAATGCCCACGGCCTCAGGGTGAACAGGCTTCTGGGGAGAATGTGGGCATTTATTTTCCGATCCCCATTTGGTGTTGGGTCTTTTAATGCCAGATCCTACTTAATGTACCCATGTTATGTTAAACTGTGTGCAAATTTATTCAACGGCGACTTGACAGAATTCATACTATTAAAGTCACGTAGGATTTACACTGGAAAAATAGTCTTTCCTCCACTCACAAGCAGTGGTAACCCAGCACTACAACAGCATAAACCCAACCAGACCCGTCACCCCTCAGGAACCAGTCCTCATTTCGTTTCCAGTGACCACTGTGAGGAAGGCCATTTAAACGCACTGCAGGCATTTCATCCCCCACTCACGAAACCATTTATATGAATCCTTTTATACAATTCTCATAACACTGTTGTTCTTTCTAAGAATGTAGCCACTTGCCTTTCCAATATTTGCTTTTTCATCCCAGCCGAGGAGGAACAGACAGCTCTTAATAACATGTTATTGAGCTCTAGACACATCTTTCAGGCTGCATTCTCTAGAAGCCCAGAGCAACTAAGAGGCAATCTCAGAGTCCGAGGTGATCAAAACACAGCCTTGGTTTCTACAGAGTGGCTCTCTGTGATGTCAATCATTCTGCCTTGAGCGCATCTCAAGCCCAAGCATGGCAGAATTCTAAATGTAGCAGACACATGGAGCCTCTCCGCTCCTTATCTGACTCTCAACTATCCCTTCACTGTGGACAATGAGAAGTCACTTTAACATGTTTAAGACATCTGATCCATCTCATCTCTAATAACAGAGAGAATGTCACTAAAGAAAACCCCATACTCAGTGGTAAGGCCTGGCTATATAACTCACGGAATTGTCTTGGCTGCTCCCTCACAGGCTGTAACAGCTTTCCACCCATGGCTGTGAAGACCATTTTGCATGTTCCTGAAGTCACTTTTTGCCAGGACAAGGTGATGGGCTGTTAGTCTCTTGGTCCAAGAAATTCCAAAGCTCACTGTGAGGCTGAACAGAACTACACTAATTTGGGGTTTATTATATAAAGGTGTACTTGTTGCATTCACGTGGGGGTTCTGACCTTGCAGGAACTGGTTCTCTTTCCACCATTTAGGTCCCCAGGGATCTAAATCTGGTCACCAGGTTTTGGCAGAAAGTACCTTTACCACTGTACCATCTCATCAGCCCAAAATTGTATCTTCTAAATACTGCCTGAGCGGTCTCCCTCTCTTCTTCTTCCCCGGCCCCTCAATTCCTGGACATATAAAACGTTCACGTTCACATCTCTTCAAAGCACCTCCAGTTACCAGCCGTGACACACTCCACTCCACCATGGGACACAAAGAGGAAGCTAACAGTGCCCTGAACCTCGGAATCTGGCAGTGTCCCCTCAAACACTGTTTTTTAGCCTTTAAGGAGCAGTAGATCGCTGAATGACTACAACTTTGTTTTCTTCTGGCAAGAGACCCAAAGGTTTGCTAACCTGCCAACAGCTCCCCAAGGCTTCTCCTATCAACACTCTGGCTACAAAACCGCTTCTCCATCTCCACCGCCAACAGCTTAGCATCACCCACCACGGCAGGTGCCGTCTCACCAGGCTTTCCCTCTGCCCCAACCATCTTTTCCTTCTTAGTCTGGCATGGCATTCTCACACACCTATGCCCACAGTCTCTCCCTGGCCAGACCCATGGTCAGGTGGGCAGAGATCATCTCAACCCTCTGAACCATCCCCAGGGATGCAGCCCTGCGCCTGTTATCAAATGTCATCAGAATCCTCAGTGATTTCATCTGTAAAGCCAGTTGTAGCCAAGTTCATTGTTTTTCATCCCCAAGTTCTTATGAGACTCTTATTTGGCATTATCAGAACACAAAGGTCTTTGCCATATAGAACAACCCGGCAGCCTGAGCTTAAAACAGGGATTCCTAGGAAATCAGAAGCAATCCACATCACCATGTGTGATATTCACAGTCCCTGTAAATTACCACTACGAAATCTGCAATCTTCATGTCACTTAAGTAAGAGCCAATGATCTGGGGGTGAGGAGATGGTTCAGAGGGTAAGGGCACTTCCTTTGCAAGCATGGGGCTCTGAGTTTGGTTCCTCACAACCCCTGTCGGAGTCAAAAGTCCAACCAGGCATTGTGATACACATCTGTGGTCCCAACTACTCAGAAGGCTGAGGCAGGATGACTCCTTAAGTGCATAAATTGGAGACCTGGCTGGGTATCATAATAAGATTCTACCCCCAAATAAAAAAAATAATCAATGGTCTAAACTTCACATTTTTTTATGTTTGTTTTAGGTAAGACAGGTAAATATTAACAGCCATTTAACAAGATTTGTTAAAGACCTACAAAGTCTAAGGCATTTTTCCGGGAACCTAGAAAGTGGCAGCGTTAACCACCGAGAACAGCACCCCCACCCCCTGGCCTCCTAGGGGAAGTGTGACTAGTGTATCTTCCACTGTGCTATCATCTAAAAGGTCTCAAAAGGAGACTGAGGCAAAACAGGAAAAGAAGCTTTCAAAGCGGTCAAAATGCAAGTATTGCCTAGAAATGCACAAGCCCTTCTCACACCACACGCCCTTCCAGGTCAGCTATTTCCTGTTGCAAATATCCACCTGCTGTTACGTCACCTTTTAGTCCTACCCCCACTCAACTTGCTCACCAGGCCTCAGAGGAAAGGGCATCCAAGCTCTGTTGACATAAATGCTCAAGTCCCCTTCAAGTCAACTATGATGGCCATGGGGAGGAGGAAGGACTGGTCTGAGCAGTCTTTTAAGGTCCCCAGGGGGCTTCCCCTTCCTGCTGTCTGTCAGGCTGAGGCTGCTGCAAGGCTCAAGCTGAGTCTTTCATGGGTCTGGCCTGCTCCTAGGTTGTTTTATTCATCATGACTTTTATTTGATCCAACTCCTTCTTGACGCAGTCCACATCCAGCATGGAGATTATATGCATACCAGATTGTCTTCCAAATAAAAAATCCACAATGGCTCAGCTATGTAAACATCTCTCAGTACTTTGAGTTGCTTCAGTAGCTCCCCTTTGGATATTTAGATGTAGGTTCCAGATGGGGCAGTTAAGTGTGCCCTACTCCCTGGGAAGTGAGTAGTCTTGCTGTAGCAAGTGTGCTGAGCTGGATTCCTTCCACACCCTGTACCTCCTAGCTTATGTCGACCACCCACTTACTGCCCTCACCACTACTATGTCCTGCCTCCAATTGCAGGACACAGAACTAATTCCAAAGAGGATCACTGTCCCAGTGGGACAAGGATTGGGCAAACTCACCCAGCAATTCTGCCTTCCAAAGGTGACTCTGCATCCTAAACTTTCAAATGTTTCAAAAAGCCCCTAACCACAAAGGTGATTCTGATCACTGCTCAACCAAATGACTTCAAAGAACTCAGTGAAAGGTTAGAGAAGAAAGGCCTAGGGTTACCCACTGTGTGATGCTCAGCCTCTGTCTTCACTGACAGGACAAATCCAAGGAGCTTTTACCTTTGATTTTGTAGCCTCTACTAGGTGTGTGGCACTGATGAGGAAAGAGAGGTGAATCTCATCCTCTCCTGGATTCCACTCTTCACATTTGTCTCACTCCTGGCTTTTATGTTCTCAAAAGAGATGATTCAACATTCACTGTTTGGAGTTTGACTTGGGTCTTGTACCTACTCAAACAAATGGTGACTCCACATGCCTTCCTAAACACTTATCCTTCAGACCAAACCAGAGAGAAGCTATGTGCTATTGGCTGCTGAGTGAAGAAGCAGAAGAAACTCTGTGCTGAATCCTCTTCCAAGCACTTACTATGCAAGTGCCCCAATTCAATGGTCTGATGGCACCACGCCCATCAGAGCTTAGGGAATTCTGATTGAAGGATTTTAAGAGGCTTAGAATCCCATCCTCCAACAGTCTCTGCTTTGTTCCACTCTGCTTTTAATAAAGTAAACAAAACAAATCATACTGTTTATGTAAATTTAAACGCAGTGATTAATAAAAGTAATCTCGGATAAGCAAGAAAGGACAAGCAGGGACAGACAAGAGCCTCCTGGAAAGCTGATGTCCTAGGTGGCTTTGATGTCAACGGCTGGTGGTTCCTTCTGTCTAAAAAATCCTGTGAGATCTCAATGGAAATTTCCAGTGTACGTAGGACACTTTCTTCCGGCTCCCAAACCCCAGCTGTGACTCCAAAGTCATCTTCAGAGTGTTTGCGGGCTAATCTTCCTATGTTTGCTTGTGAAAACTGTCCATTACAAAACCATGCTGTTCTGACAGTCAGAGCCCGCATCCGATCTCCCTGGACAGAGGCACACAATGAATCACAGGCGTCGCTAATCCTTTAAGAGTGTCAGAGGTCCCCTGGGATGATCAGAATGCAAGCAAACCCTGCCCTGTATTATGCTATTTCCTACTAATCCTAGGAAAATGAATGTTAATTTATCATGAAAAAGGGTTAATTATGCATTTATTTCCGACGCAGGTACACGAGATCAGGCTCAGGAAAAAATACTGAGTATAATTCTCTTTTAAATGAGGATTCCATTTTAAGCATTTTTTTATCAAGCAGATGCTAAACTCAAGCAACTGCGGAGAAGAAAGAGTGGCTGGGTAATGACAAGCCTCAACTATAATTTTAATTAACCTCCTGATCCTGCTTAAATATATTTTGCCTTGTAAAAATCTGTAATAACATCTATTTCAATCTCCTCTGCTATTAGTTATTAAATTGAAAATGGATGCCTAGACTGATTTGGCAAAGATATTCAAGAATTTTTTCTTTATTCTCCCTAGTTTATTAAAGTAATAATTTGTAGCATAAAATTTCTCTGATTAAGTAATTTAGTGTAATTAAATCACCAGATTTATTAGGCTTCCTGGAGCAGCACACACAGCTGGAATGATGGGGACTGTCAGATGTGGAACCCTGCAAGCATTTCTTGGTGGTAGCTTCTCTCAAATTCCTCTACTGCTCAGACCAGGGGTCCATCGGTTTCACTAGCCCTCTTCCCACAGTCTGAGATTTGGAAGGTCCTTGCCTCCTGACTCACTCACACTCACAGAGTAGGTCCTCAAGAAGGGCCTGTGTGCTGGCGTGAGCACCAACTCAGCAGACAGGCGGAGGCATGACCAGCAGGAGGCACATGTGTCATGACCCAGCTCAGAACTTCCCTTCCCTTGGGGACCTACTTAGCCCCCAAGTACTCTGTTCTAAATGTTTCCCCTGGGCACACTGAAGTCTCGTCTACTCTCAGCCCAAAGAACTCCTTGGAAGACTGAAGCAGGCTGAACACCCTTGTGATCCAATCTTTAAAGTTCTGCAGCAGGAGGGGCAAAAGCTGAGTTACTTCCCAGGAAGTGTGTGACCCTTAGCCCTGCTACCTTGTTCTCTCAAGGCAGCGCACACACTAGGAGTCAAAGCTCAACTCTGGAACTCAGCAAGCACACACTGCCTATGTATGCTGGCAGCCTAGGAGCTGTCCCCAGTGAAATGGTGTGATAGAAAGTCTACTCTCAACACATGGAGACTCTTCTGAGGAGGGAACCCGAAGCCCAGAGTCACCGGGAGAGGAGAAGGGAAGGGGTGCTCCCCTGGCAGACAGCATACAAATGCTCTTTAGACAGTGGAGCTAGTGGCCCTCTGAGAAGAATGTGCTGGAGACAGAGGGTGCTGAAGGTCAAAAGGGGGACCAGGGTGAAGGCAGAAGACCTGGAGGACCTGGCATGTGAAAGAAATTCAAGTGTGTCCAGCTGGCTTGGAGTATGGAGAAGGCTGGAGAGTCAGCAGGACCCCCAAATACAGGGCTGTATACAGGCCTGGAGTGGATGGGCAGTCAGTACCTGAGGATTTCAGTGCATAGGGCTGGCTGGCTGAACAGACCCACTGACTGAACTGACTAAATTTACACCTTGACTGTGGTGGTCTCAAAGAGACGAGGCTATGAAAAGGCACACTGGGGTACCAAGAGCTCTCCAGAGAGCTGTGAGGTGTGAAGACATAAATCTGCCATGAAGATGCCCTTAGTGAACCATGAGCAGCACCTTGCAGGCACTGACCTTGAAGGAGGCACTGTTCATTGAATTGTGTAAATTTTCCACTCGTATAACAAACATTTGTTATGTGTGTCTGGTATCAAATACAAATATTTGTGTTTGGAACTTGAAATCGCTACAAGCTCAGCTTCTTTCATCGTTATAAAACACTCCCATTACGCACAATCTGATCTTGTGTCTGCTAAATCAGTCCTGGGCATGGAGCCCACCTCAGCTGTAGGCAGGTCCTTCACCTGGATGCTGGGCTCATCCTGCCGGCAACACCTGTCCTGAGGATGTATGTGGAGGACTGGTGAGTGTCTTCTCACCCAGTGCGGCCCTTCCTGATTGGACTCTGCCTCTGACCTAAGACACACCTCATATTTTAACAGGCATCTGCTGATATGTACCTACTGCTTCCACACAAAAGCCTTCCCAATGACTCTGCTTCTTCCTCTGAGTGCCAGAGGTTAGACCATAACCCACATGGACTTTGGAAAGACTCCTGGATCCTCAGTCGGGCACAAAGCCTTCCTGACAATGTAACACAGCAGTGCACTGAGCATCCTTCCAAACTTCAGACAGCTCTCTGCCACACACCTGTCTAGTTCGCACTGAACAAGTGTGTTTCTTCCAAGTATGTAGGAAACACAAACAAACGAAGACCAGCTAGTGGCCAGACCTGCCAATCCTGATCTTTCTGACAAATTAGGCTTCTCCACCCTACTCCCAGAAAAAGTGCTTTGCTGTTTCTTTACAAACCCTTTGCCCTTGCAGCTCAGGTCTGATTCCAGTGTGTTTTGGATCTATATAATTTTACCATGGAACCAAGGCAGCTCTTTATATTCAGCTATATCTCTATTTCAGAAAGGAGTGCTAAGTGAATTCTAAGGAACAAAATGAGCTAATTCTGTGAATCTTCCAACTAGTCCTTTCCCTGCATTCTTCTCCTTAATAACCTATAAATTTTAGTCATGTGATCCATTCTTCAGTGTCTGGGGCAGTAACTCCCGCTGAAAATCAATAGTCTGCCTACTTTAAGACTTCAGCATGTGTGAGGCCACAGAGGCTTGCTTTTATAAAACTCCATAATGACCCGAAACAGATTTGATTCCAGAAATCAGAATTCTCACACTAATAGGTTTTCACTGGAGAAGGCTCTCCTAGCTGAGAACAGACTACCAAATGGGTTAGATTTTTCAATTTTATACCTTAGTCCCTAAGCGGTGACTTCTCAGTGGAGCGGTCAGATGATATACTACCAGGATTACTGAAGCCTCCAGTCACAGTTGTGAATTATTAATTTAAAAGGTTATACACCAGTGCCAATATAAATTATCTTTAAAAACTATCTAGATGAGTAACATTTTAATGAGCTTTAAAACACAATTTCCCCCTCTCAATACTGAAAGCAAAATATAATACATAATGGCTCCAAGCAAGCGGTGGATTTACTGTACTTTTTTTTTCCTAAAAGATTTGCATGCTGTTCTCCATACAGATGACAAAGACCGGAGCCTGTCTGCGAATGCCCTGCCCTAATCAATTTAAGGCAGCAGGTGCACAGTCCCAACCTAGGACACAAAATGAAATCTCACTCAGGCACACCCTGTCCAGGGCTCTATTAGAAAACCCGTGCTTCACCTGAGTCCATCACTAGGAAGAAGCAAGACATGGTCAGGCCCCGAGGGAAACAAATGAAATACCAACATTGGGGTTGCCTACAGAAATGTCAGCTTCCCCCAGGTTAATAACATTTGTTGTGTGTCTGCTGCAGAAGGCATCCCGGGCCTCGTCCTCAACATGGAGCCAGCCATATCCCTGGGAAAGAGGAGAACTTGGAGGAAATATGTGACTTCTTAGCTGTCTAACCACGTGCCAGCTCCCAAAGATGGCTTGACATTTATCAGGGAGCCTGTGCAGGCGGGAGCTCAGCAGGCTGCCTTCCGCCAAGGACAGAAGAAGGAAAAACACAACGTTGGATTACCATGCATAGATCATTAAAGGGCGAGATTAATGCCAGCTGATTTTGCTCTCACTACAATCATGCCTGGGACCTTCATCTAGGATTTCATTGTGGGATTTGCTTCCTGAACGAAACTCAAAGTTTCAGAAAAATGAGCGAAGGTAGCTGGCCTGGATCTCTACCTTCCTTGGGGGGGGGGGTCCCTTTGTTTGGCACCACTGGACCCTGAGGGCTCTTTACCTCCCACCTCTCACCAGGCGGCTGCTCCATCACCATGGTTACAAGATATAAACGTCATTATGGTAATAAAGAAAACAGAATCTAGCCAGCTGCACCGCTTTTCAAAACCCAGGAGGAAATGAAAGTCCTCTTGCACTTCCTCTTAGTTTTTTTTAAAATAGGCACTGCTTTATTTTCCAGTGGGGCTTTGCCCACTTCAGCCTTTTGGTGGCCTCAGTGGCACGGCAAAGAACAGGTCCATGTGTGAAATGGGACGCCCAGCTGGGTACCAAGGGTCTCACCTTTCATTTTTTTCTAAGTGGATGTTAGTTCGTTTTGTCTCGCGTGTTTATTTTATTTAAAAATTTTAAATATGGGCCACTCATGCCTGATACAGACAGCTGTCACCACAAATAGCCCAGCAAACACACAGTATTTTTTTCAAAGATGTCAAAAAGAATCTTTATAATAAAACAAAACAAAACAAACTGAAACACAACACAATATCTGTGCTTTTACAGCCAGAGAATTGTAAATGATTTTTTTTACACAAACATAGGTCAATCTATAAATATTTACTTAAAAAAGACCATTAGCCGGGCCTCTAAAGGAGTAGGTGACATTGTTTGGCACTGGGAGGATGGGACAGACTTGGCTGCAGAGCTAACACTCGAGTCTGATAGGAATTCATATGTCACTGTCACCCGTTTTTACCTTCCTCCCTATTCCCCCCTCAAAACCCTTCCTTCCTCTTTCCCTCCTCCTGTCCATTCTTCCAATCATTCATGTCCAGTCATATTGGGAGCACAATGGACCTTGCTCTAGACTACAAATCCAACACCTATTGATAGGCCTGAGAGAATTCCAGGACAGAGAAGCAGAAAAGTTAAGGGATTGTCCTGCAGTGTGGCAATTGAGGTCACAGGAAAAAATAGAGGACTTTTGGGTAAACTGGTTTCCACCAAGGACACAGGAGACAAAGGCCACAGACAGCAGGAACAAAGGCACAGGGCCTGGGATGTATCTGGAAGGTTTAGGAATGGATACAGAGTCTGGTGTCTCTAGAATATAGAGGATTTGGCGTAAGATGAGACCAGAGATAAGGGAAGGCCTAACATCCCAGGCTCTGATGAGACAGTGAGGAGCCGCCTGGGGTCCTTCGTCTAGACAGTTACAGGAGCCCATCCAGGAGTTAGGAAGGTCTGGGACTCTGGTGTGGCATGAGGACAGAAGTCAGGAGACAGAGTGTGCATGGCTCACCGGAGTATGTATACAATGATCTGGGCAAACTAATGAGATCCTGAACCAAAAGAAAAGACACCAAAACCGTATTGACATTTACACCAAGAGTTCAAGGTCACAAGGAGAGCAGGAGGGGGAAGGTCCGGAGTGCTGAACCTGGGGAGGCCCAGAGGGAGGTGAAGAAGCAGAAACACTCCCTGCAGCTGGAAATAGATCTGCATCACCGCTGGCAGTTGAGAGAGGGGCAATGAAGCCACACAAGTGCAGAAAGTACACAGAAGGGTGATGGGGACAGTGAGTGTTTAGGGTCATTCTCCACAGGACACGGGTACCATCAAGGGGGTGGTGATGGGGGGAGTGTTCAGCGCCATTCTCCACAGGACACGGGTACCATCAAGGGGGTGGTGATGGGGGGGGAGTGTTCAGCGCCATTCTCCACAGGACACGGGTACCATCAAGGGGGTAGTAATGGGGGGGGTGTTCAGCGCCATTCTCCACAGGACACGGGTACCATCAAGGAGGTGGTGATGGGGGGTGGTGGAGTACAACTGAAATAAAATCTAAAAACACAAAAAACAAAACAGTGAACTTACATCCAGAATATCTGAGTGCAATCCTAGTAACATTAAAGACCATCTCCACCCACCCACACCTCTGCATGTCCTTTCCCACATCTGCATGTCGGAGTAATCTCAGGATAAAACCAAATGTTGCTAACCTGAGCCAGAGAAGAATATGCCACAGAATATGCCAAGCTCATGGCAGAAGCCAGGTCAGGAACAGAGAGAGCACATAAACCTCTCTTCTTCACACCCACTGACAATGAGGTCACACAGTTAGCTCCATCTTGCACTTTGGATATCTGACTTGGGCTTCTTTTTGCAAGTATTCACATATAAACTGCGGCCTCTCAAAAGAGGGCAGGTCTGTCAGCTGCTTACCCGAGGTCTGAAACGCATGCAGATCTTGTTTGAGCTTAGCTTCTTCACAGCGGGTAAAAACAGTTACCCTTTTCAAATATTGATGAATTATAAACTATTTGTTTCAGGAATCCTAAACACAGGGACCCTACCTGTGTCAGGAGATCGTCCTTGGTCAGTCCAGCCCATAAAAACATGCCACCCCTCCCTAATATCTGCAGTACGAATTGCCTATACTTTGAGTTTATTCTTATCTAATTGTTGCTTGGACAGATGTCTACTTATTGAGAAGAGGTTACTCTTTTCTATGTGTTGTAAAGCAGGTAGCGACTACACCACTGCTTCAAGAATGTAATTCAGCAGTTTACGGAAGGGAGCCAAAGTTGCAAAATTGGATGCCAAAGACAGACTCAAATCTAATGAATCACTGCAGTATTCTAAAGAGGTGGAAATGGGGTGTCCTGGAGACACGGGGTGTCCAGGACACACAGAGGAGGGCAAATCTACCTCTCACTGACTGCAGGTACCTGTGGTGTTGTGTGTGTGTGTTTCCAGCCTCATGGATTAAAACAAAATTGTTCTTGCCGGCAAGACAGCTCTCCAGGTCTACCAAGGGCCCCCAGCCTGACTGGTCACTGAAAGGAGGTTCTATGCCATCTTTTGGGGTCCTGGGAGTGCTGCTGCACTTTGTCCCATGGTGAGCACTGAAGCTCCTGAGGTCCTGTTTGCCTCCCTGCTCAGTGGTGCCCAGGGAAAGGTGTCCTGGTAGTTTGTAGTGGGAAGTACCCTGGCAGAGGAAAGCAGCACATCATTCAGGTAAGAAGACCATGTGCAGCCCAAATCTAACCAAAAGGCCCCACTCTCCACATCTGGCTTCACTCATCACGCACACAGCTAAGCAAGAGCCTAAGAACGTCACAGATGTTACAACTCCCTGTGACAACTCTCGAGGGTTAAGCCTCTTCATCACCACTGTAGCAATGAAGCAGCTGAGGACAGAGATGAGGTGGCCAGCCCAAGACGGCAGGACCAGTTAGTGGTTGGGTCAGGATTTGAACCTAGGTAGAATTTCTGTTCCTCACCATTTATAATAGCCTTCCCTTTTCTCAGTCAGAACCCTGAGTTGGGTACTGGAGACAGGAGATAAAGCGACCTTTTGGGTAAGTGGTCTGAGAGCAAAGACTGTGCCTTGGGCCTGGATAGATGGAGTTTGGATAAGCTGGGAAGCCTAGGAAGAGCCACCCTGCCCAGAATCTAAAAGGCTGCTAAGGATGCAGAAGGGAGCAGACACCATAAACACAGGTGCACGTCTTACGCCCCCAGAAAGGCAATACACAGACTCTGAGTTCTCCAGGTCCAGAGGTCAGCACATGCACTGACCCCTTGAGATGGTACAAGCAAGATGCCACCCACCAAGCGGACCACACAAAGGAAATACTCTGTTTCCTGCACTGGGAGTTTGTAACTCTGGCAACACACACTTCATCAAATGAATTAGATTCCTTAATAATCATTACTCCAATCCATGCTCATCAGCAAATATTTCTTTGCAAACAAATATGGGATTAATTCAGACAACATCTTTTTGACTCAAAGATTTTAAAGTGCCTGCCTGAGGTGAACACTCAGGGAAAAAAAAAGATCAGTTCCGAAGGAAAATTCATACATAGTTCAATTTACAATATTGTAATAAGACTCTGCAGCATAAATTCCAGCACACTGGACAGAAAAGCTATTTGTGTAGCATGTGGGGATATAAATAAAGGCCAAATACTTACACTGTCCTCACAAATAAAAAATTTTCTTGTTTGAATCTGTGCTCCATGACATGTATTCCAAGAAAGTTGGGTCGTGTGATAAACACTGTGACTCAAAGGTCTTCATCAATACTGACTTCTCATTCTCATTATTCAGTTTCCAAATAAAGAGCAGTAATAATACCGTCACAGACACAATATAATTAAGGGAATGTACCAGCCTCAGTCAGTACTCAGGCATGACAAGTTTTGTTACCAACTTCTTAGCTCTTCTGGTAATAAGACTAATAACCTCACTGTATTTTCCCGCTTCTCCTCCAGCCTGTGGGCATCACTGACCCCTTTCTCCACCTTCCTACATTCCACCTATGGCGTCTCTCTATGGTGTCTGTGGCGGAAGTTCCTTAAAAGACCTGCACCATCCACTGAACCTTTATAATTTTCTTCTTTTGTTACTAAAAACTGTGAAACTGTCGCCACACTGGAATATGGGATTTGGGGATGACCTGAATCTCTGTTCCTAGGCTCTTACTTGGGTCTAGAGAAAGCTACTTCTTATCCCCTTGAGGTGAGAGTTGTGCTTCTGCACTGATGTTTCTGCTTGGTTTTGAATTCTGCGTTGGAACCACCAAGACGACAAGCTTTTGTTTCAAAGAGAAATGCCCTCTCTCTGGACTCCTATATCCTGCCCCATCATAACCCCCTCAAACAATGCCCTCTCTAGACACCTCTTGAAATTGCATCTACGGTCTCTTTTTCTATTAAGTATCTTTGTCCCGTTTCTGACTAGTTTTTATAGAGCCATCATTTTAGCCAGAAGGGGTCATGGATTCAGAAGCCCAATCTAGCTCCTCCTTCTAACTCTCTATGTGAAACTACTGCTCCTCACTCCTCAATAAATAATGTGCTTCCTGGTACAGTCGATTTTGATGACGCTCTTGAGGTGGGCGATAGTAATGAACCAAAATAAACCTACTGGACTCTATTTCTGAGGACCTGCAAAAAAAGACATTATTATCCCTATGTCTGTACGAATTTATCCTTGTGTCTATAAGAATAGCACACTTGCTGTGTGGGAGGTGCTGCTATCTCTTGCTGAGTAACAGAGAGCACAGGTAAGAATGGTTTGCCAGCAGTCGTATGTGTGAAAACGAGAGGGCCAAGCAAGATGGCGGGGAGAGGCATTCTGCCCTGCCTGTGCAGGACGGCGGGCAGAGGCATTCTGCCCTGCCTGTGCAGGACGGCAGGCAGAGGCATACTGCCCTGTCTCTGCTCCAAGGAGCCGAAAGCATGAAAGACTCCTCAGACTCTTTACAGACAAAGTCATCACTCACCTTATGAAAAGTGAGGTCACCGGGTTGGTGGCAGACAGGGCATTGGGCCAGAGATAAGGGGAAGGCCTAACTCAGCCATCTATGTCAGCATAACTTCTGTATTCGTGTCTCAGTTTATTTATCTGTGAAATGGTTACAGTGATGCCTCAGTGAGCTATTCACTTTTCCTTCCTTCCTTCTCCCCATTCCTTCTTTCTTTCTGTTCCCAGAATCAAAAGCTTCCAAAGAAGAGGCTATGGACTAGTCACACACATATAAAATCATGGGCTCATTTTTTTAAAGAGTTTGAGTATAAATGGGTATGAAACTGTAAGCTCTACATCATCTGCATTTTATAAACAACGCACACACAGAAGACCAAGGACACATACACATTATATCTTGTCAGACATGTGGGGGGCAGTGAGCATTTTATAAACAATGCACACACAGAAGATCAAGGACACATACACATTATATCTAGTCAGACGTGGGGGGCAGTGAGCGATAAGGAGGGAAGCATTGAAGAAAGGACTAGAGATAACCCCCAATATGCCAAAGAGGGGCTGTCCACTAGAGAGCGAAGCGCGGATGGCAACCTGTCAAACATCCTCACTAGAATAGTGATCAGATGAAGGTGATGATGAAATCAGCTGTCTTCATTTTAAGAACTAAAGAAAACATAGCTAAGTGCTTACTAAAGAGCAATCATATTTCAAGTGTTAAGGCTTGGTCTGAACATTACTCTATCTGTAATCACTCTCAATCATTCTCCTAAAGCCCAGAAGTCAAAATGCTTAAGTTGCCTAGTGGGCACATCTGGAGACTTCTGGATTCTGAGTCTGGGAGCATTAGCTGAAGAGCATTCAGGAAGCTCTATGTGGTAAGGAGTCCACCAAAACCACGCTGTTCTGTATCTTTGAAGATAGAGATGTTCTAGAAGCCGCTTGACAACTCAGGAGTTAATCATCATCATTTGCCCAGATCCAGACTTTTGGGTGTACCAGAAACCCAGCTCTTCTCATATGCCTGTGGTTCTCAACCTTCCTAATGCTTTCAACCCTTTAATACAGTTCCTCATGTTGTGGTGACCCCAACTATAAAATTATTTTCATTGCTACTTCATAACTGTAATTTTGTTACTGTTGCGAATCATAATGTAAACATCTGATATACAGGATAGCTGATGTGGGTGCAAGCCCTGTGAAAGGGTTGTTGAACCCCTGAAGTGGTGGAGATTCACGGGTTGAGAACAGCTGTCATTTGCAACAGGAAACACATTCAAACAGGCTATCTATGGCTTTTCAACAGTTCTGAATGCTTAGGTCTGTGCTTAGATGTTCAGCAGAAAGTCAACAAAGTACATGTCTCAAGGTTCTGGTCCCACAGCCCCACCTCAGAGCTGAACACTCTAGAAAGTTCCTCCACAAGAATCTCAGCTTCTTGCTCTCCCCAGCATTCAGCTAAAGGCAGCTTGGGATGATTTGGGGGAGCACTAAAAAAGCCATAGGCCTCCAGGGTCAGTCACCTCCTGGCCAGCTGTCAGTGGAAAGGACCACATGGTGTGGGAGGATGGATGGGCCAGCATCCGTAGCCTCCTCCCCATTTCTCAGAAATGCCATCACTTACAAGGGTGATGATGAACAGCTGCTTCCTCAGAGCAGCAGTGTCTTCTGTCATCAGGCCTGGCAGAGATCTGCTGCCTCTGGGTAGAGCCCCAAACCAAGCCCCGTCTGTCTGGTGGAACAAGTGGCTACAGATATTTCTGCCTCCTGTGCCAGACCCTGGCATGAAGAAGAGGTGGCACTGCTGCTGGGCCTTCTGGCCAGCTACTCAAGCTCTAACCGAAATGTGTCCTCAGAGGGTCACAGCAGAGACCCGAGGCCCCCGGCACATCTGTTCTGCCTGGACATGAAGCTGGTTGAAAGCAAGAGGCTGGGAAAAAACTGCTACATCAGTCATCTGGTTTATGGTTGTTTAACCAGAGGTCCAGCACAGTGGGCACCAGAGCAGCCTGCCCTTTGGACCAGGAAGAATGTATGGTCTCCTCACTAGGACGTTTATTTCCCTCAGACCTCACATGTCCCAGGAGACATGGTATCTGCAAAGCAGCGTCTGGACCTTCTTATCCTCTCAGGCCTTTGCACACCTGCAGAGATGCAGAGATCAGATCACAAACTCTGTGCATCACATACAAGCTTTCCCACATGTTCTCTACTCCGAACCCCCCCCCCCCCCCCGGCGTGTATGTGAGTACACACACACACACACACACACACACACACACACGTCCTAGAGTTACTATTGCTATAAAGCCACACCATGAACAAAGCAACTTGGGGAGGAAAGTTCATCACTGAAGGAAGTCAGGACAAGAACTCAAACGCAGCTGGAACCTGGAGGCAGGAGCTGATGCAGAGGCCACGGAAGAGTGCTGCTTACTGACTTGCTCTTCATGGCTTGCTCAGTCTGCTTTCTTTTAGAACTCAGGACCACAATGGGCAGGGCCCTCCCCCATCAGTCACTAATGAAGAAAATGCCCTACAGCTGGATCTTACCGAGCAATCTTCTCAGTTGAGGCTCCCTCCTTTCAGATGACTCTAGCTTGTGTGGAGTTGACATAAAGCTAGCCAGCACAGCACGCATGCGGTGGCAGGAGTCAACATCAGAGGTCTTCCTCCGTCACTCTCCATCCTATTTTGTGAGACTTCAGTCTTCCACTGATCCTGGAGCTTGATGATTTGTCTAGGCTGCCTGGCCAGCCCACATCAGAAACGGTCCTGTCTCTACCTCCCCAGAACTGAGATCACAGGGGGATTCTGTTGTGCTTGGTTTTATTATGTGTGTGGGAGATCAAGTTCTAGTGCTTGTGTGACAAGTACTTAGCTCACTCCTTAGTGCCCCTCACATGCTTCTTTCTTGAGGCTTTTGAAATTCTCAGAGCTTGTACACTTCAGATGTAAAGGAAAATCCTCATTCTAGACACAAATCATAATCACTACAAATGTAATTCAGTATGATGTCCTGAGAATGAACACATGAGAGGTTGAAAGGGATCCATCTTCAAATCCCGGTGTCCCTTCTTTCTAGCTCTATGATCTTAAACACCTGACCTAAGTGCTCACAGCTCCACCTTCCCCATCTGTAAGTCAGGCTAACCACAGTGTCTGCTTTAACTGTAGAGGCATCTGAAACAGCGCTCGTAAGATCCTCACAGGCCTCTTTCATGAACGTTTGCTCCACTTCTCAGCGCCCATGCAAATGTCACTCAGAACCTGCTCCTGTGGCTTTAGCAGAGCCACCCTTGGCACAAGCACTCCCTGGCCAGCAGCACACCAACTAGACCCTCCACAGGGCAAGACTAGCTAGTACGGAGTCTGTAAGCCCGGCTCTGTCTCTTCTCTAGAGCCACTCTTAGGGGCTCGGCGTCTCCCTGTCCTTGTCCCGTCTCCTTTCCTCTTGTCTGAGCTTCTTCAAGGAATTCCTTCTTGCCAGGGGAGTGCTCTTCCCAGCCCAATTAACACCCTCAGGGTAGTCAAGGGAACTGCGATGACCATGACCATGGCTGCTGCTTCAGTTGTCAGTAAGTACCTTGTGATGCCCTGAATCAACAGGTCCCCTGGTGTCCGGCCTTAAGCTCTGGTGACTGTCCCAAAAAGCCATAGTTTTTATATTTTCATTTTAATACCTTCCTTGGTGGAGGAGAAAGAGATAAAAGAGCAGTTTTTCCCAGGGCATGCATGGAGTACAGAATCAGCCAACAGCAGCTACTCCATCAGCTGACCAGGCCCCCACGCAGGACAGAAGCAGAGGCAGAAGTCCCTGTATCAAGGGACTTGATTGATCCTGACTGATGACTGATCTTGATGATCAGCTTGGCAGGTTCTAGAATCATCTAGCAGACACACCCCAGGAGGTAGGAAGACCCACCCCAAGTTTGAACAGCCCCATCTCACAGGTTGGGAACACAGACTGAAAACAAAAGAGAAGGCCTGAGCACCAGCATGCATCTCTCTCCGCTTCTAGCCCGCAGTCAAATCGCTCAAATGCCTGCTAGGGCTACTCTCAATGCCACACCTCCCCTGTCATGATGGACTCAACCCTCAAACCATGAACCAAAATAAACTCTTCCTTCCCTACGTCTCCTTTGTTAGGTATTTTGCCCACAAGAAAACTTAACAAATGCATCAACCCTAGAGGGCAGCCGGTCGGTGTTACCGCTGACAGCGGCCGGGAAATACTGGAACTTCTGGTGGTTAAAATGCAGTGAGCACAGCCTGTACAACCTTGCCACTTCCAAACAGGTTTGCATTTCACCATCAATGAAACGTGACTCACCCTCTCCCCACAAAGCCCCAAGGAACTAAGTGACAAGAGAAAGGAGCCACATTACTTCACGCAGAGGTGGTGGCAGCCTCTAATTACTGATGCGCCACTAAGCAAGGTTTGCCAACAGCTAAATGAACACGTGCACTCACAAAATGAGGGCACGTGGACAACCGATTGCCTTGTACATCCGCCCGTGACACAACACAATTCAGAAAGGCAACCGCTCTCTAGAAGGCAAAGGGAAGTGGTTCTTTTTTTAAAGTCCACATTTAAATGCCATATTGCTTCCCATCCAATTATCTCAGTACTCTGCAAACAGAGAAGGACGGGGGTGCCGAATGCTCATTTTCAGGCCGTCTATCATCTGCTTAATTAATAGCAAGCAAACTCTTTTATTTGCATTTCAGGTGTACAGAACAAAAAAGAAAATTTTCCTGTATTTATAAGGAATGTGACTTCCTCCCGAGGAAACAAAACAATTTCCGCTGGCATTTGCATCCAAAGCCTCAGAGCTTTAAGCAGATTTCAAGTCCTTCTTTCCTCCTTTGCTCAAGCAGTGTTCCACTGAGCAGTCATACTGGAGGTTAAAAGGCCATCTATGTTCAGGGTCATACTCTGGCCCCTTTCCCATGAAGCTCTAATGTGCCATAGAACACACGTATGTTCAGGTATGTGTGTACTTACATGCACATGAGTGTGAAGGCCAGAGGTCAATCTTGGGAGTTATTTTCAGGAGCTGTCCACTTATTTATTATGGAGAAGAGGCCTATCACTGGCCTGCAGCTCACCAAATAAGACTAGGTTGGCTGTCCAGTAAGCCGCAGGGATCGGCTTATTCCTGTCCCCCATCCTAAGCTCTGAAATTACATGCTCCATCATCTCTGGGATTTGAGAACCAAATTCAGATCTTTGTGCTTGCAAGCAAGTACTGAGGTATCTCCTCAGCCTGCACCTGGAGCTTCAGGGTTAACTCTCATGCTGTTTAAATGGTCAAGGCTGTGTGTGTGTCTGTGAGATAGAGTTGTGAAGGCAAGAAACAGAGAAAGAACAATGACGGAGGGCCGTAAACAGCTCATTCAGTGAAGCGCCTGCCCCATGAACATGAGCACCCAGGATCAGGGTCCCAGGACCCATGTGAAATGCCAGTGGGGGCAGCGCTCTCCTGTAAGACCAACAGTGAGGGACTGAAGCTCGTTGGTCAACCAGCCTAGCCTCATCAAATGAGCTTTAAGTTAAGTGAGAAGCCCTGTCTTAAAACAGTAAAGATTCTGGAGATACAAAAGGAGGTGTCTTTTCACCTCCTATATAAAACTCGGGCTTCCACACAAATGGTTACCCATGTGGCTGTACACACACATGAACTCACAATAACGAGTACACACACCACACATACATGTCCTTTCCTCAATGCCCAACAATGACTGACACATGCCACACATACATACATCCTTTCCTTTATGCCTAATAATGACCGAAATGCTTGCATTCACCAAAAAAGGCACCAAGAAAGATTCTAGAAAAGATTATAGACTCCTCCTGAATGCAAATATTACGTAAATATTTCATATCTAACTATCATTGTTTCATTCAAACATGCCTGCTGTAGCTCCACATTCTACTCCCTCGACATCTCTGAGGACTCTGGGTGGCCCCTAATGCCACCTGCTTGCAATTACGTCCTTCATGCACTGAGTGTCTTGGATAGGATCCTCAGTGAAGCATCTTCCAGAATGAACAGGCCAAGACCTCAGGCTTCTTTAGCAAGTTATGCTCTAAATCCCTCAGGCCTGAAAATTGGTATCTTATTTTTAATATTAATAAAGTCTAATTATAATAATCTAAAAGTTAGTGGTGTGGATAATCCAATGAAGGAACTCATCCAAAACTCATTTTATCTAGTGTATGAATATGGGGACCAACTTCTCTGTGGCACACTTTTGCTTTTTAATTGTGCTTTGAGTCTATATTAAAGTCTGTTTACTTTGTCTAAGCACACAGTCACACAGGGATGTGAACAAACTTTGTCTGGCCATGAGAGGCAAGGACTTGTAAATCCAGACATTTTCTGGGGAAGAGCTACAGAGACAGCAAAGACCTTATCAAGAATGGAAGCATTAAGTTTGCATTTATCTCTGAGGCAACCAACACCCAGCCACTCAGGAGGTTTCCTGGTGGCCAAAGCCAAGGCCAGAGGTAAGAACGCACCCTTGCACCCCTCCAATCCTGTACAGCTGTTAACTGAGTACTCACAGCATGGCTGGAACTGGGTCACACCCTAGGAATGAATCCAGGCTGTAGACATCTCAGCCTCCTCAGATCTGAGAATCCTAACAGGTGGCCAAAGAGGAGAAAGCAGAGCCTGTTCACAACACACATCAATGGACAGGTAACCACGGGAAAGCAAGGGAAGAGGCCAGCTTCAGACAGGATGGCTAGGCAGACGTCACAGCCTGCGGTGTGCAGGTTGAGAGCATCAGAAAGATGTCCGTGAGAGCTGAGGGGAAGGATACCTACAGTACACCTCTGATGCCAGACTCGCAACATGGCAAGAGGTAGTGAAGTCAGCCAGACACAGAGGAACACACATGGAGGCACCTAGAATGGTCCAGCTCATGAGATACAAAGCAGATCTGTGGTTGCCAGGAGGCTGGAGGGAGGAGGGGAAAGGGAGACTGTCACTAGAGAAGATGAAAACCTTCAGGACCGGACATAGCCACAAATGATAAAGATGGCCCATTTCATGTGCAGACGTTACCACAATTTTTAAAGGTAGGCAAGAGGTTGGGCATTTTAATTTCTTCCGTGTATTTGTATGTGTTGTGCAAACATGAATATATGCATGTTTACATGTGTGTGGGCACAGTTGTGACTGTTTGTGTGAATGCCTGGGAAGGCCAAAGATTCATGTCAGGTGCCCTTCTCAATTACTTCTCGAGGTAGGGCCTTTCACTTGAACTCAGAGCATTCAGCTAGTCCAGCCAGCTTGCTCCAGGGACCCTGGTCTCTTCCTCTCAAGCACTGGGCTTGCAGGTGGGCTGCCACACACCCACCCAGCATTTACACGGGTGCTGGTTATTCGAACTCAGGCCCTCATGCTTGGCTCTCTACTGAGCCACTTTCCCATCCCTGAGGGTTGGGTTCCTGAATCCATCTGAGTATTCCTTGAGTCACTTAGCAAATCTACCTGCAGTTAGAAAAGTAGTTCCTCTTCCAAGTCTTAAAGATGAACTAGCTGTCCTTCCCCCACAAAGGACAGTTGTCTGAGGGGGTGTATTTTATCACAAGGAGGCTGGATAGCACTGTGTCTCCGTCCAAGTCATAGGAAAGGCTGCCTCTGAGGAATTCCCTGGATTAGCACTGTTTACTGAAGAAATTGCATCCCCTTAGCCCCAGCTGCTCTGTGATGGGTTCCTTTCTCTCCTGCCTTCCACCCCGCCTCCCTACTGACTCAGCTCTCTTCCCCCAGCTGTGCTAGAAGCATATTTACCATTGAGACTAGATCAGTGGACTATATTAACTTTCTTTCTCTTTGCCCACCATAAAGGAATTATTACATAAATCCATTCATTCACTCACTCACTCACATAATTACTAAATAAAACGTATTTTAGGTCTCAGAAACAATAAAAAAACAAGTAGATTGGAGACCATTGATTTCTACAGTTGTATTCAGGGCTCTGAGTTAGATTTTCTATTACAGTTCACATTTCCAATTTATCCTGTACAATGCTTTGTTTCCAAGCCAAAGACAGAGTTTTCTATGAACCGTGGGTGGATATATCATAGTTATCTATTTCTCCATTCATAGCATTCGCCATTTAGAAGGTCAAGGCCAGAGATGGTTCTTTAATATCTCTTTCCTGATGAAGGTGAGGATCAGCATAATGCTCCATGAAAAGACGGATGTCCCCCAGGGAGGCATTCCAAGCTTGAGGAGAATCTCAAGGAAGGCAGACAGGGAGATAAGAGCTGGGGGAGAAAAAGCAAGGTCCAGCAACTAGACACAGCTGGGGAGCTGGAAAGACAAGCTGACTGGGCATGCAGAGCTCACAGCGTCCTCCCACTGGGTGAGAAAAAAATCCATTCACTCAATACACCAACTGGGCTTCTCTTCATGGAACACGGTGCGTACTGCTGGAGATGCCCCTGCAAAGACACGCAAACCTTCCAAGTGCTTGGTGCTCACACATGGCACTGAACAGATGGATTCAAAACCTGGTGGACATTCGAAATCAAACTTCTAGAATGCATCAGGCACCAGGCATCATTTCTCTCCTGGTGCACAGAACCACTCAGCACACCCTGCTGCAACAGGACTCCTCAGTAGTCAGCCTAAGTCTCCATCCCCTGAGGCCTGACATGAACGGGAAGCCGGGACTCCTGCTGCTCTTGGAGCTCCCAGCAAGAGTGGGACCTGGAGACACCAGCTCTTTCTCTCCCTTCTTTCACACCACCTCCTACGCAAGAAAACTGCTGGGTCTTCTTGCTCCCACCCTTTCCCCAGAAACCCCAACCAGTCCTTCCCTAAACCACAGAATCATGATCTATCAATCCCCAAAGCCATTTACAAGGTTCCCTGAAAGAGGGAAGGGGGAGAGGAGAGGGAGCCAAGAGAAGAAAGCTGGATTTGTCTTTGCCAGAGGGAAGAAAAAAATGCAACCAACGCCCTTGCATCTCCCCTAGTACCAGCTGATGTGCATGTTTATTTGGTGACAGCACTCTGAATGCTAATTGAATGCATTAAAGCCGTAATAACCCAATCCAGACAATTGTTTTGCTGTGTTTTTTAACTTCCTGAGCGCTCCACTACCTACAGCTGAACAAGAACAGGTAAAAAGATCTCCTCGGAGTAAAACTATGAAGAAGGGTGAGGGTGGAAGAGCTGGCACCTACTTGGGAGTTCAGTGGGTTCCCATGGAGAAAAGGGCAACTGCCTGGTGCATGGCAGTTTGGTATCAATGCAGTAATTTCTGGATAGCTGCCAATGGTAAGGTTAAAAAGCAGTATTACAAGGCTTCTGTGATGACAGCCTACTGGGAGACATTTGTTGGAAATTGCTCTGCCTATCATTTAGTCAGCAAAAAAGCCCCCAGTACTAGTTACGAACGAACTCTGTCGAGTGTGCATCTATAAATGATTCAAATTGTAAGCACATAAAGCCCCCATACAGGTAGACATAATCACCATAAAAGCCTGGAGCCTCGGGCCTGTTCTTTCCCATTGATAGGCCGTATAAATTTTCCCTTTATGCTGCCAAATAAGTGGCATAATTATAAAGTATATTCTGAGTTTTAAATTCAACTTTTCTTGAAAATGAAATCAGAATGTCTTTTTAAAGCACCAAGCAATAAACTTTTGGGCAGCTGCATTGTGAAAAACTCTCCGTAGAACAGGCTGGCTACATGTTACCACCACCTCTCTTTCCGGCTGCATGAAGGGGTAACTCAGGCACTGCCAGCAGAAATTGCAAGATTTTAACTAGACTGTCTCTTTGAGACTCCAAACACTTGAAAACATTTTCAACTGTGTTAAAGCATTTGAAAGCGAAAATCAGGGCCAGGATTCCCAACATCAGAGCAAGCATAAACTAAGCCACCACTACAGGGTCCTGGGGAAGCCTTTCTTTCATTCTTCAGTAATACCTACGGAGTAAATTACTTCCTCAGTGGCTTGGAGATCTTTGCTTACACCAATATAGCAGTCCTTGCTCCGAAAGACACTCTCAGCCCTTGTCCCAAAGACCAGCAGTATCTATCGTGACACATACTTAATCATGTATCCTTGCTCCCACCAGAGATCAATCATTTGAGTCTGCAAGTTGTTGTCCACAGATGTGCAGTGAGGTGTCTAGCCTATGGGAAGGGCTTGTGTAGGCCTCTGCTTGAGATGGTGCCTCAGGCCCACGTGTGTTGGGGCTGCATTAAGTATTTTTCCCCTTACTGTAGCAAACTACCCAACTAAAGCCACCTATGGAAGGATTTGTTTTGGCTCACGGTTCAAGTCTATCATGGTGGGGAAGGCGAGAACCCAAGGAAACTGGTCTGGAAGTCAGTGACAAGCACTGGAGCCCGGCTCACTTTCTCCCTTTTATTCAGCTGGGACCCCAAACCACAGGATTATGCCACCCCAAGTCACAGGAGTATGCCACCCCATTCAGAGTACGTCTCCCTTCCTGAGCTAAACCCTCTGAAAACACTCGGGATACTTATATCCAAAGGTGTGTTTCCATGATGATTATAAATTCTTCCAGGTTAATCATCAAAATTAACACCACAAGGGCATTCCATTAACCCACCAGTCTTGGAACACCTAACTGAAACCTGTTCTCAGGGCCACTCCAAACTATCATTAGCATTATCTGTGGCCTCACGAATAGCCCATGGCAAACACAAAGCCCAGCTTTGAAGGCTAGACCCACAAAATGAAAACACAAAGAAGTCATTTTTTGTCCCTTTACCCAACAGGGAAGCCTCTCTTTCAAGGTGAACCAGCTCCAGTTCATCTACCTTGGCATCACTCTGGGTGAAGCTTCTTAGAGACAGGGCTCAGAAAACACAGACTTGCACATGAGTGTGTGGCTGGGCCCTCCACAGGGAGCGAGATCCAAAGAGTCAATATGGTCAGCAGCTGTGGGTGTCATGGAAAACCAGGGAATAATGGATGCTTTCCTATTAGTCTTGAAAGCCCAAAGAAACTGATGCTGCTTGAGGAGAGTGCTAGAAAACACACTTCTACATTTCCCCTAGGTCCACGGTCAAGAGAGGAGGAGAAGGCACAAATAGCTGGACCTAGGAGTCCAACCCCTCCTGCCTCTGCTCAGTTATGACCTTTCTGTCACTCTTGAGACCCCTCCTCCTGGTCACCAAACCCCATGCTGACAGAAAGCCGTTCGTCGGTCAAGCTAGTAAAGCCTATCTGTGAGGTTCACTTCCAAGTTACTGACGTGGCTGCAAAGATGGAAGCCAAGGAGACCCAGGATTACAAAATAAAAACAGATTTCTTTTTATTAGGAGGCATTTTAAAGGCAATTACACTGCTGCAGTCATAACATCCACTTGTGCAAACAGCAGGTTGGGAAAGCACAAGAGACCCCTGCCACCTCGACACCCACTCCGGGGCTGTTAGTCTGGGGAGGAGAAGGCAAAAGAAGGATGCTTAAGACTCCGGGTAGTTTTTTTTTTCTTTCTTTTTTTTTGCATTGATTCTTAAAAATCTATTAGCATATTCTTTACCACTCAAAGGAAAATAAAGCCAAGCCCATTTGGGGGAGACAAAGTGGAAACAATTTCATAGTGGGGGCAAAGGAGAGGATTTCATCAGGTCCCAAGTTCACAGAAATGTTACCCAACCCTCCCCCGTTGATCACAGCTGTTTTGTGTTTTCTGATATAGCCAGCCAAGGAGGACTTGTCTCCTAAGAGACGCAAATCCTACTTTTATTGGGAAAAGTCTGTGCCAGAGACCTGAGAAGATGGTGACAGTCAGGGTGGTGTACACAGTCTCTAAACCCACACCCACCCTGGGGTGAGCATCTGTTTGTGGGTCATCCAGCCACCCATCCCCATTTCCTTGGGCCTGCCTCATTCTAAAAGGCAAACTGAGAGTCAACATTCTATAAAAAGAAGGCTCATTATAAAACCTTAAGTAAGGAGCTATAGCATGACCAGAGTTTCTAATACTTTGCTGTCTCTCAACCTTCTGTCTATGCAGAAAGTAGTTTCTAAATATTCTAGTGGACTTATTTCACTATTTACAAACTGGGTCTCTCAGGTAAATCGATGTTGCCTAAGTTGACTGATAAATGATAATAGAATACCTAAAAATAACCCCACAGATGCTCACCCAACAGTTAAGCAAACAAAGCCATTTCCAATGAGTCATTCTGGACCCTTCTCACCTTGCTGGGTCTAGTGCTAATGCCCCCTCACTGCAAATGAACCCACAAGACCTGTGTGCTTTACAACATATCCTGAAGAACTCAAAAAGATATCTTCAAATATTAATTACAATTTCTGGTATGGTTTTTGTCCATATGTAACGTAGCCGCACAATACTTAGCTTGATTAAGAGTTAGGTTTCCGAAATTGTAATCCTCCGGTTGACATGTGCGTAGCCCACATCTGTGGACTGCAAGTCTTCAATAATTAGAATACAAACAATGGTCCTGAGTGACTTCACTGCAAGGAGTTTGTTGTTTTGTTTTTTCATGAGTTAACCCACAGTCTACCGATGGACCCACTGGAGACCCATCAGTAATTTCTACATGCCTAGCTCATTTCATCATGCATCAAGGGCTTCCTCAGTCCCTACACAGACTGACAACCACTTTCAAAATTTCTCTTTTGTTATGGCTGCTGACCAAGTCTGCCCAGGAAACACAGGAAAGCAGGCATTCAGACACAGAATAAGAATGCGTCTCTGGTTCCTTCTGCAAAGAGCCAGGTGGTAAATATTTTCAGTTTGCCAGCCATAAAGTCTTTGGTGGAAAACATCCATCTTTACTATTAAAGAAATAGTCAGGGGCAATAGACATGGCTGTGTTCCAATAAAACTTTATTTAAAAAGAGAACAGAGAGCCTACAGGTCATAGTTTACCAATTCCCGCACAGAACTCATGGTTTGTTTTGGTTTGGGTTTTGTTTTGTTTTCTCTCCATGGCCAATCTTAGACAAGCATCTCCTCTGTTGAGCCTTCCCTTCCTTCTGTGTTCCCAACGAACTCTCCACTTTAAACTGTCTCATTCATTTACTTCTAGCTGTTTCGTTTAGATAGATTTTTCTCAGCCAGACTGAGTCTCAGAACACAGTCGGCCAATTGCTAGTTTTGTGCCCTTTAAATTGATAGGCTTTGGATATTTGATTGACATTTTTGTAGAGGGCATACTGAGGACCACCTCAGGGACAGCCAAGAGAAACCCACAGCGAGGCATTTAGAACCCCACCTGACTCCTAAAGGTTCGGTGTAGGTTCACGTCTGCAAACTGTCTTCAGTGAAATCTCAGCCCTCCTCAGCTAACCACACCACTCTGATTAAGTGTATCTGGTGAGCAGGTGGGAGCATAGGAGACACCATGGTCAAGAAGAGAGTTAAAATTCAGTTAAGGAAAGGTACAAATGCAGAGGAGAATTCTGTAAACAGTTTACCACCATCTCACAGAACACGAGACCATGCAGAGTGGCTCTTCAAGGAGGTGTGCTAACACCCAGCTATCAAATATGACACACCTACATATCATCTACTGTGATATGACTATTCTACTTTGTAGCCACTACTCTTCTAGATTTTAGGGCAATCACACTTTAGTGTGAATGGAAAACACCAAAGAGTCGAGGCTCTGCCATGAAGAACCTAAGACACTAAGGAGCCACAGATACTCAAAAGCCAGGACACAGAAGCAGTGTCCTTTAACAGACTGCAACACTGGCATGTGCCTTCAAAGTAGCAACGAAGTGTTCTAGATGCTGTAACAAAGTCTTTTTCAGAATAGTCCTCACTGTCGGCTATCAGCCATCTACACACACTGCCACTTAATCACCATCGCAGATCCATTTGGCAATTCCTTCAAGGTCTGGGGCAATGGCTCAGTTGGTAAAGTTTGCTAGCATAAGGACCAGAGTTCAATCCCTAAAGTCCACCTTTAAAAACAAAGCCAGAGTGACGTCACACATTTCCGAGACCAGCAGATCCTGCAGGCTCACTCAGCAGCCAGCCCTGACCACTTAGGGAGATCCAGGTCAGTGAGAGACACTGCGCCAGAAAGAAAGCAGACGGAGCTTAAGGAATGACACAGAGGATGGCTTCTGGCCTCTTCACACAAGCCCACGAGTTCAAATCCATCCAAGCATCCCTTAATTATCTACAAATCCCAGGCCTTGAAAATTACAAGTGAGCAAGACAGTCTCGTTCCAAAGAAGCTTCCAGTGTGAGGGGGTAAACAGAGGAGCCACAGTCTGCTAACCCTCTGGGTTTTTTGTTGTTTTTTTTTTCTTTCCTGATTTGGACTGGAGGTCTCTTGCCTTAGGATTTGCTTGTTCTACTCAGCAAAATGAACTTTGAATGACCTTCGGGTTCTTTTCAAAAGTCTCATATAACCAAGACATGCTCTAGGAGAGGTAAGTAGAACACTTGGTTAAACACATCAAGAGTAATTTTCTTTTAAGCTGCCACAGAGCAGTAGGAAAACCTGAACTTGGGGGGGTGAGACCCCAGACTTCAGTGATGACTCTGTTGAGAGTATGACATTGGGCACATTAATAAACCTCCTTGGTGTCTGTCTCAATCACAGGCCCATCAGTGTGACAGATTCTCACTGAGCACTTACTATGTGGTTGGCCTTCTGCGGGTAAGCTGTGGGCACTGCTAATAGGGCTGGACCTTGTATCCATGTAGTCAGGAAACAAGAAGAGACAGGCAGGAAACAGGAAGAGAGTGCTGTGCTAGCTACCTACCACTGCTCCTGCTCAGGGAGGAACCTTGGCATCACTGGCTTCCGGTGGAAGGCAACACTCATTCCTGCCTGTCTTCAGTCTTCCCTCTTCCCTCTCCACATCTTAGGGGAACGACCGGTCCTACTTAGAGCCATCTTAAATCTAAGATTTCATCTCAAGTGCAGCTTCCCTGGTCTGAAATTTCAACATCTGTATGCTGAAACCCAAGTCCTAACATGATACTATTAGGTGATGGGAGTGTTTGGGAGGTGACTAAGTCATGGGGGCAGACTCTCCTAGATGGGATCAGTACTGCCATAGGAGCCCCAGCAAGCCCCTTCCACCTTGTGCAAACGTAGCTCAAAATACACCATCTATCAACCATAGACTGAGCCTCACCAGACACCAACTCAGCCAGCACCTTGCTTTGATCACCAACTTTCCAACCCCCAGAATTCTCAGAAATTATTTTTTATAAGTCACTCAATTTATGGTATTTTCAGAGAGTAGCCCAATTATACAAAGTTGACCCCATTTCTAAACATTCTAAGCTTTAAAATGAACAAATACTGGGTATTGGGGGGGGGGTGTTCAACTAATAGCTAAGTTTAAAATGAGGAAATAAGATCGTCTTTTAACTAGAATGTCCAGGGAAGGGATCTCTGAACAACTCCCTGTCTATATAAACTTCATGAGGCAGCTTCTAGAGCCCTGAGTAAATATCACAACAGGTCCAAGTGGCCTAAGAAAGTCACTGAGCAAGGTAAAGAAAGAGGTGGAGACACCATAGGAAAGGGGGTGGTGTAAGCTGCAGGTGGCTGGGACCAGATGCTGTGAGCTGGTGTGGGAACTGATGAGGAGCCCCAGGGAGTGGCTTGCATTAACTCCTCCCCACAAGGGCCAGGTGGTTGCACTAGAAATCCACCCACCAACAAGAGTGGGTGGTCCAAGCCCACAGCAGGCCTTGGGTCCCAGAGAACATTAATTTATAGACCTCCCCCCATACAGGTGGTTTCCTGACACAGGATATTGACTCAGCTCCTGGAGGTCCCTAACCTCTAGCTGGCCTGAAAGGTTTCCTCGGGTTTGGATAAGCCTCAGATAAGCTGAACTTTTGCAAGCTTATGAGAGCTGCACCTGCAATCCCTCTGAGATTCCTTCATCACGAACCTTAATCCATCTCAAATAAAACCTGTGAGCACAGACGTGGCTTCCCACCCGTGTGTGGCTGTTTAACAAGGAAGGAGAGCAGCTTTGTCTGTTCTGCAAAAGCCTCCTCTGTGCACACGGCACTCATGGATTTAATTTCTGAGATTTACATTTTAATTCTTTAAGAGATTCAGGAGATAAGTGGGAGGAGAGGCCTGTGTTGAGACAACTACCCTTGCATGGAAACCTGCTTGCCTTCTGCTCTGTCCCTGGCCTTCCTTTCTTCCCTTTGCCATTTTTAAAAATCACACTTGCTCCCTTCTACATCCTCAGAGGACAGCTTCTCTCTTCTGTCCAACTTCCTTCTTGCTTTTCGACCCGGTCCTTGAAGCACCTGCTCTCACTCATTACCCACCAGCTCGGTCTGTCAACTCCAGTGGCTGGACAGCAGCCACCCATACCCCACCTTGAACCCCAGCACACAACCTCACTGAGACTCAAGCTCTGCAGACCGAGTTTAAGATGCCTTAGCAGATTGCAGCAGCCTCTACGCTCAACAACTGGAGTCCTCGGAAGGTAAAGACACACGTGGACATGATGATAAAAACAAGAGGGTGGTGCAGCCCCACAAGCCAAGGCTGACTGAGCACCAGGAGCTAGGAAGAAGCCAAGACAGCTCCTTCTCCAGAGACATCACATTCCTGATGCCACCAGTGAGAATCTGGACGTCACCTCTCCGGAACGGGAAGGGAATTATTTCGTGTCATCTTAGGTCATCTAATTTGCAACTCCTTATTGTAGTGCCCTAAACTGCAGGGTTGCTGCATGCATGTCCAGAGCCTTCCCTGCAGCCATTTCTCACACATTTTTGGTCTCTGTGCCTCCTCACCTGAGGCTCTGTAGCTGGGCCTCAGGCCCTTACAGTTCTCCAGGAGTGCTTCTATGACTACAGAGGCCACATGCTCTCTATTTACATAAAGAACCCCAACCAGAGTCTGTCTTTTTTTTCCCTCAGTAGTTTATTACGAAGTTTTCAAATATGGAGCACAATTGATGACTCTCACAATGTGTGCTCATGTACCTACCACTTCTGTCCCACTCTAATTAACAGAGTGAATACGTGCTTTATCATGTATTTCTCCATCTGTGCATTTCCCCTCCATCCAGCTGTAAGCACTGCCCATGTATTTCTTGGATGTGTTCCAAAGCAATTTGCACACATCAGTACACCTGCCCCTTAGTGCTTCAGTGGACACATCGTTCACCACGGTTCGTATATGCTTTTTCTTTTTTCCTTTTAAGGTGAAATTTACAAAAGGTGAAATGTACAAGTCTTAAGGGTACCTTTTCTGAGTTTGGGCAGATGCACAGAATTATATAACCCAAACCTATCAAGACAGAGATCATCACCATCAGTGGCAGAGGGCCCTTCTTATATCTTCCAAGTGGGTCTCCACTCTACATCTCCAGAATCAACCAAAGTCTGAGGGTTTCCCATCAGACTAGTTTTTGGAACCAATGAGTGCCATCTTCTGGGAAGAGTAGATTCTTTCCTGCGGTATTATGTTTTTAATTTCTCTGTCTCTCTCTGTCTCTGTCTCTGTCTCTCTCTCTCTCTGTCTCTCTCTCTCTCTCTCTCTCTCTCGTGTGTGTGTGTGTGTGTGTGTGTGTGTGTGTGTGTGTGTGTGTGACATACTCGCACCACTGGAAATCAAAGAGGACATCCTCTGGAGCTGGAGCTACAGAAAGATGTGAACCACTCCATGGTGGTGCTGGGGACCAAATTCCAGTCCTCTGCAAGAGCAGTGAGCACTCTCAACTGCTGAGCGATCTTTCCAGCCCCTGTGTCTTATTGTTTTTGTTGATTTGTTTTGTTTTGAGACAAGGTCTGTGTAACCCAGACTTGCCTTCGGCTTGTAATCCTCAGTCTCCCAAATGCATGTGTTTGCTTGTATCAGTGTGATCCTCACACTGCATGTGGCCCTTTCTCCTGCTAATAGAAATCTGCATTTTCCTACCTTGGGGCTATTAACAATGTAACCTGTTATGAATATATGTACATGCGTGTCTTCTTCCTGGATAGACACTTTTATTTCTCTGGGTTTGGCTGAGACCTCTTGTCTGATCACAATTCTGCTAAGCCCAACTCAGTCTCCTAGTTCCTCCAAAGCGACTCTGTGACGCAGGCATTAGGAGTTCAGACCAGTTTCCTGGGTTTGAACTCAGACTGAGTCTAGCTGGCTGCTCTTTGCAAAATAAAACTAAATGTCCTGAATCTATGTCAGTATCTGAAAAATGAAGATAAGATGAGAGATTGGTAAGCACGTGACCTTCATGACCCCTCTCCTGAGTTGACTTGGATGACCCTAACAAAATGTCATGAGCCATACACTTACTAAACAGCAAACACTAGTTTCTCATTTCTGGAATGTGGAACTCTGAGACCAGGGTGTCAACAGGGCCAGGTCTTGGTGACAGTCTCCTTCCCCATTTGTAGGTGACTGTCTCCTTGCTGTGTCTTCCTATGACATTGCGCTGAAAGTGGATGCTCCCTTGCCTCTTCCAATCCCTTTGGTAAAGATTCCACCTTTATTACTAACTGGCCTTCCAAAGACCCCACTCCCAATGCTACAGGTGAGAAGGACAACAGGAATTTTGGAGAAGTGTACTGAGTCCACAGCTGGTTTACTGCAGACTAAGTTAACAGACGTGAAGAACACTGGCTGACAAAAGCCAAGTAAATAAGGAAATAAACAGGAACTGTCATTCTCCTCCTACCAGACATGCACCATGGGACAGTGGTGTGCAGAGATGACACCTTCCATTCAAAAAGCTACAGTGGCTGGGGTGGGGCCTCAGAACTACTCAAAATTCTGCTGTCTAGATTTTAGAAGACCCAGGGAAATAGTTGCTCCGGCTATCTAGAACATCAAATTTTATTTTAATGGATTGGAATCTTGTCAACCCAGGAACAGGATGCTCCCTATACTGATCAGGAATACTGAAGAGCTGATTGGTAACTGCTGAACAACAAAGAGTGTAATAAAACAAGTAATAAAAAATAAGGAAATTCAATAACCGATACTATTCATTTAGGAGACAAAAATCTTTTCAATCACACTGGGATTACTCAGGGACATGAGAAAACAAAGAGGCTTTTCAAGAGTAAACAAACTGAACATTCCATGAGTGTCCTCAATAACTGTCCTCATCTGATCCCAGCCCACAATCTGTCAGGTTCGTTACCCTAGCAACATGTTATAAACACAATTCCATGCATGTTTGTCTCCTCCACTCAGATTCTCCGCCCCCAACCCCAGTCCACCTGTGGTGGGTGTGCTCTTCTCCACCCGTCCCACCCTTCTCTGCCCTTTAAGGCCGTCTGTCTGTCAGGTCCTCACACTTCTACAGCCAACACTTCACCCACTGAGGCATCTCCCAGCCCTTACAACACATTTTAATCAAGTTGAAAACGCTTCTCAAAAGATAACCTCAGCTACAAACAAAACCTGTGTGCACTGGCTAGTTTTGTGTCAACCTGACACAAGCTAGAGTCACTTGGGAAGAGGAGCATCAACTGAGAAAATGTCTCCATAACTTTGGCCTATGGGCAAGCCTGTGTGGCATTTTCTTGATTTATGGTTGACCTGGGAGGTCCCAGCTCACTGTGGGTGGTGCCAGCGCTGGGTAGGGTGGTCCTGGGTGCTATAAGGAAGCAGGCTAGAAAGGTATGAGGAGTAGGCCGGTAAGCAGCACCCCTCCATGACCCCTGCATCAGCTCCTGCCTCCAGGTTCCTGCTCTGAGTTCTTCCTTCCCTAACATCCCTGAATGATGGACTACAAGCTATAAGCTGAAGCATACCCTTTCCTTCCCAAGTTATTTATTTTTTTTTTTATCAACAGTCATTATCACAGCAATAGAAACTCTAACTCAGATTATATGCTGCAGCAACTATGATGGCCTGGGATGCCCTACAGCCTCCAATAGGCCACACACTAAGATGCTCCTGACACTGGGATGACACAGGCAGCCAGCCCCCAGTCCTTGACTGCTGGGTTAGAGAGTGGCAGGTGCACTGAGGATGTCATGAGAAACGAGGAAGCAAGTAATCCCTGTCCATCAGATAGATACAACAGTCACAGGGGTCTCCCAGCCAGAATACCTCTTCCGCCTACAGGGTGCTGTCCACTAGCATGGGCATCTGGGAAGGGAAGTCAAAGAGAAGAAAATGGGAGAAATTGGTAGGCGAGGACAGACCAAATAGATAAATGTTTGGTTGATGCAAAATAATTGTAGTTTTGCATTACTGAAATTTGCTGCTCAATACTGGAGTACATTCTTAATAAATGAGGTTGTATGATATATATATAATTTTAATGCACATTTCTTGTTTTATGTTCTTCAATAATGATTACTTGCTGTTTATTTTTTATTTATTTTATACAATGGAAAGGATGTTACAAAGCAAATTGAATGATTTTCTTTTTTATCCAAGTTAAAGAAGGGTCATAAAGCAACAGGAACAACTCTCCAAATCAACGAGGTATTTGCATATGGCACAGTGGTGGTTCAAAAGTTCTGCAAAAGGGATGAGAACCTGGACACTGCCAAGTGCAGCACAGGGGAAGGCCACCCGCAGTTGACAATGACCAACTGAGAGCGGTATCGAAGCGGATTCACGAGACGTTCCCAAGAACTCCACACGGTCCATCCAGGGTCATGTGGCACTTGATGCTCATTGGGAAGGTGAAAAGATTCACTAAGTGGATGCTCTCATGAGCTGACCAAAAGCCGAAAGCAAAAAAGGAAAGAAAAAGGAAAAAGAAAAAGAAACAAAAAAGCAATAAAAACAGTCACTTTGCTGCCCTCTTTCATTCCATGCAACAACAGTTTCTTGATGAGCTCGTGCCATCTAACCTGTATATAGGTGGCATATGGCAAGTGGGGATGGCCAGCTCAGTGACAAAACTTACCATAAAATGGTCATGGTCACGGTTTGGCGGTCCGCTGCCAGTCTGAGTCCAGGAGGAAAACATTACACCTGAGAAGTATGCTCAGCAAATCAATGCGATGTGCCACAAACGGAAACACCTGTGCTGGCAGGGGCCAACAGAAAGGGCCCGATTCTTCTCCTGAGGATGCCTAACTGCACTTCACACACCCAACGCTCAGAAGTTGGAGGTGTGGCTGCAGTTTTGTGTCACTCACAATGTTCACTTCCCGCTTTTCCACCCACTATCACTTTTCAAGTATCTTGACAACTTGTTGCAAGAATAACACTTGAACAACCAACCAAAAGAATGCAGAAAATGCTTTCCAAGAGTTCTTTAAATCCCAAAGCCTGGAATTTTATGTTATAGGATAAAGAAACATATTTCTCACTGGCATTTTTGAGTTTGAGACCAGTCTAGTCTACACAGTGAGTTCCAGGCCAGCCAAGGCTACAGGAGACTCTGTGTCAAAAAGGGAAAGATTTAAAAGTTCCTTTAGCATTAACTTTATGTATGTAACAACTCCCCTGCCCAACACATACACTCATTCTCTACCTGAGATCAAGCTTGCAGTCTTAAAGATGGCTCTGTATTTGTCCCCAAAGAAGATAAATTCATCCAAGGTAGGTACAAGGATGTGAACTCTCAACATGGAGAATGTTATAAACAGAGCAGCAACGTTTGCCTTTGCTCATCCAAGACAAAGTGGGCAAAGAGACCAATGTCCCCTTCAGAGCCATGCAAACCCAGTTTACTTCTGAGCTAGACTGCTGGAGGTGTCAGGAAAGCAAGGCTAGGTCGGGTGTGGGAGCAGAAAGGAGCCCCTTGAGTCTATCCTTCCTTGCCTGTACATTCATGTTGGGTCTTGAAAAGGGTCAAAAAACCTAGGACTCTGACCCACTGGCAGTCCAAGACTGCTCCTTCTGTATGTACTGGGGCAACAAAGGGTAGAAAAAAAATCATGGTCAAACTACCGAAGTCCTGGCCAGGGAAGCTTCCAGAAGAGAAAGAACGGGTGAGGCCGGCATTATCTTTAGGGTAAGGGACTGAGCTGGAGACCACAGTAAGATGCACATAACACAGACACTCCTGGTCAACAGATATTTACAGATATGTGTATTTTCAGAGGTCAGCATACATTATGTATATATATTTGAACTGTCAGTTGGGCAGGGGCAAATGAAATGATACTCAGTAATAACAAGCAAAGCTGCACCCAGATTTTAGTTTCTAGCTTCATTCTCCCACCAAAGGAACCAGAGCACCACAGAGAAATGACCGTGAGACTAAGCTGGGAAACAAGCCTGGAACATCTTTTGGTGTCACAATACAGTATAGAAATGCAAAAAAATTTCTTGATTATTAATATGTTAGGGAGTTCCCAATGGCCCCAAGTAGAGCAAATTGAACAAGAAAATTAATAGTATAATGATAACACAGAGATAAAATAAATATCCATGAGTTCATATTAATTGGTGTTATAAATTATTACAAGTATTTTATAACATTTAATACATTCTAGTAAATATACATAAATTAATGAATGGCGTATTAAGTAAAGGGAAAATTGCAAGTGAAAGAACAACCCATGCAGACACATGAGGTGAAGTGTAACTCCACTCCTTGGTGTGGACTTTGCACGGAATCCTTCCAGGAGAACAGCAACTTTACAGATGAGGAATTCGACAAATACCACTTCAGTCAAGTGATCGAAATCCGTATCAATAGTCATAAATCACATGGTGATGGTATGTACCCTTGATATGATAGGATGGGAAGGTCATGTTGCCTCTGTGCTATTCCTTGCAAATATCCACAGCTCCAGTCTAATCCTAAAAGAAACTGGGCCAGAGATACAGCTCACTGGGTAAAGGCACCTGCCACCAAGCCCGATAATCTGAGCTCAGTCCCTAGGACCTACACAATGGAAGGAGAGAACCAGCTCCCACAAATTGTTCTTTGACTTCCACATGTACACATGAGCACCTGCACGCACATCACACACATGCAAAGAACCCATAAAATGTAATCATGAGCAAACAGCATCCAGTACAGCGGCACAAGCCTGTGCTCTGAGGCTCAGAGCAGCAAGGCAGAGGGTTTCTTGAGACCAAGAGATTGAGGGAAGCCTGGGAAACATGGTGAGCTCTCACCAAAAGAGACAACATCCACTAAGTACCAAGAGAGGCATTCACACAATCAAACCATTTGAGGAGCATTCCTCAAAACTATCAAGACATTTATTAACCAGGAGAATCTGAGACATTGCCTGCCCTGGTCTGAATGTCTGATCCCTTAAAATCCACAGGCTGACACAATCCCCAGGATGGCAGTATTGGTAGATGGAAAATCAAGATTAAGGTGCCAGCAGGTTTGATGTTTGGTGAGGATAAGAGCGTGTTCCTGCTTCTAGCCGTATCATCACAGAAAAGAACAAAATGAGCCTCTCAAGCCTGTTTTCACAAGTGAACTACAATCTCAGTCATGTGGGTGGAGCCTCATAACCCGGTCCCCCTCCAACACCACCCACTATTAAACTACAGGAGAAACCAAGCACAGGAAACATCAGAACACTCTATGCTATCTTTGTATGTTCTCATAACTCAGGTTGTTTCATAAAATAGACCATCAATTAAAAAAAAAAAAAGCAGACACCAGTTTATGTAACTATGAGCAGGACAATTCCACTCTGTAAGATCAGATTGTCAACTATAACTACTTCTTAACGTTTATGAGTGAATTCAACAAGAAAATGTGTGCAAAGTACCCAGACAAATGCTCAGAATACAAAAATCAATGAACACCAGCATTATTATTATCCCAAGGCTCTTTTGAGACAAGGTCTTGTCATAATGTCCATGCTGAATTTGTCTTAAACTCTGTGTTCTTTCTGCTTCGGACTCCTAAGCACTGAGATTACAGGTATGTGCCATGACACCCAACTCGTCAATGAAAACTGAAAGGAAAAGTTGCTCTTTTTAGTAGCTACTATCTCAACAGAAGAATCAAAATGACCACATTTACTGATTTGGTAATTTTGAAACATAGGCTAGTGGGGAAAGAGACTACCACCTCACCCCAAACTGCACCCTCCTACTAGAGTGGACATATGGCAAATGGACTGAAAGAGAAGAACTAGAATAAAGTCACCTAGCAGGGAACAGACAGTCCTGCATATCCCACATTGATAAAGCATCATAGAGAATGTGATTGTTTAAATGTGGTTATGGCTTCCCATACACACACACACCGTGAATCAATGTAAAATTAAATGCTAATGTTGTTCACTTTGTGCTGGGAAGATAGATGCATTTCCTACATGGCACAGAATATTCTATTAATTCTGGACAGAATAAGGAAATGGTATGCCTACATAGTGAATATTAGCATAAACGGCAGTGTGGCCAGGGAACCAAACACTTTCCAGTTAGCATATCCTCACCCTCCACTTACAAGTCAACAATCATGCTTAACAACTTAGCACATCTGCCTAAAAATGGTAACGTTTTAGCAGATTTAATTCATCCACCCAAACTCCACACTCATAAAGAAAACAGTATTTCATAATGTAAGACATTATCAGAGGAACCATAATTCATGGCGAAGGGGTCAAAGCTTTCTTCATAATAGATGGGTTTTCTGAAGTGGCTGGGGAAAACCTAAGATCCGGCCGCAGGAGTTAAGCCAGCAAGTCTGAAATATGCAGAAGAGCTCAAGTTGAGTACAAATGACAGCGGTCTTCTGTCACTGCAAGCCCACCCCAACAATTAACAAGCTTGGCTTAGCTGCCAGACCAAACTATGATTTATTGTTCTTTCCAAATTAATAAAAGCATCGCCATCCATTGTGAATCCTAGTACTCGTGTGTGGGAAAGAGCTGATGTTTCAGACTGTCTGTACTAACTTCTGGACCCACTTCCCTACCCTTAATGCTTAGTAGTGTCCATCCAGGCCCTGCAGATAACAGCCCAAACCTTTTACAGGGCTATGTTTAGACTATTAACTCAACAGATAGCTTCTCAAGACTGTCGGCGGGACAGGAGCAGGGTGGGCTTCCCGATCCTCCCATTTTACAAATGAGAAAAACCAAGGTCACAGGGCTACTCGACTGCCCCAATGTGCAAAGAAAGTAACCCCACTGGGAGCAGTTGAGTTCCCCAGAGTATCAGACAGCCATAGGAGACCAGAGGCCTTCCTGAACAAGCAGGTCTGAGGTCATTTGTCTAAGCTTTAAATGAAAGCTTAACAAGTCATGTTCTGCATACATTCCTGGATCTCTGGCTTCTCTTGAAAAATCTGTCCAGAGGGATCCAGATTTTTACATAGTTTCTGTCTGATATGTGGAGCTAAGGAATTGTGGCAAATGGGCATGAGAATCTAGGGCTCCACAGCCTCATGGGTGTACAATCTCCCTTCCATTATTGCTAGGGGCTGAAGGGACTTTAGACTTTGTTACTGTACCTCTGCCTTACACTCTCAGTCAAAGTGTGTGGGTAGGTGTGCGTGTATGCACCCACCGTATTTTTTTAATTTTTTTAAGTGATGTGCATGTGTGCAAACAGGTATATGCATATGAGTGCAGGAAGCCAGGAGGAACCAGGTCTCCTGGAACTGGAGTTACAAGCAGTTGTAAGCGCTGCTCATGTGGGTGCTGGGAGTCAAATTGTGTCCTGTGCACTCATAACTGCTCAGCCTCTCTCTAGACTGTTTTTAATCTCTGATGTAGTCATGCCCTGAAATATGTTGGTGGGTTCGGGGAACTCCAAACCTGCAGGTGCTTCAGACCTTATATAAAATGAACAGTACTTACATATAACATCCTCCCAATCACTTTAAATCATCTCTAGATGGCTCATAACTCCTAGAACAAGGCAAGTGTTTTGTGAATAGCCACTCAGATATACCGTTCCAGGATTAATGACAGGAAAGGTAAACTGGCACATGCTCAGTAGCTGTAAGTATGCCTGACCACATTTTCCACCTGTGGATGTCCGAGGACAGATACCTAGAGCCAAATGTAATCTTATTTACGTAACAGAGAAAAGGCATACATGGGCATCGTGCCATACAAATAATACACATGCACACATACATGTTAATGCATGTGTATGGGCAAAAGGTGGTTTTGTAAGTTGGACAGGATGCTGGTTCCCTGCCCAGGAGAGCAGAGACTCACTGGAGGGCAAGAGCAGGGCCTGGACCCACCGGGCATGCAGCTCTAGTCTGGTTTTCATACATCGATCCTGTTCCTCTGCACTTATTTGCTCAACAGCCAAAAGGGCTATTTGAACATGTAAGTAAGATTGCACTGCTCTTCTACCGAAAAGCCCCTTCCAGCTTCCTCCCCGAGCCCCAGACCTCGTTCCTGCCCCATCCTCCTCGCTCGTTCTACAGTCTTCTCCACTCACCGGCTCCAGTCACACCTGCCTCCTCTGGATCCCAGGACACTGGGCAGCTGCCCGAAGGGCTTTCCCTTTGCAGGCCCTTCCCCTACAATCCCCTAGACCCTCCCCTAGACCCTCCAATCCACTGTCCTTGTCCTTCCCTGACTACACCACATAAAGGGTCCCTCATAGGCACCAGAATATCACCCTGGAACAGTCTTTCACTCGACACTCTCTAAATGGTTTCATTTCCTTGCTTCCTTGGCTACCAACTACCCTGCACACGCAACTGTGAGATCCATGAAAAAGACATGTTGCTGTCTTGTTCACTCTCTGATCATCAAGGCCTAGAAAGTACCCGACACTTATTCACAGGATAAACACATGACAAAGGAGACATACCTTCCTTAACAAGAGCCCAGCTCCAAGCAGAAACTGGAGTGGGGGAAGCTTCACTTCTTTGGTCTCACGTCATGCAGGCACTTCAGTACAGAGAAAATTAACTCAATGGCTAAATTTAGATACTGTGCCCAAGTATATTTACAAATGTCCCACTGAGCAATGGTTTTCTGATTTTGAAGCTGCTTGCTGAGTTTCTGTTCGATTTTGGAATCAAAGTTGCATCTATGGATGAGTGAATATTCAAAAGGCGCTTCAGTGGCTTCAAATGAAGCATGCACGCATGTGTGGGAGGGAGTGTGTTTGAAAGTGCATGTAGGCCTGTTCGCCATCATCAAATATTGGTATGATCTGCTCTAAAACTGGAGAGTAGAGACGTGTGTGTCCACACATGGTGTCTCAGTACATGCGTGAAGAGCCACTGTGTGAGAACTTGGGAGAGCCACCTGTGGCTCATGAGCTCTGTGAGGAACAGGAAGTGTAATCTTCTGGTGCTGGTGCTTTATTTGGAAAAGGCTGGGCTGTGGGCTCACTGGTCCTTAACTGTCTTTAGACCCCACGGCCTAAGCACCACAGCACGCGATGGCATTTCTAGATGAAAGCACCAAAACAAGCCATAAAATGTCACTGGATCAAGAGAGAAACACTCCCACAGGCACGCACCTCACATACAGTCCTGAAAGGCCCAGCAGTAGCTGCCGGGCTGTCACCTACTGTAACAAGATTGATCTGTAGTGAAATAAAAGATAATGCAATCCAGAGGAAATAACGTGTGTTTCCTCTGAGAATGCTGATGTTGTCAACAGTGTGCCCGCTTCCCCCTTCTGCCTGCCACGGTGCTCAGCCGCACCAACGTGCAGGCGTCCTGCAGGCAGACGGGCCTCTCCTCTTGCTGCTGAACTGCACCTGCAGAGCAGTGTCTCTTCCACCCACCCAGCCCCTTGGCCAAGCCCCAGCCACAGAATATGTCCAGGAAGGCAGAGCCACTGTCAGTGCCCACCAGGAAGTGGGTTTCAGAAAATGACCCCAGTGGCATCCATTCCTTTGCAAACACTAGATTTCTGCTGTTTCTTTCTACCACAACGTACGTCTCCCAGTTTTCAGGTTGTAACGTTCATGTTTCCAGAGTCTGTCTAGGATGCAGCATGCGTTGGCTTGGTCTCCCGTGTCTGACAGCTTTATCTGGAGCATCATTTTCCCAGCTAGAGTGACGGGAAACACAGGCACTGGGAGAACAGTAGGCATCAGCCCTGTAAGCTCTCAGCCATCGTTTCTGAGGTGTCTTAGTACAAAATGGTCCTTTAAGAGCAGAGCCATGTAAATAATTAACAATAATTCCATTGTCCCAGTGATACCGTCTATGTGTGTGTTCAACATAAAAATGTTTTATGAATTGTAGTATCTCAACAACAAACACAGTTCCAAAGTTCTGGCATTCAGGGTCAAAAATTCACTATACAAAATATGGATAAAAATATATAAATTTCATGGAAGTTGGAAAATATTAAAAACCAATAACAGAAATTAGGTATACTGAATCTGGTATATACATTTGGGAATGTACTTTTTTTGAAGAATTTTATATATTCATATTAATGTTTTCATCTACCCCTCATTTTCTCTCCTCAAACTTCTCTCCTGTTCTCCCCCCATTACCCCTTTTCCCTCCCAAGCTTTCCCCCACCTCCTCACTAAGTACACTTATTGCTGCCTGTGTGTACACCGGTATAGGACCATCTACTTGAGCATGGGTCCAGAGTCAACACTGGTACATCAGCAGACAACAAGACCGGGATATATGGTTCTAAGTGGTACAACGACATCACATCAAAGCCCAGGATCACTGAGAAAAAGACTTAAAGACCAGAAGGAGCAGTCATCTGCAGCGAAACATTTGCAGGACACTGCTGTTGTCCAGGTGAACTCAAAGCAGCTGTGGCTGCATGCACAAGATTTGCACAAGATCAAGACAGCCAAAATCTCAGCAGGCAGGAGGAGGGGCTCATGAAGTCCCACCCTCAGCTGAGAAGCTCTAGGCAACTGATGACTATGGAGAGGCACATCAGTTTCCTTCAGAGATGCAAACCCTGGTAATACCTTATGAGAGGGATGCCACCCCCATCACCCGAGGCTGCAGGCAGCTACTGGCTATGGGCTTCTTCCTCTTTCGGATGCTATTAGAGGTCTCAATAGCCAGTGATTTGTAGATGATTATAACTTTTACTGTGTGTATCATTGCAACTGACAGGCAAATCTCATCAATGGAATTCCATGACTGATGAAAAGAGAACACAAACTTGACATCAGCAGTCGGCTGGCCGTTCTATCAATCACAGCACTCAGGAAGGCTCACGGAGGCCTGCTGCAAGGCTGTTCTTTTCCTCTTCACCAAGAGCCTCAAGTGCTTTTGGTTTCGAGGAGAGAAATGCCATCTGGAGTTGGGTGGTGTTTACACTGCAGCTCATATGCAGGGGGTGCTCTACACCCCAAGTGTCTCACTGCCCCCAATTTGTCAAGGACGGGAACTCACGGGAGCAAAGGGTTCTGACAGCGGCACTCTCATTACACCAACAGCCACGACACCTTTTCAATTTTGCTCATCTCTTAGTCTCTAGTCAAATGGAACTCATTGCTTATAGCTTGTTGGAATTTTTGAATTATTTATGAAAGCAGGTCTACGACTCCAGACTCTTAAAAGACAACACAACAGAACCCTCATCGTTACCCACAACCTGTCTCCTATCAGAGAGCAGATAGTCTCTGTAACATGAGCGGCATGTTTGGGGTGAAATAACAGTTGTGTGAAAAAAAAAATACTAAGCCTCTAAGAGTATTTGGAAGCTATTTATGGGATGCCTGGGTGTATTTTTAAACCTTTACTGTAAACCAGCTTTGGGTTCCAGAAAGATGCAGCAGACATATTTCCCAGCTTGCACACAAACAACAAATGTCTGCCACTATTACCCAAACTAGGCTGGAAGGCAACTCCCCCATCACGTGCATCTAGAAGTCTCTAGGCAGGTCATGACCCCAGAGCACAAAGGCTACATGTAGCAAGGACTAAAACCTAGTCAGAGACACCAGTGAGAAAACACTTGGGTCTCCAGCTCACCAGACCTGTAAAACAGTGGACACCACTCACTGTCACCTGACTCCATGTCAATTGGAGAGGCTACGAGGCATGGCTAGGTTGGAGGGCACAAACTGGCAAGCCAGCCTGCTCTTACCACACCACCATGACTACCTGTTTGCTCATCAAAGAAACCTCCATTGGAACTGGCTTAGGAGCCCTCTGAAAGCAGGAGCTGCCTCTGACCCAGGATTCTTGAAGGACAAACCCCTCCAGAGACACCTGCCCATCCCAAGCCCCGTACCATCCCTGCCCTCCTCCCAAGAGGTCTAAACCCAGCCCCAGCCCCAAACATGGCTCACAGGAAGACGCAGAGCCCCAGAGAGACTGACGGCACTTCAAGTCACCATCCTTATAGGGTCCCTTAATTTCCAGAGACACATCCTCAGAGAAGGCAGAGTCCCACCACCCACAGAACATGACCAACAGAAGAGCAACAGGGTGCCATGACACTTACCTTGCTGGAAAACATCTGAGGGCAGGGAGGAGAGAGAGGAAAATATTAATAACAGTGAAGAAGAAAGTGTGACAATCAGCTCACACATGTTGGCTTTGCTAAATACTCTCCAAACAGTACTCTCTTGTGCACCAAGCTCAGGACAGAGGTGGAGAGCACCTGGGTCTAAATCATGGATTGATAGTTACAGACTCTGTGGTTTGTTGTGACAGTGTTCAACATGGAACAAGCAGGACGGTTGGTGGATGTTGGCATCCACAGTTGTCACTATTATGACAGCCTTAAAAAACAGGCTCTGGAATGTTCTTATTTTATAGATAGAGAAACAGAGTCTCCAGAAGGCTAGGTAACTCATTCAAGGCCACAAGGCTGGTACACAGGAGCTCAGGATCAAACCCAAGCCCACATGATCCTGCAGATCCTCCAGGCTCTAAAAAGCTACCTGATTGAAGACAACAATGCCTCACAATAGCATAAACAGAAAGGGTCTATGAGTTCAGAGTCCTATTTAAACCATATGAACAAAACATGTATACATTCTCCACATTACACCTCATGATCACCGAGTCTTCACAGCAAATCCTAGGCCAAAGTCTGTTAGAAAGATGAGTAAGTATTCATGCTTTTGTGGTTTTTTTCCAACAAACATCTTGAGAGATATGTGTTTTGACCTTTAGATCTAGTAGACATGGACAATAAAGCACCGTTTTTCTAAGTGTAGCCTCTTTGCTCAACAGTGCAGATGGGAATCAGTCATATTACATAATATACGGCAGGGCATTCATTTTCATGGCTACATAGATTTCTAACATGTAAGCATGCTACCATTTATTTTTCCATCCTGATGTTGGTGAGTTTTCAACTTATTTCAGTGTTTAGCAATGAGGAAATGTAGACAGGTGTTTTCTTCCACATCTTTTAGCAACCACAGGTACACGTGCCCAGTACATGGGAGCTTGGCCTCCCAATCACCAGTGATATTTTTCACTTGCTCATTTTTTTTTTCCATTTGGTATCTTCAAGACACAAAGGAAGCAGGGACACAGGATCACCCAGACAGGAGCCAGCACCTGTTCTGTCTGCGGGGCTTCAAAAGGAAGCTTCTAGAAGATAGAAGCTATCTTCTAGCATATACAGCAGCGTCCAATCTGCATTCCTTGACCAAACAGAACTACTGATAGAATTTAATTCAGCGAAATACCTGAAGATATGTAAGAAATCTGAAGAGAGGTTCACCAAAGTATTGCTCACAATGGGAAAGCTCTGGACGCTGCCAACAGTCAATGGAGAATCAATGCCACAGATCTGTGCGTGGCTCACTGTGCGGTGGCTTAAATGACTGAAGAGGATTGGTGAGATGGGGAGGTAAAGCCCTTGTCACACAAACTTGACAACCCAAGCCTTGTAGCTTGAGTTTTCCTGCCTGGCCCACACCACAGTCAGGGCAAATCTCTCTCACCTGCCAGTCCCACAGCCTCTCAGACCCTACCAAGTAAACACAGAGACTTATGTTGCTTTCAAACTGTATGGCCGTGGCAGGCTTCTTGCTAACTGTTCTTATAGCTTAAATTAATCCATTTCCTTTAATCTATACCTTGCCACATGGCTCGTGGCTTACCGGCATCTTCACAAGCTGTTTCTCATCGTGGCGGCTGGCAGTGTCTCTCTGACTCAGCCTTCCACTTCCCAGCTTTATTCTCCTCCTTGCCCCGCCTATACTTCCTGCCTAGCCAACGGCCAATCAGTGTTTTATTGATTAATTAGCAACACATTTGCCATACATCCCACAGCAAAGCCTAGCCCCACAGTCTATGTAAAGATGGAAGAATCGACTCCTCAGATCTGTCCTTTGGCCTTCACACAGATGCCAAGGCATGCCCAAATCCCCACACAAGCACAGCTTTTTTTTTTTTTAATGATTAAAGACTTTGATTGACTTCAAGTGAAAATATCAGATGCCAAGATGGAGCCTATACCCCGAGTACATTTATGTGTCTGTGTGCATGTGCACGGCTACCTTAAGAGAGGTTTGTAACAACGGTCACAAAAATATTGCTTATCTTAGCAGCTGGAATTTGGGTTTTTAAATCTTACGTGAGATTTTACATATTATTTTAATCTTTAGCAACGAGCACACCTTGTATTTGTAATCTCAGTTTAAAACTAAACTTATCTTTGTTTAGAAGCTAGGTAAGAACTACACTGTTGGCACCAACTTTACACTAGTGTCACTGAAACACCAGCTCCCACGGGGTCACAAAGGGCCAAGGGCCATGAACAGTACAGACATTCTCCTGGCACATTAACAGACTGGAAAACGGGAAGGTGCAGATTTCATTCTACTCAGGCACACACCCTCCAATTTTATTAATTAAACCTTTTGACAATTTCATACACATATATAGCAAAATCTAATTACCCTCATACCTACCCTCTCCTCTCTCCTTCCCACCGGTCAACCCCTTGCTCATCAGTACACACGCTCTCAGAGTCGCTTTGGCTTGGGTGAGGAACTCTTGTGATACTTCTCCTAACTCTGAGGAGAGCCACGTGGGATGTGGACAGGCTGCATCTGCCATTACACTGACTCTGCTCTGATTTACACAGCCAGCCCATTCTCAGTGGGTTCTACATCTTCAGACTCACCCAACCAGATTGAAAGTATTTTTTTTAAAAAAGAACTTGTGTTAAACATGGACAAACATGTTTTCTCCTTATTATGTCCTAAGTAACACGTAATACACTATCAAAGCTCTTTATGCAGCACTTACTGTAAAAGAGATTTGAAGTATACAAGAAGGTATTTATAGTTAAGCACGTACCATGCCATTTATGTAAGGGACTTAAGAATATGGAAGTTCTAGCAGGCACAACCTCTCCTGTGCATGTCATACTGCACCCTCTCACCCTGGCAGTTCATCTTCAGTACAAATTCTGGCCCAGCAGCGAGATGCCAGCACCCAGGGACAAAGCAAAGGGCTGTGGGCATCTCCTGAAATACACCGGTCTACACATGCTTGCCTCCTGGACCCCATAGTCGGACACCTACTCTCTGACCAGCTTGCACTCCTGATGGATTCCTCCTACTCATCCTTCAAATGTCACAGCCACTGTGAGCATGTCCCCACAGAGTGGGAACTCAGTGTTTCCACCTATGTTCCTAGAGTAATCCATGCAGGTTGCAATTATAGCTCAAATTATAACTATTTATGTAGACTGTGAGCCCCTGCGGATAAGAGAGTGGACCTTAAACTCCTACACTGTCAACGCTGACAGGGAAGGGAAAGAGCACTCTGTCTTGCCACTCTCTTACTGTACAGGTGAGGAAACTGAGTCCTGGAAAAAAGAAAAATCTTTTCTAATGTCACACATGGAGCTCAAGGCCAAGCCAGGACTATATGAGACTCATTTAACCTTAATGAAGTTCAAATGCTCGCATCGTGATTATTAGCAAAGTTCAAATTACATATTTATCATTCCCCTTTAAATGAATACAGACAAAAACCTTCAACCTTGAAAACATCAGGGAAATGAGATTAGTCTCTCAAACACAGATCCAGTCTCCACATCCGTCCAGAATCCTCAACCTCCTCTCCATGATTCTGACAAGGAGCACTTCAAAACTCAGAATTGATTTGAATCATTGGAAAGCATCAGCAGGTTGTGGGGGAAGGGAACCCAGGCATGATTTACCAGTCTTTTTTCCTCCCAGTCCTATTGTGTCCTTCACATCTTTGCAGACAAATGTGCACAAAATGCTATTCAGGTCTTCCATTCCCAAAGCCCGCCTAACGTACATGTTTAGGTTGCTGCTGTTTTTTCAAAAATTTTTCCAGCCATATTTTCATTTTCACTTTTTATTCACATGTAAATTTGAATAAACACTAATACAGATACTACACACGTGCTGTCTTATAATTTACACTCTAAATTTATGTTTTCAGAGTCTGTGGCATAAATCATCTCATCCTCTGTAATAATGGCTTGCACACCTTCTTTTAAAATGTTCTGTTCCCAGACAGAAACAGCCACCCAAGCTCAAGCTGGAATGATTTGTAGATGGGACAGTGCAAGTAAGTGAGGGAAAAGAGGGGACCTGGCAGTTTCCATGTGTTTTAGCTACATGTTACACCCCACCGCACATGCATTTCCCCCCAAATCAATGGACGTTACAAGATACTAGCCTGGAAAGTTCATCATACCATTCTCTAGTGTTTGTGTGCATGGTCTCTACTCCCAAATCATCAGCTGTAGTCATTCCTAAAGATCAAAGTGCCGGAACGGGAGTATGACATTTTGATTTCGGTCTAACCAACCACAGAGAATTATTCAGGAGATGACCTGCCCCCTCTGACCTCCTATTTCCTCGCTACAGAGCGGGGTGTATTCTAACACCATTCCAGTGTTGGGAAGGCGAAGTTCACTCAGTTATTTAAGCTACAGAAAGCCACACTGAGGGCAAGATGCTGCAGTACTTTCCATCCTCACAGGATTAAACAAATGCAGAGCATGGAATTGCCAGTGACCACTACCCCAGCCACAATTAGCTTGAGCCCACAGGACACCAGGGACTCTGATGTGTAGAGGAAACCAACTCCTTCAGACAAAGCTCTGCTCAGATTCACTTCCCAAGGGAGTAAACCTCAACCCCCATCACTCACGTGAACAAAGAAAGCCTGTTTCCCAGCCCCTTGCCCCCAACCCCCACCCTGCAGCCCCTGGAGCCCTTCTGGTCCTGGAGACAGATGAAAGGCCATGTGTGAGCTGGCCATTCAGATGTGGGAAGAAAACAGAGGGAAGAGCCCAGGATCTGACTTTTTTAACCTGATGGAAGACCAAGGATGTGTACTCCTCCCCCACTGCTATGGAGAGATTCAAACCCTGAAGCTCTGTAATGCATGGAGTCCCCAGAGACCGGGGCCATAAAAAGACTAGATTATTTATTATTATTAATAAGTTATAGCAATTAGGCTGGATGATTCCTAAACGTGGCTGATGAGAAATTTTCTTGAGTATGGCTCATCCACACGGGTAGTGTTTACCTCTATTAAAAATGATTTAACTACACTCTGGGTGAACCCGTCTTGTGCCTGGGTTAATAATTAGCAGTGCACAGAGCCATGCGGGTTAAGTGAGTCGGCTGTCCTTTATTTATCTATTGCTTTGTTTTACGAGGAGAAGTGGATGGCAGTCTTATTGCCCATTTGGTCTGCTAGGAATAATTTACTATTTCAATCCATGGTCCCTGACTACAGGTAGAGAAACCTCATCATTATTACAATATAACACTTATCACCCCACACACCACAGCATTCAAGATCTGCCAAACAGAAAGAGTGTGCATGACTTTGCTAAGCCTGGGGGAGGTGAAGTTACTACTTCCCAAACAATGTGATCACACTCCTCTCTCCATTCCTCTTTCTTTTCCAGGTTAAATTATATATGAGGGCAGTTTAGTTTCTTGAAAATGCATGCACTTAACTCCCATTTAAGAAGTCTCACCTGGGGAGACAGCTGTCTTACGAGTTCTCCTGTGGTTTGAGCCATGGAGAGAAAATCCTTTCTCAAGTCAAAGGCTTTTACAGGAAAGCACTATAAATTTTACTTGCACCCAGCTAACCAGGGCTGAGGAAGGGATCTACGGAGCAGCTGGAGTGAGTGCTGCTTCCTTGAAGGGAGTCATATTTGCCATTAACCAAAGTCACATTCAGTGTAAACGGCACTGTCTCCATCACTGGATTCCCAAGCCCAGTCAGCTCCACACAGGGGCCAAGGGGTCATCCGAATCCATTCTGAATTCTACAACTGCCAATCAGTATACATGAAACGAATTCTTTTCTGCATTGAAAAGTAGGGCCTGCTCATGCCTCCCCTCTTACCGAGGACAAGCCCTCTGTTTTTATTATGTTTTATTTCAAAATGTGTGTTGTTTTTACTTGTTAAATAATTCTAAGTGTTGGTGTGAGCACGTGTGTGCGCGTTTTCAAGGTGCACATGTATGAGCCTTCATGTATGTTCATGTTTGTGTGGATGCCAGAGATCAATGTCAGCTGGCTGGCCAATGAGCTTCAAGGATCCACCTGTCTCTATCTCTAGCCCCAGGGCTATCGGTGAGTGTTTCTACGTCTGGCTTTACACATGTGTCCTGGGGATCCAAACTCAGGTTCTCGTGCCTGCTAAGCAAGCACTTTCCCAACAGAGTCACCTTCCAGTCCAGCGTTCTGCCAGTCCTCTGTTTTAAGCTGACAAAAAAACTGAGGTCCAGTTCTCTCACATTTGTGGGATGACACATCACAGCCACCAACCACCCATAATCAGGACTCAGCCTCTTAACAGACAGAAAGTCACGGTAATGACTTGGTCTCCTGTTCCCGCTGTCCCGATCTAGAAAATGGAAAGGCAGCCTTTTTACTTATCACAGGAATCTCATGTGGATCAAGTTGGATACTTCAACCACCACTTACATGTGGACATTATAGTCAAATAGGACTCAGCTGAGCCCTGGCTGAACCACCTTCCTAGCCGGCTCCAGCTAGCTGCTAAGTTCCTTCAGTCTTGGACTTCCTCATCTGTAAGGACAATAAAACCCATCTTTCTTTCAGAATTCCCAGGAGCGCTCAGGGTCTCCCATGCACAAAACTTCTGGCACTTGGAAGTTGGTCCACAGTACACACTGACAAGTGCGGTCAATGTCATCATCGTAAGGAGAACAGAGCAACAACACGGGAAACTGAGGTCCAAAAGTCAAAGCAGATTCTGTATCTGACCATGTAGCTTTGGACAAATTTCACAGCCTCCTCATGCCTTGGTCTTCTCCAAATGGCAGCATTCTATTAATAATGTTCTTAACTCTTAAGAACTAGCCAGAAGGACTTGATGCCCAAAGTAATAGCTGATTTTTATGAAACCTCATCAACTGCCATGGAGACTAAAGTAATGCGTACGAGTGAAAACTGTCTAGAATACCGAAGGCCTTCGATGCACTGCAGCCACATTACTCCGCATTACTCGAGGTATTATAACCTCGTTGACTACTTGCTTGAAAACTTCTGTGACAAGTGCGGTACTACAGAAAGAACATGACGGAAATTCATTATCTTGTCTCCCTCTAGCTACATGCTACTAAGAAACCCCAAAGGGATTCTCAAATATTATCTCATGAATATTACCTTATGAAAGACTTATTTGGGGGCCTTGACATGTGGGACTCAATGGCATCCTTCAAATGCCAGTGTAGGAAGAATGAGCAGGTCTTAGAGATTCAAGAAACCCAGGGCCAGGCCCTTGTTTCCAGTACCCTCTGACCTTGCCTACCTCTTCTGGCCCTGTCATTACTGAAGGTACCCATTTAAGGGGCTCCCAATGGAGACACACTTTCTATTGACTAAAGGTCAAAAGAGGTAAAGACTGCGTGGGATAGCTGAAAGAATTTGTCTGAGAAAACAGTTGCAGTACTTAATTAAATAAACCAAAGTTTGAGCATAACAGAGCACTTAAGCAGAGCCCCTTCCTGCCTGGGTGCAGGTCTGTCACCACTGGAGCACCGCCAAAGTCATGGTCTCCTCCAGAGGCTCTCCTTGCCCCGAGTGGCACCACATGGGCAGTGATTAGTTTTAAGTGTCTCCAAAGCCAGACAGCTCAGGCAGCCCCATGCCACACAGCCAGTACCCACAAGCCTCCCACTTCCTCCTGGCACACACAAACAGTTCAAACTGCAGAGCCCCTATGAGCCTCGCAAAAGCTTTAGGGACCATCTTGAAGGGTCTGGATGCACCAAACCAACCCCTTTCACGCTAGAAGACCTCTGTCTCCCTTGCCTGTTGTTCCTGTCTCTTTTCAGATACAGGCTCAGAAAAGTTGTTAACCTTCCTCCCTGGTGCACGTCCCTCACCTTTCATCATGTTAGAAATTAAGATTAATACTTTGACTGTCACTGGGCTCTGTCTGAAAACACTTGATGCGCAGTAAACGTCCTTTATTTGTAGATAAGAACACGCACACAAGCAAGAAAGTGCGCGCGCATGCGCAAACACACACACACACACACACACACACACACACACACACCAATCCTGAAGTATCTTCCAGTTATATTTCCTAGGGAATGTGTTGCCACATCAATCTTCACCCGTACACTTGTGACCCGTCAGCCTATACTGACTTGGAGCAGGCAGTACAGGGACAGTTAGTGAAAGTCCCTAACATTTTATGACACTCTATCCCTAGTATATCTCACTCCTACTATGAGGTATAAAGCTCTTAACTACTGAAAGAACATAAAAAAATAGATTTAGGAATAATACTTTTTATGATTGCATTCTGTACACTATGAAAGTTATGTCCAAGTCTGCTGGCACTTTATGTAGCTGATAAAGTAGAAGAGTGTGGCTTTCAAGCTAACCGTGTATTTTATACCCAGTGAAAATGTTTTCGACTGAATTACTTTCTGAGTAATTATAATAAGGCTAATGAAGGCTTAATGAATTCATGTACAAATACTTTAGACTTTGTATTAAAATCCCTATGATATGAAACTGTATTAATCTAAATCTCTCTAGCAACCAATAGTTTTCTTTGAAAAGAACAGCATACCTGACTTTCTCTGAATTCTTTTGAACCTGCTGAGAAACCCTATGAAGCCATGTTAATAGCCCCAAACAAAGGAGGAAGCTGAAAAATGACATAATTCTAATTTCCCAAAGTTATGTAATTGAGTATTAAGAGTCACGAATTATTTTTACTAAGTATCTGCAAGTGCCAAGAGCTGAGGTGGTACCTTATATTACAGCAGAAACCACATTGTATCTCTGATTATCAATGACACAAAACTATGATTAGTAAAACACCACACATATATAGGAAGTCTTATATGCTCAGGACTCCAAACCCAGTAATTTTCCTATCTAAGTCCCAGTCCATGCTATAGGCAAAGCCTCTGCATTCACTGGGATTCATTTTTTCTGTCTGCAAAATAATATGCACTAGGTGCAGGCTAAGGTCTCTTCCAGTTCTACAGCATGGCTGTTTTATGCTTGAAATTACACACATTACACCAAATGTGCTCTTGTTGTGTATAGCTTATTCGTCATCTTATCTAAGCTAAATTACATTCAGAGAAAAAAATTCACTCCCTGCAATTCACATACATCCACAAACACATCCATAATGCAGCCTATGATTTTGCATTTATTCCAAGATATTATCTCCACGGTAAAGTATTTTTCCCATTACAGATGAATTATAAGCCATCTGAAACCTATAAGGTTATAGTGGCTCATGGCATCAATTTCTGATTCCCCTCCCCCCAACAAACACTTCCTGAAACACCCTCTTTTGTCTCTGTTTCCAAGTCAACTGATTAATTTCATCACAGATATATATTCCTGAGACAGGTCTGAGAGAACCAGGTTTTAATCAGATTGGTTACTCAGTCTCCTAAATTCAAAATAGGCATTTACAAACGTCCAGAAGAAGAAATCTCCTTCCCTGTTCGGTGATCATTACCGGGATGGACAACTTTAAAGCAAACATAAGACAATGACCATCATCATTATTTTGATGGCTTGGCACAAATTACCTTCAGGAGAGCTCCCAGGAGCCAGAGACAATTAAAGTCGAGTTCTGAGAAGCTTCCTCTAGAAGTCAAACACTGTTGATCACCATGAAACAGGCCCAAAGCCTCACACAAGACTGGAGACACAACACCCTCTAGGCTGGCCTTCATCTCAGGTCATGGCAGCTTCTAGCCTGCCTCTCCTCTAAATTACCTGGATGAATTTGGGCAAATCATTGAAGCTCAGTGGGTATTTTAAAGGGGATTAAACAAAATATCCCTAATCTGAGGCCAGGGAGATGTATGCTCCTGCAATCCCATGGCTGGAGAGGTGGCCCCTGCTAGGTTGTTTGCTATTATAAACATGAAAGACCTGAATTCAGATGGCCAGCATCATGCCAACAGCGGGTGCCGCAGCACACACATGTAACCCATGGTTGGGGAGACACAGACAGGTAGATCCCTATGAGTTGCTGGATAGCAGCCATTCTAGCTGAATCGGTTAGCTCCAGGTTCAGTAAGAGATGCTGTCTCAAAACATAAGAGTGGAGAAGGGTTGAGGTTAGCCTCCTTACACATGCACACATAAACACACACAAATGCAAAGGAGAAATACATACAAGCTACTCAAGCTTTTAAATTCCAGAATGGACATTGCACCACGACATTTCACTAGGCCCCTCTGTGCTGTGCTCTGGGGTCACATGCACATCTGTCTCCTGTGCACTCAGATACACCCATCACCATCATTCTCTTTCTGACTAAGCTATAAATACAGCACCGGACATATGATCATCATAGTTGCAAAGCCCAGAGTAAAATAGTAGCTCATCCTAGATGTATATTAATGTTAATAATAGTATGTTTCCAGAGCTTTCCATGCACCAGGTACTATTTTAAGTTCTTTACATAGACAGACAATGCTCTCAATCACTCTACAAGAGAGCTGTTATGACGCTTGTTTTACAGAAATGGAAACACAGCCCCTAAACTAAAGTTGTCAAAGGTCAGAAGGATGAAAGCCATCCAGGATTCAAGTTGAAGCAATCTGGTTTTAGAGGCCAAACTTGTGCACTTCGATACATTGTTTCTTGTGAATGCTTACCCAGTAGCCATACAGAAGGAAGAGAAAACAAGTAAACAAGCCTTATGCTTTTTTACAGCTCATTATGACTAGAGATCTGGCTCCTTTGTGGAGACCTACACCAAGCGACATGTGTACAGAAGGTACTTCATACACTCAGATAGCACAGTTTCTACGGCACACTTTCAGTAGGCCCTCTCCATCATCTCATGTCATGGTTGTGTGCATCCAAAGTATATGTGGGGCTGGTCTCTTCTATAATGAAATGGACATCATGGAGGTAAAAAATAAGCAAAGGGCTGAAGACACTTCGCCAATCACCTTTGCAGCTGTGGATGGACCATAACCTGAGAGGACTCATCCTTGTGCAGCTAGAGTGGTTACTGTGGCTTGCACCCCACTAAGTGCCCTTTTAAGAAAAAAGGAAGTTCATTGGCAGTTTAAGGTTCCTCTAAACCTGTGAGCTATTATTCACTGGCCACACACAAATCATAAAGCGTAAATGTCATTTTCACGATGGATTTGTATAGCTGGCTCGCCAGCAGCTCCCAAAGAAAGAATTCTAACTTATCACAAAGCCTAAAGCGTTTAAATCATGCTTTATATATAGTATTTTTTTAGCATAGCGGTTGGCACAAAGGTCCTCTTTCCAGACTGGGCCGCAACAAGGTGCCACCTTGGAGACAGAACAGACTTCATCAGACAACCAAGCCTTCTAACCTTGTCCTTGAACTTTTCGGCTTCCAAAATCTGTGAGAAAACATGTCTCTCTTCTTTATAAATTACCTAGTGGGCTAGTTAGTGTTTGCCAGCTTGACATAATCCTAGGCATGCCTGGGAAGACAACTCTCCAATCAGGAGTTGCCTCTGCTGGATCAGCCTGTGGGCATGTCTGTGGGCATTTCTTTATTGCTGATTGATCGGGGAGCGTCCAGCCTAATGTGAGCGGTGCCATCCTGGGAAAGTGAGCCTGGGCTGCACAAGGGAAGCACCAGGGCAAGCAAGCCTGGAAGCAGTACCCTCCAGGGTCTTTGTTTCAGCTCCTGCTGTGAGTTCCTGCCTTTGCTGCCCTTGATGACGGACTGTAACCTGCAAGATAAACCTTCTTCTCCTAAAGCTGCTTTGAGCCATGTGTTTATCACAGCAACAGAAAGAGACCGAGGAAAGACTCAGGATCAGGCATTCTGTTATAATAGCACCATACAATAAGATGCATGGCAATAATTTTAAAAGGATGTAACAAGTGTTTGAAATTATTTGCACACTGCTATTAAGAAAACAAAATACTAGAGTCACTTTGGCAAATAGTGTGGAAGAGGTCCTCAAGTGGTTAAATTTTTCTTATGACCCAACAATTCCACTCCTAGGTATATGCCCGAAAGAAATGAATAGATGATCTTGGAAGATGGCTTTGTGGATAAAATGCCTGATGCACACATCTGAGGACCAGAGTTTGAAATCCTCAGAATCCACAAAAAGCTTGGCAGATGTGGTAGCCACCTGTGATCCCAGCACTCCACTTGGGAGGCACACACTAGACTAGCCCATGTTGAGAATACCAAGTTCAGTAAGAGACCTTTCCTCAATAAATAAGGTACAGAGTGATCAAGGAAATACCTGACATCAACTTTTGGCTTCCACACTCACATGCACGCGCGCGCACACACACACACATCATACTCACATATAGAAGCAAAAAAAGAAAAAGAAAAAAATATACCCACACAAAAACTTGTGCACAAATATTCACTTCAGCATTATTCCTAATAACCAGAAAAGTCTAAACCATTCAATGAACGGAAGTAAAATGTAGCATATTGTACAGCAGATTATTCAGCAATAAATCAAATTCTTGCATGTGCTACAAAATGGATGAACCCTGCAGACATTATACTAAGTAAAGAAAGTCAGTCACATAGGACCACAAATTATGAATACATGAATAAATGAAATATATTAATCCACTTACATCAAATGTCCATACCATATAAATCTAAAGACAGGAAGGATTAATGGATGTTGAGGGAAAGGAATCACTAGGTTGTGATGAATTTCTTTTTGGAGTAACGAGCACACTCTGAAATGGACTGCGTGGTGACTATGCGACTTTTGGAACAGACTAAACCCCTCTCAACTGCACATTTTACACAGGTAAAATGATATGTCTGTGAACCACATCCAAATAAAGCTACCTGAAAAGAATTCATTTCTAATGACTAGCAGCCACAAACTCTGTCACTCCAAAGTCAGTACCCCAGTCCTCCAGCCAATGGACACATTTAGAGACACAGATAAGAACCTGACATCACAATGAGCACCAAACAAGTCACATCCAAATGAAACACTACATCCTCTCTCTCCAAAAGGGCACAGCCTGGTACCTGTCAATCCTTGGGCTGCCCAATATGGCCCCCACCCCACCCCCAGGTGCATGTGACTTCTGAGTATGAGGAAAAGAATGAGTCAGCACAACATGTTTTCAGTAAACAGATTTCAATACTTTCCTCAGGAAAAAAAAAATGGGGGGGAATAGCTCATTAGTAATTGTTTATTTTCAATTATATCTTCAAATATGTTCAGTAAGTTGAGTAAAATATCTGCATTAAAATTAATCTCACCTGTACTTCTTAGGCTTTAATGCATCAGAACTCTTTAAAGTGCATGTATACATGGCTTATACTATGTTCCTGTTGGATGCTGGCCTCCTACTCAACAATATTTAAAGTATTTGGAGATCTAATACTTATTTCTAATAAAGGAGTAAATCATTGAAACTCTCCCGATCCTCAGTGTTTTTAGAAGATTATTTTATTCAGACTTCTAAATGGTAATTAACTTTGAAGTCCACTCAATGGTTATAAAACGCCTGCTGCTCCATAATTATGGAGGCACAAACAGTTCCTTGTCTGCTCCTCACTGCCAAGTGGTTCCCCAGACTAGGGTGGAAGATGTTCACTATGGCCTTTAAAATATTGGCATGCCCTGGTCTACAAAGCACAAATGTTCCCCAAATAAGACAGGCCCAGGAAACTTAGCCTGAACTCTTTAACATTCATGATCAAAGGGTCGCCTTTTTAGAAACTATTAAAGCTCACAGATGAGATAACAGACCTCTATTCACAGAAAGGAAGCTGCTTCTCAAAGACATTTCATCTAGAAGGGGCCTTGCATGTCATCTATAAGGACCCCCCCCCCATTCCATATGGATGGGGTTTTTTGCTTCTTTGCAATATTCTTTGATCCACAAATCCAAGGCAATGAGAACATGGCCAAGTTATGAGTCAGGGGAAAATTATTAACAGTGGCCCTGTTCAAATATTGCTTAGAAAACCCAGAGGTACAGCTGTACTCAAGAGAAGAAAGATAAGTAGAGGATCCTAGTGATGGCGAGACTATTGCGGTACCAGCCTCAAGACCATGCCAACTTCCCCAGGTGCTTGGTTTTTTGTAGTAGTTGTTGTTTTGTTTGGTTTGATTTGAGACAAAGTCTCGTGTAGCCCAGATTAGCCTCAAATGCTTTATGTTGCAAATGATGACCTTGAATTCCTAATCTTCCTGATGCACACTGTGTTAAAAATTTTCTTAGAACTAAAATATTCCATCCTGGAGGGAAGCTTTTTAAGACTTAGAAAATAAACAACCCATAAATCTCAGGAAGTCCCTGAAACTTACCAGATTCACAGACTCTTTCCTTTCCAAAGATATATAAGCAGTCAAAATGGCTGAGAGAAAAAAGACCCTGTAAGGCTGAGGAGTGCCTACAAGGAGTGAAAGAAATACAGGGTTCCAGCTTTCACAAGTCAACAATGCTGGGGTGAGCTTTGGTGATGTAGCTACCTTTAACTCATCCATGCTTCTGTAAGTAACCCTAAAGATCTTGTTGTTTCACCAATCTGGACTTTGGTGGTATGGGCACATTTGTCTGTTTATTGGTTCCCTATCTGATGTAAGTTCCCTATCTTTTGTTCATCTCCCCCTGAAGTGACATCATACAACACTCCACTTCCAGAGTTCTGAGGTCATAGGCTTGAATCTCTACTTTTGGTTTGTACACCTTTGGAGTCTAAACTTGGTGTCTAAACTGTGTGCACTGGGCAAGCACTCTATCAACTGAGCTACATCATAAGCCCCTGGTTGCTTCTTTATTTAGCCAGTGCCCAAAGGCCTGTGTCATGTGACCCTGTCACTCTATTTCTTTGGAGTTAAGGAAGAAGATATGGAGGTATCACCCCGTGGTCAAAACACAGTGCCAAGTGGCAGAGTCCTGATTGATAGCTAATGCCCTTAATAAGCATAGCTCTGCTATCTGGCTCACAAACCCCACCCCCTGCTGTGCCCTATGGGAGTATGTTAGAGCAATGCTCCTTAAAGACAGAAGAAGCAGAATCCTACCTCTTCAAGCAAGACTCTCCTGGATGGACTTGTACTCAGAATCCTTGGAGAGCTAAGTCTTAATTGTCTGCACTCAGTGCACTGGGGAAAAAGAGAGCAAATATTCCAGGGACTTTAATGTCTTCTGGGCATGCAGCAGGTCCTGGTGGGAAATACAGACTTAATCCCATCTCCTGCTCCATTAGGCCATTTCCTCCATGTGCTTAGGAATGAGAGTGTAGCAAGCACCACACCTGCTCTAGCACCCTGGATGGGCCATCCTCTACGCTCAAGCTGGGTGCAGACAAAGATGAGTAAGTACACCACCAGCCTCTGCTTCCTAGAATGTTCCTCTGAGCCCGACGAATTGTTTTAAGGGGACTGTGTGGTGAGGAAAGCATGCTATACAGAACAAAGCTCATTTCTGGAGCCAGTTTGTGGCTTGAAATGTCTTCAAATTACAGCCGTTGTTACAAAATGTACCTTAGAGTTCGAAAGAACTGACTGTAACGTGGCTATTTCTAGATGGACCTTTTCAGGCCCGATAATCAAAGCCTTCATCTTCCACTCTCCTCCCACCACTCCCATTATCTACCAGGCATGGTAGTCAGCAAGCAGTTGGCTGCCTTAGAATGCCCTGGGTGGTACGTTTTGATATGATGAGAATATCTCTGCTGGACTCCAAAAATCTGGAGTCCTCTGATAAAGAGATTTATAGGTGTCTTATCATCTCCCAGCTAGGGACTCCTAGGAGGCCAGCCAGAATAGACAGCTCCAAAGGACAGTAAGGAAGCCCAACCCTTTCTGTCTCTGATTATGGAACATAGAAGAATGGCTTCCAATGGTCCATGTGGGCTGGGGCTGTAGGTTAGTGGTAGAATGTCTGCCTACAACATGCAGTGCTCCCACTTCAGTCCTTCTTTGGTCTCATTCTCCCATCCCCCTCACCTTGAAACATGCAAGTGGGTCAGACTATGCTATGACAAGTGCCCAAAGAGCAGAGACCAAGAACTTTCAGAACCCCCCTGTACTGTTCTTGACTTTGTGGCCTCCTTCCTCCAACTTCCAATTCAGAAACAGCATCCCTGCAACCTTTCTTCTAATCAGTTTTTATTGGTTAAGACACTAAAGTTGGGGTAATGCGTGACAGCAGAAGCAAGAAGCTCATACAGGAGTTACGTGCAGCTAAACAGTGGGATGAGCAGGCAACTGAAGCAATGGGCAGGCATTGCTCAGTAAAGCCCAGGTCCAAGAACAAACACTAGAGTGAGTCATAGTTATGTGGGTGGCTTTCCTCCTGGGTGAAAACACAAAGCTCCATTTCTGTGGACAATGAGCTTTGCCCTAGTACATATACTGTGATGGATAATTTCAACTCTCAGTTTAATTAGAACAAGAAACACTTAGATTTGTAAAGCACACATCTGGGTGTGTCAGTGATGGCTTTTCAGAGACATTTGGTAGCTGGGCAGCAACTGTAAGGGTAAGACTCACCCTAAATGTGGGCAGTATCATCCCATTGGTCCCAAGTCTGGGTGGAACAAGAATGGGGTAGTCTGAGTGAGATTTCACTACTGTCTCCAGCATCTGAATACTTGGTCTCCAGTTGGTGACACTGTCTAGAGAGGCTTAAGAGGTGTGGTCTTAGGGAGGTGGTAGAGGCGAATGCCTTTAATCCAGCACTCAGGGAGGCAGAGGTAGGCAAATCTCTATGAGTTCAAGGCTAGCCTGGTCTACAGACTTGAGTTCCATGACAGTCATTACTACACAGGCAAACCCTGTCTGGAAAAAAAAAAAACAAAAAACAAAAACAAAAACAAAACAAAACAACAAAACCAGAGCTGTGGCCTTGCTGGAGGAGGCAGGTCGCAGGAGAAGGCCATCTTGAGTTCACTGTCTCTGTTTCACTTTTTTCTCCATAAGCTAATTGAAGTCATGGTGTTTCGTCACAGCAACAGAAGAGGAACTACTATGAAGCCGGAGGGCCGCTCTTCCCTTCCTGGCTGACAGGAGGTGAGCGGCTTCGCTCATGGTCCTGCCATCCTAAGACTCTTCCTCACCTCAGGCCCGAAGCAACGGAGCCACCCTGAGCCCCAGGCTGACGTAAATCTCTAAGCCAAAAAAAAATCTTTCTTCCATTAAGTTGGTCTTTGTAGTATCTGTCATGGCAATGGAAGAATCAAATGTATTATACAAGCATGTTAGTCAGTGAGGCTGGATGCGTGGAGGAAAGGGTAAGCACTCATCCTTCTGTTTTTCCTTCCTTAGATAAAAGTTTATCTTTTAAAACAAGATTTACTTATTTTTATTGTGTCTGAGTGTCTTGTCTGCCTGCATGTATGTCTGTGCACCACGTGTGTGCCTGCTACCCAGAGTCCACAAGAAGATGTTGTATGCCTGTTTAGATGGCTGTGAGCATCCATGTGGGTGCTGGGAACCGAGCCCAAGGCCTCTGCAAGAGCAGCCAGTGCTCTTAGCCACTGAGCCCTCTTTCCAGCTCCAGTAGCAGTCTACCTTATCTGACACCAAAACCGTGTTCTAGGGGCGGCTTCCCTGCGCAAGGCATTCCCACCCACACCCCCTATCAAGGCTCCTCTGGGCTCTTCCCTGAGCTAGTCTATAACTGAGTCTTTTACTCTGGAATCTGAAGGAACTTTTGTTTGTTCTTTGTACTGGGAATACAGTGTTCACTTAAGAGAGTAATCACTCACCTACCTGAACCTTCTGGAGGAGACTGGGGACCTCCTCATCTGTCTGAAGTGGAGTTCCTGATTAAAGGGCTCCCCATGCCTCACGATCCAGGCAGTAATGTCACCTGCCACCCATCCCATCCCTGATGCCTTGGCTCAAGGTCACAGTGAAGACATGAGGCCAAGTTCTCACTCTGCTGGGTAGGATGGCCATCTAACACGGAGACAAGCCGCTCCTCAGAAGCTGCTGGAAGGGTTCCAATCAAGACACCAGTGTACATGATGGCTGCTGCGTGGTCATTCTCTGTTGAATTCTAGTTCCTCTTACAGTGCAGGCAGAAGCTTTTGGTATAAACAAGCTTGTTTCTAGTCCAGAAATATTTACTGAGGGACCATTAGACAGGTGCCATTCATATAAACAGGTCAAAGCCAATTCATTCTTCACTAAGGACACTAGGTGCCTGTGGACACGGACACGGACACACACACACACACACACACACACACACACAGGAGAAAGGGGGAGGGGGGAGAGAAAAGGAAAGAGACAGGCTGAGGGAGAGAGGAAGAGAGATAACCCTCCACAGGCTTATGCTTTGAGTACATGTTCCCCAGCTCTCTGCTGTTTGGTTCACTGAGACTTGAGAAGGCTGCAGCCCACACTCCAGCCGCCATGCATGCTGCCCTGCCTTTCCTGCCACAAGGCACCGAAATCTCTCTGAAGCTGTGAGCCAAACAAACCTTTCCTCCTAAGGAGTTTCCGTCAGGTACCCCTCTCTCTCTCTCTCTCTCTCTCTCTCTCTCTCTCTCTCTCTCTCTCTCTCTCTCTCTCTCTCATACACACACACTCTTTAACATAAGAAAAAAGGTTAAGTGCTTTATCAAAGCCATGGGCATGCAGAGTGTTACAGGAACAGGAGGTAACTGCTGCAGAAGTTGGAACAGTAACTGGCAAAGGAGGGACATTCAGTAAAGGAGAAAAGAACTACAGACTGTCTCATCACACTTCAGGGTGATGCTCAGGACTGTTTGAACTTTATTTTATGTTTTTAAAAAAATACCCATATATACACTTAAAATTCATTGAATGAGAAGCAAAAACTTTCTGGCAGGAAAGTAAAACATTAACAGTTGATCTGAAAGTTGATTCTTAAAACAGGTGTGAGCTCAGACAAGGGCAGAGGGAGGGACCCTTGGGAAAGGTACCCAAGCCAAGGATGGGTCCCTCCTGACTCCTTCAAGAGTCATCAAGGTCTAACTGGCAGCCTGCATTTCCAGTCTCAGAATTTTCACTAGTTCCTTGCCATGAACTGAGTCAAACTCCGTGAGACTCAGCTTCTTCTTCACACTTTAAATGATCACATGGTTGAATACTTAGCCAAGTCTCAGGCACCTGGACTATGTCCTGTTTCAAGGTCATAAATCCACTATGCCTTCCTGACATTTAAGGCATGGAGAGATACGTCTTTCTCTGATGACTTGGACTCCTTGTGGATTCAGATTATATCATTGATAGAATCTTTTTAATGTGCCCGTTAGATAAATGCAGGGCAGAGCTCTCACTGCTACACTGACTAGATAATGTGTTTCCTCTCCTGCTTTTGATAAGTATTTCCTTTTTCCCTTCCCAAGTTCCAGCCCTTTCTCCTCTTACCTGAAAACATCTGACAGCCTTTTCCCAACTCACCTGCTTAGTGAAGAAAAATAATCTGTTGGAATACACCCATAAATTTAAATTCTAACTGCAGTATAAAAGCTAACGCCCTGTGACAGGCACTTCTTCCCATTTCCACATCTAAATCAGGGCCTCTGCACACAAGCTTACTGAAAACTAATTCTACAGAGTTGTGAATCAACTACGCTTGATCTGCAAACAAGGACTGCTCTAGGAAATTTTCCTCACAAAATGGGCCTGTCCACAGTGGACGGAGAATGGTATTACTAAGATCAAACTGGTGGCCTCGAGTGGAGGGGACGAGTGACCACTGCAGTCCTTCCAGAATGATCTGCTCTCTTCTCCCTCCAAAGAACCTGACCATTGCTGCCTGTGAGGGTTCCCCTTAAGGTCGAACAATCCCAACCAGGGTGGCTAGACTCCAGATTGTACTAAAATAAACAGGTTAAAAATTAAACATACGCCATACTGTTCAGAAATAATGTGAGTAAAAAGTGCTGGCTATTCCACCCTCCCAGTGAGTATACATTATGGAGTGAAGGGCTGGCAGACCTCCAGAAACCTGTCTCAAATGGCTGCTGAGTGATTTAAAGAGATGAGTATTTTAGTGCCTTGACTTCTCTCTAAATATACCCCATTTGAACAAATTCATTTATTGTAAATATCAAGGTATTGTGTTGAAAATTTCATAACCCAAGTAAAATGAAGTTCCCCGCCATTTTTTCAAGCCTTTTGTGATACTTAAGTGATTCTTAGATTTAAAAAAAAGAAAGAAAGAAAAAGAAAATCCTGTTCAATAATGATAAAGGATTATCTACTTTTGTAAAAAAAAAAAAAAATCTCCAGAACAAAAAGCTATTACAGGGTAATTAAACAGCACATTCAGCATAGATATGGAGAAAAGGAGAATTGCAAATTACTTTTACAGCTTGTTCTGGAGTTTCCTGAAGAGGAACATACTATCAATCATTAACCTTCCCCAAAGGTGTTAAAAAGGAATGGGAGGGGCACTCTGTGGTGACCTTCAAGCCCAGGGCTCCAAAGCCTCAGGTCTTCTCAGGGTCCCTTTCAGCACAGGCAGCAGGGAAGCCTCAGCTCCCATGAGCACCCTGGAGATCACTGTTGGGAAGCCCCGGTGTGCTGCTGGGGAACCCTTCATGGAAGCTATAGGTTTCTCTGACATTTAATTAAGATTCGTCAGTTCTGGCCAAAGACTAAGCTATTCTAAGTTAATGAGTCAAGATTCTAGCCACCTTCACATCAGATTTTCTCTATTATTTACAAAACATGTGTGTGTATGTGTGTGTGTGTGTGTGTGTGTGTGTGTGTGTGTGTGTTATAGGTACCTGTTTCTTAGGTACTCATGAGGAGGAATGCATGTGTGGGGGCCAGACAGCAACATTAGGTGTCTTCCCCAGTTGCTAAAGCTCTCTCACTGAACCTGGAGCCCAGGATTCAGCTGGGCTGGCTGGCTGGCTGGTGAGTTAAGGGATCCACCGGTGCCTGTCCCAACCACAGGCTGGGATTACTGATAGAGGCTGTCATGACCAACTTTCACGGATCTGAACTCAGGTTCTCATGCTCCAATTAAGTGTAGCAAGCACTTCCAACGACTCAGGCATCTTCTCAACCCAGCATGATTATATTTAATTGAGTCAATGAACTTTTTGAGCAAATGTGGAGATATGTCAGCATGTTAGAAGGATTCCCTGCCTAAGGTATTCCCCAGGACTAATTCCCAACAGCCCAGAGCAAACCAGTCAACGGTTCCTCCATGCAGACACTCCAGGTAGATGCTGCACCAACCTGGCCAGGTCCCACCCAGACGCCCCTTGCTTTAGTTCCCCCAGACCACTGTCCTCTCCTAGGATACCCACCCCTTTAGACCAGGGGCTCCTAGAGGCAAAGCCTGTCTACTCTCCTTATTACCTGTCGCCACACACCACCTCGTCCCATGCTGTCACTCACCAGTTGGCTCTCCATCTGCCAGCATCATCCTCTTCCCGGGCATCTGTTCTGCTCAGCCAGCTTCCTCTCTCAAACCAGAGCCATCTCAATCCACTGCCTGGTTTCTTTTAACAAGAACATTTGATTTTTCCACTTTCCCCAACATAAATTATGTATAAAGGGCCAATATTATGAAGAAGCATGGGGGGGGGTTTCTCCATAGACCACAGCAAATGTGGCTTTGAGGAAGAATCTGCCATTTACCATAATCGACATTCCTTCCCATGGAAGCCAGGAACAGCAGCTCCCCATAGATGTGGCTGGGGATGTGGCTCTTCCATCTCTTTCCTAGGCTTTTGGGGCACAAGAGCATTTCAAGTCCCTACTTTTGGGGAGAAGGCAGACTCCTTCCCACTGTGCTGAACACAGTGCTGAGCCAGAATGCAGATAATCCAGCTGGAGCATTTCTTCTCACTTCTCCAGGAAAGTGCTAACAGCCAACATGCCTTTGTGTCTCCTTCAGGGAAGGGATCTCGTATGTGTGAACCCACTCAGTTCCTAGCTGGTTCAGATCAAACCTGCTCTTATCTGACAGCTTCTCAGAGACCCACTAAAACGAAGACGGGCTCCAGTGGGCATGGGATCAGAACCTGCTATCCTAAACTGTAACACATGCATCTCTCAAGGCGCCTCCACATACAAATCAATGATACTCAGGCTAAGAACTCCGACTGTTGAGAGGCCCATTCATTAACCCAGTTTAGGGGGAAAACAAAACAAAACCTCTTTGTAGACATAAATCTGCTGTTGTGTAACAGTTTCCTCCTAGATTGAAACATCCAATCCTTCAGGGGAGCTCCTTAAGCAGGGAGGTAAACAACTCAAAAGTGCTCCAGGAAGTCCCTGAAACTGACCAGATTAAACAAGGAAGGCTGCAAAGACAGCTCTGAGGCGAGAACAGTTGTCTGGAAGAAGCAGACACCAGCAGAGCTGCCTGGATAGGATTAACTGAGGCCCTGGAAAGGACACATTCCAACCTCCTGAGCTGCCTTAAGGCTGTGTGCAGTGTGATCCAGGTTCCTAGCTCACTGAGAAGTCACCCATGCTGGGGTGAGCTTTGGTGATGCAGCTGTCTGTGAGTCATTTCTGCTCCTGTAAGTCACCCCTCACCCATATCACCAATAACGCCAATAAAACTCATGGCTCACCAAGTTGGACTTTGGTGGTATCATTACTTTGTTCTGTCGTGGGATCCCTATCTAGGGTGTAGACGTTTGTGTTGTGTCTCCCCAGGAAAAGTTTCACACAACACCTGCCAACTCCATCACATCCCCAGAATACTTGGCAGTCCCGGGTAATACATGCAGCCTCTTCATACCCTGCTACTGCAAACATCATGTAATATAAATTATATTACACACAGTACTAGTGAATTTCTGCTGTTGTGATAAAACACCATGAGCAGGGCAACTTACAAAAGAAAGAATTTAATTAGGCTTATGGTTCCGGAGGGTTAAGGTCCATCACAGAAGGAAGCAGGCCACCAAAGAGCAGATACAACAGGGGCAGGAGGCTGAGAGCTCACACCTTCAAAGCAAAAAGCGATGAGAGCATACTAGATGGGGGTGAGACTATAAACACCTAAAGCCTATCCCCAGTTGTATACTTCCTCCAGCAAAGTAACACTCCTAAACCTTCCCAAACAGTGCCACTAACTGGAGACTTAATGTTCAAATATCTAAGCCATAGGGGACATTCTCATTCAAACCACTATACATCCATACAAAATTATATGCCTAAGCACCTCCACCTAGAACCCGCGGGTAGAGTAAGGGCCTATACCACAAATTGGATGGAGAGCTGGGAAATTCAATACTTAAACATCAGATCTCAGCAAGCAAACAGTAACAGAAAGATGTCCCAAAGCGGGTCAGCCAAGGCCAATCAAAGAGAAAATAAATGTCATTACAATGGCCACTACAACTTGCCTGCAAACATCCTGAGGATCTCCAGGCTGTTAAATTATCTTTTCCTGGCCTGTCAGTTTCTTTACAAAAGAAATAAATCTTAAGAGTGTTTATTCTCTCTTTCTGTAACCGTGAGTCAAATGATCTTGACAATATTTGACTATCCAAATACGTAGTTGTAAATCCTACACCTAGAGCCCCGAGACCCCTGAATCCAAGACACACCAGCACCACTACCTACTGTCAGCACCTGGAAGAACCTGCTTGCGACAACCTCACACTGCAGGAGAAGGGCATGTCCAGCATTACTCACCTCAGCAACTGCCCCTGCCCCAAATGTGACAACCATGCATCACACCCGCTAAGAACTCAACTGTGATGTTGAGTCACCCATGAAGCTATGACTTCCAATGTGATGGTGTTGAGAGGCTCAGCCTCTCTCTCTGGGAGGCAGCCTAAGTTAGGTTTGGTTAAGGTCATGAAGGTGCTCTCCACCCCCAGAATGTGATTAGTGCCCTTGTAAGAAGAGATACCAGACAGCTCTTCTCTTTTGCCCATCCTACACAAAGAAGATGCCACATGAGCATGCCACAAAATGGCAGCTGCTTACAAGTTAAAGAGTGGAAGAATAGCATTTGCTCTTCCAGCACTTCAACCTTGGCCTTCTCAGCCTTCAGAACCCGGAGACACATTTCTTTCATTGAAACCACGCAGCCTAGTCTACAGTACTGTTAAGACAGCTTGAGCAGGCTGAAAAATAGCCTATCTCTGACACCAAGGAGGGTCGGGATGGCAGCAATGAGAGTCAGTGTAACCTTTCCCTTGTGTAACCTTTCCCTTGTTTTTGTTAGGAGCTCATGACCAGCTGGCTGTGAGCGTGGGCACCCCCTAGTGCCGACCAAATGTAACACTCAAATACCCTCAGCACACAACAGGAAGGGCTACCATTCCCTTCTGAAGGACCAAGTCTATGAGCTTAGCCACTTCCTTACTTCCCTGGGGTCAAGGTATGTGCCAGGAACCACAGAACGGGAACAGGCACTCTCTTTGCATAGTTTCCCATTCCGCCCCAGTGAAAGCTGCTAATACTTTCTCACGTACAGAGGGAGAAGCATGTATACACCTTGTATTTATAAAGGTGACCAAGACAGAATGAAATCACTGGGAAGAAAAGTCACAGTCTTCCAGGACACAGGTGACATGGGACAAAGTAGACCCAACAAAAATGATTCTTAAAAGCAGGCAGCAATGATTCCCCTGTGGGAGGGTGGGAAGTTGACATTCAAAGAAGTTGAAGAGGAAAACACAAGTTCTAATGTGTCTCTGTGAGCCCCCTTGTCTTAGGCCCTCTCCCCAAACTAAAGCACAACCTTGCCTGGCTCCTAACTCATCTTCAGCCTTCCTCAGGCATACTGGGTATATCTTCCTAATTTCTTTCTTCTGGCTAAGCAGGAAACCCTTAACCTCAGATAAGCAACTTGGTTTCCACACTACAACAATAACCATCTCACTAAAGAGAGCCTCAGAGCACCTAAACTCAGGCTTTCAGGACTCTTAGATGTTAAGAGTCAGTTTATTCCAAGGGATTTACAAAATGCAGTTATATTTATGATATAAAAGGCAACATATGAATAAAAAATATGAAAACATAAAAAACCGTGATGGGATGTTTCCCTCTTACTCTGCCCCACCATACGGCAAGTTCCCCTTCAAATCTGTCATTAATGTTGGTCCTCGTGTCTTAAGCATCCATATGATTTTTTGATGTATACATTAAGCCTGCCTCCATATTCCAATTTTCTTTGCCCTTGGAAATGCTTAGTTACTCTAGAGATCTTTACATAGAGGTATAACATAAATTTTAAAGCTGTATAGTATTCCACTCTGTGGCTGGGCCATAAAATATTTAACAACAGTCTATGAATGGATATATGAACCTTTCTACCAGATTTTAAGGCCAGGAAACCAAGGCTCAGGGAGGTCACATGACTCCCCTGAGGTCAGAAGTCCTATGTCTGACTGGCTGGGGAAGGACTAGAGCTGAAGTTGATCTGGTTCCAGCCTGAGCTCTTAAGCAATCTACCATATTTACTATCTGGCACAAGGTATTCAGTAAATACTCTGATTAATAAACCAACAAAACAGTGGTGAGACAAAGAGGTCAAAATAAGTAAGGCAGGAAGATGGGCTCTTCCCTTTCATCCATCTTTTTCTGCTGTAATCTCTCCTTTCTGTTCCTCTTGAGGGATCCCCATCCCGGATATTCTATCAAAGCAGCAGGACAGAGACACTGATGCCAGTCAACATCTGACAGAGCCCGCCACATCCTCGAGAATCATTTATTCTAGCAAGCCCTGGCCGAAGGGAATCCCAGAATGGATACGGACTCTGAATGTGCTGGCCCAGAGCCCCACAGCTCTGACAAGGTCAGGAGGGAAGTAGGGAGAGAAGCTCCTTCGGGAACACAACACCTGTGCTACCTCCCAGATGTCACAGGGCCACATCTGAGAGCCCTGCAGATCAGAGGGCCAGCTTTCACTCTCCACTCCAGGGCTCACAACACTGGTTCCCCCGAAGCAGACATCCTGAGAACCTTCAGTTCCTTCCAAACGTGCCAGAAAACTGACACCAGAGCCTTGTTTCTACATTAGCCTCAGCCTTCCGATAAATTTAACACCGGAATTATATACAACATGAAGTGCAGGCAAACCCAGCGACTCCTTCACCAGCTCTTCTGGGAGCAGCTGCTGGAACAGGGCTGTATCTGACAACAGGAAAGCCTCGTCTTTCAATGTGGAGGGGCCCTAGGGAAGGCGCCAGCAAGGTAACCTCCCTGTGACCTCGCGAGGGATCAAAAAGATTTACTCCATCTTGTAAGTGTCAGAAGAACACAGCAAACTCCTCCATCTGCCTCCAGTCTTCAGGCCACGGCATGCCTGCCTTCCCAAGTGCCAAGCAAAAAAGTGACTCACATTCTCTGTGGACTTTACAGACATCTCTCTGTGGACAGAACCATTTTAGGTACAGAGAATTTCTGGAGAGAGGAATGGATGGAAGGGCCTAACACCTGTCCCCCTTTGCCATGATTGATCATAAAGGATATTTATTTAACAAGGGCTCAGAATTACGACTTAATTGGTTGTAATCTGCTCAATGAAGGAATAATGTCCTCTGCAATTATTCTAATCTGGTCCATTTAATCTAAAAATCTATGGGACATTACAGATTTTTTCTGAGGCAGAATATTTGAATCTCTTTCTCCACATTTGCGTTTCAACTATTGACATATAAAACAAATGGCCACTTCTTTAAAGGCTGAGATTTAATAAAAAAAAATCTATACTTTTTACTCATGCTGAATGTTAGCACTTACTAGCTGTAAAAACCAGCATTTACAATTCCCCCGCAATGAGACCCCAAAGCTTCTGTGTTTGTTTGTCTGTTCCCTCCACTGGGCTCAGACTAAAATATATAGAACAGAAATTTCATTATTTCATTTTATGTGACTGGTGTATGCGTTTATGCATGTAATGTCAGTAGTATACCTGTATACCCGCACATGTGTGTGGTCGTGGTGGGTGGGGATGTGTGTCGGTGGAATAAGTGCACGTGTGGTCGGGGGGAATATACATCAGTGGTTATATGTGCGCATGTGTGGGCTGAGACCAAAGAATGCCAATGTCTCTCCTCTTTATCCCCTTAAGGCCGGATTTCTCTCTGAACCTGGAGCTGGGCTGGCAGCCATCAGACCCCTGCCAGCTTCCATCGGTGAGGCTAAGGTGTATGGCCATGCCTGGGTTTCTGTGTGGATGCTGGGGATTTGAACTAAGGTCTTCATACCTGAACAGCAAACACACTTACCTACTGAGCCATTTCCCAAGCCCTTACAGTAGAAATCTAAAAAGGAGCATATCATCATCATGCCCAGGTATCTCAGAAGCAGAAAGAAAAATGCATTTACAGAGATGACCTGAAGGAGGGAGGGAGGGAGGGAGAAAAGGAGGAAGGGAGGAATGGAGGGAGAACAAGCATATCCATCTGCAGTTGTGGGTTTACATTAAAAATATTAATGTTTATGGCCCCTCCTACCATACACATTGACAAATTTTGTTCTGGACGTTGTAAAGCTTTGTTTACTCGAGTGTCAGAGAATCAAAATGCAGATCACGGCAGAACCACTTCTCAACGTTTTTATTTTATAATTATTACAATTCGATTCTAGTGGGATTTTGCTGGATATATATCAGAGGTGAAAATCTTCTTAAAATAAATCATTATAAAACCCCTTTCCCTTCAACCATGCTGGTAGTGCCCTGTCTAAAGGTCTTTGGGGAAAGTAAATAATGGGAATTTTGTTATTGATCTCATGCAGAGGCAGTAGAGCTAATGAGTTATTGTTATTTTACCCAGAGCAAATATTATGAGGTCCAAAATAATAACATTCAATTAAAGAAAGCCAGCCTGATAGGACAGAAGATAAAAACGTAATGTAACAATGAATTCCTTTCAAGAGTTTCTAAATGCTAATTTAGCCTGTCATACATTTAGAATGAAATTCTTTGCAAAATGTAGTTTCCCATGCCACCATAATAATTAAAGTGATTATTTATCTTGTGATAGACAAGTATCATCTCTGACAAAAAGAGGTTGCTGCTCTTCATTAAAAGATAATTTATACTTTAGATTCATTTCTAAGTGTAGCAATAACAACAGAAGCCTTAAGCTGATAGCCAAGTCTCCCAGGATTTACCAAACTATTTGAAGAGTTCACTCTGAGCAAAACTATGAAAGCAATTTTGAATGTGTTGCACAATAGAGCCCTGTTCAATGGCTCCTCAATACAGCAGTTGAGGGTCTCTGGATCCTAAGGTCACTACATAGACTGCAGAGTTTATCTTGATCCAAGAAACCGTAGCACTTCACAGTGTGGGAAAAAAAGATGTCAACAAGCAGGCATCGTGCTATTTCTCTGTGGTAGCATATAAAACATGGGAAGGCTCTGCCTGCTATGTTCTGTTCTGGCCCATCAGGCCACCAAGAAAATCTAAGTGACTTTGGCGTCTAAGGAAGCAGCTGGTATGCTCTAAGTGTTCTGAACAAAGTCCTCACTGTTTCTCCTCCACACTGACCTAATGTGCTTGTCTCTTACTCCTGTTGTGGTGCCCGAGCTGCCCCTACTGCTCTCATGCTTACATCACATTCCGTGGCTCCTCTTACTCTTCCTGCAGCTCTGAGTGCCTAGCGCTCTTGACACATGGTGAAAATGAAGGCAGAAGCCTGGCAGCATCAAGTATTTTCCTTCTCAAACACCATCACAAAACCGCATCCACAAAGAGACATTTTTCTTGTGATGATTTTCTTCAAGGCTTCGAATCCCACCAGTTTTCCCAAGTCAAGGACTGTAAAGAGCAAGGGCTGGAGGGATGGCTTGGCCAGTGGGTAGAATGCCTCTACCACACAGAAACCAGCTGTGGTGGCATGTACCTGTAACCTCGTCCCTTAGGGCAGAGACAGGTAGATCCTGGGGGTTCTCTAGCCAGCATAGACAAAACGCAAGCTCTAGGTTCTGTGAGAGACCGTCTCAAAAAATGAAATGGAAAATAACAGAGGAAGATACCAGAAGTTGGCCTCATCACACACATACACACAGGCAAGCGCACCAGTCACAAACACATATGTGTGCGCGCACTCGAACACACAGACACACCAAATGAATCCTTTAGACCACTTGTCCTTTCAGGCCATCTCATGCAACGTGGGGGCAGAGCACAAAAGCCCTTCAGTGTGTGGGAAGTCCCGAGAAACGGGTGTATCTACTGATTCTCCCCATGTCTGCTCTCCTCCCCACTCTGGACATCTGCATACATTACACGTTTCAAAGCCCTTGCCCTGCACTGGGGGAGATTCAGTCTCCGTGCTTGGCATACAGCAGACACTCACCAAGTGTCTGCAGACTGAAGAAAAGCCGGCAAAAGCTTATCAAAAGCAAGCGGGGGCTCACTGGTGTCAGGGACAAACCCATGAGGAGGCATCGTGAAGAGGTCTCAGGTAACCAATAGTGAACTTGAGGCTTGGGGAGGAGGTTCTAGTGACCCCGTAAAGATGGTGGAGCTAGGATCTAGGACCAAGCCAAACCTACCCTCGGTCATGCGCTGAGTCTTCAAAGAGACTGATGAAATGACCTTCTGTTCTCACAAACAAGACCTTGTTTAAGGCACACCTATTTTCACACAATGGATGCTTTAAAATTTCAGAATTCAGGAGATTTCTAGTGTTTGGCTTTGCAAAACAATACTCTCATGTATTGGAGTATCCATGGGCTTTGCCAGAAGAATCCAAAGCACTTGTAAAACCAACAACAGGGGTAAGAAAACCAATGCACACCTTTCCAAGAACCTGTCACCAAGAAGGTCACGGTCCCTAGGTGTCATCCAACTATCTTGCGAGCATTTCGAATTGCCTGGAAGAGACCAGGGAAATAGAGGGACCCTGGAGAACCAAAATCTGTCAAAACAAATCTCAGCCATGTAATTTCAGTGTTTCATTGTGATGGGAAAACAGGCCCTTGCAAGCCTCCAGCTGAGGGCCCCTGCCGGACTCTCTGGGCCACATCTGCATCTTCAGCTGATCCAAGCGGCAGCTCAATGGGTATTAATACTCGACACCACATGACGCAGATGAGTTTGGGAATGGAATTAGAATTCGTTGGCTGAGGTTCCACTTTGGCACTGAATAGAGGTTCATCAGAAACAGGTACCATCTGGAATTGATGGGAAAGTCAAATTGGATGTGTCTCTACACATGGAACTATTTGCCATGCTCTCCGTGGTTATAAAGCACAGGTGTGGACTGTTACTGTTGTTAAGGGTAGGTTTATGTAGCACTGACTGGAGTCTACAGAAACATCATGAGGTCCAGACAGAAGACTCCGCAACACTTAAGAACCCATCTTGCTAACCAGCCATTCTTACTGGAAGACAGCACAGAAGAGCCAAGGATACAAAACATGAACAAGGCACACAATTCCCAAGCAAGAGTTAGTAATCCAGGGACTAGGGAGGGAGCTCAGTCAGCAAAGCACAAGCTGAACAAGCGTGAGGACCTGAGTTCGATTCCCAGCACACTGACTTACAAGCCAAGCACAGCAGTTTTCATGTACACTGCCAGCCCTGAGGAAATAGACATGCAGATCTCTAGAGCTCATTGGCCAGCCAGGCTAATCAAATTGGCAAGCTCCAGATTCACTGAGACCCCATCTCAAAAATTAAGGACAAAACTTGATGCTAACCTCTGGCTTTCATAGCGCACACACACATGCTTGTGCCTAGGCATATCATACATGAGTGAAGACTCCCACAGAAACATACCCCCCCCACACATACACACATGGTCTTGAAAAATGGTTATTTTCAAAAGAGAATTTCTTAAAGTTGTCAGTCACAGGACAGCTGTGTTTACACACAGAATGAAGTGGAAAACTCACGCAATTATCCAGATGATTTTCATCAAAACATCCTTGTAACTGAAATATCCAGAACGCTGAAGATATCATACAGGAGTGTCTTACATTTGGGGCTTGAGTTTCCAGATAATTGCTCCATCTCTCAGGTCTTGTTTAGGCTTGAACCCCAGACTGTGCATTGGCAATGGGAAGCCAATCACTTACAGATGTTCGTATGTAGGGATGCAAATGTCTGTGGCGACAGGCAGACACAGATGTCGCCCAGTGTAGTCCAGACTCGGGGCTTGAGTTTTAGAAGCTTATTTTGAAAATGTAACTGTACACAGATCATTCCTTTCCAACTCAAGCCCCTATAAAAAGTCAGTTAAGTGAGTAATGTCAATTGCCTCAAACTAATCAAATCAAGTAAAATGTTTCACTAATGGTGCCCTGATTTGATTTTGGAAGACAGCGTCTGAAAACAGAGTTTTTTTATTTTATAATTAAAAATGAACCCCTTTGAAAACTGCCTTCTATTTACTTCAGAAGCCACATTTGCATAAAAAGTTTCCCTTGTTTTTATCATGTATCATTACATTTATTTTATTATTAGTGTGACCTCCAATGGCACAACTATGAAGGTCATGGGAAACTTTGTGAGGTTGGTTCTCTCCTCCCACCATGTGGCTTCTAGGGATAAACTCAGGTCACTAGGCTTCCAGCAAGCCCCCCTAAGCCATTTCATCAGCCCTACTGTATATATTTAAATATACACTATGATGCACTAATTCACATCACTATGGTAGAATGTTTACTGCAGACAAACAGATTAACTTACTCATCTAATGTTTTCTTGAAAAACTACCCCCATCCATATCTCCTTTTCACCTTTATTTTGTAATGATTTATTTTACCCACCCCTGTGGCGATATTTTATTTATGCTGAAATGTGATATGTATTCGTATGTTAACTAATAAAGTTTGCCTGGAGATCAGAGGTCATAGCGAGCCATAAACAGAAGTCAGGTGGTGGTGGCGCAGGCCCTTAATCCAATCACATGGCAGACAGAGTCTCTGTGTGTTCAAGGACACAGTCAAGCGTGGTGACACGAGCTTTTATTCTCAGTACCAACCATAGAGATCTGGAGGTCTGTATAGACAGGCAGTGACGAGGAAGTGAGGTGGCTGGGCTTAGCGCCAATGAGAAGGCAGAACAGGAAGGTAATAAAGGCTCAGGTTAAGACAGGAAGAAGCTCTCTTGGGAAGCTATGATGAGGTAGTAAACTAAGGTTAGTTGGTGGCTATTGCTCTGGTCTCTACCTCTGTATTTGGCTCTGTGTTTCTTCTTTAATAAGACTGTTTAGAAATTCATCTACACATCCCCAAGTCAATGTCCCATAACTTCTTATGCAGCATTTAAAGTCTCACTGTGTATATGCTTCCCACACCTCGGATACAGCTGACTTTGGAATCTAGTCTCCAGTGACAGAATCTGTTCAAATGTTTAACACAAAGGAGAAGCACAGAATGCCATTAACTCAAATCCAGCCCCAAAGTATAAATTCATTTTAATTAAAGATATTTGATAAGCGCCCATGCTGAAAGAAATGGGGTGGCAATGGGGAGGGCACCAGAAAAGGACATATCTTTTGCAGAGAAATTAAAAATCACATGAAGCATTCAATAACCCAGGCAGGTTTCTGAACAGCTCCCATCTATGCACGATGGATAAGATGGTTAAAAGGTGGTCAGTATGATTGCCTGAAATGTTCTAGGTATATAGGTACCACTTGAGCCAAATAAATAAATAAATAAGGAGCAAATAGGAAATGTACACAATTAATAACCAATAAAATCAGAAACCAAGACATACCTAGGACTGGGACATGCAGCAATTTGCAACCTAGGCTGCACGTTTAGAATAATCTAGAAATTTTAAAAATAATTAACCTGTGATCTTCCCAGGTGACAGGACATTACAGCCCTCAGATAATTCCAACATGCAGTCCATCCCGAGAATAATGGTGACAGGGCCCTGGGAAAGCAGCCATCAGGGAATGGACCCTCATCTAGGAAACACGTGCCAAGATCCTTAAGAGTGGAGTTCCAAGGATGTTCCTGCATGGAACCAGGAGTAACTTAAAAACAGCCAAGTACCCATGAAATCTGAAAGACTCACACAGCAAGTCTAGACTGACGGTTGCCTTTAAGACCCCATATAGGAATCCTGCCGAAGGTCACACTGCCACCAAAAACGGACCTGAAACAAAACAGCATGATAGAACCCACGAAGGCAACAAGCCGGAGACTATGACAACACATCAACCTGAAAGGCTCTAAAATAACTAAGCCAGTGTGACAGGGAAGGGACAGAAATCACAAGAAAGTCTTTCAAAAGTGGCAAGGCTTGAGCTCGAGTTTCGGCTCAGCAAGCACTTGCCAGCAAAGCTGAAGACCTGAGTTCCAAGCCGGGGTGCCTATGGTAGAGGAGAACTGATCCCGAAGCGTGTCGTCTGCCCACCACATACAATCCATAGACACATACATACACATACACACACACACACACACACACACACACACACACACACACAATTACAGTGTTTAATTTATAAGATGATACGTTTTAAAACACTATAGCAGCCGGGCGGTGGTGGTACACGCCTTTAACCCCAGCACTCGGGAGGCAGAGCCAGGTAGATCTCTGTGAGTTCAAGGCCAGCCTGGTCTACAGAGTGAGACCCAGGAAAGGCACCAAAACTACACAGAGAAACCCTGTATCAAAAAACAAACAAACAAACAAAAAAAAAAAAAACAAAACAAAAACAAAAAACAATAGCAATTTAAAACTTAAATATATAGTAATCAAAATAAAAAACTCAATATATGGGTTTGATGGAACATGGAAGGCAGTTAATAAGCAGGAAGCTAGAACACTCAAACAAAAGGTATATCAGAAAAATAAAGAACCGAAAACCAGTCTGAACTGACGGGACAAGAAGAATAAGCAGTTCATAAGGAAGACAGCTGTGAGGATGGAAAGCATTAGGAGGGAAATTAAGCAGAAAATTTGAAAGTGAAATGAAGATGTATTCACATTGGGAAAAAACATTATATAATGCCAAATGGGAGAAATTAAAAACAAAGCTGTGGGCTGAGGAGATAGCTCAGCCAGTGAAGGGCCTGCCTGGAAAGCATGAGGATCTATCCGAGTTTGAATCCCCAGAACGCACGTTAGAAGCCAGATGCAGTAGCAAACACTGAGACAGGACGACACCTAGAAGATCACAGGTCAGCTAACCCAGTGTACACAGCAGTGACAAGAGACTCTGTCTCAAACAAGGTAGAAGGCAAGGCCTGAAACCTGAGATTGTCCCCCGACTGCCTCACATGTGCCGTGGCACAGGCTCACACACACACACACACACACACACACACACACACACGCACCAGCAAAAACAACGCCACGTTTGAGTATCAGTGGCACAACAACAAGAGGGAATGTTAATATACTAGAAAACAAGGACGTTAATGATAGCTTAAAGAAACAATACTCAGACTGACAGCCGACTCCTGTAAAAGTGCTGAGAGAGAACTTCACAGTGACACAATCTTTACTCATCCATTTGAACTGCCGGAGGGCTCTGCTGAGACCCTGAAGGTGTATCTAGTGAAAGGACCCTGGGGACCGCAGCTCAGTCAAGGTTGTCTCTGTCCTCATCCCCTCTATTTGGAACTCTCCAACCTGACCAAAGTGTAGACCAGGAGAGTCCAGAGGGGCCAGACACTGGCTGCAGCCTACCTCTTGTGCATCCCAGCCTCACACTGTCTGGTGGCCTGTGTGGGAACCTACTGTGACAAAGTGCATTATGTAAAGGATATTTACCAGCGCCACCCACCCAAATTCTGAGAGAAAACAACTACCAAACTTGAATCCTCTGCCTAAAGAAATCACTATCCAAGAACCAATAGCAAATCATAACACTTTCAACACACCAAGGACAGGTGAACATACCTGAAAATAATTACTTTAGAAAAAGAATCAAGAACTGTAACTTGTTTTTAAAAATGGGTAAAAGAAGTGTGAAGATATCTCACATACAAAAGAGAAGAAACAGCAGACAAAAGATGTTTAATATCATACAACCTGGAGACACCACTGTATACACCCAAGAACGGTAAAATCCAAAACATGACAACACCAATGCTAGTAGAGAAGTAGACCCATAGGAATGCTCATGCACATCCAGTAGAGCTGCAGGGTGGAACGACCCACTTGGAACAGAGTCAAACTAAGCACTGGCTTTGATACAACCAAGCAATCACACACAAGGTATTTACCCAAGTGAGTGAAACAATTAGGTCCGGGGCACAAAAGTTATGGGGGTACCTAACGGCTTTCTGATTAGATTTAGGTCCTTCTCCAGAGGAGAAAACTCATGCCCAGTACTGCAAATCTGGACAAGAATCCATGGTTGGGAACTCATAGGCCCCAGGGCTGAACTTACTACTATTATTCTGCTAAATGGACACAGTATCAAACTGCCCTCTAAATGTGTCTTTGTATCCCCAGATGAGTGCAGCTCTCAGGCCTCAGAGAAGTTTCTTTGTGGTGGCTACTGAAGAAACTCAAAACTGGCCAAATTGCAGAGTATGTGTCAGCGGAGTGCTCAGAGAGACACAAGATGTCTAAATAATATCAAAATATATTTTATAAAAATTTCAATTAATTCAAATAGTGTATAAAATTATGTGTGACCTCAAATTCTGAGCAAAAATCTTCATAATTTTATTTATAATTTTCCAACACTGAAAAGCAGCTAAAACTTGAGCCATGGCATCCCTCAGCAGGTGGATGGACAAACTTTCATGATCCTTAGAGTGCAACACAATTATTCAGCAACTGGAAGTGAACCACCACGCTCAAAGACGTAATGTTAAATGAAAGAAACCGGTCTGTAAGACGATACAATTCCAGCCGAACTATGAAGGCAGAGAAACAAGTTCCCCAATGGGAAGGAGAAGGGAGGGATTTTTAGAGCTATGATGCAATTCTTCTGTAAGATACTGATGGGGTGGAGCACACTCGTGGTGCAGACCAAATCCCAGCTACTTGGAAGCTAAGTCAGAAAGACTGAAGATTGCCAAGTTCAAGTTCAGCCTAAGCGACTCAGGGAAACCGTTTCAAAATAAGATTTTTAAAAGATAAAAATGATATGCTTTGTCAAACCCAGGGAATTACATGATATAAATGCAAACTGTATACTTTAAGAGTAATAATGAGCCGGGCGGTGGTGGCGCATGCCTTTAATCCCAGCACTCGGGAGGCAGAGCCAGGCGGATCTCTGTGAGTTCGAGGCCAGCCTGGGCTACCAAGTGAGTTCCAGGAAAGGCGCAAAGCTACACAGAGAAACCCTGTCTCGAAAAACCAAAAAAAAAAAAAAAAAAAAAAAAAAAGAGTAATAATGTACCCATATTATAACATTATAAGGTGTTGATTGTAACAAATGTATCACATTAAAGTAAAATGTTAATGGTGAAATAGATACTGGAACTCAGAACTCTCTGCTCAAGTTTTCTGTAGATCTAAACCATTTCCTAAAAACAGAGCATAGGAAGAAGGAAAGGGTTCAGGTAGTGGGTCCCTAGCATTCGCACTTGGTGAAGTAACTACTGAAAGGTGTGTGCCAACAGAGACACTTCACCTGGGTGGCTAACATGCTATGAAACTGAAGGATGTGGCGAGGACGGAAAAGTCAAAAACAAACAAACAAAATTAACTTTGAAGGATTTAAAAGGAAGGTGAGAAACGCATACCCCTATTTATGTAACTGAATTTTATCTCTATAAACCATGGATACTTCAGAACCCAGTCAGTCATCCCATTTATAAGGAGAATACTCACAGAGGGTCCAGAATAGTAACATGATAGCAGCACTATTTGTCATTTCAGACACAAAGAAATAACATAAATGCCCTTATCAGTCATGGGAAATCTTCTCAGTAACAAATAAAGGAGAGAGACTGGACAGACACTAGCCCCACCAAATCAGAATTCTGGAAGGAGATGTTTGCATTAAGAAAAAGGCATGTGGGCATGACCAAATGGAATCTGAAGATACACCTTCCAAATAAAAACAGCCCTTGTTCCCAACCCACCGACCTACCTTAGCAAAAAGCACCATTGGGCGCCAGGTGAACAGACCGCATAAGCACACAAATACCCACAAGTCCTTCCTGACTCCTGTGTCCCCATCCCCCCCCAAAGTCCACCAATGGCATGTGCCCTGAGCGTGCCTTACACCACTGGCCCCAGGCTGAGCCTCAGGAAGAGGTCTGCAGCACAGGCTTCTCAGCTTTGTTCCCAACTCTGCTCTTGCCTCTTAGCACTCAAGAGATTCTCCTGAGTCATGAATACAGCCACGACACTAACTCCCAAACCCTTGTTTCTTCAAGAGCTTCTCATCACGATTGGACCTTCATGATCTCCATGGCCCAGCTACCTCTCCTGCCACCCTCCTCCTCACCCAGCCCATTCACACTTACTTAAACCACATGAACCTTTCCCATTTCTGAGCCTGGGCCCTGGATATCTCATCTCCCCAAATCCAGAAGGTCTTTACCATTGTGACTCTCCATAAAACAGTACCCACTGAGGCTGGAGAGACAGCCCAGCAGCTGAACACACCTGCAGTTTCTCCAAAGGACCAAGTTCTGGACCCCAGAACCCCATTTGTTCATGACCGTCTGTAACTCCAACCCCAGGGGATCCAACACCTCTGGTCTCCTCCAGCACCTGCACTCACAAGCAGACACACACACACACACACACACACACACACACACACACTTAAAATATAATAAAAACCAATCTTACAAAAACAGCAACAACAAAAATAGGCATCCTGCTAGCCTCCCTACCCTGACCTCTCCTCTCTGTCCTCATTTACGAAGTGTGTCCCTAATCAGAACGTAGGCTCTGCACGTCCCTCCCTGTATCCCAACATGTCTGGCTGAGAAAGGACTCTTCATCAATTATTTGGTGACACTTGAGGGAAAACCCAATTGTTCCTAGGGCAATTCCTTTTTAAGATGATAAGAAGAAAATGGTTCCATCTGCTCACTATGGGTGGTAGACACTGGGATCCTCTCAACCTTATGTAGACTCGACATAAGACTGAGCCCCAGGTCCTGGGAAAGCCGCTGTGTGTCCCATAGGCCGAGTCCCTCTAAATTTGTGGTTCTGCACTTCTGCCAGAAAGAGACATAGTAGGGGCAGGGGAGGGGGGAGCAGGGGAAGAGAGGGGACAGGAGGGGAGAGGACAGGAGGGGACAGGAGGGGAGGGGGCAGGAGGGGACAGGAGGGGACAGGAGGGGAGGGGGGAGCAGGGGAAGAGAGGGGACAGGAGGGGAGAGGACAGAAGGGGACAGGAGGGGAGGGGGCAGGAGGGGACAGGAGGGGACAGGAGGGGAGGGGGGAGCAGGGGAAGAGAGGGGACAGGAGGGGAGAGAACAGAAGGGGACAGGAGGGGACAGGAGAGGGGAGAGAACAGGAGGGGACAGGAGGGGACAGGAGGGGAGGGGGGAGCAGGGGAAGAGAGGGGACAGGAGGGGAGAGGACAGAAGGGGACAGGAGGGGAGGGGACAGGAGGGGACAGGAGAGGAGAGGACAGGAGGAGACAGGAGGGGAGAGAACAGGAGGGGACAGGAGAGGACAGGAGGGGACAGGAGGGGAGGGGACAGAAGGGGACAGGAGGGGAGGGGACAGGAGGGGAGGAGACAGGAGGGGACAGGAGGGGAGAGGACAGAAGGGGACAGGAGGGGAGGGGACAGGAGGGGACAGGAGGGGAGAGAACAGGAGGGGACAGGAGGGGAGGGGACAGAAGGGGACAGGAGGGGAGAGGACAGAAGGGGACAGGAGGGGAGAGGACAGGAGGGGACAGGAGGGGAGAGGACAGGAGGGGACAGGAGGGGAGAGGACAGGAGGGGACAGGAGGGGAGAGGACAGGAGGGGACAGGAGGGGAGAGGACAGGAGGGGACAGGAGGGGACAGGAGGGGAGAGGACAGGAGGGGACAGGAGGGGAGAGGACAGGAGGGGACAGGAGGGGAGGGGGCAGGAGGGGAGAGGACAGGAGGGGACAGGAGGGGACAGGAGGGGACAGGAGAGGACAGGAGGGGAGAGGACAGGAGAGGACAGGAGGGGACAGGAGAGGACAGGAGAGGACAGGAGGGGACAGGAGGGGAGAGGAGAGGACAGGAGGGGACAGGAGAGGACAGGAGAGGACAGGAGGGGACAGGAGGGGAGAGGAGAGGACAGGAGGGGACAGGAGAGGACAGGAGGGGACAGGAGGGGACAGGAGGGGACAGGAGGGGACAGGAGAGGACAGGAGGGGACAGGAGAGGACAGGAGAGGACAGGAGGGGACAGGAGGGGACAGGAGGGGAGAGGACAGGAGGGGACAGGAGGGGAGAGGAGGGGAGAGGACAGGAGGGGAGGGGGCAGGAGGGGACAGGAGGGGACAGGAGGGGAGAGGACAGGAGGAGACAGGAGGGGAGAGGACAGGAGGGGACAGGAGGGGACAGGAGGGGAGAGGACAGGAGGGGACAGGAGGGGACAGGAGGGGACAGGAGGGGAGAGGACAGGAGGGGACAGGAGGGGACAGGAGGGGAGAGGACAGGAGGGGACAGGAGGGGACAGGAGGGGACAGGAGAGGACAGGAGGGGAGAGGACAGGAGGGGACAGGAGGGGAGAGGAGGGGACAGGAGAGGACAGGAGGGGAGAGGACAGGAGAGGACAGGAGGGGAGAGGAGGGGAGAGGACAGGAGGGGACAGGAGGGGACAGGAGGGGAGAGGACAGGAGGGGACTGGAGGGGAGAGGAGGGGAGAGGACAGGAGGGGACAGGAGGGGACAGGAGGGGACAGGAGGGGAGAGGACAGGAGGGGACAGGAGGGGAGAGGACAGGAGGGGACAGGAGGGGAGAGGACAGGAGGGGACAGGAGGGGACAGGAGGGGACTGGAGAGGACAGGAGGGGACAGGAGGGGACAGGAGAGGACAGGAGAGGACAGGAGGGGACAGGAGGGGAGAGGACAGGAGGGGAGAGGACAGGAGGGGACAGGAGGGGAGAGGACAGGAGGGGAGAGGACAGGAGAGGACAGGAGGGGAGGGGGCAGGAGAGGACAGGAGGGGACAGGAGGGGACTGGAGAGGAGAGGACAGGAGGGGACAGGAGGGGACAGGAGGGGACAGGAGGGGAGAGGACAGGAGGGGACTGGAGGGGAGAGGAGGGGAGAGGACAGGAGGGGACAGGAGGGGAGGGGGCAGGAGGGGACAGGAGGGGACAGGAGGGGACAGGAGGGGACTGGAGGGGACTGGAGGGGAGGGCCCCAGAGCTGGAGCCCAGGAGGCTTCTCGTGCCAGCCACAGCACTAAAGCTTTACCTGCAATATTCAGATTTTCCCCAAGTGTGTGCGACAGACATAGCTACCCCTTTCCCTGGATCCTTGTGGCCATAAGCAGTGCTCTTGGGAGGCCAGGTGACCAGCCTCAAGATGACTTTCAACCCTTCCATCATTAGATGGGACAATGACTCACATCCCGCCCACTGCACTTTAACCAAAAGCTTTTCCAGGCTCCAGTTCCGAAGGGCCAGGATTCAGCATTCCAAGCTGTCTGGGATCCATTGCCCTCACACAGCTGACAGGATATCAAAACCCCCATTTTATCCAGTGTTTTTTCTAGGGCATCTCCTTCAGGGACCCACAAATCTATAAAGTCCTTGGGCAGATATGAAAGCAACCCCTGTTGAGGACACTGAGGCTGGAGGGTGAAAGGGCCTGTGTATAACAATGCATTCTCTTGGAAGAGAAGCGAATGGAGTATGCAGTACACCAGCCCTTGTGCTTTTCCCACATGGGTGCAGTTGGTCCTTCTCAAATGTGACAATGACGACAGTTGCTGCCACGGTGCATTCCGAGGTTTAGCTCTAGGCTCCATCTGCAGGCCTGCTCCAGGCCGCCACAGCTCCCCTCACCCCGACTGCTGCCACCAGCCCTAGATGACATCCCTGACTCATCTCATCCTGGCCTGTCTCCTGCTCTTTCATGCCATGCACACTTACGTCTTTCTCTTTCTGGAACACTCTTCCCACCCCAACCAAACCAGATCCCTGTTAACAGTCCTCTTAGCAACACCTGCTTCTCTGCTGGGGGATACTGTATACTTGAGATCCTCTGTGCAATGCCCCCTCAACTGCTAGAGCATAAACTCCAAGCATTAAGTGGGGTCTGACACTATGACCATCACAAACCAGGAACCTAGTGTGGGGTGTTGTGTGAGAGTCTGTGAGACTCTGGAGTACTTTGGCCCATTTGCATCTTAAGAAACGTATAGAACTGCTAGGAGATGCCACTCCATTGACTCTGAAATGACGCCTCTTATGAAGAACAGATACAAAAGTTATAGGTCAAGAGGTCCCCTCTGCTGACCTCTGGGCCTCTTATAGGTTCTAAAATCAAGATCTCAGGGAGATGTAGTCACATGTTTTTACTTTCCCGACTACTGAGGATGCTCAGACAAGTGGACTACCTGAGCTTGGGAACCAAGTCCATCTTCTACAATATCTGGTGAGACAACTACAAAAAAGAAAATAACGAAGTCTTCATTGCCCAAGACTCCTCCCAAGAGATACCCCTTCCTACTTGGCAGTATGACTATATATACTTGTCCTGGTTCACCAAGGTGCTGGGCATCCAGTAAGACGCAGTACCGAATAATTACTCCGAAGTTTGTTTGCATCCACATGGATCCCATTCGCTGTAGTTACTCTTTCATTTATTCATTCACCGAGTAAATGTTAGTGCCTGTGGGGTGGCTTTCTTCAATTAGGGACAGGACAGGTGACAAAGCAGATGAGGCCCTTGCTTTGAAATAACAACATTCTAGTGAAAGACACACAAGCAAAAAAAAAAAAAAAAAAAAGTATCAGATGGGCTGAGCTATGAGGATACCATGATATGGGGACTCTAGGGTATTTGAGAGGTAGGAAATAAGGCAGGAGAAGAGAAGAACACTATGCACCCAGAATGTCCTGGGGACAAGTAGATATTCCCCTTCTAGTCAGTCAGTGTCTCTCCCTCTCTCTCTCTCTCTCTCTCTCTCTCTCTCTCTCACACACACACACACACACACACACACACACGCATGCACGTGCGCGCACGCACACACACACACACACACACACACACACAATATCTCCAATTCAGACAACTCTAAGTTCAAAGTGGAGAGAACTATGAAGGGGTTCAAGGCTGAGAAATGTGAATCTTGTGGCCCTAACCTGGTGCCCAGACCCAATTTTCCAACACCCACTTGGCCTCTGGCTACAGCTCTCTATTGAAACCAGACGGTGGCCTGGCTTCATCTCTATCCCTCTTTGCAGGGTGGACATCTTTGCCAGCACAAGGTCAACCAGCACCGGCTTATTTCACCACGGGGGATGAGCTCTACCAACAGTGGTTGGTACTCAGAATGGCCAGGTCTTTGTCACTCAAAATGTCAGCTCAAAGTGAGGCTCAGTGAGGCTCTTCCTGGCGTGCCCATGCAGCAGGGTGCCTCTGCCCTCCAGTGACCAGTACACGGGTCTGTTTTTCATCCAGGTCACTGTCTGCCATCCTAAACCATTTGCTCTAATTATGCTTGTAACTCACTGAACTGTAACTGTCATATGCCTTGCCCACACTGGTGGCCCCAGGACCACACACAATGTCTAGCTTCCAAAGCATTAGAACATCCACCAATGAACTGAACTCCCAAGAATCTTGAAAACGCACTGAGGAGCATGTGGTGGTCAGAACAGAGGAGTTCCCCAGGAAAAAAGACCAACTGCAGCATAGTCTCCTTCAACCCAGTAGCAGAGTGTGGGGGACGCCAGGGAACGGAATGTCACAGGCCTACTCGTGGGGCAGTGAAAGCGTGAACTGGGCCATGTTGCCAGGTTCAGAACACAGAAATGGCCCACCTTGCCAGAGAACAGAGAAGCTAGTGAAAGAGAGGGACTAATTTAGTGAGACCTTTAGAGACTTCAACTTAGGAGCCTGGTAAGACACACACGCACAAACACGCTCACGTGCATGCATGAGAGACAGACAGACAGACAGACATTCCCAGGTCCAATGCTAGCCCTCTAGAGTTTAAACCCTTGAATCTAGAGAGCTTCTTTAATCCTGAAGGCTATAGGAAGGCCAGACCTCAAAATGTCACAGTGACGCCCCAGGAACACAGGTATGTGATACACAGCACACAGTCAGGACTTACAGAGCAAAATGTCCAAGTCACTTACACGGCGGGAAAAGTACTAATCGGAGTGCATGTGAAGAGAGATGTCTGTGGGGAGGAAGGATACAGGCATGGTATCACTGCTTGTCCCCTCTAGGCTGTAGGAAGCTCCTTGGAGTACAGCAGACCTTTAGTTATTTTTTATTGCTCACAGTTATGAAATATAAAACTCTAAACATTTAACTTTGTATTGAGCATCTATGGTAAATATTTGCCAGGCGTTTAAGGCCTATGTCAGAGTGCTTATTTAACAAGCACTCTGCCTTTAAGTTCTGTTTGTAACCCTCAACTCAGGCTACACACCTTCGTGGGAACCCATACCCACTCACTTTCCCTCAGTCTTCAGGCTCACCCTAATTTGATAAGCAGGCCAAATCCTCATCAAACACCATTTCCAAAAGGCTATTTCTACCTGTGTTCACTTGCTTTTCTTAAGGGAAGATGTGGGGAGGACCAGTCAGTGCTTGGGATGTGACCACATCACCTTTATTCTCTGACAGATTGTAACAAGTAAGGTGTACAGCTACTGTCTGGGCCAGCCAGGGCAAGCACAATTATAGAGAGGCCTTTCTGGAAAGCATCCAGAAGTCTGAGATACAGGTTTACCCTGTCCACCAGGGCAAGCTGCAAGGATAGACAGGAGACAAAGCCCTTCCTGAGGGTAATGTCATGATTATGAGTGTTTGTTTTATAACCAGGATGAGGCCCCTTTCACAGAGTATGATGCCCTTGAACATGGAGTCTCACAGAAGTGACTCAACATTCACACCTCTGCATAACGGGTAAGTGTCCAGTCTACAAACCATGCAAATGAGATGTCCTAAGTGATGAATTAGTAAAGTAGAGAAGCTAACCCCGATGTGGCCACAAATCCACCTTCTTTCACGACAGCGCTGCTCCACCAGTACACAGAAATATCTTTCCTAGAGTCTAATATGCCTCTTCCTTTTGTCCAGGCTAAGAGAGGGCCAGTTCAATATGAAACACAAATGGAAGTATCTAGCAGGCAACTGGATGGGCGTACTGCAAAGGAGGACTCCTCAGATTTGAGAGCTCAGAGACTTCACAGAACTCATCCACTGATTCCCAGGGGTCCCCTGAGGCCCACGTAGGAAGCACTGCTCAAAGCAAGAGGCTCAGTAAACGCTAAAGATGAAAAGTTGGATGACTTGGTGGCAGATCTGAAGAGCTCTGAAGTCCTGGGAGGGCAGTCGGAGCAGACGCTAGCCACTAAACCAACGTCAAAGGCAGGGACATGTCTAAGTCAACCGGCACCTCCAGACCTCTCTTCCTAAGCTTTGTGCAATGAGGGATACAATTATTTTTTCTGCTCAAATATAAAGAGGGTGCTTAGATCAGAGGAAGCTGAGAATTCGTCTTGAATTCATTTGTTTCTGTTCTTATAAAACAATCAGAAAGGCAGCAAGCAGCAAAGCTTTTACTGCTACACAAACTTGGCCGGAGTTCAGGATTTGCTACCAGCCAGCTATGTGTACGTGGGTCACTGGGTTTCTGGGTTTGGTTCCCTCCCACACAAAGTGTGATGAATGTCCCATCTCCAGGCCAATACTCAGGGCTTTAGTGAAGACTCCATAAAACAGCCTAGCAGTGCCTCTGGCATCTTATTTATGGGCAACCATCAGACATGCCACTATTAAATTATCTCAGTGGTTGCCAATGGGCAACCAGCACCAGCTTTGACAATGACCTCAGGGCTGGAATTAGAATAGAAAGCACCCCAAACATTGTCCAGGAAATGCCACAGCTCAACCTTCAGGCTTGAGGATTTCCATGGAAGTCGTCACTCTCGTTTGCAGTGCTGAGGTTCTCAGGGAGGAACCTTGTCACAGGAGGGGAATTCCAGAGCTGACCCTTAGAAACACCCCATGTGATCATACAGCCTGCATTCAGAAAAAGCTGCCTTCAGCCTCCTATAAAAGTCACATCCAGGATTCTCTAGAGATCTCAACCCAGACAAAGGAGACTGCAACAAGTGGGCATTGCTTAGGAATTCTGACCCTCACCTGACCTCATGCACAATATAGTCCCAGTAAGACCACTTTCGCTCTGGGCGACCTAGTCACCAACAGCTGTGGAATGTCAAAAACAAGGCTGCAACGGTCTAAAGTTACCCCTCCTCCACCACGAAAGAAAGAAAACACATTTCTGGGTCTCTGACTTTATGTTCTTCTGCTGAGGAACAAATGTCGACAAGATATAGGATGCTCTGCACTGCCTGCCACCCAAACGCATGGAACATAATTTTATACAAAGCTATGCCCGCTTAATTGTGGTGCATTAAGTATTATGTTCATTGTTTCTGAAACTGGAGAGAAATGAATAATTTATTTCAGACAAAGGAAACTCTTGAATATGAAATGCCTCATGTTTTAAAATTACAATTTGGAAGACAAGAATGAAAAAGTACCCAGAGCCAGCGAACCTTACACTACTAATAGAAAACAGTGCGTTGACTGCTTCTGTGTTGTTTGCAAACACTGCGTTTTCAAAACCTTCTCAAGCGTAATGGGGGAGGGGAAGACACTAGATTTTCACCATGTTCACATCCACTCCACACCGGGCTCAAGTACCCAACGTGAGTTTTCTGTGCTGGGTGAAATCCTTTCCTCTCCCACTAATAGGCCCCAGCTTGCCTAAAATTCCTCTCCCCATATACATACTTCCTTCCAGAACTTTCTCTTACCCATGTTTTCTGCCCTTCTTCTCCCTCACCCCATCCCCAGGCCACTTCAGCCACTCTGCACTCTAACTCATCACCATCTCCCCATCACTCAGCACAGAAGGTTCTGGAAACAGATGCTCTGCTACTATTTCCTGAGTAGACACTGCGTTTTTTTAACGTATGCTTAACTGATGATTTTCATTTCCAGTACAGCTACTTGTGGTTTTTTCTTTTTTTTTTTTTTTCCCAAATTCAACCCATCTTTCCTCATTTCATGACAACAGACTGAGGCAGGAGGAGGGAGGGATTAGAACACAGGAACGGAGCCTTCATCCTCTGCTTGCTTTCTACTGCTGTGGCAAACACCATAAAAGAAAGTAACTTGCACTTGGTCAGAGTTCATCACTGACCCAAGCCAGGCAGGAACTGAAGCTGAGGCCATGGAAAAACTCTACTGGCTTGCTCTCCAGGTTCATGCTCAAATACCTTTCTTCTACCTCCCAGGAAGACCTGCCCAGGGTTGGTATTACCCCCAGTGAGCTGGGCCCTCCCACATCAATCATCAGTCCAGAAAATACCCCCCCAAGACTTGCCTATAGTCAATCTGATGAAAACATTTTCTCAGTTGACATTCCTTCTTCCCATGACTCTAGTTTGTGTCAAGTTGAAAACAAAACAAAACCAAACGAAACAAAATAAAACAAACAAAAAACCAGTGCCACATTGGAAGTTGCTTGTTTCCCACTTCTCCAACTGTTGAGTAATGCCAAAGCATGCTAAGGAGGCCCTACCAGCTCCACCACCTCCTGATCTGGATACTGCAGCTACCCCACTAACAGAGAGAAGAACTAGAAAGTTCAAAGTCACGTCACAGTTCACCTATACTCCCCAGTGAGTGCTGGAATGCAGAATTCAAACCAGGTATGCTTAACCACAAGTCTCTGTTTGTTACCACTGTGCTGAACTTCATTCTACTAGAATCATCAAGACTTCATGCTTGCCCCTCCCCATGCTCACCCTGGGTCTAGAATAGCAGTTCTCATCCTGTGGGTCATGACCTCTTTCTCTCCAAACCTCTATCTTCAAAAATATTCTCATTATGATTTATAACAGTAGCAAAATTACAGCTATAAGGTAGCAATGAAAATAATGTTATGGTTGGGAGTCACCACCACATGAGGAGCTGTATTGTGTTAAAGGGTCCCAGCGTTAGGACTGGTCTAGAAGAACTGCAGATGATTTGCCAGGAGGATCTCCACATGGAGAGATGCTTCAGGCTGACTCTGGGTTTCCTCCTCTTAGGGAGCAGCCAGAGGCAAGGACAGTGCCACCTGCCCCCCCCCCCATTCCCCAGGAGATCTTCAAACCAATGGCATTCCTACACCCAAGAGAGCTTGGGAGGTTCCTGTGCACTGAAGGAAGGTGGTCTGGATGCAGTCCGTTCAGCCCACCTTCTTCATTCTGCCTCCTAACATGCGTCCTGGGGTCGATGAGCACTCCCTGCCATCAGGCCAAACTCCTGCATTCAGAACCTTGGGGTCTTACTCAGACATTCTCGCTAAGTGTCCTGACTCCAGTTAAGAATCACCTAGAAAACAGCCAAGTAAGAGGTGTACACAGAAGAGGGAGGAAGAAAACAGTGACTAGGAAAGAAATGAAAACACTCATACATGGGGGCCTGCTCCCGGGGGGCCAGAAGTCTGCAGAGAAATTTGTCAGCACCACCTCTATCCTACAGGATGGTGGCAGACAGACTAAGAACCAAGGACCATGCCTGAGCAATTGTCTTCAGGCCAGGATGAGGCAGTGTCTGGGTGGGATACCACAGCAAGACAAGTGGGAAGCTACTGCTCCAGGGGGTCTAGACTGTGCGTACTCCCAGAGGCCACCATGAGAGTCTTATTCTTATCCACAGAACAACCATCAGAGGCTGCCTTTGCCTCCAGAGGCCAAGTGCCTCCGAGACTCCATCACAGTCTGGTTCCCGACTGTTCCACATCCAGCCTTCATTGCAACAGCCATCTGTCTGCCTCACAGAGTTCATGGGACCACCCAGGATGGTACAGACAGCCTCATCCACTCCCGTGGCTCTGCCCCCGTCTGCCCCAGGTACCTGAACAGTGGGCAGCATGCACATGGTGTTCACATTCTAGAACCTTCTATGTGCCCCACCCCCTTCTCCAGGCCACACAGGTCTGGGAGAGGCAGCATGGACCTGACCTTCTGTCTCCAGGGGCTGAGGCAGCAGCATGGCACTCCTGACCTCATTCACCTGCCTGGAAAGAACTTGGAATGAGGAGTATTCCCACGGCAGTCCTCATGTCCTTCTCCAGTCAGGAAGCATCCAGAGGCCTGTGTTGCTTTTATGACACAAAACTCTATTAAGTCCTGGAGAATGTTATCTTGCCATACTGAAAATGAAAAGTGGTCACCGCACATGGTTCAGACTGAAAGTGCCAGCCAGGCCGAGGACTGCAGCTATTGCTCTGTCCTGGTGTTAGGACAGGACAAGGACATGTGCCTTTCTACCCAGTCTGCTCCCATCACGCCTCATGTTCCTGCCACAGAAACGGCTCAGATGCAATGAATCTTCGTTTACTCCAGTCTTCTGCCTGAACTCCCTCCCCAACCATCTCTATTCATCAAACTCCTGTTCACTTCACAAAACCCAACTCAAAAGTCCTCTTTAGATTATAGAACATCATCTTCTAAGCATGGCACAGCCATGGAAATCACGAACTCCCAGCAGCTGTGCCAACTGAGTCTGGGCCCACACAGGTCTGGCCTACCCAACAGTCAGCTGTGGATGGAGGTAGGGTTTACAGGGCCCTACCACAAATACTGGCGACTAACAGACCCTGTGAGTGGTTGGGGGCATACGGTCCAGTTTTATTCTCGCTGGTGAGCCCGCTGGATTGTAGTGGGTAGCTGCAAACCCCTGGTCATGCAGATAGCCTCAGTTACGCTCTGAGTGATACAAAACCAAACCAAACCAAAAGTCATACGCATGGAAAGTAGGACTCTGAAGAGTCACGAATATGAAAGACACGAAAGAAGGGGGCCTGGAAAGGGGTGAGAGGGAAAAAGACAAGACAGGGCGAGAGGGGAGTAACCAGAATGTGCTGCACACATGTGTGAACTAAGTTTACTAATGAAAGAAATCAAAGATGGGGCATTTCCAAGTGAAGGGACATCCCCTCATCAATCCTTCTAATTTTCAACTCTTATCTATTATTCCTTCCTTGGGATTACACTGAGCTACGTGGGTTCTATTCACTCACCATACGTTATTTTCTTCATATCTATCTATAAAACAGAAAATGAGACTTCTTAGAAGGTAGGAAAGGGAAGTATATCTGTGAATGAATTTGGCAAGAATAAAATTCTACCACCCCGAAAAGCTGGAAAATAAGAACCCCCCAAACTGACCAGTTTTCCTAATTCTAAAACAAACATAAAATGTAGCATATACTATATTGACATGTAATTTCAGATAGGATGTGATGCATATAACATTTATAGCATGTGTCATATTACATCTGTAACACATTCTGTATGTTATATACAATGTATGTAACATGAGATTATGTGTCATATGCATCACATAGATACTAAATGCATACATGCGTACCACTCAGTAAAATGCATCTACCAGTCTTTCACCCAGGTTGCATACTGAACTCTCATGGGACACACATGCTGCACATTGCAAAGGGATGCCACCACATGAACCCTGACACAAACTTCATACATAAGAATGCTGGCTCTGCCACAGCTTAGTTCTGTCTTGCTTTTGTTTTTCCATTTTTGTGTGTGTGTGTGTGTGTGTGTGTGTGTGTGTGTGCGCGCGCGCGCGCACACTACTGCATGTGAAGGTTTGCCATGTGTGTAGTGTGAATATGTGTCTGATGCAGAAGCACATGCATGTGAACGTCTGAAGTCGATGTTAGGAATCATCCTCAGCGATTCTTCCACCTTACTCATCCAGGTGGAGTCTCTAGTTCAAACTCAGAACTCACCAAGGAGGCTGGTCTGGCTGGCCAGCGTGCTCTGGGTTCCTCTGTCTCAGCCTTCTGAGGCTGGAATGAACATGGGCCGCCACGCCCACCGTCTGCATTTTACTTGGGTTCTGAGGACGTGAACATTCACATTTCAGCAGTAAAAGCTTCAATCACAGAGCTTTCCAGCCCCGCCACAACTTAGGTGTGTACACTCTGATTACTTTATTTGGGTCTCAGTTTCCACATCCACCAAGTGGGGCTGGTTCCTACTCAAGAATCAGCCAAGTCGTTGTGGTAAAATACCTAACCCGCTGTGCTTCACTTGTCATAATTACTCTTTCTTTTCCTGAGTGACCACAGTGAGGTCACTCATTCCTAGTTGGGAGTATGCTCACTGCCAGCCTACTCACCCTTTTCCCCACTCAGGTGCCACTTGCCATTCCTAAACTCTGAGCAGACAGGGCTCCACTGGGGATACTCCCCCCGCCCCCCCAATCTAGTGATCTGGCATCTGCTTCATCAGGGGTTTATTTGAAACTCATAGGAACAAGGATCAATGAACCATTTCATAAACATGGACTTTAAGGAACCTGCTGCTCTATTCCTACCATGAGTGCGATCAATACTGATTTCCATACATGATTAAGTGTTCGTGAGAGGACAGTGCGCAAGCGGAGCAGCAGCTGCACAGCTGCTGTGGTGCTTCCTGGGCGATTTGCTGGGGCGTAAACGGAAGGGGTGCCAGCACAGTGGAAGACAAATGAATAACATATTAGGTCACCTTAAAGTGGGACTCAACTATGTGTTCCTTTCTTCACCACTGTGTAATGCTATTTATATGACAACATGACAGAAAGTGGCCCCAGGCATCCTGCTCCACTTTAGAAACCTTCCCGCCTCACACAGAAATGGAAAAAGACAGAATGCAGAAATTGCTTCTTTGGTTAATATTTCTGCAGTTCCGCCGGAATGGTTCTAATAGCACGAGTGTTCTGGATTCCGGGTCTCAATTAAGAACCCCTCAGAACGCAGGGCCAAATATTAAAATAACAGATACTGGCTTAAATTTCAACTTTAAAGGCCATTTGTCAAACAGGATCTTAAGGCAGAAGACAGAGGAAGAGAAGCTGGGAACTGAAGAGGAAAAAAAGAACTAAATATCTCCTTTGGAATAAGGGATCCAAGGTCTGTGCTTCAAATGCCAATAGGAACAACAGAAAGAGCATTTTTTTTATAGAGTCATGGGAACAAAATGTGAGCTCTCTCAGGCATGAGCTGTTGGACCCTTAAAGCAGTGCTCAACCTCTCAGTGCTCAAATTTCCCCCTCAAAAATCAGAAGCCACAGCACTGACCTCTGGTGAGCTAGGGCACGAAAGCAAAATATGTGTGTGGTGGGGGCTGTTCAGTAAAAAAAGACACACAGCAGTGACTTCTCTGTGCGTTCCCAGAGAGACCCTTTCCTTTCACACCCCTCTTTAAAAAGGGAGCAAATCTGGAGGGCACATGGGTCTAAGATGGCAGAGTCCCAGATGGAACCACGGATTGACCAAATGATTAAAAGTCTGTCATATGCTAATGCATGGACAGGGCGGACCTTCTCCAATTTAGCAAGAGTAAATTACAATTGATTTTCAAAGAAATTGCTTGTTCTTCTTCCCTTCCTCCGCTGTACCACACACAGCTGCCTCTGCCTTTGTCACAGCCAGGACCAACTGAGCACATGTCAAGGAAGATTTAAAAAAAAAAAAAGATTGATGAGATAGATGTCCAGAATCGCAATACTGTAAGTGTACAGCCCAGAGCAGACAGATATACAAATGTACCCAAATCTCCATGCTGTACACAGTATGTGCATGTCTGTATAGCTTCCAGCGGCCTGTGTGCAAGCAAGCCCACCCCCAGGTCCTTGTGCTTTACACATCTCAAGTCCCTCTGCCTGTGCTGTGCCATCTGGACTCTTACCACTTGATGCAAGATCCTGAAAGAGCACACTCCTAGAAATCTCCCCAAGGACTCTGCAGCCCTAAATGAAACCTTGGACATGAAGAGATATGGTTAAAAGATCCGAGAAGGCGAGAAATCATCAGAAAGGTTAACAATGGCTGCTTTCACCCCTAATTTCTGATATGGTGATAGACCCCCTTAGAACGTTAATTAGAATGGAAGGAGAGATGAAAGAAATGCCCACGGGACATAATAAATTAGCCCCTTATGCAAATTACCCATTCATTTCCATCACTGACCCAGCTAGTTGAGTCTCTAAATTACAGGAAGTGCTTAGCCTCCTTAACAAAAAATACCAAATGAAAGATTTTCTTTCTTTTTTTTTTTTTTAATGTGAGGGCTGGGAGGGCTTAAAGCAACAAATATTTCTCACTTTTTTCCCCTCACAGAAACTCTGAAGAGAGACAGAAGATGAAACTGTGCTAAGGCTGCAGCCACTGGCTCCTGCTGCGGGATCTATCAATTAACCCCTGTTCTGAGACGGTGGTCAGCTGCCCCCTCTAGCTGGAGCCCAGGCTGCGGCACTCAAGGTTCTCCAGGGGAGACAGAAGGAGTCAGAGGCCTGAAGAGGTCAAGGACAAGTGAAAGGAGGCAGGAAAATGCCAGGATCCGGAGAGCTTCGAATAGCAATTTAAAAACAAGCACATACCTAATTTTGCTTGTCATCACTGTTCCCGACAATTTATGTTCCACTGTCCCATAAATTTATGGAACTCTCAGTTTTCTTATCAATAAAATAAGAGGGCTGGATCAGAATGACCTCTAAAAGTCCTGCTAGGGCATCTTTGTTTGTCCCTGTCAAACAAGCAGGACCCTTGCAATGGCTTGAGCTATTTAAATACAGTCCTACAGCTTGGATTTTACCTACCAAACTCACTTCCAGATTCATTTTCTTTTTCCTACTCTCATCTTCTTCTTTCCCTTTCTCTTTTATTCTTCACTACCTTCTTTGTATACATTCAGCCAAACCACAGTTTACGAATTCTATGTGTATAACATACATATTATATAAAACTGTGTGTGTCTGTGTGTATCTGTGTATGTGGTGTGTCAGGATCAAGTTTCCTTGGTATGAAGAAAATGCTAGAAACAAAGACACATAAATGTGTAAGATTCAACGTAGACTCTTCAAGGAAGAGCAGAAATCTGGTCAAAGCCAACCCAGTCCACTGCCTTCCTACTGTCACAGGCACATATGGCCTCTAGGAAGGGTGGACACTAGTCCAAGTCCCCCAACTAGTCAGGGTTAAAGCTAGCAGATTCCTACCTCCTGGACCAACAGCATTCTTCGAACCAAATCTGCTCTACTTGACACCTTCTCTTGAGAATTTGGCACTGCGTCTCAGACAACAAAGAAAAAACAAGGTGCGGGGTGTCCTTTGGAAAGAACAAGCTTCAAGTCGAGAAATGAAAGGGCGACAGAAAGAAATACTTCAGGAGACTAAAGAGAAGGAATGAGGACAGACATATTGGCTATAAATAATTTTGCACCTTGTAACAATCTTCAGCTCATGCAATTACCTGTCACTCACTGATGTTTTATCGCCCTTTTCTAAAACAGGACCTCCAGTAACGCTATGCAAACTGTCTGTCTGTCTCTACCTTCCCAGCCTTCACCAGGGCATGCAGGCCTCTGCCATAAAGAGTCAGAGACCACAACGTCCTATTGCTTTTTCATAAAACTTATCAAGGTTCACATTTTATCTAAATAATATAATGTTGCCTGGAGGACATGATCAGTGACACAGAAAGACAGAGTTTCCTCAAGCCATCAGGCAGGTAATGAGCAAGTACGGAGAGACTAAATTAAAGGCAGTGTGTGTCTTACACACTTGTTTACAAGTTCAAAGACCCTAAAAGGCTCCTATGTTTGCTTAGATTGGTTATCCTCTCCTTTCTTTTTGAACCTGTTTGTAATTCCACATTGTTATGCCATAAAAGTGGGCCGCCTCAGGGGCAGGAAAGGAAGACTAAAACCCAAAGGTAGTGGTCTGTGAAAGTGAACCTTGAGTGTTCTTAGCAGAGCTTCGAAGGCGGAAGTCTCTTCCCTGTCTAAGGCATGCCCTTCGCAGGGAGCAGTAATTCTTCTGCTGTGGGGCACTGGGGAGATTTATGGGGTGAGGTGGGAGAAAGGGAGTCAGTGAAGCTGAGAAGGGAAAGCTGATCACAAGAATCCTTAAGTACAGGAAGAGATTGCTTCCCGGGTGGTGGCTACACACTCACCTCCTACCAAGGAAGAGCAGCAGCAGGAACCTGAGCATGAGCAGAGCCCCCCAGAAAGGGCCTGCAAGCCTCATGACTGGTTAGGGAGAGGCAAGGCTGTCCTCCAGAGCCTTGGAGATAGAGACAGATTTATCAGGCTCTCTGAGGGTTCGGGATTGCTACCCTCTTCAGTCCCTGATTAGGGAATGGGCTGTTGGAGAAGCTGGTCTCAGAGTCTGAAGGGAGCCTACAGCAAAGAGTCTCATCAATGCGTTTAAGGTGAGGAAAATTTATAGAGGACCAAAGATGTTCAAGGCACTATGCTAAAAATTTTACATAAAGCGTCATTAACCCATAAGAACCTATGACATTGATGCAATCATCCCGGTACTATAGCCAAGCTTTGGGCGGAGCCACGAGTCACCTGGGTGGGTGAAAGCCCAGGGTATGTGTCCTTTTTCTAGAACATATGTGTACTAAGAGTGGCCCTGTGAAGCTACCCTGAGCACTGACATAAGACTAGATGGTCACTGTGCCCTGTCTATGACAGAGTGTGTGTGTGTGGGGGGGAGACAGAGACTGAGCATGAAAAGTCTGTGAAGTAAGACAGGTGTTGCCATCAGGTCATCAAGGTACCTGGCAATGAAGAGGCCAGGTGATGCTAGGAGAAACCAGACCCAAGCTGATGAGTGTCAAGGCTGAGGCAAAGCTGAGGCAAAGGACAAGATGGCAACTAGAGGACTGGAGGCAGGCAGTACCAAGGAGGACTGGCTGTCTCCTGTCTCCTCAGAGCCTGGAGACAGTCCTGCTGACTGAGTGTAACACACTGGGCATCCAATAACACCACTGTGTAAGAGACTCAGGAAGAAAGGGTACGGGGAGAAGAGGGGAGGGATGATGAGATCCAGTTTGGACATGCTAAGTTTGAGGTAACAGATACAGCTAGATGGTCCCATCCAGAGCTCAGCAGGGAAGACTGTTTTAGGTGCTGAAGTATGAGAGAAGGCTCCGAGTCACCCATATACCAGGTAGCTGGGGTCCCTGGAATGGATAAGGTGTGTCCAGAGCATGCAGCAAAAAAGATAGCTATCCTCCCACACAGCAACGCCCTGGCAAATCTCAAGCAGCGTGGTCCTGGCCAATTCACTTACCGTCTCTGCAAGAGTGCTCGTTAAAGCAGAGGACTGATGGGCCTAGGTCTCTGAGGATGCTGCCCTGTCAATCCACCTGTGGTCAACAGAACGTCTGCTCTGGATCAGAAAGGGTGCTGGGTGCTGAGTAGACACAGAGCCTAAGAAGCAGTCGCCGACTTTGAGTGGGAAAGACAGACACATAAATAAGTCCTCTCAATGTGCTGTGATTAACAATTATCATAAAAGTAAAAGCGCAGGAAACAGGAGGGAGTCCTAAGTGAAAGGCCTGTCTGGGGGATTTCAGCAAGACCTTCAGAGAGGAAAGCTGACTACAGTCTTACAGAAGTATTAGATGCTTCTGAAGCAGCAAGGCATGAGAGCAGAGGCCGGGAGGGCGAACGTAAACCGAGTACACAGGGACGGGTTTGACTGACGGAGCTTGAATGGAAGGAGCATGGGGCTTCCAGGGAGTGGTGAGAGTAGGCCACAAAGGGCCTCCAAGGTCTGCTAAGAGTGGGCACAGACCAGAATCAGTAATAGGGAGCTACTGGGGCTCTAACACACAGCATCAGCACCATAAGAGATGGTTTTCAAGAGCTGGGCAAAGGGCAAAGAGATGGATCTGAGATTAAGAGTGTAAACTGCTCTTATGGAAGACTGGATTTTTGTTCTCAATACCCACATCAGGTGGCTCGTAATTGCCTGTAACTCCAAGAGCTACCACATCCTTGTCTGGCCTATTGGGCACCCACATGTATGTGTACATATGCACACATAGACACAGACATACAACACTTTAAAATATTTTAAAATTAAATCAAGAACTGAGTGAACAGGATGGTACCCCCATCCTACAGCAAGAACAGCAAAGCTGTACTGAGACTCTAGTGATCCACAGATGATGTCATAATGTAGCAGGAATCTTAAGTTCTTATTAATAAAATCAAACCTGAGCCAGGTATTGGGATGAACACTGGAAGGTGAGAGAGACAGAACAAGCCACAGCTACCTCACCTCGCCGGATCCTCAGCTGGTCTTGTTTCCTCAGACTGGAAGCCTCTGATTCCTCATCCAGAATGGGTCTCAGCTGAATTGCTGCTCAAAAGCCTGAATGCTTAACCAGGCCAAATGCTTCTAGTTTCTGGTCCTCACATCTTATATGTCTTTCTGCCTTCTACCATCACTCTCTGGGATTCAAGGCGTGAGTCACCATGCCTGGCTGTATCCTTGAACACGTGGATTTCTGCCTCTAGAATGCTGGGATTAAAGGCATGTGCTACCACCGCCTATCCTCTGTGTTTAATATTGCGGCTGTTCTGTCTCTGACCCCAGATAAGTTTATTAGAGTACACAATATTTCGGGGAACACCATACCACCACATCATAAGACTCTTCTCCAATGGGCCAAGGTTGTAACAGAGCTTTTTTTTTTTTTTTTTAAAGCAGTGACATAAAGATTAAATAACAAGCACAGCTAATTACCTTATTCAGAAATCCAGACTCAAGACAGCCTGGGCACATCTCATTCCTGGGTTAAGCCATTCCCAATCACACAGTATTTCTGGAAATGTCTGAGACATCTGTAAGGTCTGTGAGGGGAGGGATGGCAGACACAGTCTGGGTTGTCATCTCTCACCAAGTCATCTGCAGGAAGTCCCAGCTCTGACACACCTCTATCCTCACAAACTCTCCACCCGACTCTTATATACTCCACTGTCCACACTGATTCTCTGTGTGGAGAGCCCAGCAGCTCCTATTTCTAAAGTGCAAACTCCTGACGAACACACAAACCCTTGTAGCTTCTTTTACTTTTTCTGCCCCGGAGGGGCTTTATGCCTCCCTCCACGTTAGGCTTCTCTTGGCACCCAATGAGCTTTCAAATCTTCTCCATGCATAGTTCTCTTGTTCTGGAGAGTCACAGGGAAGAAACTCCAGCAGGTTCACCATCCTCTAAAGTCCATTTCTAGTTACTGCAGTTGACTGCAGCCTTGTGGAGAAAACAGGAAGCAGATCAGAAGTTAACAGGCAGAGGGCTGTGGCCAAGAGAGAAGGGCAGGTGGAGTACTGTATGATGAAGTCTAGTGTCTGGACTTCCATGTGCACACACAGCTCTGACCTCTGGGCTCCCAGGAGACTCTCCATGTCTTCCCATCTATGCCAACATTTTGCCACACTGGCCCATTTTCTCCTTTGTGTAATTTAGGCCCTACACCCTTGGAAACCACACTGGCAGAGTCCACAGTCAACATGCCTCCTCAAGTCCCTTTGCATGCCTCAGAGACCAGAGACTCCCACAATCAAATTTTCACAAGTGTAGGCCTGCCAACTGTCCACTAAAATACGGGCCTGACTCAGCAGCTCCAGTTCCCTTTCACAGTTCAGGCTTCAGAAGAGAAAACCGTTTTATATTTTATCTTATGGTTGTACTTCTCTTCCTTGTTCCTGCCGGGCCACATGTAGTATCTCCACAAGGCCTTTTATCCAGTTAGCAAGACAGCTTGGGTTTAAAGACTCCAAAGAAAATGTAAACAAACGTATCTTCGAGGGGGCCAGGCATGCTTCTGTGTGTACAGATGAACTCAGCCATACCTGTGTGTGTAAAGGCCAGAGATCCATGCTGGGTATCTTCCCATAACTCTCTCCACTTTATTTTCTTGATATAGTCTCTCACTGAGCCTGAAGCTTGGTTGCTGCCGGTCTGGCTGGCCATAGAGTTCTCTGGATTTGCCCTCTCAGCTTTCCCCTCCTCAACGCTGAGGTTATAGACGTACATCACTGGCTCCAGCTTTTGTGGGGGTGCGAGGACCCACACACTTCTTCATACTCATTCAGCAAGCACTTAACTCACTGAGCAATCTTCACTCCAAGACTTTCAAAACGTGGCTTAGTCTGTGGGAAGATTCAGCTGCCACTTCTATGTGGATAAACACACTCCTCACACCAGGCCGGGTAACCCAAACATGGGATCCCTGATGGCTACCTTCATCGGTAGGGCTCAGAGACCCTGCTGTCCTGGATGCCTCAGAGACATGCCCTACACAGAACATGCTCTACAAACTCAGACTCCAACTGTGAAAAGCTACATTTATCATTCTGCTTTTCCAGCCTCCATCTGACAGAGACCATACTGGCTAATGTGCCATATTCAATGACTCCAAACCCCTCAAGGATCCATTTGGCTTTACTACATCCACTTAAGGAACACAGTCACTGTCAAAGGTCAGAGCTCTCTGGGGCTAGAACCTAAGTCCAATGCCCTCGAGATATCAAATGCAAGCTCTAAACAAAGCCTTCCTGCCTCTGCTTAATTCATTATGACTTTTAGGTACTCAACAGGATGGATCTCGCACACTCGGGATCCTGTCTGCTGTGAAAATAGACGTGACTGAGTTTGTTTATCCAGTGAATGAATAAGAGAAACGTCAATACAGAAGATTTTTCTGATACTCATTAAGGGAATTTAGACAAGTTGGTGATACTCAGGAACGCCCTTGCTGTTCCAAAGGTGGTACAGGAGCACGGGAGCAGGGGGAGAGATGCTGGGGTGATCTCAGTCTTCCTTCAGTATTGCAGACTGGAGAACTGGAGATCACTTACTCCAAATGCCTCATTATACCAAGGAGAGATAAGTGACATGGCATCAGACAGGAACCTGTGCAAAGCCCCATACATAGCTCACTGCAATTGTGAAATTAAAATCAAAATGGCCATCGGTGAGAAGTGATGGTCTCATGGCAAGCAGCAGGTAGGAGGTGTAGAAGTCAGGCTCCCAGAACCCTATCCGTTACACCCCATCTTAGCCCCTTCACAACACTGTCCATGCAACTCTCACTGCTTAAGACACTGTCATTGCAGGGCAGAGAGAAACAGTCAAGATTTAGAGTGCGAATTACCATAAAATTCAAGAGAACACAAAGGTCCAGAAACAAACTTATAGTCTCATATCTTACTCCGTACACGTATACACACACACACACACACACACACACACACACACACACACACACACACGGGGTGGGAGCAGAGATAGAGAGAGACACAGAGAGTTTTCCTATAAACCAAAAGACCAAAGGGAAAATCATATATAGAAGTGCATCTCAAGCTTCATGTACCCATGAAAGACCTGTCCAGGTGGATCTTGCTAAAAGCCAGATTCTGAGTCAATAGTTTGGATGCAACCTGAGATTCTAACTTCTACATTAAGGATGCCAGTCTGTGCCAACAACGGGTAGATCAAAACAAAACACCTTACTGTGCTTATATATTGTGTACCCTAATAAAATTTGCCTCAAGATCAGAGGACAAAACAAGCCACTAGATTAAACATACAGGTCAGGCAGTGGTGGCACACACCTTTAAGCCCAGTACTTGGGAATCACACACCTTTAATCCCAGCACTTGAGATCTCATGCCTTTTCTTAGGAAGCACACACGCCTTTAATCCCAGGAAGTGATGGCTGGGCAGAGAAAGCGATATAAGGCATGAGGAGACAGGAACTAGAGGCTTTTCAGGCTGAGGAGTCCTAGAGGTAAGATGTGGCAGTGGCTTGTTCCTTTGTCTCTCTGATCTTTCAGGATTTACCCCAATATCAGGCAACGAGTTTTTACTATAAGACCATTTAGGACTCATGTAACACCTTATGATCAAACAAACCTTGCTTTGAATTCTGATTCTTACATTTATGAACTCTGTGATCACATGCTAGTTCCCACCATCCCTGTAGAAACAATGCCTAAAATGCACATGATGGTGTGAGTCAGTGACGAGAAGCTCCAGACACAATGCTTGGCATATAGTAAGGGCTCAGTAAATGTCAGCAGCTGCCTCTAAGATTCACAAGGACCAGGATGATGGCTGGCTCACTGCCAAAACCACAATGTGGAGAACACAGTAGTTGTCCAGTGGCTATTTGGCCAATGAGTGCACACACAACATACACAGTATCAAGATGTACATACTCCCTTGGTTCTGTGCCTTTGTGCTAAAAGCCTAAGGCATCTAAAACACCAGAAGATTCTTATCAACAAGCCATCACCTCACAGAATCAGATTCAACACTAACCATCATGTTTAACTGCCAAGACTCTTGTAATTTGTGGTGGTTATATGTACTTGAGAAATGTCTTAACTGCAAATAAATAAAAAAAAAATAAGACAGCACCAGTCTGGAATCTGTATTTCATTAAGAGAAATTACTGCCTTCCCTATTATATGTCGGCTGTCTGAATGCAGATGTTATGGAAAAATAAAAACAAAACCCCCAAACCCTTAATTCTCAAACCAGTTCACTTCCAAACCAAATTCAGAACTGCAAAGAAAGTCCAAATAAGCCAAGAGTAACAAGACTAAATTTTAAAGGGCCATTGGGGCAGAGGTGTAGTCTCTCAGAAGGGCATGCACTTGCTCAGGACAAGTAAGAAAGAGAAGGATGTAAACAAACAGAAGAACATCAACTTTTACATCACAGGCAGTCAAGTTAGTCTACCCACAATCCCTCAACAGTTTGAGGTTATCTCCACTGTTTCCTGAAGACAGGGGCGACAGAAAAGCAAATCCCATCCCACAAAGGCACTGTGTAAGGTATGCAGCAGCCAGGATATGATTGCCACCTACAGACACAAGTAGCACTCCCTTTGCCAAGAGTTGGCCAATCATATTTTGTTTAAAAAAAAAAATCCACTCAGTCACCTCCCTCCAGACTCTTCCAATCCACCACACCACATCACCTCATTGAGAATTACTCTTCTCTCGCACATGCATCGCTAGGCATTCCGCCTGTTCATTATCATCACCCTACCTCCGATTTCCCAGAAACACGCCGCCATCCGATACAGCATGTGAGAGCTCAAGAGAAGGCAAGCCATCAGATCCTAGCTGGCAAAGGGGTTGCAGTGGAAGTATGAATCAGCTTACCTGATATGAACGGGACTGCCCGGAATATATCTGACAACCTGCTGTTAACTGGCTCATACGGGGAATCTTCCAGTAGATCATTTCCTAGAAACGACAGGAAGATTAGGCTCAGCTCTGGAAAACGGGCATATTTCAAATAGTGTTTCTCTGCTCAGTTGGAACCTCTAATCATGTTATGACTGTGTACCTAGAAGATGCTGAAACTCTCAAAGATTTCATATGTATGTTTGGGGACATAATTATTCCTTTTTCATTCCTCTGCCTTTGTTGTCCTTGCTCTCCCCAGAGTGCCTTGAAAATACTGGAGCACAACCCAGCCCGAGCTTGCCAGGAAAGTCTCCCACTCTGCAAAGGAGTCGAAATCGGAGAGAAAAGAACCAGTGACGTCACAAACTTTGCTTGCCTCCAGGAACCAATGGAAGAAAGGTGACCCAGGAGAGGCCCCTATTTCTGTTAGCTCCCCCAAACCAAGGCATATGACCTGCAAGCAGGAACACTGGCTGTTTGTAAGATCAACCCTAAAAGCAGGTTTTCATGACTAGATTTTAGAATTGGCAGCTGACAGTTCGAGCTTCTGTATTACAAATGTTCAGCGAGTCTCGGTGAAGAATTGAAGGTATGGGATCCATGTGGTGCATTTACAGACTCCCTAAGTCCCATTGGAATGAGCAGTTGTGACTGCTACTTGTGTGCTAACCATGGTTAAACCTCAGCAGCTGGTCCAAAACTCAACTAATCTCAGATGACAAATGGTTTCTCACACATCAATGTTTGAACCGGCATGCGGGGGTGAAGACAGAGCCGAGTTCTCTGGCCCTGCAATACTTCTTTAGCTCATGTCCTAAGGGAATAAAGTAGGAAAACTCCAGGCAAGATGCAGGCAGGCCTTTGCATCCTTACTCTCTAAAACCAGTGAAAGCTCCAGGCTGGCAGAGAAGTGGGTTCCTTAGGTAGCATTAAGGGGTCCCCACTCTGATGTTCTGACTGGGTTTCACAAAGGTCAATGGGATCCCAGGGGTGCCCCCACCCCCTCGTGGATCTTCCAACAATACTGCTCAGCTGCAACCAACACCAGCTGCTGCTGTCCCTAGGGGCCAATGAAAGGTCCTCATTCCGCAGCTGGGAGAAGAGAGTGGATGATGAGATCAGCCGGCTTAACCCCGAGGCCGACTGGACTGAGTTGCCTCCTGACTTCCGAGAGGAACCCCGGCATGCTGGTGGGGGCGGTTGATGCATACCCTGCAGGCTCTGATACATGCTCCAGTAGATGCGCAGACAATTCTTCTCTTTCTTCATGCCCCGCTTGCAGCGGCAGTTGTAGAGAGACTTTTGCTTCAGGGCCTCCATGGCGTTGCGGCACTCATCCTTGGCCTCCAGACCAGATGCCAGGCTGAAGTTGGTTTCCTTGCCCGCCACGCACTGCCTTAGTGTGCGGTACTTGGTGCTGCAGCTCTGTTCCTTCAGGCACTGATCACTGGCTTTCACGCAGTCCAAGCGGTCCCCACCACTCACCTCGGCCGACAGCAGCAAATCTACGGGGTGAATGGAAGAAGCCTTGAGTGCATCAGACTAATGGGGACCCTGAGTCTAGGTCCCAGAAGGGGCGAGAAAGGGGGCGCATGATAGCTCCACCATCGTTATGAGGAGCAGACTAGGTAGGAAGCTGGTCCCTGGCCCACCAAGGAAGGTAGTAATAGCTTCTGCTAGCCGTCTTTGTGGGATTTGCTGAGGATCCTGCACCGCCCCAAAGTAGAAGCAGCCCTGAACCGCTGGCTGCCCCGCCTCCCCGGGCACCTGGGGCTGCAGTCTCTCGGCTAGCCAGTCCGCCGCAGCCCAAGGGCCCTCCGCTGGAACGCTTGGCACCCGTAGCGAGTTTGGTGAGAGGCAGGCGAGTGGCAGTCTGCCCCGCGGGTGCGCTGAGACGTTATCCCCAGAAAAGTTTTCCATTCCAAGTTTGCTCTCTCCCGACCCCAGTGTTTTTCGACCACACTCCACCTGCCGGAGCTCAGCGAGCTCTTTGTGACTTCCAAGGGGACCTACGCGTATGCCCCGGGGTGAAGGTCTAGGACCCCTCAGATCCCCATCGGGCTAGATTATTATTTTTTTTAACACAGCAAAATAAAACCAACCGCGCAGAGTTGCGCTGCCACCGCTTCCCAAGCCCAGGGACCCTCGAACCTCTTCACCCCCCAGGGAAACTTCTTCCACCCCCATCCAAGGCACTCGCGCCGCCGTTCTGGAGTGGCCTCTGCAAGGGACCTTTTTTGAAAGATTGTGGGTGAAAAAGCCAGCGGCGGCCTCGACTTACCCAGGAGTGGCAGCGCGAAGTACAGAGTGGCCAGAAACATGGTGCCGGCGCGCAGCTGGTCCCCGCCCCCCCAAATCCAAAGCCGCCGCTGGGTCTCGCAGGGAGAGCTCAGCGTGCAGCGATTCCCGGGCGACCGCACTCCTCTGGCCACTCAAAGTTCAGCTCCATCCAGGGTGAGAGGAAACTCCCCGTCGCTCTGCCGCCCACCGCAGCCAGCGACTCAGCCCCAGGCGGGCTCGAGGGCGGGAGGCGGACCCGCTTTAGGGGTTCAGTTCCGACCAAACCTGGAAGGGAGAGAGCGCTTTGAAATGAGAGCCGGGAGTGCGGAAGCCTCCCGCTCCCACCTCTCTCCCCTCCCCCGCTCCCGCCTTGGGGGACTTCTCAACGCAACCCCCACTCGGGTCCGAGAACGGGGGTGGGGGGAGTGCATCTATTTCGGGCGTGGGGAGGCTCCGGAACCCGCGGTTTGGGTCTGGAGAGGTCTGCTAGGGCTCCCTACGTCCAAAGCCGGAGGCTATCCCGCACAACCCAAGAGGCTGAACGCAAGCAAATAAATAAGCATTACTTTCCGAGCAAGCGCCGGAAACAAGCCGGCGCTGCCCGGAGTCGGAGCCTCGGCGGCGAAGGCTCCTTAGCCAGCCCCGGCTGGACCGAGACCCTGCTCCGGGAAGTTGGCCGCGGTTCCTGGCTCCCGCCCGACCACTCGCTGGCTGGATTGTAAGCGTCCTAGCTTCTCTGCCTCGGGCCCTCTGCATCCCGGCTACCAATCGCCACCTCTGTCGCCGACACCCCCACCCCCGGGCTAGCCTCTTTTCCCAAGCAGTCCCGCAAGAAGAAATGGACATCCCGCCTGAAGCTGAAACCTGGCTTCGGCGCCCCTACTCCTACCCGCCACGCATCCTGGGCTCCTTCCCAGACATCGGTGCCTTCACACGCACTTGCCCAGCGCCCGAACTCCTGCGCATCCACACCACTGCCCCGGGAGAGCCAGCTAGCCCGCAGCATCTGCACGCCCCAGCAGGTGCAGCCCCGCACCACTAGCGCCCCCCTGGCCCCAAAGTTGGAGGATGCCAGCAAAATGGAAAGGGGTGGCTGAAGGGGAGGTAGCGATGGGTTCTCAAGTGGAATAAGAAAACTCTAAATGCCACCAACCTGGACTGAACCGACCCGTGTCCAGCTGCGGCGAGTAGCTAGTGTTTATTTATTCTTTGGGGGGTGACCCGCCCCCACTTTCCTTTTCCGGGCTCACTTTCTCGCGCTAGAGGGGAAAAAAGATGCCATAATCTGCTACAGCTCGGAGGACAGAGTTGGCCAGGACGATTTCCGAGCAGACCCCCCCCCTCCCCCCGCGCCCTGCCCAGGCTCAGTGCCCGTTAGGGATGTCAGCGGTTATTGGAAGCGGTAGGAGGGTAGCGTGCCCAGATTGGTTTTGGCCAAAGGACCCTCAGCGTGCTTCTGCTCCGGTCGCCCGGCAGCGCAGAGCCAGCTCCTCCATGAAGCGCAGCTCCACTGTCCGCCACAGTAGACTTACAGGCTGACTGGTGGTGGGACCCAAAGCCAACAGGCACGCAGGCGTAGGACCCGCAGCAGCCTCCGAGACTGCACACCCCCCACTCTTCAGTGCACAAGGACTCTTTCTTTAGTGCAAAACAGCAATCCGTTCAGACCCTTTAGAACACAAAGTTGTTTTTTTTTTCCTCCACGTCATTGGCGGTTGTGACTCAAGACTCGGCAAGATACAGACTCACTCAGACCTAAGCCCTAAGCAGCGATCTTGGGATGCACCCACCCATAGATCCATGCCTGTGTGAGCCTACACACCTCTCGGACAGCGAGACAAAGCAAAGCCCCCAGCCCTACTGCACTGAAGTCTGGTCAGACCCAGCTTTAGATAATTTATAAGGTGACCTCCATCTTGACTGTTCCAAGAGTAAATTAAAAAAAAAAATTGTATAAGCAGAACACATCCATAGTCCCCAACCCCAACTTAAAGAGTCGCCCCAGCGATGCTGCTGAAGTGACATCCGCTGTCCCTTAGGGTTCCAGAGATCTGTCTAGAGTACAGTCCGCAGTGGTGGGTAACCAACTCGCTACTCGGGGCTTGTTGGAGATCTTTTCTGTGTCCAAGTTCATCTCTCAGGAAAACCGAGTTTGAATCCAATCTATGAGCCCAGCTGTCAAATCTGCAAACACATCACCACAGACAATGGACCGCCAGGAAGGACAGAAAAGGAACGCTCCTTTTGATCCAGGGGTTAATTGAAAAGGGCATGGGCTTTAGTTTAAGTTTGAGGCCGGGTTGTAAGGGCAGGGAAAAGAGGAGGAGGGATGGGTCGCTCTCCATTCAAGAACACACCAGCCAGGCGTGCCCTTCAGCTGTGCTGGCTGCTAGTGTGGCGCAGTGCATTGTTTGGAGTCCTCAAAGGGTGTCTGCGCCTTAGTGAGCTACGGTAACCCAGGGGGACATCCCGCTGGTCCTAGCTCCTCCTTTGCTTTGCACCGTGTTCCTCAGGGGCAGGTATGAAGTGGCTGGTGCCTTCACCAGGAATCCCTCCTCCAGCGTCACAGTCAGTCACACCAGACACAGATTTCCAGTTCAATGTATCAGTTTACACTTGGTAGTTGAATAAACAAAGAAAGCATATGTCACATTTTCACGACAGATGGTTCAATCCAAGGGCTACTTAAGTTTTTCTCTATCGATAGCCAGAAGTTTGCAGTGCAGACTACCGTGGGGAGATGTAATTGAGTCTTCCAATCAGTGTCTCTGCTTACAGAAGCTTATTTCCATATTTTCCCACCAAGGCGAAAATGCCAGGGAGGTGGATTTTAATGGGAAGATGTATCTGAAGACTCCCATGGACACTCAGAACGTAAAGTCCTTTTCCCTTGTCCTATTTCATAAGTGAAAGGGAATGTCTCTCTCTGTCTAGTCAGTGCTTGTCTTTGGGGACCACTTGGGGTGGTTGAAGAACATTTAAGTTTCATTTAAGACAGCAACCATGTCTTTCCAAACAAAGAATATTTGGAAAGCACTTGGTTATTCTACAGAAGTTTTAAAATTCTACTTTTAACAGAAAGGAAGAAGGCTAGTCTAAAAGGTCTCCAAAAGTAGAATGTAGGACTCCTTTGAAAGCAGTTACAGCTTCAAGAATATTTCAGGCCCCTTCCTTACTCTAGCCTTTGATAAATGATAAATATTGACAAAATAAAATTGATCTTTTGGGGTTTGGTTTGGTTTTGAGAGGATTATTGATTTTTATTGTGTGTGTTCCCACCCATGAAGGCCAGAAGAGGGCATCAGATCCCCCAGAGCTGGAAAGTTACAGGTTGTTGTAAGCCTCAGCATGGATGCTGGGAATCAGTCTCAGGTTTTCTGCAAGTACTCTTACATGCTGAGCCATCCCTCCAGCTCTTTCTGTAAAACAATAACAACAATAAATACCACTAGTTACTACAGCTATGCTGACCAGCACTAACACTACCAGTCTCAGTGTTAGTGCCATGGATTTAACTAAGATGAAACATAAGATACGTGTGGTTATGCCAGGCGGTGGTGGCCCATGCCCTTAATGCCAACAGCACTCGGGAGGCAGAGCCAGGTGGGTCTCTGTGAGTTCGAGGCCAGCCTGGGCTACAGAGTGAGTTCCAGGAAAGGTGCAAAGCAACACAGAGAAACCCTCCTCGAAAAAAACAAAAAACAAAACAAAACAAAACAAAAGATATGTGTGGTTAGTTCTCAGTAGCACTAATCAATGGCCATATGTGGCAGTGGTTACTGTATCTGATAACACAAAATACTTCACAGAAGGATCTAGTGGGCAGCACGACCTGTTAATGCTGCCATCAAATTAGTAGATATGGGCTCTGTATAGAACAACAGATCGGGATAGGCATCCACTGAGTGCTTTATAAGTGGTGGCACAGTGAGAGTTGTAGGGGGGTGGTGGTGGTGAACTCTCCAAAGTCACAGCCAGTTCCTGGTATGTTCTCAACGCAGGATGAGGGCAGAGGTAACAAAGCAAAGAAGAGGAATGGCCATGTCAAATTTCATTCTACAAGAACTGTAGATAAAAAGATGTCATTCATATTCCAGCTTAAGACTTCCCATAGTAGGACCCAATGGGGAAAACCACTGCCTTACTCCACACTAACATTAAAGGTGAGAGAAGTGCATGGCCAGAAAGCCTTTAGAATACGGAAATAGAAAGCGTTGTGACATATTCTATTAACACTGTTTCCTTGGAGCTTATCTGTTCCCATGTGCACGGGACATCTCAGGATGAAAGGTGACATTGAAATATCAAATATTAATCATTATAAAGGTTCATGCAATCCTCTGTGACATGTTTTCTCAGTGGAAAATTGGTTTTAATGCTACAAAATTAGGTTCAATCCACCCATGAATATGTGAAGCGAGCAATCTTCTTGTGTTTCTTGATGTAAGTGTATTTTCATAAGTTAACAGATGAGTCACCATGAAAACGACAGTTCTGTCTCGTGGCATTTTGCCTCTTATTCTCGTGCTTTTGTCCTATAGAATATAATGTAAAATATATTCATTCCCTAACATACTGCTCAAAAGTCATTTAAGTGTTTTTCTTCATTCAAAGTACTTCATCATTTGACATTAGACAGTTTGACAGGCTTACCTCTGCAACCACACAAAACACTCAACAAATGGGCGGTGCTTTTATTTATCTGTTCCGTTCATGTGTACTGTGATTTTCTGACTTGTTCGCTTCCACTTGCCCCTGAAATGGTACATATCATGTTTTAAGGTTCAGCTTAGCTGGGCAGGCCAGACTCCTTGTTTGAACTAATCGTTAGTTCCATGCCATGCCATCCACAGCCCTCCTGGAATCTCTATTATGTCTGTGGTGACAATTGTTTCATAGTTAGGTGCTCTGATCCCTTGACTGGACTGTGAGCTCATTGAAGGCAAGGGAATATTCTAGACCTCATGTCTGCATCCCCAGGATTTAGACTCATGACTGACACACACTCCTTCCCAATGAATGTGCATTGATTGCATGAATAATGCGTGGTGCTGCTCCTCATTTTCCTGACACTGTAATTCTACAGAAAGATTTACATGAAAATCCCTTTACTGTATGAACAATACTAAATGTAAGTACCTCATACGATTACTGGTATTACAGTTCCAATAATAGTATCAGATATGTATTATTCCTTTGGGGATTTGACATTTAAATTTTTTTAAACAAAAACCATTATTATAATAGAGTGCTCTTTTTTCCCCTGCTTCACTTTAATAGTAAAATATGACATATTTCATTTCTGGGAAATGATAGCTTGCCTTAGGTCATATTTTAAGGCACAAAGCCAGAGTAACATTCCCACCTGAAGTTCTCTCATCATCTAGCAATGTACCTCTCTCCGGGAGAAGGGCCAGAGTACAACCACCCTGGAGCCTTCCTCTTCAAAGGCAGATTTTTAAAAGCCAAATTGGCTCAGAATTATTTTTAAAGAAACAACCCTATGAACACAATTGCAAGCCCTCTTGTGATCGTTTTGGGGAAATGCTGATCATCCAAGGCAGGCAGCTGGCTAAGGATCTCCACGTGAGTGAAACCCTCACCTTCCAAGCCGCCCTTTGACCCTCGCCCTTTGGTGGGACAGGCAGAGGCAGTTGCTCTCAAACCTCAGAGACCTTTCCAGGAGGACTGGATGAGGATTTGTCTTTGGAATATTATTTGCAAATGGAAGTCTCTTATAGGCTGTCAGGGTGCCTGACCCCTAGGGACTTCTCTTAGGACATCTTCCTTCCTCCTCAGTTCTCAGGTAATTTTCATTTCTTAGTACTAATAAGTCAGTGGCCAGGGTTTTAATGCATTTATGGAAGAATATTCCTGAGAGTTGAAGTCATTTGTGCTTTGGCCTTCTGCCACAAAATGCATAAGGTGCGCAGCCCTGATGAAATAAAGTGCCTGTCATGTCTTATTGCTTCAATATACAGCAAGATATACCCCATCTTCAGAGGACTTGCAAGGTTTTTTCTCATGATTGCCAAAGGTGTTGGTTTAAAAGCCCTGTGAATTTCAGCCCCCTTAATCAAGCCAGGGTGGGATGCATCCTGCAAGAGACACTGCTTCTCAATGCTGCTTTCTCCTTCACCCCAAATCCCGTTCCAATGGGAGTATTGCTTCAGAAGGGCAAGGGGGAGCTTAATCCCCGGCTTTGTCCAGTAATTAGCCTGTCTCTGTCTCTGGAGGCTGCAAACACAGATGCCGATCCGGATGAGTGCTAGGACATGGAATGAAAACAAGACTGAAAACATTGACTTGTTTCTTCAGGAGCCTTTTAGCAGCCTTGAAAGCCGTGCGAAGTTCTTGTTTCTATCGATGTCATTAGGTCTGAAGTGGTCAGATGAGGCCCTTCCCATCCGTGATGCATCAGGACAAACAGCAACTCAACCAGAGACTCGGAGCTGAGCAGCTTGCAGGCCTTGGGCAACAATGAAAGCTCTGTACCGCGCCTCTGCCTTTGTCCTGCCCTTACCCAGGGGACTTCCAGCACTGCCATGGAAATGCACTGATGACCACAACATAAGCCTCTGGAAGCGCCCTGGTAGGAGCTCACTAACATGATTAGTGTGCAGTTAAGGATGATGCCTCTGCCAGAGCCCATGAGGCCAAGGGTGCTCCCAGAACAAAGGGTTGGGGGTCTGTTTTAAAGTGCCTATTGTGACATCATTTGGAAGTCATTTCAAACTCCTCCACAACTGGTACTCTGAAAACAAAGGCAGTGTGATGTTCTTAGAGTTGTCGGTTTTATTTTCCCCTGTCAGAAATCTGACAAAAGTCGGTTGAAACCGTCAAGAAAAACAACATCACATGTTGTGAGGTTTCCCTCAAATTTGAAGGCTACAGAAGGAATGACAGATTTGTCCTATGGATGACTCTAGCACAAAAATGAATTAGGAAAGCCTAGGAGATACAAATTATGTTGTAGATAGGGAATTGCCCTTGACAGAGCTCATATCTCTGGGACTACAACAGAGAATTAAAATGAGATCCCTTTGAGTTTAATCTGAATCATCTGGATACTGTTTTCTACACAGAACACATTAAGAGAGGATATCCTGTTGAAGATCCCACTTGCAACAGAGATGTTACCTAGATTTGGTAACATCACACTGTTTGCATGACTGGTGTATTTATTTTCTTGTATCTAGCTAGGGGCTAATACTGTGGCACACAGAGTCAGACCTGCAGGCAAATTATTCTGCCCATGGTTAAACTGAATGCTTCCTTCCCTGTGGTGGAGACCCACGGTGACTTCCTGGGGTTCTTCACTCACCTTCATAGAGTAGTCCTTTCAAATCGCAAGCCATGTCTCATTTATCAGTAATAAGCAACACTTGTTTTAAAGATATTAAAATATGAAAAAAAATCACCCAGTGTAGAGATAACTACAGTTTCCCCACACTTCTGTGTTGTTTCCATGTATGTTTGGTACAATACTTTTTCTAATGTAAATCATGGTCTTAAAAGCCTGAAAATCATTGTATGGTAATAAATGGTCTTCAGATTTTTTTTAAATTTAGGAGGACTTGGACATTTTCCATCCAGGATAAGGATTTCATTTCCCATCTTCCTTTGCTGCCAGTTATGGCCACAGGGACAGGGTCTGATGTGGCAGAAATGAAACCAAGAACGTCACTGAACCCTTTAGCTCCACATTTCCAACATCACTCTCTATTTGATTTGCTGATTGGCGCTCTAGGTTCAACCAGGCACATAAGAATTGCTTTACAAGGGATGGCTGCATGACTCAATGAAGGGGACCAAGTACCAGGATGTCTTTCTAGAACACAACTGTCTACCTTTCGTTGGTCAAGGGCCAAATGCATGTGTCTTTTTTAAGCCATTAGTATACTGCATCTCCAATGCACAGAGCCAGGCTTGAAGAACTACCACAGCCAATTCTCAACTAAAAGGAAATACATTTAATTAAAAATTATTTTCTGAATATATACCATAGATCAGCCTTCAGCTAAGCTGATTTTGAAAATACACAGAAGGTTGAACCCAAAAGTAAGTGCAACCTCATTGGGAAGTTGGGTTACATATCTGAAATCATATGTAAAGTGTAAGATGGATTATAAACATGAGTGCATCTAAAAATAAGGTTGTACATGAAGGAGATAGATGGGAAGGTAGAAAATGGATCGTGAATGCACAGATGAGAAAGTAAGTGAGTAGGTGAAACATTTCTGATGGCTTGCATCGACAGAGACTAAAAGGAAATTAAAGACTCTTGGAGTGGGGAGGGGGACCTGAAGTCCCATGGCTAGCTGAGGAGATATTGACAACAGACAGCTTCTTGGAGATAAGGAGTCAGTTTTCTTTAAAGGCATGGACCCTGGTATGTCGACCAAACTCCAGTGATGACACTATACCCAAGAGTATATGGGTGTACAAATTGGATTTGATAGGTTTTATAAAACAAAGAAACAGAAAAGAGGATGCAAAGTTTGGTGGGTACAGAGGGGAATGGCTCTTGGGAGAATCTGTGGGAGTGAGGGTAAATATGACCAAAGTATATTTTGTAAAACTCTCGAAGATTCATCTTTATCTTTCAGTCCTTGAATAATAATCAGCAAGGGTCTGCACTATGGCCCAGCTACCACTCTGTAAACACAGTTCATGTAGACAGGGACTCATTTGCCCTGCAGACCAGAAGTCCAAGACTCCTTTGCTAGAACCTCAAGTAGATGAGGATGCTGTCAGTGTGATGTCACTCTGAATTTGGTGACAAGGACTTCTTTGTGGAAATCATACCCATCCTGCCAAGGCACATCGCTATATGTGGGGGTGAGGCTTTTTTAAAAAAAAAAAATTAGAATTAAGAAAAATATTTTAATTCAGATTTAAACAGAAGAGGGGGAAGGGAGAGGAGAAGGAGATGGGAGGGAGAAAAAAATGGGTAGGGGAAGGGAAGAGGAGAAAAGAAGGGGAAGAGGAAGACAAGATGCAGCAGCAGCAGCAGCGACATCACCCAGGGGCTGCGTGAGCTCCTGCAGGAACGCCACAGCCAGTGCTCGCCTCTACTTTAAGAAGCACTGGTCATTCCTCTAGTCTACAAGTTTTCAGTGCAAAGTGTCTGAGATGTTTCCAGGTCATTTGAACTGCTAATGATATGGATATTCCAGAATTCTGTTTTCTGCATACCAACTAGGAGCTGTCTAACACCGGGGCCTCCCTTCTCTAAAGACACATGACTCGAAGATGCCTGGCTGGCAAGGCAGGAGTAAGTTAAAAGGAAAAGTGTTATTTCAGCAGACTCACCACAGAGGTATGTGTTAATTAAGTTAATTGTGCCATCAGTGATGCAGGCAGTGACAGAAACTATCCCCATAATGGGGCTGGGTTATTGCCATCATCTATTAAACATGCTGGTCTTCTTAAATGCAGTCACTTCCCGCTTACTTTTTAAGCACGCACACACAGGTGCGCACACACACTTATATGAGTTAAATCACATTTGATCTTTATACCTACCATGATAAAAAGGAGAAGTTATAACTCAGAACTAGTCAATGATTTTCATAAAGCTACTCAGCTTCTTAGTTAAGGGGGCAAGATTCAGGTCCAGTGTCTCTCCTTGCTGGTCGCATTATCTATCCTAGATTCCTGATAGTGTAATGGATAAAAGATTTTCAAAGTTTTATCTCCTGTCATGCTGGATTAATAAATGTTAAATAATAATAATAATCTTTGGAAATTATTGATGAGTCAAATATTTGTTCCATTTATGAAGTACTTAAGGCAATAGCCTCATAGGGTAGAATAATCAAAACCAAACACAGGGCTGGGAGACGGCACAGTGGGTAAGAATGCTCGCTGTGTGGGCATGAGGATCTGAGATCCAATCCCCAGAACCCACAGGAAAATCCAGACACGGTGACCTCAACATTTGGGGTGGGAGGTGGAGACAGGAGGAGCATGGGGGCTTGCTGGTCACAAGCCTAACTCCAGTTTAAGTGGGGGACAAGGTCTCAAGGGAATAAGTAGAGAGGTCAGTAGGATGCCCAATGTTCTCCCTTTGCCTCTATCCACACATGTGTATACACCACACTTAACAATCTCACACATATGCATAAGCTCCCACAATCTGGATAAACAGAAATCAGAATCATTGACAGTCTAGATCCTTTCCTTATCTATCTTTCTAAAACAGTAGATGGCATTTGGCTAAAGCTGAATTATTTTCACTGTAATTACTATGAAGACAAAGTTAGCAAGGTCAAGTCCATCTAGATTTGTGGAACTGAAGCCACCATGGGGAACATAACCAATGGTTAGTTATCCTACTACAGAGGCCAAGCACTCATTTCTAAAGCATTGATATAATTAATATATCCACCAAACCACAAATACCTTTGAGAGAGTTCATTCAGAACCATTTCGGTCCAAACACACTTTATTATGATTGATTTTATGGTCCCTTGGTTGGACAGAGAAAGGGCTAAACCCTCACCATACACAGAAGTCTGGAGCAGATGGGCACAGAATTCTTTAAAACAGAGTAGCTTTTAGAAACCCGTGTTCAGACTTGGGGTTACTGTGCAAGGAAGATCTCAGCATGTCCACAACACCCACATTCTTGAATGCAGTGCCTCTAAAAGTGGCACAAGAAACCCTCACTTTGACCTCGTGCCCAGGCAAGCTGAACAGCAGAGACAAAGATTCCTTAGCTGGGGGTCACTTTTTACAGCTTTCTAAAGGAACCTGCTTAAATGGCTGAACAGAAGGAACCTGAATTTGTGGACATGATTGTCTCCCTAGCCTGAGTGGGGAGCAATGTCAGAGAAGTTACTTTGTACGCGAACTTGTTATTTCCTGTTAGTGTAAACACTAACACTAAAGTTTTAGGCAGGGTCTGATTTCAGTAGAATCCCTGGACCCCAAGCCTCCAATGAGCATCCTTAAGAACATCCTGTGGACCTCCTTCAGCAGAGGACTCAGGAACCTTGCATCTGGTCTCCTACACACTGTTTCTCACGCATCTTTTTCTCTGCTCAGCTTGCCTTGTCTCCTTTCTCCATGACACTCCACAGCCGGTGAATACAATTATATGCTGAATCTTACATTCTAAAGAGCCATCAAGTCCATCTAAGTGCACATGGGGACCCCTCAACACATAACTATTCAAAACATAGTTTCTGAAATGAGTGGACAGTGGTATAAGATTGTCAAGGATTACACTGAATCATCCCAAGAAGGCTGACATTATGAACACGATGCCTTTGTAGTCACACAGGATCCTCTGATTTTTAGAAGCGCCCCCCCCAAAAAAAAAGCTGGTTTAATGTTGTGCTATCATCATTCAGCAATTCTTAAAACTTGAAATACGAAGAGTCCTGATTTTTACTTTGTTCTGGGTCCTCTAATTATACAGTTGACTCAGGGTCAGGGTGGTTCTCAGAGATCTTCGTATTTACTTAATCGTGTGTGTGTGTGTGTGTGTGTGTGTGTGTGTGTGTGTATACCACACACATATTCTATGTGTTATCCTTTTTATAAGAATACCATATTAAACTAGAACCCATCTTAATAACCTTGTTTTAACTTAATTGCTCTTCCAAATGAGATCACATTCTGAAGTAGCAAGTTAAGATTTCAAGAAATACATGAGGGCCACAGTCAAAGTCTAGCAAATCAACTTTATTTTACCCCTCTATGCATTTGGAAATTCTGGGTTTAGGGACCTGTTATTGATCTTTCTTGGAGTCCTGGAGAAGTTGGGCTACCAGATGAGCGGAAGAAGATTCACACAGCTAGAAGGCCACGGCACAGGGATGGTGGAGGGGGTATAACAATGGAGGACCGGGGCTGCTGAGGGCGATCTGGGCCAGAGATAGCTCCGGACTCTGCATTCTGATGACAAAGCAGATTTGTCAGAGGTTTATTTAGGATGCTTCATCAGGACAGTGACATTATTAGACCAAAAGAAAACACAGCGTTTGGGAAGCTGAGGCAGTCGTGTTGCGAGTTTGAGGTCAGTCTGGGCTACATATGGAGATCCTGTCTCAGCAAACAAACAAACACACACCATGAGACGGACTGGAGATCTAAAAGGTGAGAGGCTGGAGGCTGGGACACTGAAGAGGCTAGGGCAAAGCTCAGTGAGAACTGGAGGTCTAAGAACATGATGGTAGCGGGGAAAATCCAAAGTACTCACACATACATTCATATCCATACATGTATATAGATGTGGACCCCCAGTCAGACAGTTACCTACACCTACACTTTATTCTAGCTGGTCTGTGAGATGTGTCATGCCGAGGAAAGCCTGTTTGGTTCCATGTAGATGGTGCTATGAATCTGAAGAGACGGGTGGGGACATCCTGTGGTCTTGCCTCATCTTCCCCAGCCTTCCCTAGCACCCTGCCCCCCTTCACTTTTGTAAGCTCCAGACACTTTGACCTTCTTTGGGGCATACCTCAGACCTTAATACCTGCTATTCCCTTAGCCTGGCTCCTTGCCCAGCCCTTTTTATTAGGCTGAGGTCAGCTTCTCGGACACTTCCTCTGGAAGGCGCTTCGGCCTGTCCCTTGCATGCTCTCATCAGACTGTCTTTTCTGCTAGATCCTAAGATCCACGAGGACAGGGATCATGCCTGTTATGTTCTTGCGGTGTCTCCAGCACCTATGACAAGCTACACAGAGCAGGCACCCTGTAAGTTGAACATATGGATGAATGAATGATTCACTATAAAAAAGGGACTTGAAGCATCCTATGAAGGAAATGACAAAAATAGACCAGTGACTAGATAATGTGACAGTTTTGAAATAGGTTCAGAAACTGCTTTTAACAAAATGACTTAAATTTAAAGCCAACGTTGAATCTAAGGGTTTATATTTATTTAATAGTATCCACAGAAACTTCTTTTCTTTATTAAAAAAAAAGAGAGAACTCCCAAGATTTATTTTAAAAGCTTCATAGACAACCAATTACTGTCATAAAGGGAAGGGCTGCTTTAGATGAGTGTGTTGGAGTATAAATGCCCAGAAGCATGTGGGTTGCATTTCCCTTAAACTCTCTTGGGTTTGCAAATTGGAAAGAAAGGTCTGGAATAAAGCACATTTTCTTTTTTCCCGAAGTCAATACATTTGGGAAACAGCAATATTTGGTACATTCAGGAAACTGAAAATATGCGTGGGTACTTGTTTAAGTGGTTATTTCCAGTATGACATGAAAGTGGCTGATAAGAAAGAGGAAGTGGGCATTTAGCATCTGAAAGAAACCAATTCAAAATTTCTCTTCTGTGTAGCTTTTGCACAAGAGGAATCTCCCTCTGCCTCCCGCCTTGACCACAATCAATATTTTTAGGGAATGGAGGCCGTGGCGGGGGGTGGGGGTGGGGGGTGGGGGGTGTTTATTCAGCTTTTTGTGTGCAACTGAGCTGTGAGAGCAGGATGAAGATTTTGCTAAATCTGTCCAGTAAGTGCCTCTAAGTGCTTTAAAAACATGTCTTAAAGCAGAATGGAGGGAGAATAATCTGGGAATTAAGGCTAAATTAGTACATTTCAGTATCTTGATGGTGGAAATGTCAAGAAAAAAGCAGTAAGAATGACAAGTAGAGGCAACTTCAGATGCTGCACTTACATCTCCTTGGGTTGAGCAGCTCTAACAGCTGGGAAGTAGTTTGGATTTTTAAGTGGTCAAATTATGTTATTGTGAAAGCAAATTATTTTTTGTTATCTATCAATATCGACATACAGCCTCCCCCTAGATGTGCTAGATAAGATTCAAATCAAAGAATACCGACTTAAATGCATGCTATGGTGACTTGGCATGACAATCATTTCCTACATAAGTGGATATTTATTTTCTAACTTCGATGTTTTCTAAACATTGTCCACATAAAACCATAAAAAAAAAGTTTGAAGAAGAAAATCAGTGAAATAAAGAAAATAAGTTGGCAAAGAATATCAGTCATTTTGCATATGGATTAAAATATTTCTATTACACTAAAGTATTAATATTTATAGGTAACAGTGAAAAAAGTCATTCATTTTTAGATTGGAAATAATACCATATCCATTTGTGTCTGAAAGGTGGACTGCTAGAGCCCCCTAGCTGTGGAAGATGATTCTGTCCTTCCCAGTGGAGGTAGGAGACTAACGGCAAAGGGAGACAGTAGCTCACCAAGAAGCCTCCAGGAAAACAATCAAAGTGAGCATCCACCACCACCCCTCCCACACTACTGTCCTACCATGTGGGTCTGTAGCCCTGTCGGCACCACGGAGAGGACTCACGAACATCCGTCCAGACCCTTGAACATTGTTCACAGCAGGGTAATTATAAAGCTAAGACATCACCCTTTCTTCCTGTCGTCTGATGGATGTAACAGTCCCCCAGACCCACAAGTACAGTGACGCTGACTGAGGAAGAAGACACTTTCTGTTTCCAGAAGAAGGGAGGTCTGTCTCGAGGACGTGGCACAGCCTGAGCCTTGGGATGGATCCGCAGATGTAAACTTAAAGCCCATAAAAACAAAACAAGTGCTTTGGTTTCAATTTGGTGTGCACTGAACTTTATAAACCTTTAAATAGGCAACTTATATCATTAGAAATATTCAGATGAAGCCAGGTGTGATGGTGCATACCTTTAACCCCAGTACTGGGAGTCAGAGGCAGGTGGAACTCTAGGAGTTCAAGGCCAGTCCGGTCTACAGATTGAGTTCCAGGACAGCCAGAGGTACATAATAGACAGACTCTGTCTCAAAAAAAAAAAAAAAAATCCCTATTTCTGTATTTTCTCAGATCTCAGAGATCTGAAAACTTTGGGTCTAAGTTCTCACACAGTACCAACAGGCAAGCCCTCAGTCATGTGGCATGTATAGTTTATCCATCTGGTTCCTCCCACTTCATGTATTGGGTAATATGAGACCAGCATGCTGAAGGCACTCACACTGCCTGCTAGATGGCTATATTAGTTAGGGTTCTCTACAGGAACAGAACCAAGGGAATGAACATATATATATATATATATATATATATATATATATATATATATATATACATATATATATATACATACATACATACATACACATCCATTGAGTCATTGTACTTTGAAACAGGAACAAGAGCTGAATCCCATTTTAGAGGCTGAGAACTGGATAGTCACTTGAGGTAGGTGCCTCAGCATTCATGGCAGCCCCCCCCCCCCAGTAGCTTTCTCTCACTGGGGAGGCTAACAATCCAGTGCTAGCTCAGTCCACATGGTGCAGTGCCTCAGCAGCCCCAACATGCAGTCAAACACCTGGATGGTTCCTGGAGAACAGCTGGTCCTCAGTCCATGGTGGAAGCCTGGATACTGTGGAATAATCCTCTTGTACACTGTAAAGATTTGTCACTGGAATTGGTTTAATGAAATGATGATTGGCTGGTAGCCAGGCAGGAAGTATAGGCGGGTTGACCAAACTAAGGATGTTGGGATGAAGAATGGCAGAGTCAAGAGGGTCGCCAGCCAGATGCACAGGGAACAGGATATGTTAAAAATGCAGTAACAAGCCATGAGCCACGTGGCAAAGCATAAATAGAAATATGCATTAAGTGTAAGAGTTAGCTATTAACAAGCCTGAGCTATTGGCCGAGCATTTATAAGTAATATTAAGCCTCTGTGTGGTGACTTGGAAGTGGCTGCTGGGACAGGAAAATGTCCATTTATACTGGAAATGCTGGCTCTGCTGCCAGTGAAGGATCAGCAGCAGCAACAGGCAAGTCAGCTCAGAGGCAAGAGGGAAGGCCGTGTGAACAAAGACCAACGCTGCCAGAGTGCTCTGCCCACAATTGGGATGCGGCTTCCCAATCAGTTACGTCGATCAGCATAGTTCTTCAGGCAAGGCTCCCTACATAGGTCATGCTAATTTGTGATAAGTTGACATTAAAACCAACCATAATAGAGGCAAAAGACATCTGAGTTTCAAACAATTCAATGATTCCTCCCAGTGGTAATAATAAAGTTCCAAGGACTTAACCTTCACTCTGACTCAGATACCATGCTGAGTTGTCTATGTGCATTATCTCAAATCTTCACCTTATTAACCATTCAAGACAATTATATTTACTTTACAAAAAAATATAACGTTCGTGTTCAAACACAATAAACATACAGTGAGTGCCACTCTGAGGCAAGTGTTTTACTAAATACTGAAAAAGCAATATTGAAAAAAACAGCCCTGAGCTTTGCATTCACAGAGCTTCAATGAAGCCCAGTGGCTATGAAGTGAGGGTGTTCATTGCTGTGGTGGTTTGAAAGAAAATGGCCCTTAAAGGCAGTGGCACTATTAGAAGGTGTGGCCTTGTTGGAGGAAGTGTGTCACTGTGGGGGCAGGCTTTGAGGTCTCTTTTGCTCAAGCTTCCCTTAGTGTGACTGTCAGTCGACTTCCTGTTGCCTCTGAGTCAAGATGTCAGGACTGTCAGCTCCAGCACCATGTCTGCCTGCACACCACCATGCCCCCTGCCGTGATGATAATGGACTGAACCTCTGAAACTGTAAGCAAGCCTCCCCAATTAAATGTTTTCCTTATAAGAGCTGCCATGGTCATGGTGTCTCTTCACAGCAATAAAAACCCAAACTAAGACACTTGCTGTGGAAGTAAGATACAGGAGAGGTTAATGTGGATTGCATCAGTGTCTTTGAATTTTTGTACCATATTCACCTGGAGAAAGTATGTTTCCTCCTTGCATCCTTACCTGCCAATCTCTTTGTCCTCTCTCCACTTTCTGGTCCAATGAGCCAAGGTAGGAATGAGGAGTCTTTGTTTGTAAATTGCTGCAAAGCATAATTCACAACATGCTACATTTTAATCAGTTTTTGTGCCTCATTAAGTAGATACATAATACATAATACTTTGCATGTTCAGCCCTTTGTTCATCTCTCTATCTTCTCCAGGTAACACCCCTCTACTCAGCATCATGTCTCAAAGGCTGCCCATATTCTAACACGGATCAGAATGTTCTTCCTTCTTAAGACTGGTTAAGATTGCCCATATATTCCACATTTCATTTGGGTTCTAGCCACCCTTTGGCTACTCTGGATAATGATTCTACCTGTGTAAGAACAATGTCAATTCAAGCAGAAATCTGCATGTTTACCTTATTTGATAAGCCAAGTGACTCTGATACAGGTGGACCATGAGCCAGACATTGGCAAATGGTGGGAAAAGATCTCTGACAAAGTCAAACTGATCTGAGAGCTTGAGTAGGAAGGAGCTAATGAGGTAAAGGAAGTTTGTGTCTCTTACCTCAAAAACCCAGGACAGTAGACTCCTACGAGCAACAGAACTGCGGAGATAGTGGCACTGTTGTGAGCATATTTATCAGCATGATGATTACAGATGAGAGCCATAACTCAGTTGAGTACCTAAGACAAAAGTCCTTCATCATTCTTTCCTCTAACATTTATGTTAAGTGCATTCTGTACTCTCAAACCTTATTAGGTATAAAAATATCACCAGTCATTTATCTACTCCATTCACTTGCAATGAGCCAGGCACAGTACTAGGTGCTGAAATTTTATAGGGACTCATCATTCTTTTAATTTTATTGTTCTCCAAAACCTACTTATGCCACTTGTAAATATTAATAATTTTCCTTGTTGCTCCTCCCCACGAAAGTTAAATTATCTCTCAATAGTTAACACACCTATCTCTAGGTACCTGAGCTACAAGTGAGGGCACTATTAAACCCTCCTTTGATTATTGATGAAATACCATCATTGATTTTTTGGTTTCCACATTGAACAATAAGTCCCACTTTTACCAGAGTCCACAGATGCCCTGAAGGTGATCCTGACACATTGGTGAGGAAGGCATGGTTCTTTGAGAGAGAAAATGAAGTCTTTCCAGCCTAAATAATTTTTAGAAGATCTGATTTTTTTAAAAAAAATGTCTAGTGATAGATGAGTTGCAAATGCATGAGTCAGAGATAAAGGGGCCAGGCTACAAAATCAGTAGAACGCTTTCCTGAATATGGACATCATTGAGCTTGAGTGACGCTTATCACCGTCTACCTTGTATTATAGAGTAGTATTTTGCCTTATGGATTTCAAGTGTCTTGAAGGTAAGAACTATTTCTCAGTCATCTCTAAATAGCTCTCAGCATTGATACTGTGTAACTCACAGCATGAAATAGCTCACAGTATATTGTACACCAGACATGGATGTGATAAAATTAATGTTTGGACAAACAAATAAGTATGCTTCACAGAAAAGCAATCCGGAAGGATCCAGAACAAATTCCATTTGTTTAACAGGGGCACACTCTTGTGCTATGAAGGTAGGCAGCAAAGTAAGTATTTTAATGCCAAAGCTAATGACCTGAGTTTAACCTCTGGAACCCAGAGGGCTGAAGGAGAAAATTAACTCTGTCAAGTTGTCCTCTGACCTCCACTTGTGCATACTCAGTCATAGACACACAGACACGCACACACTCACAGACACGGACATGACCACACATGTAACATAGCCCAGACTAGCCTCAAACTTATGATCCTCCAGCCTTAGTCTCCTGAGTGTTGGGACTGGTGGCACACATCTTTATTCCTAGCTCCAAAAAACTTTTTATAATCCATCAAGTTCAGGAGAAAAATTCTTGAGATCAACATTGTTGATATTGAAGCTCTCTTGGGCCTGCTTTCTCCCGACCACCATTTGCAGGAACTGAATCATTACAAGTTGTTGCTTCACTGGTCTTACTAGAAGTTTGAGCAAAAAAAATTGAATGTTTTCTTTCTGCAGATCCTTGGTTACTGTCACCCTGGGCCTTCTTTCCAATGATTCCTGTTTTTATTTGTTGTTGTTGTTGTTGTTTGGGGTTTTGCTTGTTGTTTGTTACTACAGAGAAACTTCAACTGAGGCCAAATTCTTTGTCATTTAAGGAGATACTTAATGAATTAGCAAAGTAGACTCTGAAAAGTCAGAGAAGACTGGAAAGGATAGATGGAAGATTTTGCAGATCCCTCAGTTGCTCTCCAAATGTCAAAATCCATAAGGTCACTTTGGTGGACACTGTCACTTAAAGCGTAACGTTGCCAGAGAGGATAACGATGCTTAGACACCAATCCTGTCTTCCCATGGGTTGACTCGGGAGTTGTGGTTTGACCAATATTTTCCTGGAGAGCCACAACACACACATCTACTCACCCCAGAAAGGGAACCGAAGGACAGACCAAAGTATGGATGGCTTGGTATCCAAAGTTTGGATACCACCAAAGTCCAACTTGGCGAACCATGGGTTTTATTAGGGTTACTTATAGGAGCAGAAATGACTCATAGCTGCATTACCAAAGCCCCCACAGTGTGCATGACAGCTCACAAATCTGGGAACCTGGAGCACAGTGCATAGCCTGCAGGCATCTCAACATGTTGGAGAGTGTCCTTTCTAGGTACCTCAGTTGGTCTAAACCTTTTCCAGGCAGCTTGGCTGGTTTCTGCTTCTCCCAGGCAGCTGGTCTGGTTTCAGAATCTTCTTTTACAACTCAGTTTATCTGAGATGGACTCTGAGCTCCTATTGTTTACTCTGTCAGGGAGGGGTCTAGTGAATCTGGTCAGTTTCAGGGACTTCCTGCAGCTATTTTGAGTTGTTTACCTTCCTGCTTAAGAAGCTTCCCTGCACAATGGAATGTTTAGTCTTGGAGGGAACTGTTACCCAACGCTTCATTCACCCCCTCCTGGCTCTTCCATCCATACTTCACTCCCCCTTCGAGATCCCTAGGTCTTGGAGGGGATAACTATAAACGTCCACCTATGGCTAAGAAATAGGACACTACCGCACAGTAACAATCAGTTGTTCAGTGGGTCTTCACCAGTAGTTAGGAGTTGAGACTGGTCACAATAGTGATCTATGGGTGTAAACACACATTTAGAACGCAGTTTGACAGGCACAGCACATCCATCTAGAAAAACCATAACAAGTTGCTTCCCTATTGGGACCTATGACCTCCCCAGCCATAAGTCCTGGCTTACAGTACTAGGCATGAACTCTCTTTTGTGGAGCAGGCTTTAAATCCAACTGGAAGGCTGTTGATCTTAACCATGATAGCCAAGCCACTATTGCACAATCAGGAACATCCTGCCTAGCATGATGGTATTTCAGCACATGGGGTACATAACCAAGCATGCATGTTGGTGATAGTCCTGCATGGCCCCTTCTGGCACTATGAAAACCACCCAGGAGGGTGAGGACTTCCAGTTCTGTCCCAACTGAATTTCTCCATGTCCTGTAGTCAAAGCATGCACATAAATTGCCTTCATGCACAGAGGGTCTTATCCTGTAGTTCTGGCATACAACTAACAGCAGTAGCAATAACCTTCATGATTTGTGTGGCCTCGAGGGCTTCCCTAGCCAACAACTCACAGGAAGGGAGCCCACTTCTGGCACTGGGGTTTTCATTCAATAACTTTATGGCCTCTGGAAGTGTCCTTTTTCACTCCTTTAGGGTACTTTTTGGATTTAAACTCTAGCTGTTATTTCAACAATCCATTCTTCCTTCCAATTAATCACAGCCCCAGTAGTGCTGTAAGGTATGTGGACACCACTGCTCTTGGTGTCCCTCCAATGGCTTTCCAAATGTGCAAAACAGAGGTTACCATCATGTCATCTGTAAATCAAAACCTTTTGCAGAGGATGGGCAGGATGAGACAACATTCCAAACCATCAGCCCATAACAAATAGTGGGGTTAAAGAAGATAACCTTGGTAAAGTACTCTAAAAGTCTGTTATCAGAAGTGTCAGGTGACCTCAGAAGTTCACAATTCAGAAGATACTGAAGTCAGCATAAGCAAGGTCTAATACAGCATGGAAAGGTTCCATCCATTTATATCAGTTGCTTCTCCAAAGATCAAGGTTGGGTACAAAGCATGGGTAGGAGGCACTAACTTAATTTGCTCCTTGTAATCCTGAGTTGCTGTAGGATATCTTTCTGTACACTGTGAATATGTGTGTCTCCCATTGGATAATAAAGCTGTTTTGACCTATGGCAAGAAAGCTTACAGCCAGGTGGGAAATCCAAGCAGAGATATAGAAGAGAAGAAGGACAGAGTTGAGTGAGACATCAGCTGCTGCCTAAGGAGCAACAAGATGCCAGCAGACTGGTAACACCACAGCCATGTGGCAACATAGATTAACAGGGTTAATTTAAGATGAAAGAGTTAGCTATCAAGAAGCTGAAGCCATAGCCATACAGTTTGTTATTAATATAAGCCTCTGAGTGATTATTTTATAAGTGGCAGTGGGACCGTGGGGCTGGGCAGGACCGAGAAACTTACAGCTACACTTAGTAGTCATTTTCTTGCATTTCCACATCTTGGAGCTCTTCCATGGAGCCTCCCTACATTTCCCTAACACTGATGAACTCAGTGGGCCTGACTTAATCTGCTCAGACCTACTCATGGCCATAGGTGAATGCGACCCTACTTTCCCCTGCTGTACCTGCTGGCTCCCTGGTCAGAGTGGCCCTGGATTGGCACGGTGGCTGTAACAGTAGCTGTAGCTGTTGCCTCTCCATCCACCATACCTGTCTGTTGGGGGAGGTCCTGGTTGGATCTCCACCCCCAGAACAACCTTTTGCTGGAGGGAAATGTGCCCTCCGTAGCCTGATGGGATAATCCCCGCCCCGGGACAGGCTTGATCGTCTTCATTTGTACTGTTCTACTCGGGTGTCTCTGTGAACTGCTCCTCAGGCTCTGAAGCCATCCATCAGCCCCTTATGTTCACCTTCTGTCATTGCCCCTACGAACTCCAGCTCCACCCAAGTCTTGTCACATTTGTCTTGGGGTAACCCAGACTGACCTCCTCCTCTGCTTTGTCTTTTCCTCATCTCCTCTAGGTGCCCTCTCACTTCACAGACACACTTTACACGCTGGTCTAAGTCTCTGAGATCTGTCAAAGCTTTTCTTACTTTATAAAGATCTTGTCTCACCAAAGGGCTCAGCAAAGCCACTAAAACTCCACACCAGCCTGGAGGTCCCTGCTGGTCAGCTTTTTCATTAACTCCTCTGTGATTATGGTTCTATCTGGCCCAGGGAACTGGGGTTCAAACACAGACCCTGTTAGCCCTAGTGCCCTCGATAGCATCTGCCCCTCCTCTGTGGTCCTCCAGTTCCTGATATTTATGGGGACTTTAGACAGAGATAATCATGTGTTCCTAATGGCTCTGATAGGCCAGTCAAGATTTCCCTCACAGTGTCTCAGGTTATGCAGCCTTTGCCTTAAAAAGAGATGGGAAGTTACATCACTCAGTTTTCCTGTCTCCACGGAAGTCAGACTGATCCCATCCACTCCACGACCCACAGCCTCACAAGCATGCTGTGACAGCTCTTTCATTGCTTGTTTAAAAGTCTCCAATTCTAGCAATTCAAGAACTGAGTATTTTCTGATACAGAAGCCCTATCTTCCTGTCTTAGTCCATTGGTAAAGCCCCCAACTGTGTACTGGACCACAGATTGTCGTGCTTTCTCTAATAAAGATCAAATGTGAGCCGGGTGGTGGTGGTGTACACCTTTAATCCCAGCACTCAGGAAATAGAGCCAGGTGGATCTCTGTGAGTTCAAGGCCAGCCTGGTCTATAGAGCGAGATCCAGGACAGGCACCAAAACTACACAGAGAAGCCACATCTCGAAAAAAAGATCGAATGTGAGTGGTATCTTCTATAGCTTTTACCACCTCTGTCTCATCCTCTTGTTTATATAATTCACTTTCTGTCTTAGTTAGGGTTTCTACTCTGTGAAGAGATACCATGACCACAGTTAACTGAGGTGGTGGCTTACAGTTTCTGAGGTTTAGTTCATTATCATCATGGCAGGGAGCATGGTGGCTGGGATTATGGTGGCATGCAGGCAGACATGGTGCTAGAGAATTCTACATCTAGATCCAAAGGCAACAGGAAGTGAACTGTCTCACTAAGCAAAGCTTGAGCATATATGAGGCCTCAAAGCCCACCTCCACAATGACACACTTCCTCCAACAAGACCGCACCTACTCCAAAAAGGCCACACCTCCCAGCAGTGCCACTCCCTTTGGAGGTCATTCTCTTTCAAACCACCACACGTCCCGAGTCAGAGGCTAACACAGAAGACATCAGCTGCAGCCCCTTTCTTGTTTAAATTGCCCCTTTATGCAAACAAGTTCCTGCTTGGCCACCAATTTCTGCAGATCAAACTCTGTTGACTATTAACAACTTTATAGAGTTCAACTACACAACTAATAACACTATTTACCAATCTGGGTGTTTTATAATTGTCTGCCACACAATTAGTTACCACAACTTACTGATATGTGCCACGTTCACCCACTGGGCTAAGCAGTTCTTCTACATCATTTTATTTAATCTTATGATAGAGGTCCTAACATTAGCTTTCAAGTTGTGCAAATATTCCTGGAAATGGTAAAACACTAAGGCATTAGTCATTTTTATCTTCTGAAATCAGCTTTTCATTGGGCCTAGTGGCATGTTGACAGCAATATAAGGAAAGAAGGTTAAAGCCACATCTACTGGAAAACAGTTTTCCTGGAGCAAATGCCCGAAGATCATATCCTATTCTCAAGTTGCTTTTTGTAGACTACACCCTGGCCTTCACTTATGTTCCCAGTTGGTCCTGAGATCACAGCTATGTCCTAGGCAAAGTAAAACATACAGCAGTAGAATGCAATCCCATTTGCACCCTCTCTCTCTCTCTCTCTCTCTCTCTCTCTCTCTCTCTCTCTCACACACACACACACACACACACACACACACACACCCCTACTCTCACATATATACAAACACACTTTCAAATAGAGGCACGCTTCAGGTTCCACACTGAAAGGTGAATTGTATGCACCCATGGTGTCCAATAAAGTGCTAATTCACACCTGCTGTCCCAGCCTAATCTTTGAAAGTTTCTCATAATACCACAATAGGAGAATGGGGAAAGAAAAGGGCTTGTATTAGGAACAAAAGTTAAGGAGTGCAAAAAAAAAAACAAAACAAAACAAAAAAAAAAAACCTCAGTCATAGGAAAAAAAACTATTTTAAGGAAAGATTTTAAATTTGTACTTGTTTTTATTTTAAGTATTTGTGTGAGTGCCTGCTCATGTGTATGGGAACCATGCTCACACCTGATACCTGTGGAGGCCAAAAGACAGCATCAGATTCCCTGAAACTGGCGTTATAGATAGCTGTGAACCACCTGCTGCAGATGCTGAGAATGAAACCCAGGTCCTCTGCAAGAGAAACTAGTGTTCTTAACTGCTGAGCCATCTCGTGTTTTAACTGCAAGGGAATTGTGGGCATTGTTCCATTTTACAGCTGAGGAAACTAAGGCTGGAAAAGCGAAGGACTGCTCCCCCAGGAGAGGTGGTCGGGATTGGAATCCAGGCAGCTTGGCTCCAAAGTCCTTGTCTGTGACACCAAACCAAGTCTGAGAAAAAAACTCAATGAATGTCACTCCTTTTAGTGAAATTATAAATAATAAGAGGGGGCAGGCAAGTCTGGGAAAAGGTGGGGGCGATAATGAGTATCTTCACCCACTTCTCAGCTGAGACTAAGCACAGCCCGGAATACAGCTGTTAGCCACGAGGTTTGGCTTTCTCAGAGCTCTGCTTCCTGTCAAATGGAAAGATTCAGCCGGCTGATTCTGAGGTTAAACTCCACGTCATAACGCTTTAATCTGTGAGTCCCCGTCACTGCACGTTTCTCTGCACCTTGGTGGGCTTCCAGGGCAAGCCTTTCGTTTTCCTTCCTTCCGCCCTCGGCTCCTCTGTGCCAGTCCTTCATCGTCCCTCCACATGTCAGTTCCACGGTGATCTCATCCATTCTCATGGCTTCCGCATCCACCTCCCTGTGGCTGACTCCCAAGTCCTTATTTAAGCCCTATCCTTTCTCTCCAGGTCCAGACCTGCATTCCCAAATGTCTGCTCTTTATCTCACACTGGAAGCTGGATGTCAACACGTCCACAGTCAATTTCATCACCTCCCTCCATCGTTCATCACCGGGCTCCATCCTCTCTAACCCTAACTTCTGTCTCTTGTTTCACTCGTGAAGGCAATTGCAGAGACCTGGCGATTTTCACCTGTGCCATGCTTCCCAGCTGCCCCTCTCCTTCCGTTCCCCCGACATCAGCCCCTTGTTGCTTTCTTCCGGGAGGTCTCCCTCCAGTCTTCTCCAGTCCTGGTTGCCGGGATGGACTTTCTGGCCTAGACCTAGGATCTTGGCTTTCCCACCCAAGAATATTTGGTGGCGTCTCAATGCCTGCCTGGCATTAACAGTCGTCTCTTCCGTTTCTCAGCTCTACCTGTCCCATATGCCATGCTTTCCGAATACATAGAATTTTCCTGCCTTTCAAATACTGTTCCCTTGGCTCCATGTTCTTTCCTTCCCTCTGTCTGTGCCCATCTTTCAAGATCCAACTCAGAGACCCTTTTCTTTACAAAGTCTTAACAAATTTTCAAGACAGAGATCACCTTTCCCTCTTGTAAATATTTATAGCACATTGTATATGCCTGCAGGACTTAGGTCATCCTACAGCGTCCTGCATTATATACATTCACTTTTTATTCTTCCATATTAGGGCCTTGTCTTCCAAAGGGATCATAGATTTCACCCCAGCAATTCTGTCTCCACCTCCTCCCCTCACAGAAAGAGCTTGAGGAAAATCAAGCTCTTAAATGACTCCATTTAGGTTTTTTGTTTTTTTTGTTTTTGTTTTTTCATGCCTGCAAAGTAAAGTAACTGACCCATGTTGAAGAGCATCCCTTTCTCAGAGGTGGCTTTTTTGCAGGGACAGGCTTGCCCACTCAGCCTAAAGCCCAAATCAACAGCCTCAGAGCACCTCACTCCCACTTGTGAAGAATCTCAAGTTCTCCTTTCTTCCCAAGAATCTGTTGGAGTCTTGAGTAACAACTCTTTGGTCTTCTTTTCCTCCTGGGAATGATTCAGGTGTCTCTTATAAGGGAGTATTTCTCAAATTAAGCAACTATTTCAAATCCTCAGCCTGTAAGGAAGGGAATTTAAAAAAATATTTTTATTAATATGTTGAGAATTTCATATAACATATTTTAGTCATATTCATCTCTTAGCTCCTTCTAGATCCACCCCCACCTTCCTTACCTCCTACCCAAAACTTCATGTCTTTTTTTTCCTTATGACCCATAGAGTCCAATTCCTGTTGCCCATATACTCCTAAATTGTGGACTTCATCCTCAGGAGCATAGCCAATCTACAAAACACCATACCTTGACTCTCCCATCCCTCAGAAGCCCCAATGATCTGTAGCTCCTCAGTTAGGGGTGGGAGCTCGTGAACCCTTTCCCCCTCCACACGAGAGTATCAGTTGACTTGATCTCATGCAAGTCTTGTGCGGGCAACCACAGGAGCCTCGTGACTATGAGCGCAGCAGTCCTGTTATAGCCAGAAGACACTGTCTCACTCTATCCCTCCCTGATCTCTGCCCGCTCTGAGGAGGAGGTTTTAAAAAAATACCTTATGCTGGAGAGTTTATGCATGGTGTAGACTATCTAGGCAAGGTTGAGAAAGGCTTTGAAAGCAATCCTAGTTGCTCTTAAGATGATTAGCTGAGAACAGTAGTGATGCTTAGAAATGATTAAGATAACTTTCCATCCTGCACACACAACCAGACTGAGTCAAACACCAGGAGTTCGTTACAAAGCTGAGCGGGAGGGGACTACTCAGGAAAGGTCATTTCTTCTTGCTCTAATAGCTGAGAGTCAACTTTTAAAAAAAATGTATTTCCTGCTCGACTTTGTCCTTGGACTAACAACTGATTATGGAATTTTAATTTAATATTACAGCATATGTTGCCTTTCTGAATTTAAAAATCTATGACTTGCCTCTGAAATCTTTTCAAGTTCTGCAGAAGAATACTCTCAAAAAATAAGGTCATCAGTGGGAGTATTTATAATAAATTTACAATTTCTGAAAAAAATGGAATCAATATATACAATTAATATTGCAGATAAACGTCAGAATGATAAACTTCCACCATATAAACGAACCTTATTTCACACATAAATGTGCTTTGTGGCAAAGGTTCAAAATCCTTTTTCTTCAACAGTAAGCAGATTGAATGAAATAAAAAATGATGTGCCAGGACTTAAAGGTACAAGTGGTACAGACTTCAGATTATTGATTGCTGACTGTGCTTACAGACATCAAACAATACTTTTTTTAGGCATCTGTATTAGTTCACTTCAACAGAGATGAGCTATATCACAGGAAAATTGAAAATGTGGGGTCTCTTTGACTGGCCATCATCATTGTAGATTATTAAGGTTTGGGGTCCTTTTCTTAAGGTTATATACATAAAACAATACAGACAAAATGAAATCTCATTAAGTTCACATTTTTCTTTCCCAGAACCTTGATTATAGCTTGAAATGTACCAAGATGTTTAGTCAGAATGCAAACTCACTTCTAAACTTAGGTTGGAAGTGCACATTTGGGCAGAGTCCATAGGCTGTGACATTCTTTGACAGAAATCCCAGCGGGACATGGTGACCACTCCTGAGAGACTCGGAATGCATTTATGTATATCAAGGTTTAGCTTCAGATTTAAGAGGGAGCCATTTGCTTTAATGGAATATGAGCTCTTACAGCTGGCCTGCTTATTCCAAATTACTGTTCGGTAACATCTTCCCAAAAGTGACAGTCACATATAGATTCAAAACTAAGTCCATGGTCTTATACTTGAAATATTTTTTTCTCTAACTTGGAAATGGAAAGCACATCCATGTGTTAGGGAATTCTGTTAGTTGGACCTCTTTCAGGTGCTAATGACATAAACCAAACTCAAACCAGCACAAGCCAAAAAGATAATTTATTGTCTTGGATTATTGGAAAGTTCAAGTCAGGCTGGAGACATGAGTTCAGGTGATGTCACTGGGAATCTGTCTGTTTCTCTCCATCTCTCAACTATACATCTCCTGTGATGGATCTGTTCCCAAGCTGTCTGAAACCATATGGAGGACCTCTGGTGGTCAAGATGCAGGACTGGAGAGTTTTTTCCCCCAGGTACTCCCAGCAAGAATTAACAGATTAAAACATCCTTGCAACTGTTTTGCTTTTTGTTTTTTATTGATGCTTATGCTCAGACCCAGAGCAGTCTTTGAGACCTCATAGCCACAGCATGGTCACAGGTGCTATCTACCTGCTTTGGTTCTCTCTACACTTATTCTCCACTTGGTTCCTTCATTAGCTAGGCTCATAAACAAGCCTTCATGGCTCTACACTCAGAACTTCACAAGGTAGCAGTCCATCTTTGTCTGTTTCTCTGCCTGTCTCTCTCCACCTGGTACTCCTAATCCAGCCAAATTCAAAACTGAATACTCATTGATCCAGCCGTGACCAATCATAGTACCCAGTGAGATGGAATTTTCTGATGTGCCCAGGGCATGACCAGTCTCATGGAAACTGGATTATCTCTTGCTTAACAGTGTGAGCACAATGGGATAAAGGAAGCGTGCCCCAAAGTAGGTGTTCTACTTCCTACAAACAAGAAACAGACAGACACCACATAACCACAGAAAACACTATGTGAAATCAGGATGAGTTGACTCATGTCATTTTCTGGGGACCCAGATTTCTGACTGAGCCAAGAGCCATGAAGCCAGCCAAGATGAGAAGAATCTGAAACTCTTGTTGGGAGCTAACATGAAGGAAAAGAGGGCTTGTTTCCTTTCATCCAGTGACATGGAATTCCCCCTCACCACAGATGCGTTGCTGTCATGCGGTTCACTTGCTGAGGATGGAGAGCTAGCACCTGGGGAGTATTCTGAAAAGTGAAGTAGAGGGGCCATCGGCATGGGTTTCTCAAGGGATGGAATCTGACCTGGAGAGGGGAGGGCAGTGCCCGGAAGAACAGCCTTTCAGGCAGAGGAAACAGTGTTTAGAAGGGGAGGAATCAGCACAGCTCTAACAGTTGCCAGCCAAGCTTCCAAGGCCAGCGCAAGAGGGAGGATTTAAGCAATTATTGAGAAAATTGTCTCAATCTTTCCTTTTCTCCTGGCTGTGGAAATTTGGCCATTGCTACATTTTTGTAAGAGAAGAGAGTCTTGATTCCAGAGACCACACAAGGTTAAGTGATGGAATTTTATTTATTTATTTTTTAGACAGAACAGAGAAAAACCACAGCACCTGAATTCATCTGGGAAAAGGCAGATTTTATAAGAAAGGAAATAGAAAATATTTCTTCTCTTGTCTCCCGTTCTTGTCTCCCGTACAACCCACTCCCCCATGTTCCCTCTCTTGGTTTTTTGAGTGGGAGGGAGAAATTTTATTTGAGCCAATCTATTGACCAAGAGCTGTAAGTACAGATGCATTTACTGCTTTGTGAGAGCTTCATAAATGCTTGTAGTAAGACATGGTAATTATTCAAATAATTTTTTTGAGAATTTACTAATTCCCAAACCATAATCAAGCACAGTTCCCAGAACCGACTCCCTTGCCCCTTTTCCATTAAGCCATCTCCCCAAATGTCTGCGTAGATTCTTAACATTGAACACTTCCTTTTAAGATTAAATAGCATTAAAAATTTGCCTTTCAAGGAAAGGTATTATGAGCTCATATGAAAATAAGATGAGTAGAGATGCCTGCAGAAACTGAAGCCCACAAAATGTGCCACAAATGAATAAAAATTAGATGGACCTTAGTTTGAGTTTTAGCACCATCATTTATGAACTACTCAGTTATGGGAATGTTTCTTCATGTCCTTAACTCTCATTTTTAAAATCAAGGTAGAATCAGTGTAGGTTGTGTGTGTGTGTGTGTGTGTGTGTGTGTGTGTGTGTGTAAGGAATAACTAAAAAAAGAGCTTGATAGCGCCCAGCACATCATATTACCTTGAAAGCAAGAGAACAACCCTCAGTGTTGGTGTCGGCCATGAAGCTCACATTGTCACGGCTGTGATGTGGGACCATCTACCTCATCTGTTCCTCCCCGTCAAAGCTGTTGCAGTTGCTCCTTTCTGTTGTAATAAACACTCGGACCAAAAACAGCTTAAAGGAGAAAGTTTTTATCCTAGCTTACAGGGACAGAATCCATCATGGTGGAAAAGTCACAGCATGGCAGGAGCAGGAAGCAGAGACACCTAGGCTGTAAACCCTCAAAGATCACCCCAGTGAAGGACTTCCTCCAACAAGGATCCATCTCCTAAAGGCTCTGTAATACCCATCCCAAAACAGCTCTTCTAACTGGGGACTTATTGTTCAAATACATGAGCTTATTGGGGGACATTTCTTATTTAAACCATCACAAAAATGTAAGCATTAACATGGTTTGAAGGATACTGTCGTGACACTCATCCATGATGGATGCCACCAAAAGAGTAACCTTTACTGTTTTGAGCCTCCTGTGATTTGCTGAAAGGAAAAAGAAGAACATTAGACTCCCTTCTCAGAAAACCCTGTAAAGAAGAACGGAGGAAAACGTAGTATGATGCCACTGTTGAGCCCAGTGTATGACACAACCATTCCCTTATTCAAGGGTAGATTTTTGTCTATTACCTTCTTTTCCATTTTTATCTTAAAAAAAGACAAGAGCCTCATGTATCCCCAGGTGGCCCCAAACTTGCTATGTATGTCTTAGTTACTGTTCTATTGGACCAAGACAACTTATAAAAGAAAGCATTTAATTGGGAGCTTGCTTACAGTTCAGAGGGTTAGTCCACAGTCATCACGGCAGGGAGTGTGGTTTTAGGCAGGCTTAGCACTGAAACAGTAGCTAAGAGCTTACATCTGATCAAAAAATGGAGGCAGGAAGAAAGCTAAACTGTCATTGGCTTTTGAAACCTCAAAGCCCACCCCCAGTGACACACCTTTTCCAACACGGCCACATCTCCTAATCTTGCCTAAACAGTCCACCAACTGGGAGCCAAACGTTCAGGTATATGAGCTTATGGGAGCCATTCTCATTCAAACCACAGCATTCCATTCCCTGGCCCTCATAAGCTTGTGCCCATATCATAATGCAAACTGAATTCAGTCCAACTTCAAAAATGTCCATAGTCTTTCGCAGTCTTAACACTGTTTCGAAGTCCAAAGTCTGTAGCTAGAGTTTTCCTGCCTGGCCCACAGTCAGGACAAACCTCTCTCACCTGCCAGTCCCACAACCCCTCAGACCCAACCAAGTAAACACAGAGACTTATATTGGTTTCAAACTGTATGGCCATGGCAGGCTTCTTGCTAACTTTTCTTACAGCTTAAATTAATCCATTTCCATTAATCTATACTTTGCCACGTGGCTCGTGGCTTACCGGCATCTTTACATGCTGTTTCTCATTGTGGCGGCTGGCGGTGTCTCTCTGACTCAGCCTTCCACTTCCCAGCTTTATTCTCCTTTTTGTCCCGCCTACACTTCCTGCCTAGCCGATGGCCAATCAGTGTTTTATTTATTGACTAATCAGCAACACATTTGCCATACAGAACATCCCACAGCAAAAGTCTGTTCTGAGACTCAAGGCAATTTCTTAACTAGCACTCCCTGTAAAATAAAAAAATAAATTATATACTTCCAGTATACAATATACATTACCATTCCAAAAGAGAGGAAAAGGGGCATAATGAGAAAATACTGGACCAAAGCAAGACCAAAACCCGGCAGGGTACACTCTAAATTCTGCCACTCCATGTCTGATGTCAAAGGACTCTTCAGATTTCTCACTCCAGCCTTGTTGACTGCAACACAGTTCTCTCTCTGGGGCTGTTCCCATAATCTGCAGCTCTCTTTGCAGGTCTCCCTTGTCTCCAGCATCTTCAGCATCCTGGGGTCTCCAATGCAGTCAGGCAATGACCTCTCCAAGTCTCCATGCAAGAACACCTCTATCACAGGCCTAGCCTCAGCAGTTTGCCTTAACCGCAGAGGAATCTTCCACAATGCCTTTAGTCCTAAATCCTTGACTTTAAAGCCAGAACCACGAGGTTGAAGCAGCCAAGTTCTGCTTGCATGGGATGGAATCTGGCCCACTCATTGAATTACATTTGCATTTGAAGGTTTGACTTGTGGGAGGTTTCCTTTGTTGAATGAGCTTTGCCTTGAACAAGTTGAAAGCTCTCTTTATTCCATTTCTTCTTAAGCTGTTCCTTAAACCTCTCATCTCTTTGAGCACAAGGTTTGGTGTCACCATTTAATTTCCTGGTGTGCGCCTTTCTTCCTCAAACTGCATTTTGTATTTTGTTTTCCCCTGCTTGCTCCTTTTCATTATAGATCTACATAAGAGTGATCACTAGTAACCATGTGACATGGTCAGTACTAGGTTGTCTTGAAATCTCTTCTGCCAATGATATTAGTCCAGAACTCTTCAATATAGCTTCAGGCAGATTGTTAGGGCAAAAATAAAAAGCAACCACATTCTTTGCCAAAATATCACAAGAACAGTCTCTAGGCCACTTGCTAATATTGTTCCTCTTTGAAATCTCTTGGGCTGGGCCACTGTAGTACACACTGTGCTTAACACTATTGTCTCCCAAGCTCCTACAAGGATGGCCCATTAAGCCCAACTTACTACATTTAACTACTTTTCTAGTCCAAACACCCAAAGTCTTCCATATTTCTCCAAACAACAGCAAGGTCAGGTCTGTCACAGCAATACTCCACTGCTTGGTACCAACTTCTGTCTTAGGGTTAATGTTGCTGTGATAAAACACCACAACCAAAGCAGCTTATAAAAGAAAGCATTTGACTGTGGTTTCGCTCACAGTTTCAGAGGGTGAGCCTATGACCACCATAGCAGGGAGCGTGGCAACAGGCAGGGGTGACAGGCATGGCTTGAAGCAGTAGCTGAGAGCTCACATCTAATCCACAAGACGAGGCAGAAAGAAAGTGAGACAGGGCCTGTCATAGGCTTTTAAAACCTCAAAACTCACCCTTAGTGACACACCCCCTCTAACCAGGCCACACCTCCTAATCTTTCCCAAACAGTCTACTAACCAGGGATCAAGCATTCAAATATGTGAGCCTAGGGGAGGCCTTCTCATTCAAACCACCATGGTGGGCAAAGATGAGCTTGAACTCCTGACCCTTCCACCTCTACTTTCTGAGTCCTGAGGTTAAAGACATATCTCACCACGTCCAGCTTTTGTGGTACTAAGGATTGAACCCAGGGCTATGTGCATGCTAGGAAACTTACCAACTGAGCTACATTCCCCTGCTCTAGAATATCTGTTATCTTAAAATATATTTCAAATACACCATGTCATCCTTGCACAGGGGCTATGCTCATCTTCTCTTATTATTTCAGTTTTAGTGTATATGCTGCTGAAGTGAGCACTTTTAAAAAATTAGTTCTTTTAATATTTGAGAGTATAATATAATCACATCATTTACTTCTTCCCTTTCCTCTCTCCAAAGCCTCCCATGTACCCCTAGTTGGTCTCTTTCAAATTCATGACCTCTTTTTTCATTAATTGTTGCTAATACATGTATGTATATGTTTATATGTGCACATGCACACACACACATATAGTTTCCTAAATACATAATAACAAACTGATCAATAAGTATAATGTTACTTGTATGTGTGTTTTCAGGGCTGACCATTTGGTATTAGAAAACCAATTGATGTGCTCTGAGTTGCTATGGTTAAAATGTAATATAAATGTTCTCTTCAGGTCATGTTTAAGAAGATACATAATTCAGCATTGAGTCTCTTTAAAATATACATCTTCCTGTTGGGATCTTGACTTTAAAACTGATTTTTTCTTTTTTACAAAGGAGCTAAAATATTCTTCAAAATAAGAATCTATGTGGAAACAGGAGTCAGGACAGAATTTCTGGTCATCTGCATAGTGACTAAGTTTTATTGTTCCTTACTTGTATAGTTAAATATTTCAATATTAATTTAAATATAAAATTAAAAATAAATGTTTGGGAGGAAGGATTTCACCCGCTGTCATATGGGAGACAAGTCACATGATTGCCCCACTCTCCTGCCATTTAAATGTTCTTTCAGCTATATCTGTGCCTCCCAGTGGACGCTGACCACAGTCACTGTGAGAGCTGAATGGAATGCAGTCCTTCTGCTTCCCTCATTCTGAACAACACTTAGGTATAGAAGTCTAGAAAAAGAGCAGTTTTAATCTGGAATAATAGACTATACCATAATTTCCACTATCATGAAAACTGAGAGGATAGTATTTAAAAAAAATCAACAGAAAACCATACTAGATATTAGACTTTGTGCAACCAAGCAAACAGGCTTATTCACAATAAGCAAAAATCCATTCAAGAGGCTCTTACACACTTATTCCATAATTAAATACTGATTTCTTGAGTCAAATTTTCCTATGGTCTTTGGCTCTGCCTACCCTGAGTTTTCATATAACTTTTTCCAATGAACAAAGGAACTGTATACGTTCTTCTTAAATTTAAAAAAAAAATCAAACTGGGCAGTGGTGATGCATGCCTTTAATTCCAGCACTCAGGAGGCAGAGGCAGGTGGATCACTGTGAGTTCGAGGTCAGCTTGGTCTACAGAGTGAGTTCCAGGACAGGGCTTCAAAGCTACACAGAGAAACCCTGTCTCAAAAAAAAAAAAAAAAAACAGGGACTTTTGAGTCTATGACCAACATTGTCACTCTGACTCTGCACACCAAAGCCTCAATTTTTTGATCTATAAATAAGACACTCATACTCTTTCCCCTAAAATGACCCTCAGTTTCCCAGAATGCTAACCTAGACCAGGATCACACCCTTCGATGCTCTTGGCTAAAGGGAAACTGGTGTGTTACCAAGAACTCCATAGCTGCTTAAACAGAAATCTATACGAGAGTTTAAGGCATAAATTGTATTTTGCTGAACATTGTTGACGCTAACATAGTTAAATACACCTCATAAATGGAAAGGGCTTCTTGGCCTAATAAACTGGGAACATAGTATTAAATTAAATGAACCAGATTTCGTTGCTGCTGCAACATTTCAGAACTTTTAATAAGCCAATGCATATTGCACGTCTCCCAGAGGTGCTGAGATGATGCAGTTTCCTACCTGATTTCTGCATGGAATTATCCTTGTGTTTTACAAAGAAGGCATGGGAAAACCTTGAAGCTGAATGAGGGTTCCTCAGGTTACAGCCCAAAAAGCACTTCTTTAAAGACATAATCTTTCTAAAGTTCAGGTACCTTAGGCTGACTTGACTTAAACCAAACTCACGCCCTCACGTGCTGTCTGGGGGAGGCTTCCTGGAATTCCGCATCCTCTACAGGAAGGTCTTGGGGTTGTCTTCATTGTAATGAGTTAATTATAGCTTGCCAGTGGTTTTTAAAGGCACATTTCCCAAGCTCTAGAGACTGCGGTAGAACATACACCAACATGCAATGTGAAAACTAGACAAAAGTGTGAACTTTTTGGAGCCCTTCTTGCATAATTTAGAGATGATGAGAACTTTTTTTTGTACGGAATAAAACGAAATTGTTAACTGCAGAGCAGAAGTTGGGTCAGGCAGATATACAGCTCTGGAGAATGTGCTGATTGTGATTTGTGTTTTATGGTAGCTGAAGAGTTTGAGCTGCTTGCTAATGAGATCAAGCACCATTACATATATTACTGGCATCTTCAGAAACTGCACATTCATTTGGAAATATCTTTATGCTACATTTGTTCAAAGCATTGTCTTTCCGTTAGAGGAATTCACCTGTACATTGCATTTTTCCTGTAATATACTACTGATTGTGTGAAGAACTATTTCTATGTGTCTCTTTGTCTGAATTTGGAAGCTGTGCATTTTGAGTTCCATTTTCTTCTGAAAACGAGTTGTTGACAAATAAGACTGTCACAGCCATTGTAGGACTGAATTACTCTCCTGATTTCCTAATTCGTTGCTTGAATTGTAATGTCTCAAAATAAGTGCAGTCTCTCTAAAATATTTTGTCATCTCACACTGTTTGAAAGATACATGGTCTTCAGTGGAGTGGTTGCTGAAATTCTTTGTTAGAACAGAAGTCTTAACATCAGGTTCAGTACCGAATAAGATGTAGGCAGGCGGGACGTCTGTGTTACAGGGGAGGTTTTTCTAACACAGTAGTAGAATTCTGGAGTTGAGTCCTAAGTGAAAGAGGACGATGAAGGAGGGGTTTCCAAGTTAAAGAGCAGGATCACGTGTTTAAAAGAGAACAAGGAGTGAGGTCATCTGTTAAAGGGGATGCTTCCTTTTGCATATTCCTGAAGTGGCTGAACATCTGTGCTTACATTCTTAATTTCTTGAAGAATGGCCATACTGCTTTCCACAATGGCTACATCAATTTTCAATGTGTTCATTGCAACATTATTCACAGTCATTAAGATACAGGAACAGAGCTGGGGGAGCCAGCTCTGCTGATAAAGTCCTTGCCACACAAGCATGAGGATCCAGGTTCAACCACCAGAACCACATGGGAATGTTGGACATGGTGGCTCATTTTAAATCTTAGCACCAGGGAGGTAGAGACAGGAGGATCTCTGGGGCTCACTGGACAGCCAGCCTAGCCTTACCTGTGTGCCCCAGTCCACAGTGAGAGAGAAATGAACAACCATTTGTGTCAATATTCAGGAACCTGGAGGAAATTATATGGTGGTATTTTATTTGTACTGAAATGTGATTTTAATTGTATGTTAATAAATAAAGTTCCCCGGGGGGTCAGAGGTATTAGAGCCATAGCAAGAGCGTGGCGGTGGTGGTGCATGCCTTTAATCCCAGCACTTGGTAGACAGAGCTAGGTAGATCTCTGTGTGTAAAAAGATACAGCCAGCATTGGAGACACAAGCCTTTAATCTCAATCCCAACCATAGAAGACCTGGAAGTCTTTACAGACGGGCAGTGACGAGGCAGTCATGTGGTTGGGTTTACAACCAATGAGAAGGCAGAACCGAAAGTCTTTATAAAGACAAACACACAGGAAGTAGCTCCCTTTTTGGAGAGCTCTCTTGGCTGAAGCAGGAAGGGTAAGGCTCTTAGTTCTGACCTCTTGGCTTTCTTCTCTAAATCGGCTCTGTGTTTCTTATTTAATAAGACGGTTGGTTACATCAACAAAATTATGAGTGAAACAAGGCTGACACAGAAGGACAAATACCACATCACTTATGTGCAGACTCCAAAACATTCGGAAAACAGAGGGTAGAATGGTGGTTGGAGGGGTGAGGAGTGTGAAAACCGGAGCTGTAGGTCAAAGAGTACAAAGTGTTAGTTATCCAGGACATGTAAGTTCTGGACATCTGATTTATAGCTCTCTGACTGTAGTTAACAATGCCACATCATATACTTCCATATTGAGAAGGTAGTTTCAAGTCTTCTTAGCACAAGAAAGGGGGAAAATGGCATGATAGCTATATTAATTAGCTCTTTGTGGTAATCATTTTATAATATGTACACACATAAACCATCATGTTGTTCCCATTACATATACACTATTTTTATTTGTCAAATATATATTAAAAAGGCTAGGGTTATGGACTATGGGATTAGGGTTCAAATCTGTGGGAAAGCCTTTGATAAATCAGACAATTATCAATTATAAATAGAAAGGAAGAGACTCTAATAATTCATAAAACACTATTTTCATTATGAATTGGATCCTGGACAAGAGGGCAGAAATGAAGCTGTGAAGCAGGGCCACTAACTGTTGCAGTCTTTGCACATATGTGTGCATGTTGTCACATGTTCATGTATGTGGCTTCCATGTGTGTGCTCAGGTGCAAGTCAAGAACAGAAGCAACTCAGCTGCGATTTCTCAGGGGCTGCTCACTTTTTTTTTTTTTTTGACATATTTCTCTTACTATCCTGGACCTCATCAAGTAGACCAGGCCAGCCAGTGAACCCCAGGAACCTACCTGTCTGCCTCTTCAGGGCAGGGTTTGCAGGCAGGAGCCACTCCGCCTGGGGCTCTGTTTAAAATATGAGTTCTAGGGACTTGTCCTTTTGCTTGCAAGGTGAACACTTTGCCAACCGAGCCACCTTCCCCAGTGCCTGTTTCTGAGTTTTTAAGCACAGAGAAGCCATACTGTTTATAATCACGGTTTCCATGTTCTTTGGCTACGGCTCCACATGTAGATTAGCAATGGTTATTGCTTCAGGGAAAAACAGAATCTACGGATTGGACTTAATTTTCTGCCTAGAATTTTGTATATTACTGTTGTGTGCCTAGATTTTTTTTTCCTTTTTGCTGTTTCTCATTTGAAAGGCTTTCACTCACTGTGCCTATAAGGAATGCTATCAAGGCTCAATGCTGGTAAGTTTCAGGGAAAAAAAAGTGAGAAAATTATTTAAAGGACTGCTTTTTGATAATGGCAGTGTTTTGACAGTTTTTGACAGGCAATTTGGAATAATGCAACCTCCTGGATTACAGCCAGCCTCTGAAATGGGCTGTAATTTAGAATGATGGCAGCTTCTATGACCTCCATATTGAAGAGTCACTGGAATTAAAACAGAAAAAAAAATCTCCAAACAATTTAGGTCTATATCTGAAAACCTAGTTAAAATGTTCTGGTATGGAACCATTTTATTTATTGAAAGGGTTTTCTCATCCAGTGCACAATACCAAATACTTACCCTAAAGTGGGGAAGATTTTTTTCCTCTGCCTTTTTGTGTGTGATGAAACTCCTTGTACTCCCAACGGATTCTGGTATTCTTATGAGCCACTGTGGGTGTGTCTGCTCCTTCCATGCCCTGGATGAAACAGACCCATTTGAGTGTTTATAACTCTATTGTGCTGTCATCTATCTGAAGACAAAGCTCTGAGCTATTGTAGCATCCTAAACTTTCTCTTTTCACACACATGTGCTGTCTCAGGTCTTGAATTTGGTCCTTAAGGCTATTTTGAAAAAAGTAGATTCGATTACTCCCTTAATTCTGAGAGTTAAATGCTTTTTAAAGAGTTGTGTAACTTAAATATGAGCTGGGTGTACAGGGTAGGGTTTTTAACTGAACCACAATTCTCCAAACATACCAATATATTCCAAAATTGCCAGTTGCAGGCCATAAAATATTTACATTACAGAGTTAATAATGTATGTTTAGTAAGAAACGATGAAATATTTACAGTTTTTCTAAAGATACTGTATGGGTTTCCCCCTCTTTGCCACAGCCATTTTTCTTGTAGGGAAATGGGCAACTTCCAGAGCTGTGGGAGCCACACAGAAGCATCTGCAAAGGCAAGGGATGCTCCGAGGCAGACAGTGAGAAGAAATACCAATTTACCGAAGGCAGACACAGAAACACATTTCCTGTGACTGAAGGGCCAGGGAGGAATTAGCAAGCTATTTGGGGATCTTCACCATTACCTGGAAGCATGGACAGCCTCTGTCACTGGTTTTTGCCAAACTTCTTCTGTGGGAATGTTGAGATTCTCTGACTGTGGTACAACCTTCCAAGCTTCTGGACAAATACTTTAACCTCCCACGCCTCTTAACTTTGACCTTGGCCATACTACCAAATCTTTACTGTACAAGCGTAGAGGGTTTTTTGTTTTGTTTTGTTTTTAAGATTTATTATTTATTTATTTATTTATTTATTTATTTATTTATTTATTTATTTATTACGTATGCAGTGTTCTGTCTGCATGTATGCCTGCAGGCCAGAAGAGGGCGCCAGATCTCATTACAGTTGGTTGTGAGCCACCATGTGGGTGCTGGGAATTGAACCTAGGACCTCTGGAAAAGCAGCCAGTGCTCTTAACCACTGAGCCATCTCTCCAGCCTTAGGGAGTTTTCAATAGACTTACAAACAGGGAACCTCAGGACTACCTATACATTCCAACAGGTTAAATCCCGTGTAATGCCTTCATTCTTATAGTTACAGATCATAAGAATCTAGAGAAGAGCTGGGTGGTGGTGGTGCATGCCTTTAATCCCAGCACTCAGAGGCAGAACCAGGTGGATCTCTGTGAGTTCGAGGCCAGTCTGATATTACAGAGCAAGATCCAGGACAGGAACCAAAACTACACGGAGAAAGCTTGTCTCAAAAAACCAAAATAATAATAATAATAATAATAATAATAATAATAATAATAATAATTTAGGGAAGTAGTACAGGATGAAAAATGGCTTCCCATAACACTCTTCTAATCCCTGGAATCCATGAGTGGCCCACCATCTTATACAGCAAAAAGGAAGTTACAGATATGATTAAGGATTCTGGTGTTGCAAGATATTTGTTTACACTGCCTGAAGATGTATCACTGTGATTGGTTTAATAAAAAGCTGAGTGGTCAATAGGTAAGCAGGACAGGTTAGGCGAAACTTCTGGGCAGAGGTTGAATCTAGGTGAGAATTTTGCCAGCAAGATGTGGAGCAAATTGGTTGCACAGTACTGAGGAGAGATAAAGAACCATATGGCAAAGTGTAGATTAATAGAAACAGGTTAATTTAAGTTATAAGAGCTAGTTGGAAACAAGCCTAAGCTGAAGTCAAGCTTTCATAATTAATAATAAGTCTTCATGTCATTATTTGGGGGCTGGCGGTCCAAAGAAATTCCAACAAGAAAGTCCTGCTACATTCTGGGATAGGGATATTGTTCTGAAATACTTTATAGGACCCTACATGTGAGCAAAGTGTTCTTATAAGAGGAAGACAAGGAAGAGAACATAGAGTAACTGTGGAAGAAAAGATAGCATCCTATTGGCTGGAAATACAGCACCAGAGAACGTAGATGGGGTTGTCAAGTGGAAAAAGATAGATTCTGTTCCATAAGGAACAAACAGACCTCCCCCTCTCTCTCCCTTCTCTCTCTTCCTATCCCTCCTTTCCTCTCCCTTTCCCTTTCTCCATCTTCCTTTATTTCTTCATGTACTGGAGATTAAATCCAGGACCTCACACATGCTGTGATCTTCCTTTATTTCTTTGTGTACTGGAGATTAAATCCAGGGCCTCACATGTACTATGCATGCATTCTACCCATGAGCTGCGTCCTCAACCCATGAGCTCTTCCACCAACCCAGTGAAACTAGTCTTGGACTTCTGACCTCCCGAATTACAAGAGGATTTGTGTGTGTTACTTAAAGTCAAAATGCACTGTGAGTTGTGGAAGCAGAAACCACTGCCCCCAGTGCCTCAACTCTAATACCCCTTCATTGCTAAATACAACTATTTAAGCCATGGCTTCAAGGCACTAAGACCTAGCCTGGTTTATAGATGTTGTGGTCTCCTCTTTCCATCTGCCTTGGATACCTCCCCAACAGTCATACTCCCTTGAGGATCTCATAGCTGCCAGAAGAAGTAAGGCAGAGGCGAGGGCTTGAGGCCAATAACTGCATCCTTCAAAATTGGACCTTAAGCCACAAGAACTCATCACCGTCCTCCTGAGTGCTCAGCGTTCTACTAGATTCTGAGGGGAACTGAGGGAATAGAAGAGGTCACTCTGCACTCTCCTTCAAGGCAGAAACATTGCAGTGATGACATACACTTACTTTGCACTTCCGGGAATGTCAAAGCTGGGGCAACAAAGGATTGTCTAACTCAGGAACAGAACAGATGCATCATTGCTGTTTAAGGGAAGAGATGATGTCAAAGCAGGGGCTTACCACTCATTCCCTGATTGGAGGAGCTGGAAATCAAGTCATTTCCCGTTGTTTTTAGGAACCTGAGAGTACTGGGTGTATTCCAAGGTTAGTGAGGGTGTATGTGTGTGTTGGGGGTGGGGAGACTCTGTGTATTTTATCAGTTCTTGTTCCTATCAGAACACCTCAGTGAAAGGCCAGGAAAAAAAAAAAAAGATGGCAGCTGCATGGAGCTGGGATAGTATCTCGTTTCCAGGGCAACGATTCTGCTTTGTTCCCTAGCACCATCTGGTATTTTCAGGCCTCCCAGTCAGGTAGTGTGTAAATGCCTGTTGGGGGTTGGGGGGAGAAATCATTAAAAATTCTTGGGATCGGGCACAAATGAATCTACAGCAACACCATGCCTTTTCTAAGGCTGTGAGTCAGGTAGCATGGGTATGGCAGCTCTTGCTGATCTCACTGACTGTCCCTTCCGATTTATCCTTGCTGATTACTGCTTGGTGACAGCTCCGCAGAAAGCGTAAGGAGATACATTTCACTCTTCCCTGTGGGCCCTGGGACCCAGAAAAAAAAAACTGCACTTAATGAAGCCTGTACAACACCATTCGTTTCTACCATTCCCTAGCTCCGTTTTGAGTGTATTTATCTGGGGGAAGTACTTCTCTTGTTTTCTTAAGTAATTCCATCTACAAAAATAGGATATCTTTACAAAGTCATAATTTACCCAAAGTGCAATGTAACCTTAAAGATTTATTGCTGTGCTATATTTGGTATACACACTGAAAAATTATTTGGTGTTTGTCAAACATTCAAGTTTAATGGAACATGGTATATTTTTATTTAACATATCTTGCAACTCTATTTATAGATCTGAATATGGGCTTTTAAGATCATTCTATCACTTAGGCTTTGATAGGGTGTATCAAGACGCCAATATACTGAATAGAGTATTGGTTTCCAGCCTTTTCTTGTTATTGAAACAGATATCCAAATATTTGTTGTTTTCAGTAAAAACTGTTGTCTCTTCCACTGTGTACATACATCCACTTCTTCTTATTCATTCAACACTGAATGGTTGACGTTGAGCACCTGCTGCTTGCCTGACCCTTCTGGAAGCTGCAGTCAGTGGGGTGCCTCAGATCCAAGGGTCCAGCCTAGCACTGGACTGCATCTTCTGGTTTTATTTCAGGACATTTACTCTCACTATGTACAAGTCACTGTCTGATATACAAAGATCCACTAGATACGGCCCCTGCCTCCCCAGAGAAGATAAAGGACACTAGATTAGCTCTCCCTTACTTATCTTAACATTTCCCCAAACCTCTTCAGTCAGTCCCATGGGCATTGAATGGCTGCATGAATTCAGACTGTCATTGTCCTCCACTACTCATCCCCTCCTCACTGTTCTTCAGTATGGAGCCTCTTCTTTTCCTACTCCTAATCTGCTAATCTCAGGCCCCCTCCTCTGTCCTACTCCTCTTCTGAGCCCACAAGATTTGGACCTTGGCAGTGAGATAGACAACCTTCCCCTATTTTTCCTCAACTTTTATCTCTTTTTCCCTTATTTTGTTTTGTATTGGTATCTACTAACTAGATAATCCAGTCTTCAGTGCTCCAGAAAGTTCTTGAGATACGGGTCTACTTTTAGGTTTTTCTGTGTAGCTCATAGTCTTTTATTTCATATCTCCTGTTTTGATTGTGACACATTTTTGTGAGCATTCTGAGAATCTTATTGCATATACTAAAGTGTGATAGTTAAATATATAACCACCATGGAAAGAGAGTAATGGCCCCAAAGATATCTATAACTCAATCCCCAAACATCAGGGATAATACTTCACATAGCCAAAGGGATTTTGAGGATGTGATTAAGGCTTTTGAGATGAGGTTATGCTGAGTTATAGGGCACATGCAAAGCAAAGGGGTCATGAGCTGTGAGATAGTAGAGAACTTTAAGGATTACTTTGCTGCCCCCAAAGAAGAAACCAGAAACCAATGAGTGTGGCAGATTTTACAAACTGGACACAGCAAGAAAACGCGTGGTCTCCCAAGGTCCCCAGAAGTACTGTGAACACTTCTGCTCACTAGGACAGACATCCTGTCAGACTTCAGGGGCTGCAGTGTCACACAGCACAGCTGTCTTGGTAAGTACATTTAAGTTTGTGATGATTTGTTAGAGCAGCTATAAAATGTCAACACCCTGAAGCAGGTGCAGGGCCCTTAGAACTGACACAGAGAAGGATCCCAGTGGGTCTTGTTGATTGGTTACGGATCAGATGTGGGTAGATATGCATGGCTCTGGAGGTGGGACAGCATAGTGGTGGTGTTGGCACTGGAGGGATCAGGCAGTGATTATTTACAATACCTGTGTGAATATTTCAACAGGTTTACAGCCAGAATAGGTATATCAAGGGATTTCTATGATAGACAGGCTTGCATGCAATTAAATTTAAGGGATATAAAGAGAATCCTGGCTTGGATCTTGATTGTTTTTTCTTCCCTGAGGTCTTGATACACCTTTAACTAAGGTGGACAAGGCCATGATTTTAATAAATCATACAGTTCTTGTCTATGTCCATCACAATTTGAAATTTCCATTTGTAAGTATTGAGCTTCCTCTTTCTCTCTTCTGTAGCTCCTCTTTCGTTCACTCTGCATCTTTGATTCATGTGGTGATATTTTATTTGTGCTTTAGTAAAGCTTGCCTGGAGAGCAGAGAAAAAAAGCCATCCATTTTAAGTAAACACAGAAGTCATGCAATGGTAGCACATGCCTTTAATCCTATCACTTGGCAGGCAGGGATCTGCCTGGATCTCTGTGAGTTCAAGACCACACTGGGAACAGAGCCAGGTATGGTGGCACATCCCTTAAATTCCAACACTAGTTAACCATGGAGGTCTGGAAGTTTGTACAAACAGACAGGAAGTGACAGAGCTGGGCAGGAAGAGGAAATGATGTAGCTGGACAGAGAGAGCAAATCAGATGGCAGAACAGCAAGGCATATAAGCATGGGTAGATAGGAAGTATCTCACTTTTGGAAGCTGTGGAGTTGGTGAGGTAATGTTAGCTGTGGCTTTTCCTATTTCCCTGATCTCAGGTGTTCACCCTTATATCTGGCTCCGTGTTTTTTAATTTAATAAGACTGTTTAGAAATTCGTTTACAGATTCCCTTTCGAAAACAGGTGAATAGAGAGAGTCAATAACTTTTTCAGGGCTACGCAGCTGTTTATCAGCCAATGAGAACCCTGGACCTAGGTCAATGTGTGCCAACTAGTCTACCATGACAGACTATTGCCCCACTTAGGAAGCAGAAGATTTTCGTTATTTTTTTCACCTTAAAATGCAATCATTTCCCCCAAATAAGCCTTTAGAATCTGCCACCAAATTTTGAATAATGTCCAAAACCCTTGTATTGTCTTTTGAGGCTCTGTATGATTGAACCCAGTGCCTTTGGTCAAGTCCTTCTGTGAACGAACCCCACTGGCATTTTTTCCATTCTGCAGCCTACCCAGCCTGAAGAACTGTTGGAGGTTAAATGTGTTATCCTCAAGGGCCTATTCCACATCAGTATGTTCGACATCTACATTACTGTGTTTGCAATGAATGAATGAGTTTGTGTATCCTCTTTCTTGTTGTCCCGTGGAATTGGTTAGTGTAGAAAGATCATTGTTTTTGCTCATTGTTGTGCCACACAGTTTATCACACTCGGTTCCCAATAAACATTTGCTGAATGATGCCTTCAGTCAGTCCTCACGGCTGCACCCAAAGGCTATAATGCCACTTCTCAAGGCATACAAAAGCTAGTCCATCTTGTAAACCTTCCAAATAGTTTGCCAATCAAATTCTGGGACAGAATAAAAGAAAGAAAAGGTGTTTGGTCAGTTACATAAAATATCCCAGCAGCACTTAAAGGATGTGGAAACCTGTTTTGTGACCTCTGTGGTAGTCGGCTTACACTGAATCAGGGGATTTAAATCTCCTTATCAGTGCCTAGATGAGAATGTTGTCTCATTTATAGTTACAACCTCATGGACAGAATATCATATTTCACGAGTAATAGCATCTCTAAGTAAGATAAAAGACATCACAAAAGAAAATGAAAGCATTTAAAATACAACAATTACCGAAATAAAATCATCTTGAGGACATTTTTTTGACAAGTTCTCTCAGGCTTTATTAATTCCTTCCAAGATTATCACCGTGAATCTCTTTTATGAGTGTTTGGATCCTGTAAGCACAGTCCTTGGATGTAGTCACTGGGGGCTAAACCATGAAGCTGAGTGGGGTCTCAGCTGGCTTATACTCTGCTCTGGAGACTACACTGAAATGGTAAAGTTAGAGGTTAGATTTGCAGACAGGTTTGAAAGCACAGGCGTAGCAGGAGTCTTAACAGTTCTTATTAATAAAATCAAACCTGAGCCGGGTATCGGGGTGAACTGTAAGATCAGAGAATCGGAACAAGCCACAGCTACCTCACCTCGCCGGATCCTCAGCTGGTCTTGTTTCCTCAGACTGGAGGCCTCTGAGTCCTCATCCAGAATGGGTCTCAGCTGAACTGCTGCTCAAAGCCTGAAAGCTTAACCAGCCAAATGCTTCTAGTTTCTGGTCCTCACGCCTTACATACCTTTCTGCCATCACTCCCTGGGATTAAAGGCTCACTTTCTGGGATTAAAGACATGTGTCACCATGCCTGGCTGTTTCCAGTGTGGCCTTGAACTCACAGAGATCCAGAGGGATTTCTGTCTCTGGAATGCTAGGATTAAAGGCGTGAGTGCCACCATTTTCTAGCCTCTGTATCTAGTGGCTGTCTGTTCTCTGACCCCAGATAAATTTATTAGGGTGTACAATATTTTGGGGAACACAATACCACCACACACAGGTCCATACACATTTCGTAAGCAGATGTGTAAGTGCCAAATGAAGATGATCTAGATCTCCTCCGTCATTTTAACACTGCAAATTAAATTCCTTTCACTTACTTTTTTCATCCCACTCAATTAACTGTGAGATACTTGTGATATTCTTAGATTTAGATAGGTTGTGTGTGTGCTCGTTTATTTAAATATGAACTAATTATTTCCTTTAGCTCTCTCCAAGAGTTTTTGATATTCTATTATCAACAGCCTGCAATGTCAAATAAAAGATAAGGTTTATGAGCCATGTACACTATGATAAAACATTTTGAGCTGTCTACAGCATCGTAGAAGGAAAATAATGTCAGTGTCTGGATTATATAATGTAATACTATTGTACTAAGGCCAGTAAGGTCATTTTAAGCATTAAAAGCATAATGTAATTTTATCCTGATAAATGAGCAACTTAGCAAAGTGTTTAAGAGTAAATAGAATTTGGAGCTCATCCCATCTATTTATGTATAGGTAAATATGTACACTGAATTTTTTAAATGATCCAGTGTCAGAGAAAATAATAGCAATATTAAAATTTAACCCAACTTCCCAAATAGTCACTATTCACTTAAATTAATAAAAAAAATCATCGTTCATAGAAATTGCAATAACAACGTGGATAAGAGTGCAACATGTGGTTTAAGTTTAGACTCACTCAGTAATTAAGACCCAGCTGTTTAGAACCAGGGAGACGGCTCAGCAGTTAAGGGCACTGCTGAGTGACGACCCGAGTTTCATTCCTGGGACCCACGTGCTAAAAGGAGAGAACCAATGCCCACAGTTGTCCTCTGGCATTCACCTGTGTGCAGTGACACACCATCCCCCAGGAAGTTAAAAATAACATAATAAAACTTAACAAAATTAAATAGCCAGTTCTTTAGTGAGAATGTATTAGATAAGCAAAGGCTATGCTAATAATTTTTTAAACTATTGTGTGTGTATGTGTGTGTGTGTGTGTGTGTGTGTGTGTGTGTGTGTGTATACATACACCCACATGACAGGCCACAGCCAGAGTGTGAAGGTCAGAGGACAGCTTGCAGGAGTCAGTTCTCTCCTTCTATCATGTGAGTTCTAGGGATGGAACTCACATCATCAGGTTTGGAGGCAAATGCCTTTACCTTCTGAGCCATCCCCCAGTCCTATATTAATAATTTAAACAAGGAATCAGTAACAAGAAAAACTCTTTAATTTTTCTTTTATTCATTTATGTAGTCCCAAACCACTAAATTTTGTTGTCATGGAAACTATGACTTGATACATACTTATTGCAAACTCCTTGTCTTAGTCATCTTTATCACAGCACATTCCTGTTTGCCTTATGTATAGTACCTACCCAATAAGTATTCATTAAACAGACAAATGAACTGTATGTGGCAGAGAATATGATTTCCAAGTGTCATTGTGTTTCTGTTTTCTGGGCCTGACAGGCTGCCCTTATGACAACAGGTACCTACTTTTGTGGTCTCTATGTTGAGGTCTTGATTCTGATGACATAAAACTCTCTTTCTTTAGTCACACCACAGATTCTTTCCCCCCAAAGACCTTGACCTTTAATGACTCTTAAAATATTGGTGGAATTTTTCACACATTCTATTTCAGAGGCAAAAAGAAAGTTTTTCTGTCCATTAAACACTTAATCAGTGATTGAGAATGGACTATTTGGCACAGGGCGGTGGTGGTGCACACCTTTAATCTGTGCACAGAGGTAGAAGCAGGCAGATCTTTGAGTTCCAGTCCAGCCTGATCTACAGGGTGAGTTCCAGGATAGCCAGGGATACACAGAGAAATCCTGTCTCAAACAAACAAACAAACAAATAGAATTGACTGTTTGGAGATATGGTTCACTGGTAGAGCACTTGTCCAGCGCTCCTGTGACTATAAATTCAAAAATAACTGTAGCACACTTTTAATCCCAGGACTCCAGAGACAGAGGCAGGTGGATCCAAGGCCAGCCTTGTCTACAGAGTGAGCTAGTTCCAGGACAGCCAGGGCTACACAGAGATACCCTTCAAAAAAATGATGGAAGGAGGAAAGACTGTATAAGACTTTTAAAATTATTTTTAAAGATTTCCTTTTATTTGTTAATTATGAGTATGTCCATGCATGGGTATGTACACAAGTGCAGGTGCCCTTGGAAACCAGGGGTGTTGGAATTCCTTTCAGCTGGAGTTATAACTGGTTCTGAGCTGCCCAGTGTGGTTGCTAAGAACCAAACTCATGTCCACTGCAAGAGTAGTCCACGTTCTTAGTCACTGACCATCTCTCACTTCCTGTGTGATATATTCCTAAAACCCCTTTACACCATTAACATGCTTTGACTTTAATATTGAAAATTCTGTTTCATTTGAAAACAAAAACAGAAACAAATCCATAAAAAGCCTAACTGCTTCCTACAGCTTGACTTTTCAGGGCTGTTCTGGGTGGAGCGTCCTCTTCAGAGATGTGTTGAAGTCATTGCCCCCAGTACTGCAGAATGTGACTGTTCTTGAAACTGGGATATTTGCAGGCATGATTAGCTAAGATGAGGTCATATTGGTGAGCTGTAGTCCTCTTACCTAAGGTGACTGGTATCCTTCAAAGGAGAAAAGAGGGAAGAGAAAGGCACACACCTGGGGAATTCCAAATGACACCAGAGGAAGAGATGGGAGATCCATGTCCCAAGAGTCCCAGCACAATGACACCAACTTGTTCTGATGTGCGGCCCCCTGAGCTGTAGAACACAGTTCTCTTGTTCAGAACCTTTAATGTGGTGCTGTTCCAGAACACATAGGAAGCTAATATAAATACTGAGAAACTAATGCAGTGCTTCACAGAGATTTCTGTTCTAGCTTCACACATCGGATACACAACTGGTTAAATTTTAAAGGTAAGGCCTGCTACCAACATTTTTTTTTTTTTACTCTGTAACCATGGCTGACCTCAAACTCACAGAGATCTGCCTGACTCTGCTTCCTGAGTGCTGGATTAAAGGCATGCATCACCAACTTCAACTCACAACTGTATTTCCTTCGGTCATATTTCATTTTAATTCATATTGAAATATAGGATATATATCTGAAATTGTCTTCATAAGTATTAATTAATAAGCAATTTTGGAGATGTCTACCTTTGAGTGAAACAGATGCTCGAAACATCTCTCTTGAGGTTTCAGAGACCAAAGAAGCTCAAAGATGATGGAGATGCACATCTTGACTTTGCTACTGCCTGCTCTTGGACTGTGGAAGACTTACCCACCTCTCTGCGCCCAGGGGGTCCAAACAACAAAGAACTGTTCCCATTGGGTTATTGAGTTGATTATGATGATTTTTTTTTCATATCAGTGATTTCCATGGTGGCTGGCACACAGTGAGCACTATGGTGTGAATGTTTGTATCTCCCTCCCCACTTCACTTGTCTGGTCCTAACTCCTAAGCTGGTGCTGCCAGATGTGGTGCTTTGATGAACCTCTTAGATGGTGAGGTCAGGCGTCACATGACTGAAATTTGTGTTCCTATGGAGAAGGCTGCGAGATGCTAACTAGTCCGGCCTACCCTGTAACAGTGAAGATGGTAAGCATCTCTGAACTAAGAAACAAGCCCACACTGAATATACAGACACCTTAATGTTGAATTTCACTGCTTCTAAAATGGTCAGAAATAGATTTGCAGTGTTTCTAAGCTACCCAGTTTATGGGACTTTGTGACAGTGGCCCAGATGGACTAAGATAGCATGCTACTCAGTATTTAACAAGCAAACTGGTAGTCTTGTTCTCTTAGTGCTTCTAACACAGTGCATTCAATTTACTCTGCAGACCAATATGGATATTCCACTCACCTGCTGGAAGCATTAAATGAATCTATATCATATACATGAAAATGTGAAATACTTAATATTGGCCCCATATGACTTTCTGCTGTTTTTCCCTTCTTTTCTATTAAAAGTCTGACTTTCATTTACTTTTACTGGCAAGTTTTCCTAGATGGTCTATATCGGACATATTCTCTCATGTCTACTAAATTTTAAAAGCACAGGTATGAAAATATTATATAGCGCTTATTCTGAAGTCATTTGTGTAACCTCTGCCCCACTGGATAGACTGTGACCTCCAGGAGGGCAGGGCTGGTATCTTTCCAACTTTGTAGCCTTCTTAATACTCAGGAGAGAATTCCAAACTTAGTAGATACTCAATAAATGGTTGTTAAACTTGGTTGAACCCACAATATTTTTTTCTTTATGGTAGATGCCCTAAGAAAAACATAAACTAAATGAATTATTTTTCCTCCTTTTATTGCAATATATATGCCCTGGGCTAGTGGGTATTTGCAAGCCTGGGTTAGAACTTAGGAAAGTCATCAATCTAAGAAAAGAGAAGAAATGCATTTTAAATCACGGGAGCAATAGAGCCTTATATAAGGCCTTCTGGCAAAAACAATTATTGATGTCTGCACAGCCCAGGTGCTAAGTGATCACAAGCGGATGCTGAGGGTGAGACACAATGAATGATCTTCATTCGTGTTCCATAGGTAGGCAATTCCATGAGACGTGCACAGATGGAAAGTTTAGGTCTGGGAATCACACGTGGGTGTCATAATGCAAATAATTGACTTTCTTTCTGAAGCACATCTGTTGAAGCATCTGAAAGCAGTTGTTTATCCTGCTGCCAAAATGCTGAGAAATATAATAATTCTCCAATGAGGTTAGAATTATCCAGGGGAAGAAGAATGGTTTTTTTATGTAGCTCTGTTTTTATTAAATCTTGTGGTTGCTTCTCTAGCATGGCACATAGGAGATGTTCAATAATATTTGTCGAATGAATGTTGAATGAAAAGCAGAAACTCATTAAACAATTGTTGAATGAATCATTTCCCATTTTTAGACTCAGAAGATACATTTTTAGAAAACTGTATGCCCACAAAGTTTTATCATGTCATATACCATTTTTATTTGGCATAAATTTAAATAATGTCAACCTTGCTCTGTACGTTATGGGATGTAATCAACATACATTGCTATAAGAGAAAATAGTCTCAACACTATACAAAACGTATGAATAAAGTTAGATTTTAATATTTTAATATGATGTTACTTCAATTCATTATCATGAAAATGGCAAAATTTGAATTGCAGGCTTACATAATTATGCTTGTTTCAATAAACAAAATTAAAATTTAAAACACAGCTAGTGTCTATAGTTGTAATACATCTAAGAAGATTCTACTAATATTTAGAAGTGCTAGAATGTTTTGGGGTGTAAAGATGACTGCAGATCATGATGGTGGCGCTTATCTGCACCGTCCTTCTCTTGAATTTCTGGTTGTTCTCTTCTAAACTCATGTGTGAAAGAGGCAGGCGGGCTTCCAAAGGTTTCCCAGAATTCACTCTGCCTAGTTTCAGTACACATAGAGCGTGTTAAATAGCAGGTGGAGTTTGAGTGTTCACTAATAAAATTGCAATGTTTAAAAAGCTTCATGTTTTTGAAAACCATCCTTTCTGTGAGGATGGTACCTATGCAAGATCACAAGAAATAACTCTGAAGGGAGCAATGTCCATTAGTAATGAAGTTTATCTCCAGAAGTCCTTTCCTTTGATGGTCACTGTGACACAGTTTAGGAACCTCCATGCGGGTGCTCAAAGAAAATGGTTCAAACCATAATCTGTGTCATCTTCCATCCTTGAATAGATAGAATAGTTTGGCTCCTTTCCATATATCTAAACTACACACACACATGCACACATGTAACAGAGGATCATGAGTTACAAAATATATTCATGAAGAGTTATAAATAAAATGGTAAGTTCATTATGCTTATGATGCAATAAGAAAATTATAGCTGAGTCCAAAAACTGAATTCATGGCTCTCAATCCCTAATTTCTTGGTTTCAGTTACTTTCATGTACAAAGTACGCCTCTTCATGGGGCATAGGATTTGAATCCTGATCACACATGGCTGTGGTAATATTTTCTTTGTGCACCCCAATAAAGTTTATCTGAGGCTCAGAGGAAAAAGCCAGCCACTATAGTAAACACAGAAGTCAGGCAGTGGTAGCACAGGCCTTTAATGGCACACGCCTTAAATTCCAACACTAGTTAACTACAAAGGTCTGGAGGTCTGTACAGACAGACAGGAAGTGATGTAGCTGGGTGGAGAGAGGAAGTGAGATGGCAGAACAGAAAGGCATATAGGCGTGGGTATACAGGAAGTAGGTCTTTTTGGAGACTGAGGTGTCAGTGAAGTGAGGTTGTCTGTGGCTTGTCCTATACCTCTGATCTCTCAGTTTTTCACCCCAATATCTGGCTCCAGGTTTTTATTAATATGACTGTTTAGCAATTTGTCTTACACATGACTGTGGACAAGTTACTTAGGTCTCACTACCTCAGTCCTTTAAATAACAAAAACAGGATGCATGTCTTGGTTAAAAGAATTGATACACATCAAGATTTCAGTTGATGACTGAACTAAATAGTTCATTGGAATAATTTTTTATTGGAATATTTTGTGTCTGTCTCCGTAACTATATTAGAAAAGGAATAACAGCCGGGCGGTGGTGGCGCACGCCTTTAATCCCAGCACTCGGGAGGCAGAGCCAGGAGGATCTCTGTGAGTTCGAGGCCAGCCTGGGCTACCAAGTGAGTTCCAGGAGAGGCACAAAGCTACACAGAGAAACCCTGTCTCGAAAAACAAAAAAAAAAAGAAAAGGAATAACAAAAGTCATCTGAAACAGACTTAGAATGCTCAGAAACAGAGTGCTTAGCAGGTAAATAGTATTTATTATTATATTATATAATTATATAATGATTATTATGCAGTTGAATATTACATAAGCAACAAAATAACATTGTTACTCCTTATTCATGAAACTTCAAGGTTGTAAATAAAAAATGCTTGGCATGAAGGGTTACCCAAAAGACTGGGAAATTTTCATCAGTATTTGCTTCTGAATAGCTGAGTAATTCTTTTTCACTTCATTATAGTTTTCAGTGTGTATTCTGTTAATTTAAATATTAAATTTTATGTAGACACGACTTAATGAAAATTAAGGTAGAAATTTAGAATAGGTTAAAATTTATAACTGATTATACTAAGGCATTATGGGCTATTAATTAAGCCTATTGTATGTGACAAAATTTGCATTTACCTTATTTTACTTAATTTTAAGCACATTCAAACTAGAAGTTATTTTTAAAAAGTTTAGCCAGTGTCAATTTTATATTCAGAATAAAGTCAAATGTTTATTACAATATCAATATTTTGACCTACCAAAACTGAAAATATTTTTTTAATATAAAAAAAACTCATGCAAAAGTCCCAAAGGTGCCTTTCACATTTAAGCTTTAATTAGCAACCACTTTGGTCTCTGACACACATTGTGCAGATATTGAAGTGTTAATATTACCAAGGCTTGATTACAAAAGGCAATGAATGATTAATTTCGGAGGAGACAAAAAAGATATGCCCTGATTACAAAGGAATGATTAAGGTGGAATCTCAGGCATTGTACATTTGTAGGAGTCTTTGCTAGCCTCCAAGGATAAGACTTTGAAAAGTTTATATTTAGAATCACGGGTACTTTGCACTTTATGATACTGTGTCTTGGAGACCGGTCATCCCAACTCTAGAAATGGCCCAAACCTTGGAGCCCAGAATGGCTGCAGAATGGTCCCACCGGGTTCCGGTAGTTAAGTTCTCGCGAGACTAGCCGAGGCCTTCTCCACCTGGGCGTACCTGAGGGAACGTTCCGACGCCCTGACCGTGACCATCTCTTCCTTGAGAGGCGGGCGGGCCAGGCCCTGGGACCGCAGGAGCCGAGATGAGCCTGGAGTCCTTGTTCCAGCACATCCTCTTCACAGAGCACCAGGCCGAGGAGAGCCGCAGGGAGCTGCGGGAAGGTGAGCAGGTCCTGCCCGGGCCTTTGTCTTCTGGACGCAGAAGGGAGGGGAGGGCAGGTCCGGGAGGGAGGGAGGGCTGGAGACTTGACCCTCACGTTGATGACCGTGAGTGAAGACTGTGTGTGTTACAGTGAGGTCAGAAATTACCCGGTGTCGCGGGAAGATGAAGAAAGCTACAGAGGATCTGGATGAAGAGAAAGTCAAGTTGGAATCTAAGGTACTGATGCACAGGGCGTGCTAATTATTACTTGAGAAGGTATCTGAACTGGGCTTTGGGGAAAATTTTACTGTTTAACTACTTATCCTTCAACTAGGAAGCTCATGACTTATATACTGTAGTTCTGTGTTGTCTAACATTTAAAGTTCTGAATCCGGTGATATCTTTAGTTTTTAGTAGGAAGTGGCTCCAAGGAAGCTAGCCTTAAATAACGAATTCATCGTCCCTTTGTGGGATGGTTAAAGTGTATAAGAGAACACAATGTCATTCAAAGAATAATTGTTCGGCAAGTAGTTAGTGCAGCATAAACGTTTAAATGCTAAATAATTTAAGTGTGCTATGTGGATGTAATGGATTGTATGTATCTTTCAATGAGTCTTGACTTTCTGCTTTTCAGTTCACTACCGTCTAAAGAATGCTTTTCTCTCTCTCATTCCTCTCTTCTGCTGCATGTGTAAAGTTCTGGGTTTTAAAAAACAGAACCAATAGAGTCTGATACCTTCAAGAAAGATCTTGAACTATGGGTAGAATTTTGGAGGAGCAAGAGATGTAGTAGAAGAAACCTTTTGTAGCAAAGGGAGGGGCAGAACTGCCCCAGGCACACTGAGGGAGGGCCCCGGACCCCAGCAGGGGGCTGATTTGTACAGTAGGAGGAAAATGTTGCTAGATTTGACCGAGAGGGGCAGTGAAAGTGCTTTGGGAGCTCTTTGCCCTGATCGCAAAGAGTGAAGATGGCGAGACCACATGGGAGGCCTCCCCTGTTAGAAGGACACAGGCGTCCAAGCATAGTGTTTCAACACCCAACGATGAACTAAGCAAGCACTGTGGTAAGTAAAATGTTTACTTAATTACTCTATTTTTTGGCTATAAAAATTTCATTTTATTACCTATTAAATATAAATTTATATGTAAATGAAATATAAGTTATAAATTTATAAATTATTACTCTTCATTTAGCTTACAATTGTGAAGAATTTTCAGTTTTCTGTGCATAAAATAATTCTGGAGCCTTCACCATCCAGTGAGCGTCCATTCTTCTTTCCCCATCTTGCTCATACATCATAAAGCCCTCCCTGGACAGCTATGTAAAATTCCTTTACTAAATATCAACATTTACTCGTGTTTGCAGCCCCTGTTGCTTTGAGAGGAACATACTTAGATTTTTCTTTTCTTATCCACCTTGTTCTCCTTGTGTTGTTGTTTAGTATGTGAGTGTGTTCATTACTAAGGGTGTGATACATAACAAGGGAGGAGCTGTCTTAATTTGACAAGTAAAATTTGTGCATATTTATGGGTTCCATGTGTTTTTTTAAAATACATTTTATAATGCTCAAGTCCAGGTTAATGTATCTGTGCCAACACTTATCGTGTCTTTGCGGTGAAAATATTACATATATTTGAATTTTTTAGTATATGTTATTAGCTATGGTCACCTTGAATGGTAGAATATAGTAGAATACCAGCATTTATTCCTCCTAACTATGAGTACCACCGACCAGCCTTTCATTTCTTTCCTTTTCAACTGAAAGAGACTGGCTGTCTTTTAAAACACAATTTGGGGCTATTATTCATTGAGCCCCTAGCTCTTATTTTTCCTGTAGTAAAAGAGAAAGTAGCCCCTAGTGACAGTGCCTAAAGCTGGTGGGATGGGCAACAGGTGAGCAGTGTCATGATGAAACTGTCTTTTTTTTTTTCGAGACAGGGTTTCTCTGTGTAGCTTTGCGCCTTTCCTGGAACTCACTTAGTAGCCCAGGCTGGCCTCGAACTCACAGAGATCTGCCTGCCTCTGCCTCCTGAGTGCTGGGATTAAAGGCATGCGCCACCATTGCCCGGCCTGGGCAATATTTTTTAAAGGTCACTTGTGTAAGTTTTTGTATAAAGTGCATTTTTCTGGAATTGGTGAAGATACTGACCTGACATTAGATAGTAATGTTTTATTTTAAATGAAATGTTTTTTCTTTGTAATGTTTCCTTTGTAAGACAAATTATTATTCTTTGTAATATTTTCTTTGTTAGCTACCTATTTTACCCGAGAATAGAAATGTGGTGTTGATTATCTACACATACTTACAGAAAATGTCTATTTAATTGTTTGTGCTAGAGAAAACACAGCAAATCTCTAATATTGTTTAAAAGCATTCATTGAAATTACTAATTAATATAGGCTCATAAGTGTCCATTGCTTTTTAATCAGCTCATATACATGGGTAATAATATAATTATATCTTACTAATAAAACCAGCATATGAGGGTCATAGTTCATAAAACATTAACTTGTAGTTGAGGTAATTTGATTTATAATTAGAGCCAAGATGTGTATGTATAAAGATTTTAAAGCAGAATTAAGGTTATAATGTAAATGAGTAATGGAAAGAGCTAAAGAAGTAATCATAAATTGATTCTCTGTTTCTTTTTTCTCAGAGTTAATTATATATCTGCCAATAACAATGAAAATCTATTTACTTGAATCTATTTGACTTGGTGTTTATTGACCCATTTATCAAACAGAAGCAGCATGAGGAGAAGCTAGCACATAACTCGAATAGAGCAGTATTTGAGCTATTGTATATTCATATATTCAAAAACCATTTGGGCATTTATTAAGGAAATTGCTTGTGGTCAAAAAATATATTTAGGAAGTGTAGTATTCTTTTTTCCCCTAGTCTGTAGAACCTAGGTAGCATGTAATTAGAACTTGAATGATAGCATTTGCCTTTCAGGGCTGGATGAGACCTTTAAAATATATGGTTGCAGAAAGTCTCAGATTGTATGAGTGCTTTGTGACTTGGGCAGCTACAGCACCTGGTTAAGCTCGGTAATGTGAAAGCAGGAGACTAGGAGCGTGCCGGGGTTTGTGTTCACACTTACTGGTGTGCCTAGAGCTTCCAGCTGTTGATGGAAGGTTTTGTAGTATGGATGTCAGAGAAGCTAAAATTAGGGCTTAGAGAACTATTGTAGTTTCTTGGAAGCAACCCATTGAGTTTCTTCTATGTAAAAATTGGCGTGTAATTATAGCTTGGATAGTTTTTATAAACATCTTATTTAAAATCCAATACTGTGCCATACTCATGTGGGAGGGATAAGTGGAGGAAAGGATTAGGCTACATTAGCTTATTTTACATGTTCTTCCCTTTTCAACTTGCTGGATAAATATCTTTTTTTCACTTTTTAAATATATGATTATAATATAATTACAACATTTTCCTCTTCTCCTTTCTCTATCCAAACCATTCCATAAACCTCCCTGCTCTCCTTCAGAAGCATGACCTACTTTTATATTGCATGCCTGTATGTATATGTATGTACATATATATTCCTGAAAATAACCTGCTTGGTCTGAATAATGTTATTTGTTTGTATGCAGAAATATCTTAAGAACAATAAAATAATGTTTTATGAATTTTAAAGAAAATATTTTGGAATGAAGTAACAAAATGGCTCCAATTATATTTTTAATTATAAATGTAGACATTCTGCCATCTAATTAGTAAAGACAGTCACCCTCTCAGAACTTGAGAAGTCATCTCTTGGTACTGAATTATTAAATCAAGGAAAGAATAAAACTATAAATTATTATTTATAATATTAAGTTGGAAGTTTTTAGTTGAGGTGATTTGTTTTCTTTTGTAACTTGTATATTAAAGAAAATGTTGTATCCTATCCTGCTTATACTTAATTTTATCTTGACTTAAATTTACTTAAAAACATGGATGAAAGAAGACTCTTGTAAGCTTAGGGCACAGCAGAAATTCTGCTTAAAGAACATTGGGATGTCACTTACTCGCCGAACTGGAGACCCAACATTTGATTCATGGCTGGCTTCCTCAGTTGTCCTTGCATTGGGCCACTGATAACAAAAACTTTGCCTTTGCGGCTTCATTGAATAATAGTCAGTTGCTTTTTTCCTCCCATGTAGGTGTTCCCAGGCCGTTTATTAAAGCTGCTCGAGGAAGTCCTAAAGTAGTCGTGTGGTGGTATAGTGTTCCCCAAAATATTGTGCACCCTAATAAACTTATCTGGGGTCAGAGACAGAACAGCCACTAGATACTTAGGCTAGAAAATGGTGGCACTCACACCTTTAATCCTAGCACTCCAGAGGTAGAAATCCCTCTGGATCTCTGTGAGTTCAAGGCCACATTGGAAACAGCCAGGCATGGTGACACATGCCTTTAATCCCAAGAAGTGAACCTTTAATCCCAGGGAGTGATGGCAGATAGCAGAAAGGTATATAAGGCATGAAGACAAGGAACAAGAAGCATTTAGCTGGTTAAGCTTTTAGGTTTTGAGCAGCACAGTTCAGCTGAGATCCATTCAGATATGAGGACACAGAGGCTTCCAGTCTGAGGAAACAAGATCAGCTGAGAAGTTGGCCAGGTGAGGTGGCTGTGGCCTGTTCTGTTTCTCTGATCTTCCAGTGTTCACCCCAATACTTGGCTCTGGGTTTGTTTTATTAATAAAGACTCTTTAAGATTCCTGCTACATAGTCACTGGTTCTGTGTTTGTTGTCACCATCCTTCCTGCACCGTGCATCCTTCCTGAGCACTGTTCTGGTCCTAGGCAGTGTTCCTGAAGCTTGGAGGGAAAATCCTCAAAAATTTCAACCTGTAACTCAAGTGTTAGAATTTAGTATTCAGCATTGGCAGGTGAGTCTAGGATTTTGTTGTTGTTTGGTTTTGGAGACAGGATTTAAATCTATAGCTGAGGCTGGCCTTAAAATCTGCTTCCATCCTAGGCTGTCCTTGAGCCCTTGACGACCCACTTGTCTCATCCTCCTGGAAGTGCCTGAATTATTGGCACCAAACAATTGGAATTGTACTAGTCAAGTAAAATCGTGAGATGCGTGGCTGTCCTTGTGTCCCCACATAGGTACTAATAACTCCTAAGGTCATGGACTTCGCCGTTCAGAGACAGAGGATGTTTATAGGCTACCTTGCAGGCAGGGATACTCCCACCCTCCATCATGTAGATAAGTGATGACCTTTGAACCAGTAATGGTCTTCAAGTTCAGTAAGGATGGCCCATGTTTCAGAAAAACATTAACTGGTTCGTAAGGAAATGAAGAATGTGTGTCAGGGAGGCAACCATAGTGTCTGTGGAAAGGGGTTTAGTGGTAAAATCTGAATGGCCGTATAGAAACCCCTGCTGCCATTTGAAATGGATAATGTCTGTCATTAATTGTGGATAATATCTGTCACTCACTCTTTGCATCACATTTGACAGAACATTCTGAAAGATTCTCCCTTGCCCCGAATTATCTCTCAGCTAAGGATGAATTTCTCTATGCAAACACCTTTAAAAGCATTTCAGGATATAAAGTGGACTTTTTTTCTAAATTTATATTAGTAGCAGTTTGGGATACCTGGAGAAAGCCCACAAATGAACTAATAAAAAGGGGGGTTGTAGCTAGAGTTTTCCTGCCTGGCCCACAGTCAGGGCAAATCTCTCTCACCTGCCAGTCCCACAGCCACTCAGACCCAACCAAGTAAACACAGAGACTTATATTGCTTACAAACTGTATGGCTGTGGCAGGCTTCTTGCTAACTGTTCTTATAGCTTAAATTAATCCATTTCCATAAATCTATACCTTGCCACGTGGCTCGTGGCTTACCGGCATCTTCACATGCTGCTTTTCATGGCAGCGGCTGGCAGTGACTCCCTCACTCAGCCTTCCACTTCCCAGAATTGTCCTCTCTCCTTCTCCTGCCTATACTTCCTGCCTGGCCACTGGCCAATCAGTGTTTTATTTATTGACCAATCGGAGCAATTTGACATACAGACCATCCCACAGCAGGGGGTCAAAGATCAACTTGGATTTTCTATTACAAGGAATATGGCTTTAGAATCCCAAGTGTCAGGTGTTAGTATGAAGAAAAGAACGCTTAATGACTTGAGAATAATTCATCCTCAAAACATAAGGGGCTAAAAAGCAACCTGTAGAAGCTATGTAAGTGTGAAAGAACCAAATACACAGAGCACAAGGCTATCCTGTGAGGGTGTGTAAATATAGTCAGAGCATAATGACATTCATGGGATGATAAATAGCACATCAAGATAGTGATTGTCCCTGTTGGGGTGGCAGATAACTGTAATCAGGGAAGGGTATACAGGGCACTTAAGCTTATGTAATACCCTTTTTTTAAAGATGAGCTGCTAGGTCACTTTCCAAAAAAATATTACGTTCTTTAAAGTTAGAAAGCAATGATTTATTATCTTTTCACAAGGTTACACTGTGATCATTGATTTTATAACATTTTCATGTCCCCAAAAAGAAATACTACATCTGTTAGCAACCACCCCAAACCCTCCTAAGGCCACAGGGTCCACCCAGCCACACATCCTAGTCAATCCATTTCTTTTCCTCTGGACATGTATAGATGGAGGTACCCAGTAGTAACATTTTGTGACTTATCTTTGTCTGTGACAGTGTTTCCAGGCTTATCCATGTAGCATGATAAGTGGTATTCAATTCCCTTTTGTGGGTGAATAATGTTTCTTGTATCCATACACTATTTTTGTGTATCACTGACCACTCATTATTTAGGTGTTTTGAATAACATTGCCATGAATACTTGTACACACATGTTTGAGTAACATATATTTTCAAATCTCTTGAGTACTCCATTTAGGAGTGGAATTGGGATTTGGGACCTTTGGGATTGTTGTGTATTTGATTTTTTTTTTCTTCAGGAAATGTGAGATGGTTTTCACAATGACTTCACACTTTTGTGTTTACACCAGTGTATATGAGGGCTCTGTGTCTGCCCTTTCCAAAACTTGCTACCTTCTGTTTCACTGGCTTTTAAAAAAGCTGTGTTCATGGGTCTGTAGTGGTGCCTTATTTTGGATTGTCTTTCTAATTCCTTCCTGACACCTGCTGAAGACCCTTCTAGGTGTTTGTTGACTCTTTGGCACACTCATTCCTGGCATGGGCTCCTGATAAATACCATGCTTGTGAGGGGTTCTTCTGTGAGGAGGCCTGGCCTCTACAAAGTCATACCTCTTTTTCATGGTCACAGATCTAAAGTGATTACCCTCAAATTAAAGAAAATAGCGTATATGGCATTTATCATTGGACTCCCTTTTCTTAGTGCTATCTTCATGACTATTGGAAAATTCAAAGAATATTTAGAATAACAGTTTAGATTAGACTAGAACAACACGCACATTAGCTCTTCTGATGCAGGGGATTGTAAACCATCCAAGTGGCATGCTTAACGGCTTGTGTCCACAGAGTAGAAAATCCACTCAGCTGTTCCTGATTGTAAAATTCAGGATTCTGCTTCCATCCCTATTTTCAAAAGAAGTGTTCTAAATAAATTGTATAACATGAAACATCAGAAATGCTTTGAACAGAAAAAAATGATCTCTTGGAACCAAGAGGAAAATACTTAGAAGAAAAGTGAGTTTTGCCTCAATTTGCAGAAAGTGAGATTGAATTTGAATTTGCAGCCCCATAAGCTACAGCACAGAAAAATACCCTTTTAGATTTACTTTGTGATTTATGATTTCTTAGAAAATCAGTTAATTATGACTCTCACTTTTCCTAAGCATCTCCAGTCATTCAGAAACCATCCACTGTACAACCTCTAAGTCACACTATGATTAGTAAATAAATTACATGGTACCTTATATTTAATTATTTATACATGTGTTTGTACCTGTGTAAACATGTGCATATGTGTGTATGTGTATGTCAGAAGAAGCCTGACTTGGGTGCTGGGAATGGAACTGTGGCCCTCTGGAAGAGCAGCAGGTGCTCTGACCAGCCGAGTCATCTCTCCAGCCCTGTGATACCTTTCTTAATAGAGGAATTGGCATTAAACAGCTTCAGTTATATAATGCTGACTGTAAACTCAAGACTTCTGAGGTTCTCATGAAACAGCTTAGAATTAGTTTTAATTTTTCCTATAATTCTTGAAAGAAAGCCTTATGCTTGTCATGAGAATTATCAAAAACTTGGAAATAGGCAAGAGGAACGTGGGTTCTGGGAACTGAAATCAGGTTTACTGCAATAGTATATTCTTTAAGCTCCTGAAACATCTCTTCAGCCCCCTGTATTTATAATTTTTTACATTACTTAATACCTGCCTATTTTTCCTCTAATAATTTGCATTTTCTCTTTATTATACTTAGGGTTCTCTATGAATATAAATCTAAAGCAATTTTTGTAGCTGTATAATATTCCAATAAGTACTGTGCCATATTTTAGTTAGCTGCTTTTCTACTGAAAGTATTCACTGTTATATTTGTAAATTACTGCCATTAACACAGTTGTGATGGTAGTCCTGCACATATATCTCTGTGCACATATTCCACTTGTTTTTAGGATAACACAACTCAAATTGTATCAACAAAGACACATTTTTTTAAACCAAAACATACTTTTAAGACTTTCTCCCAGAAAGAATATTCCAGTGAAAATTGCCAAAACATCATTTATATACTAGAAATTAGTAAGGTTTTTTTTTTTTGTTGTTTTTTTGTTTTTTTTTACCCAAGGCAGGGTTTCTCTGTGTAGTTTTGGTGCCTGTCCTGGGACTTGCTTCATAGACCAGGCTGGCCTGGAACTCACAGAGATCTGCCTAGCTCTGCCTCCCAAGTGCTGGGATTAAAGGTGTGCACCACCACTGCCCAGCTAGTAAGTTTTTATAACATAAGAAAATTGCCTCCTTTATAGTTTCAATTTAAATGTTATTAACTTACAGAGTTTTTAATTTCTTGTAGATTCCAGCTTTTTATGCTATACCAATTACCCTTTGTCATTTAAATCTTGGCTTATGGTATATTTTTCTCATCAGCGTTTGTTTATGTTGTTAGAATCTTTGATACTACTTATTTTAATATTCATTTATGTATTTGTTTAAGTCCTTATTTATGCATTTGCTTTTGAATTCTTTTCAGTCTTGAGAAAGCCTGAGAATCCTCTACTGGATTTTAAACAATATATTTTTTTGGTACTCTGAAGGATCCAGTAAGATGAATGAATGACAATTCTGTGCAAAAGGTGTAGATGAAGTGGTTCTGGTATGTTTAAGGAGTAGCCAGGAAAAACAATGGGTCAGAGAAGGGGAAGAGATTGTGGGAGGTTGGAGAACTATGGGTGTGCAGACATGCTGACAGTTTCCTGTACTGAACCTTTTTTTGCTTGCCACATGAGAGTTACTGTGTTGTAATGGGACAACTGTGATTTAGAAACACACAAGTACCTGCTTTTTAAAAAGCTAAAGCTAAAAAACCTGGGTATGGTGGCTCATGCCTTTAATCTCAGCACTAGGGAGGCAGAGGCAGGTGGATCTCTAGAAGCTTGAGGCCAGCCAGGTTTACATAGGGAAATCTTGGCCAGCCAAGGCTACATAGTGAACCCTTGTTTCAAAAAAAAAAAGAAAGAAAGAAAGAAAGAAAAAAAGCCGAAGCCTGAATGTCTGGTACAGTCTGCTGTTTGATGCACCTGGCATTTGAACGATCTTTTGTCCCGGCTTCCATAACCCTAGGCTTTCCCCTCAGTCCTTGTGTGATTTTAGGAATATGAACTCTGCATGTCTCCCCTTGTGTCTCTTCTGTAAAGTTGCCTTTTGCTTTTGGAAGATCACCTGCCCGGCACAGTGCTGCTTGCTCAAGGCTGAGCTGGTTTTAACAGTGTCAGCAGCAGGAAGAGTGACTCATCACTTTGGACCGAATGGTAATCTAAAATGCCCTTGTCACTTTCAGTTTCTGAGCTGTGTAGGGAAATACCTGAGGCATGCAGGCAGCAGGGACAGGAGAGCAGCAGATGGCAGCTTTATTGGACACAGACCCCATCACCGGATAAGTCAGCTCTGTGCCCAGGGGACTAGACAGGGAAGAAGAGGCAGGACTAACAAGGGAGAGGCTACAAAACAGCATTTTCTGACAGAGCTTGGCAGTTTGAGTCTAGAATGAAATGTTAAGGCTTAATGCAGATATTTTCATTTTCAGTCAGAAGATAGACAGAGATGAGAAAGAGAAACTTGTTTTCCTGCCATTGGGAACTTCCCAGCCCGTTCTTTATATTGCATGCAGTCTTGAGATCCTGGGCAGTTGAGGAGACAGAGTCAATCATTTCTTTAGTTCCTGTTCACTTTAAACTAAATGGCTCAAGCTGCCGAGGGCACGTTGGTGTGTCAGTTCAAACTTGCTGTGTGGGGGAGTATTTCTTACAGCATAGTTTGCATTTTAAGGTGCCTTCCCATCAGCTCCCTCTTGTAACAAAGCAGAGCTCAGGAATCCCCCAGGTAGTTAGTGATTCTGTGAGTGGCCTCTGCTTTTGATCCCCAGTGTAGTCAGGGTTGTGTTAGAAGAGCCACTAAAATGGTCCCATCAGTGCCCTGGTGTTCAAGCCACACAGACTTGGAAAGCAGCTGAAGACAGTAGTTGGGATAATGGAGAGAGCAGGAAGAGTAATTCCCTGCTTCCTGGGGAGAGGCCACAAGAGCTGTTGCCTCCGAAAACAAAAGCAGAAAAAACCGCTTGTCCCTTGTCCCTTTAGTTCCATAAAGTGTGAAGACAGGTTACTCATCTTCAGTCTCCTCTTCAGCCTGAAACCTTGACCCACTCATGACCTTAGTGCTGTGAAGTAGCGTATTGGAAGCCCATCTTTTCCCTTCCTGATGGCCGGTGACTTTCCAAGTCTCCCACATTCTTTGTTGTGCATTTTCCCTCACTTGCTATGAGCTTTTTAAAAAACATGTGTGTGTGTGTGTGTGTGTGTGTGTGTGTGTGTGTGTGTGTGAGAGAGAGAGAGAGAGAGAGAGAGAGAGAGAGCGAGCACGTGGGGTGGGAGGTGTGGTGGGTGTGGGTGTGTGGAGGTCAGAGGACAGCTTTGTGCAGTTGGTTTTTCTCCTCCTACCCTGTGGGTTTTGGGAATCAATATGGAAACAAACAGAGGTCAAGAATTCAATTCTAGAGGATACACTATTTGAAGTGCCTTAGTCCATTAAAACAGCTGATCGGCCCTTGGCCTGCAGGAGGCATGCATACCACTCCAGAGTACTTAGTGAAAACATGGGATTCATCTGCAATTTTTTTTTTTTTTTTTTTTGGTATTTTTTGAGACAGGGTTTCTTTGTGTAGTTTTGGTGCCTGTCCTAGCTCTTGCTCTGTAGACCAGGCTGGTCTCGAACTCACAGAGATCCGCCTGGCTCTGCTCCCGGGTGCTGGGATTAAAGGCATGTGCCACCACCGCCCAGCGAGATTCATCTGCAATTTTTATTTATTATTTTGGTAACTCAATCCCACAGTTTTTAAACATGGTCTCTGTATGGGATACTACAGTGTCACATGGCTGGACATACTCATGCCTCACCTGTGGGTCTGAAGCATTTCTGTGCAGCTCTGGCTACTATCCACAGTGAGGTTCTGTGTTCTGGACACAGGAGGACCCTGTCTGGTAGTTTTTCTAATTGTCTCTAGAACTTCCGTGCTCTAACTTTTACTGCTGGAGTGCTGAAGTCCTTCTTATTGCCAGAATTACCTTGAAGTAGCTGTAGCATTTCCATTTTAATGTCATGATATAGCATGAAGGATATTGGAAGACCTGGATTTTAGCTCCATACTTGCCCGTAATTAATTATACATCCTTTATAAATAAATCTTAAACTTGTAGACCTTATGTTATTGTCATCTGTATGATAATCATGAAGCAGCCCTGAGGTGTCGTGTTCTTACACTAAACAGATGGAGGAGAGGTTGTGATCCCTACCCTTTTCTTCCCTGTTGCCTTGTGTGTGACCCTGAAGTCTGGGAGACAAACTTTCTGTTCTGCATTGCAGACACAAGATCCTCCTCGTTTGTTACCATCATACCTTCGGTCATGCAAATTATACACCTCCATCTTCCTCTGTAGGCATCTTTCTCACGGTGTGGTTGATGGGAACTGCACCTAGGACTGTAGGTTGGGGCAGCTGTGCTGTGGCCTTATATAAATGGAAGATCATGTTTCTATTTTACTAAAGCTATTTTTTTTTTCTAAATGCCAGTATTTCTAGGACTTAGTAGCTATAATATTTCAAAATGTCTTTGAAGCCAACCCTTTGCCTCTGGAATAGACTGTTCCAGGCTCTTTACTATTCAATATCTTCTGGGACAGAGATTTCACAACCTGTCTCTCACCTTGAGGAAGTTCTTATAGCTAATATAAATCTTGTTTTCTGCAATTGCAGTTGAATTTATGTCATTTTTCTTTTCTCTGTAGAGATGAGAACAGCCCCTAAACTGGAGGTGATACATTCTCATGAGGGCCAGTACCGAACACTGTAGAAAAACTGTTTTCAGCCCAGCATCCATTTCACTGACTTTCATTCTGATATTCAATTCATGTCTCAGAAGGTGCCATTTTAAAAGTCCAAATGAAACAATAGTTTCTATCTAATATCAGTGCTTATGAAATCATTTGTTCTTTGAAATAAAATGGGGTATGAAAATTTAAAAGTGAGTTCTGTGGGGAGGAAGGGGGAAATGTTGGTCTCTGATCCTGTTTGTAAGAAATCTGTTGGCCAGGTAGTGGTGGCACATGCCTTTAATCCTAGTACTTGGGAGGCAGAGGCCAGCAGATTTCTGTGAGTTCTAGGCCAACCTGGTGTACCAAACAAGTTCCAGGACAGCCAGGGCTGTACACAAAGAAGCTTTGTCTTTAAAAACAAACAAACAAACAAAAACAAAAACAAAGAAAGAAAGAAAAGTACCCAAAACAATAAAAGGTCCAGCTTTTATTGTTTTATCCCAGAGTCCATGGAAGAGTCTAACAACCAGCTGAGGATTCTAATCTGAGGGACATTCAGTGAATCTAAGCACACTGAATTATTTAGTCTGTTCACTTTATTCTTCTAAATCCATTCTATCTACACAGTTGCTTTTCTGTTCTCATACTTAGCTCCTCTCAGTCCCTTCTGCTGTTCTCTCCTATCTATCTAGTTCTTTCCATCTTCCTCTCTTCTTGTTCCCCCAAGCATATATGTGTGTGTGTGTATGTATGTATACACACACACACACACACACACACACACACACACACACACATTCATTGACAGCTTGTTGGTACAAACTACAAAGTAAACTCTCAGGGACAAGTATTCTGATAAGAGTCACTTAGCAAAGACTTGGTCAGCTTCATTGGTGACTGACAACAGCTGTAGGTTGTGAAAAGTTCTGACTGTCTCTTGAAGGGATAGCTACAAGGTTTACAAGGAAAGAAATTAAACCAATGAGAGATTTAAGGAAAAGGCAAAGAGTATGTGTACTACTTTATGTGATTAATAATATCCAGACATGGTTAGTCAGTTAACAGCCTTTTTCTGTTAGTCACCTGAATCTCAGGACCTATACATGATTAGTCTACTGAGCTTAAAATCTTGTATTAAAAACTGGTGTAGAAATAAATACAAAGTGTTAATTGTTATTTGAATCAGAGTGGGGAGCTGCCTGTGGAGGAAGCTTAGGGCAACATAGGTGCTATTGATCTCTTGAAGGACTAAGATATACCAAGGCCAGACACCTGCACTATCACTTCTGGTTCACTATAATTCTTGAAGGGTTTTGATCCAACAAGGCCAGACACCTGCAATTCCACTCTGTGAAAGTTCTATGAAGACACTTTGTCTGGCCAATATTTACCTTGTATGTAGCTAAGGATGGAGAACAAGACCTCTAAGTGTCTACAGTCCACATGGAACAATAGACCTAGTATGGAGCATATTTTAGTATGTTTCTAATCATAAAAGCTGTACAGTTAAATAAGAAACCATCTTCTAGACTATCCACAATTATGTGTGCCCATAAGATTGAGATGTAGTCATGAGATTACATGTATACATTACATGGAAATGCACAGTAAATGGGAGAATCACAGCTGTTATTGCACAAGAAGTTTACAACAAGAGACAGCCAATTCATTCAAAAGGCATTAATCCCATAATGGCTTGCATGATGGTTTCCTCTAACAAAACCCTTAGTTCTGATAGGTTGGCCTTCTGAACTCTAGTTGTCATTGCTGTATACTCCATGGACTTTTGCTATCAGCAGCTCCCAATAGAAAAGACGGACAGATGGACGGAAGGAAGGAAGGAAGGAAGGAAGGAAAAGAAAGAGGAGGGGAGGGGAGGAGAGGAAAGGAAAGGAGAGGAGGGAGGAAGGGTAACATGAATCTTAGAAGGTCTTATTAATAAAAACAAACCTGGAGCCAGGTATTGGGGTGAACACTGGAAGATCAGAGAAACAGAACAAGCCACAGCCACCTCACCTTGCCAATTCCTCAGCTGGAAGCCTCTGAGTCCTTATCCAAATGAATCTCAGCTGAACTGTGCTGCTCAAAAGCCTAAAAGCTTAACCAGCTCTATTTCCTGGTTTTCACACCTTATATACCTTTCTGCTTCCTGCCATCACTTCCTGGGATTAAAGGTTCTTGTTACCACGCCTGGCTGTTTCCAGTGTGGCCTTGAACTCACAGAGATCCAGGCAGATCTCTGCCTCTGGAATGCTAGGATTAAAGGTGTGAGTGCCACCATTTTCTGGCCTCTATATCTAGTGGCTGTTCTGTTCTCTGACCCCAGATAAGTTTATTAGGGTGCACAATATTTTGGGGAACATAATATCACCACAAGAAAGAAAGAAATCTGTTGGCTGAGTGCCTAGAAGGGGCCGGGCTGGATCTCACTCTGTTGGCCCTCAGCAACTTACCAGTGCTGCCTCTGCTATCTAACTGCTGAGGTCTCTGAAAATAAGAGACCCCTCTCCCCATAAATAAATAAAATAAGAAGACTGTGTTGTCAAAATACATTTGTTGTCAAAATACATTGTTGTCAAAATACAAATTTATGTCTTATTTCATATAGCTATAGTCACAAGACTGGGTTTAGGCTGTAGATTTTATCCTATTTTTTAGTGATTGATTCATTCATTATAAATTGTGAGACAAGAAGCCTGTTCCTTAGAACAAGCTGTCCAGAAGTGGATTTCAATGTGGATGGTCAGATGCTTCAGTACTCAGCTAAGAACTATGCTGAATGTGGTGAGGAAAATAAATGAACCGTGCCCACGAGGAGCCGGTGGTTGTGCTGGGGAAGGACGCTTAAACTTACTGCTGTGAGTCACTTTTAACACTGTGTACAGGAAGACATTAAATGGAAATTTAATATTGTGTCTTGAAGATTTTACAGAAAAAGTCTTATATATACAATTACATACCTGTTCAATTAACTGAGCCTCTAAAACATGTATTCATTTGCTTCATTCTGATTTCTGTATTTTTCTTTTGAAGGTTCAGCAGTTTTCTGAAAAATCATTCCTTTTAGAGCTTTTGAAAACCCATGAAAATGCCTTAGAGAGACAGTGCAGTGAAATTATGAACCAAAGGGATGCACTGCTCCAAGCCTTGGTAAGTCTCTATCCACCTAGAAACATCGAAGTCAGTAACCATGCCAAAGGCATTTAAATATGCACAGCTTTACTTTGAGAAAATTATCTGTATGCATATCAGCTGACAGTACTGTTCAAATAAAAAATATTAAGGGCTGTTTAAAGCTGACTGGGAGAGTAATACGGTTTGAAAGAGTTGTGCTGGCAAGGATATAACACAGGAATTATTTGCAGTTCTAATGAGCCCAAGAAAAAGAATGCTACAGCTTTGATTCACTCTGGTGTTGAGACCTAGTTTTAATGCTCTTGAAAAACAGAGAGGCTTATACTTTTAGGTATATTTATGGGCATGGGTGAAAATGTATTGTTTGTCTTTTTATCTTTAGTCAAAGCCAGCAAGCTGAGTGGTAGTTATGAGTATAGACCAGTTTGGAGATGTGACTAGTCATAAGTCACAAGTTGACATTTCAAAGAAATACATTTGGGCCAACAAGAGGGCTCAGTGGGTAAAGGTGCTTTCCACCAAGTCTGATGACCTTTCAATCCCTGGAACCAACATGGTGGAAGGAGAGAACTGACTCCTGCAAGTTGTCCTCTGACCTTCACATGTATGCCATGGCATGTGCATACCCACACTCTCTCACACACACAGAGTAAATAAATAAATGGAAAAAGTACATGAGATATATGTAACAATAAAAAATACAGCTCATGACATGACCAGCTTCTAAAAGTGATTCCACAGAGTTGGCATGCCAGCCAAAAAAAAAATAATAATACAGCCGGGCGGTGGTGGCGCATGCCTTTAATCCCAGCACTTGGGAGGCAGAGGCAGGCGGATCTTTGTGAGTTCGAGGCCAGCCTGGTCTCCAAAGCGAGTTCTAGGAAAGGCGCAAAGCTACACAGAGAAACCCTGTCTTGGGAAAACAAAAACAAAAACAAAAAAATAATAATACAAAAGACTAATGTTTCTAGTGCTGTCAGGAAACTAGACTTCTGCACTGTCCAAAGATTTGAATTCATATTTTCATGCCCTGTGGATATTTGATTCACAACATAAAAGCTTATTTAGAACTAAATTTGAAATGATTGCATAATTTGCCTTCAGATAATCAGTTTTTCTTTGTTGTATAAAGCAGCCATTGTTCCTTTGAGTAAAGGTTGTAATTTTCACATTCGCTATTACTCCTCCATCTAATTGTACATTATATTGACAAAGTAGCACATATGATTCTAAAGTAAATTCACAGACACAACCATAATGGGAAATGTCAGAATTTCTGCTTCACTAATTCTCCCAGATGTGTAAGGATAAAACTTCCACATGAAAATTGTTGTGTGACTACCTCCATCTCTAAACACACTTTGGTGGTCAGCCCAGCATGTTTGTGGTGATGCAGGAGACAGAGCTGAGGCTACTTTGGTGGGTAACTCCAAATTTTTGTATTTAAATCACTGAAGAATAGTGCAACCAGTGTGTATATTTGGTCACTCATTTCTACTTTTCAGGAGGCCACAAAGAAAAAAGCAACAAAGGAAGAGGAAAAATTTATTAAGGAAATTACAGACTTCAATGATGAATATGAAATAACCAAGAAAAGAGATATTCTGATGAAAGAAAATATCAAGATGGAAATTGCTGACTTGGAAAAGCAGGCAAATGTTTTGAGAGGAGGTACAGACACAGGCACCTCAATTGTTTGTTGTTAATGAATGTACAGTGTTGTTTGCTTGTTCTCTTGTTTGTTTTTGAGACAGGGTCTCACTAGGTAGCACAAACTGCCTTGGAACTTAATGTGTGTTTCAGGCTGGCCTCAGACTTGGTGTGATCCTTCTTGTCTCAGTTCTCCAAGTGTGGAGATTTGCAGATGTGCACCACCACACGCAGTTACAATGAGTCATTTTGAATGAATGTATTTTCTGTATTAAGGTAAATTCCATCATTACACAGTTAATTCTTATTTAGTGAGTGTACTGCCATGGTGAATATAAATTTCAAAATCTTCAGAAGTACATTGTGAACTGAGCGCTTGATCATCTATCTGATGTGAACGGTTGTTTCCTGTGTCATGTAACTATTAGGCACTGTTCTAGGTCCCAGAAATATGAAATGTAAAGGTGTAAGAAACAAATGTATACGCCATGTGATAAGTTAGAGCTGCTGCTCTGAACTGCATTTTCTCATCAACCTTGTATAGTAGGATTTAAGGGTAGAGACGGGTAGAGGGTGTCATCTTAGGAATATCTGAATGCATGTTATTGGAGTCTGTGATAAGATAATGAATTAAAGCAATTCCCAAAGAGAGGGGAGTGAAGGAGCTGTTTAGGAAAATAACAGGACTTTAATACACATAGAAACAGGGAGTGTCAAAAGCATACCTGTACCCAGGCCCCAGAGGCTCTAGTCCAGCAGGAACTTGGTTTCTCTTCCTCTGAATCAGGCCCAGTTGATGCGGAGACTCCTTGATTGTCACTGCCCTGGAGTTCCTTGAGGATATTTCCTCCTAATCTGAAAACCTCACAGCATAGCAAATAACAATTTCTCAGATGGTCAGTGTGCTGAGATGAGATCAGAAAGAGGAAGACCATGGGTGTCATTGTCCCATCGTAGTTCCGAAGTGCAGTTACAGAGACGTTGGCTGTTCCTGGTTAGGACTTGGTTTTCCTGCTGCCATGTTGTGGTTCCCATGCCGTCATTGGCTCCTCCTGTGTTCTGCTTCCTTCTGAGGTGTTCCTTTTTTGTGAGAGGTGTCCTGTCCTTGCAGCTCCTCCTCTTAAAAGCTTGCTTCTGTTCTCCAGGAGTTCAGGCATTCAAGGGCTTCTTTGACATTTTGAGTATCACTGGGATTATAGAAATAGTTCTCTTAAAGACTTCGTGACTCTCAGATGAATCTATTGAGGTTAATTCCACTAGAAAAAAAAAAAGCTGTAACTACAATTTTTTTCTGAGATCAGACTTTGTTTTGGCTTCTGCTGAAACACCAAGAAACAATATTAAGTGTTTTTTAAAATTTTTCTCTTTTATGGAAAACAAGAAATGTGAACCATAAAAGGAAAAATACACACTGGAAATAAACTAAATTGAAAAAAAAGTTAGGAAAATGAAGACAGACTGTATGGGTTGGAGAAAACATTTGTGATTTATATGCATGGGCTGTTACTTAGAAAATAACTTACAACTTACAATTTCAAAATGAGAAGACAACAAGACCTGTTATAGCAGGGGAAGGTTTGAACTTCACAGTACAGTACTGATGACCAGTGGACACATGGAAAAGGTACTCAATATGTTTAGTCATGAAGGAGATATAAATTAAAATACAGTAAGCTTTCATTGTGCATTCATTTAATCAAAATTAAACAGACTGACCAAGTCAGGTGTTGACAAAAATGAAGAACATTTGAAACCCATGTAGTAGTAATAAAAACAAAATCAATGATAAAATTGCTTTGAAGAATTGTTTGGCAATTTCTTAAAAATTAAATATGCATTTATCATACAATCCACCACAACTAGATGCTCCAGAAAAATTAACTCTGTGACTGCAACAGATGTTTTTGGAAGTTTAATTCATAGTAGCCAAAGACTGCACATAATTTAAATATCTATTATGAATTGAATGGCTAAACAACAGTTATGTTTATGTACAACAGAATATTCAACAATAAAAAAATAGCAAAACTTCTAGAATACAGCACGAAGGGATCTCATGAAGCCAGAGCTGTACACACTCCACACTGTGAACCTAGAGGGAATGGACACAGGGGTCAAGGGAGCCTTTGGTGTTGATGGGAATGTGTGTTCTTATTTCTAGGGATGGATTCACAGGGTTAATGACTGTCAAACTCAGGGAGTTGTGTGGTACTCTCATTAAAATTGAAAAGGGAAAAAAGTTTCTGGTACCACAAATCCTGTCAGAATCCTCTACCTTATGTCTTTCTTCTCCCAGAAGTACAGATTTGATAGGTGTGCCTCCATGGTACCTGATACTCTTGCTTCTGCTCTAAGAAGGTCTCCAGAAAGTGTTTTATACTGAACATCATCTCCACAGCAGCAGGGCTTTGTTGTGTTCACTGCCCTATCACCAACAGTATTTCCAGCCTTTTCCAAGTTAAGGAGCTCTGTCATGCATTGTGTTTTTTTCTTACTTTATTGTTTAACTTTGGCTTTACCAGGATATACGATCCCCCTGAGTTTACGCATTAATTAAATAAAATCAACCTTGGGTCAGGAGGCGGAGCCAGCAGCTAGTTGACAGAGAGTAATCATAGGTAGTCAGAGGTCGTCTGGAAGATGGATAGAGAGATGCACAGGAAGTAGTAGGGAGGGACTCGGAGTGTGGTTGTCCTTTTTGGTTTGGAGTGATGAAAGAGATGCTCTCTTTCTGAGATGCAGGCAAAGAGGAAAGGTCAACTAGTTGTTCCTCAACCTCTCTCTGAGCTGGCAGGTTTTCACCACAGCCTCTGACTCCCAAGTCTTTATTGGTAAATAGAACAATAGAGATTTAGTTAAAAATTACATTTGGTGGCAGCAGCAGGAGGCAGACCAAGCAGGATGAAAAAGTCTCATGGGGCCACTGCCTGAGAAGCAGGCCAGTAACAGCAGAGCCACAATTACTGCTGAAACAGCAGTAGATTCAGTGGCAGCCACTGTGTTGGGGGATAAAACGACATAACTCTGTAAAACAACAAAACTAAGGGGTTGGGTAGAGACTGGTTTTGCAGTCACTATCCCGTCCTTTCCTGAATGTCTTTCCTCTTTTGTCTTCAGCTTAGATTTTCTCTGACACTAAGTTTAAACTAGCTCTTCCATGATCACTTACGCTATTTTCCTGTTCGTTTTTCATTTTAAAAGTTACAATTACACTTTATTTTACTTAGTATATGTGTGTGAAGTATGTCTTCAAATGGGCATGTGCAGAGCGAGGCATATGGGGAGGTCAGAGGACAGTTTGTAGGAACTGGTTTTCTTTCCACTGTGTGCTCCCCAGATCAAAGTCAAGTGCTTTCCCTGCCCTGTTGTCCTGCTGACCCTCCTGTCAGTCATCCTGCTGGCCCTCCTGTCAGTCATCCTGCTGGCCCTCCTGTTTCATTTTTACTATTTGTAGTTTTCATCTATCTAGTATTTATTTTGCTGCAAGAAGTTAGGGATTCAACTTTAGCTTTTTCCAAATGGCTGGTTAGCTGTTTAATGCTATTTGTTACATGGTGCATCTGTTTCCAGACATTTTAAATGTCTACATTTGTTATATCTTAATATTACATATATGTTTGTGTATGCCTCTTATTTTGTGTTCTGTTTATTTTAGTTGCATATTATAATATGATAATGAGTGGGACTATCCTCTCTTCTTGCTTTTCATATTGATTATTGTGTATATATTTTCTTAGGTAAAAAGTTGTTTTGTAAAGTTCAAAGGTATCTTGTATTTTAATTTGAGTTGCACTAAGTTTACTAATGAACTTGGGAAGAACTGATATCTTCCTAATCTCAAGTCTTCCTGTCAGAAAACTAAACATGGACAGCAGATGGCTCAGCAGCTTAAGGTGCTTGTTACCAAATCTGAGGTCCTGACTCTGATCTCTGGGACCTATAGAACCAACTCTTACAAGATGTCTTTTGACTACCATGTACATGGCATAGTGTGCATGTACCTGCACATACACACATACACAGAGAGAAAAAAAACGTAAAAAGTGTTTCGATTGTCTTGACTTTTGCTTTTACTATTTCTGTAAGTATCACTATATTTTAAGTGGGTTTCCCCATTGAGTTTTCTCATGATTATGGTCTGTCTACAGGTAAAGTACCTTCTTCTACATTCAGATTTCCTAACACAAGCTTGATTTTGTTGTTTCCAGTGTATAACTGTGTATGCTACACCTAATAATAACTTTCTTGGTTTTCCAATATTCATTCCATCTTTAAAATGTAGTTTTATTGGTGGATGCTTTTAAGAATGCTAATGAATACTAGGAAAGACATTAGATAATGTCCCTTCTTTCTTCTAGAGCTTTATTACTTTATTTTGTTGATAACCATGGGAGGCCTGCTCTTTTCTGACTAGAAAGGGAGGAGGAGTTGATGAGGGAAGCTGCAGAGGGGAGGTGGGTGGAGGAACTGGGAGGAGAGGAGGAAGGGGAAACTATGGTCAGGGCAAACAAACAAACAAATGAATGAATGAATGAATGAATGTCATGATGTCAATCATGATGTCAGACTGAAGATATTTACACTCTCTTCCTCTCCTTCCATGGCCCCCCTTTCCAGTCAGCTTCCCTTTCTTTAATGACCATATATTTCCTCCCCTCATTCATTCATTCATTCGTTTGCCCTGACCATAGTTTCCCCTTCCTCCTCTCCTCCCAGTTCCTCCTCCCACCTCCCCTCTGCAGCTTCCCTCAGCATCTCCTCCTCCCTTTCTAGTCAGAAAAGAGCAGGCCTTCCATGGTTATCAACAAAACATGGCATATCAAATTGCAGTAAGACTAAACACTTCCCCTCCTATTAAGGCTGGAAAGGGTAACCTAGTATGAGGAATAAGGTGCCAAAAGCAAGCAAAAGAGTCAGGTAGTCCCTGCTCCCACTGTTAGGAGTCCCATAAGAAGACCAAACTATGCAACTGTCCCATATATGCAGAGGGCCTAAGCCAGTCCCATGCAGGCTCCCTGGTTGTCGGTTCAGTCCCTATGAGCCCAGGTGAGTTGATTTTTGGGGTTTTCTTATGGTGTCCTTGACCCCTTTGACTCCTACAATCCTTCCTTCCCCTCTTATGTAGGATTCTCCAAGCTCCACCTAATGTTTGGCTGTGTGTCTCTGCATCTGTTTCCATCAGTTGCTGGATGGAGCCTCTCTGACGACAATTGGGCTAGGCACCATTCTATGAGTATAGCAGAATGCTGTTAGGCATCATTACATTGACTTTTTTTTTCCTGCCAGTCATGTTTGGTCTCTGGGTCATCCAGCCTCTGGGTCCTGGTGCTCTAGACAGTGTCAGGGGTAGGCTCACTCTCATGGCAGGGGTCTCAGCCTAGACCAGTCATTGGTTGGCCACTCCCACAATCTCTGCCACTCTTACCCCAGCACATCCCATAGGCAGGACAGATTGTAGGTTGTAGGTTATGTGGCTGGGTTGGCTTCCCACTCCCTCCACTGGAAGTCTTGCCTGGTCACAGTTGATGGCCAGTTCAGGCTACATATACCATCTTGCTAGGAGTCTTAGTTGGGACATACTTGTAGGTTCCTAGGAGTTTACCTTGTTCTAGGTTTCTACCTCACCCCCAAATGCCCCAGTTTCTAGTTTTCTCTTTCAGTACTCTCACCCTGCACTCCCCCCAACCTGATCCCTCATGTTCCCATCCCCAACCGCTCCCAGACCACAAAAGAAATCTATTTCCCCTTCCAGGGAGATCCAAGCATCCCTTGTTGTTACCTAGCCTTTCTGGGTCTGTGGGTTGTAGCATGGTCCTCATTTGCTTTACAGTTAATGTCCACTTATGAGTGAGTGCATAGCATGTTTGTTTTTTCTGTGTCTGGGTTACCTTACTCAGGATAATTTTTTTCTATTTCCTTCTATTTGCCTGGAAATTTCATGATGTCATTGTTTTTAGCAGCGGAGTAATAGCATTGTGTAAATGTAACACATTTTCTTTATCCATTTTTAAGTTGAGGGGCATCTTGGTTGTTTATAGGTTCTGGCTATTACATGTAAAGCTGCTGTGAACATAGTTGAGCAGGTGTCCTTGTGGTATGATTAAGCATCCTTTGTGTGCTGTGGATATCGTTCTGTATAAATAAAACACTGATTGGCCAGGCAGGAAGTCTAGGCAGGACAAGGAGAGAGGAGAATTCTGGGAAGTGGAAGGCTGAGTGAGGGAGTCACTGCCAGCCGCTGCCATGACAAGCAGCATGTGAAGATGCCGGTAAGCCACGAGCCACGTGGCAAGGTATAGATTTATAGAAATGGATTAATTTAAGATATAAGAACAGTTAGCAAGAAGCCTGCCACAGCCATACAGTTTGTAAGCAATATAAGTCTCTGTTTTTTCTTTGTTGGGTCTGAGCAGCTGTGGGACTGGCGGGTGGCAGAGATTTGTCCTGACTGTGGGCCAGGCAGGAAAACTCTAGCTACATTTGTGTATGTGCCCAAGAGTGCTATAGTTGGGTCTTGAGGTAGGTTGATTGCACAAATTTGAAGTCTACCAGCAATGGAGGAGTATTCCCTTGCTCCACATCCTCACCAGTATAAGCTGTCACTTGTGTTGTTTATCTTAGCCATTCAAACCGGTATAAGATGGAATCTCAGAGTCATTTTGATTTGCATTTCCCTGGAGGCTAAGGATGTTGAACATTTCTTTAAGTGTTTCTTTGCCATTTGAGATTCTTCTGTTGAGAATTCTCTGTTCAGATCTGTACCCCATTTTTAAATTGGATTATTTGTTTTTTTGATGTCTAGTTTCTTAAGTTCTTTATATATTTTGGAAATGAGTCTTCTGTTGGATGTGGGGTTGGTGAAGATTTTTTTCCCATTCTGTAGGTTGTCATTTTGTCCTGTTGACAATGTCCTTTGTCTTACAGAAGCTTTTCAGTTTCATGAGGTCCCATTTATTAATTTTCAATCTTAGTGTCAGTACTATTGGTTCTGTTGGAAGTTGTCTCCTGTGCCAATGTATTCAAGGCTATTTTCTAGTTTCTCTTCTATCAGGTTCAGTGTATCTGTATTTATGTTGAAATCTTTCATCACTTGGACTTGAAGATTGAGCAGGATGTTAGATAGGGATCTATTTGCATTTTTCTACATGTTGACATCCAATTTTAACAGCGCCAGTTGTTGAAGATACTTTCTTTTTTCCATTGTATAATTTGGTTTCTTTGTCGAAAAATCAGGTGTCCAGAGGTGTGTGGATTTCTGGGTCTTCAATTTGATTCTATTGCTCCACCTGTCAGGTCAGGTTTTTTTTTTTTTTTTTTTGTTTTTGTTTTTGTTTTTTCGAGACAAGGTTTCCCTGTGTAGCTTTGCGCCTTTCCTGGAACTCATTTGGTAGCCCAGGCTGGCCTCGAACTCACAGAAATCCACCTGGCGCTGCCTCCGAGTGCTGGGATTAAAGGCGTGCACCACCACTGCCTGGCCACCTGTCAGTTTTTTATGCAAATACCATGTGTGTTTTATTGCTGTAGTTCTGGATTAGAGCTTGAAATCAGGGATGGTGATACCTCCAGAAGTTCCTTTATTATACAGGATTGTTTTGGCTGTCCTGGGTTGGTTGTTTTTCCATATGAAGTTGAGTATTGTTCTTTCAAGGTCTGTAAAGAATTGTGTTGGGATTTTGATGAGGATTGCATCGAATCTGTAGATTGCTTTTGGTAAGATTGCCATTTTTACTATGTTAATCCTACCTATCCATGAGCATGCGAGATCTTTCCATTTTCTGACATCTTCTCCAATTTCTTTCTTCAAAGACTTGAAGTTCTTGTTGTACAAGTCTTTCACTCGCTTGGTTAGAGTTACTCCAAGATATTTTATATTATTTGTGGCTATTGTGAAGGACATTGTTTCCCTGATTTCTTTCTCAGCCAGTTCGTTGACTGTGTATAGGATGGCTACTAATTTTTTTTTAGTTAGTCTTGTATCCTGCCACTATGCTAAAGGTGTTTATCAGCTATAGTAGTTCCCTGGTAGAATTTTGGGGGTCACTTACGTATTCTATCAACCATCTGCAAATAAAGATACTTTGAATTCTTCCTTTCCAATTTCTATCCCCTTGATCTCCTTGAGTTGTCTTATTGCTCTAGCTAGAACTTCAAGTCCTATACTGAAGAGATATGGAGAGAGTGGACAGCTTTGTCTTTTTCCGGATTTTAGTGGAATTTCTTTGAGTTTCTCTCTATTTACTTTGATGGTGGCTGTAGGCTTGCTGTAAATTGCCTTTATTATGTTTAGTTTTTTTCCCTTATATCTCTAATCTCTCCAATACTTTTATGATGAAGTGGTGTTGGCTTTTGTCAAAGGCTTTTTTGGCATCTAATAAGATGATTTTGCATATTTTTCTTTCAGTTGTTTATATGGTGGATTACATTGACAGATTTTCATATGTTGATCCATTTCTGCATCTCAGGCATCCTACTTGATCATGGTGGATGATCTTTTTGATATGTTCCTGAACTGTTTTGCAGATATTTTATGTGAGTATTTTTGCATCAATATTCATGAGGGATACTGGTCTATAATTCTTTTTCTTTGTTACAGTGTGGTTTTGGTATCAGAGTCATTCTGGCCTCATAAAATGAATTTGGTAATATTCCTTCTGTTTATATTTTGTGGAATAATTTGAGGAGCATTGGTACTAGCTCTTATTTGAAAGTCTGGTAGAATTCTGTGCTAAAACCATCTGGCTCTGGGCTTTTTCTGGTTGGGAGTATTTTAATGACTGTTTCTATTTCCTTGATGGTTATAGGTCTATTTAAATTGTTTATTTCATCTTAATTTAACTTTGGTAGCTGGTATCTATCAGGAAATTTGTCCATTTCTTTAAGATTTTCTGATTTTGTGGAGTGCAGATTTTTGAAGTATGATGTAATGATTTGTAGCTTGAGTTTTCCTGCCTGGCCCACAGTCAGGACAAATCTCCCTCACCTGCCAGTCCCACAGCCGCTCAGACCTGACCAAGTAAACACAGAGACTTATATTGGTTACAAACTGTATGGCCGTGGCAGGCTTCTTGCTAACTGTTCTTACAGCTTAAATTAATCCATTTCCATTCATCTATACCTTGCCACATGGCTCTTGGCTTACCGGCATCTTCACATGCTGTTTCTCATGGCGGCTGGCAGTGTCTCTCTCTCTCTCAGCCTTCCACTCCCCAGCTTTATTCTCCTCCTTGTCCCGCCTGCACTTCCTGCCTAGCCAATGGCCAATCAGTGTTTTATTTATTGACTAATCAGCAACACATTTGCCATACAGAACATCCCACAGCAATGATTCTCTGTGTCTGTTATTATGTCCCCCCTTTTCATTTCTGATTTTGTTAATTTGGATATTCTCTCTCTGCCTTTTAGTTAGTTTGAATAAGGGTTTGTGTATCCTGCTGATTTTCTCAAAGAACCAACTCTTTGTTTTATTGGTTCTTTGCATTGTTCTCTTTTACTGATGTCAGCCCTCATTTTGATTATGTCCTGCCATCTACTTCTTTTGGATGCATTTGCTTCTTTTTGCTCTAGAGATTTCAGGTGTGCTGTTGCTAGTATAAGATCTCTCTAAAATTCTTTATGAAGATACTTAGTACTGTGAACTTTCCATGTAGCACTGCTTTCATTGTGTCCTATAAGTTTTGTTTTGTTTTGCTTTCATTTTCATTGAGTTCTACGAAGCCTTTAATATCTTTCTTTTTTTTTTAAATTCCTTGTTACTATAGTCATTTAGTAGAGAGTCATTCAGTTTTCATGACTTTGTAGGGTTTCTGTTGTTTCTGGAACTGTTGTTGAAATTCAGCTTTATCCCATGGTGGTCTGATAAGATGCAGGGGGTAATTTCAGTTTTCTTTTATCTGTTGAGACTGACTTTGTGACCAAGTATGTGGTCACTTTTGGAAAATATTCTGTCAGGGCTGAGAAGAAAGTATATTCTTTTGTGTTTGGGTGAAATGTTTTGTAGAAATCTGCTAGATCCATTTGGTTCATAACATCTGTTAGTTCCAGTATTTATCTGTTAGTTTTTGTCTGGATTATCTGCCCATTGGTGAGAGTGTGATATTGAAGCCTCCTATCAATGTGTGAGGGTCAATGTCTGACTTTAGTTTATTTTATGCACTTGGGTGCCCTTGTGCTTAGGGCATAGATGTTCAGAATTGAGACTTCATTTTGGTGGATTTTTCCTTTGATGAGTATGTAGTATTTTTTTCCCCATCTCTTTTTATTAGTTTTGGTTAGAAGTCTATTTTGTTAAATATTAGAATTGCTATACCAGCTTGCTTCTTGGGTCCATTTGCTTGGAATATCTTTTTCCAACCCTTTCATCTGAGATTATATCTGTCTTTGATGTTGAAGTGTGTTTCTTGTATGCATCAAAAGGATGGATCCTGTTTTCACATCTATTAGTTAGCCCATGTCTTTTTATTGGTGAATTTAATCCATTAATATTGAGAATATTAATAACCAATGATTGTTAATTCCTGTTATTTTGTTGTTGTTGGTGGTGGTGGTAGTGTGTGTGTGTGTGTGTGTGTGTGTGTGTGTGTTTCCCTTCTTTTGATTTTGCTGGTGTGAGATTATTTCCTGTGTTTTCATGGGTGTAGTTAATATCCTTAGGTTGGGGTATTAACTAATATCCTTAGTTTTCCTTCTAGCACCTTCTATAGGGCTAGATTTGTGGCTGGATACTGTTAAAATTTGACTTTGTCATGGAATATCTTATTTTCTCCAAGTATAGTGATTGAGAGTTTTTCTGGGTATAGTATTCTGGGCTGGCATCTATGGTCTCTTAGAGTCTGGAAGACATCTTACCAGGCCCTTCTGGCCTTTTGAGTCTCCATTGAGAAGTCAGGTGTAATTCTAATAGGTCTGCCATTATGTGTTTCTTGGCCTTTTCCCCTTGCAGCTTTTAATATTTTCTTTGTTCTGTATCTTTAGTGTTTTGATTATTATGTGGCAGGGTGACTTTCTTTTCTTTTCCAATCTATTTTTTCTGTAAACTCCATGAACCTTTATTGGCATCTCCTTCTTTAGGTTAGGAAAGTTTTCTTCTATGATTTTGTTAAAAATATTTTCTGCAAAGCAACTGTCCTCAGTGCATGAGCCAGCTTTTTGGAACCTAGTTGTTGTGGATATTGCTCTATATAAATAAAACACTGATTGGCCAGTGACCAGACAGGAAGTATAGGCGGAACAAGGAGAGAGGAGAATTGAGGGAACAGGAAGAAGGAGGGGGAGACACTGCCAGCCACCGCGAGGACAAACAACATGTAAAGATGCCGGTAAGCCACGAGCCACATGGCAAGGTATAGATTTATAGAAATGGGTTAATTTAAGATATAAAAACAGTTAACAAGAAGCCTGCCACAGCCATACAGTTTATAAGTAATATAAGCGTCTGAGTGATTATTTTATATGTGGGTTGTGGGACTGTGGGACTTGGTGGGACCTGGAGAGGTCCCAGCAACACCTAGTGCCTAGACTGAGACACTTTGCACAGCCTTGGCGCAGGGAGGAGGGGATTGGACCTGCCTCAACTGAATGTATCAGGCTCTGCTGAACCCCCAGGGGAGATGTTGCCTTGGAGGAGGTGGGAATGGGGGATGGGTTGGGGGGGAAGGCTGGGGATGGGAGGAGGGAGGACAGGGGAATCCGTGGTTGATATGTAAAATGAATAGAAAAATCTCTTAATAAAAAGAAAAAGAAAATAATTTTTCTGGGCCCTTGAGCTGTATTTCTTCTCCTTCTTCTATTCCTATTATTCTTAGGTTTGGTCTTTTCATAGTGCTCCAGATTTTCTGGCTCTGTCATATCTTCTGTTCCTTAGATTCTCTCTGCCATCTCTTATATTCTGTTGGTGATCTTGCATATGTAGTTTCTTTTCACCTATCTATATTTTCCATCTCCAAGACTCCCTCAGTTTGTGTTTTCTTTATTGCTTCTGTTTCCATTTTCAGGTCTTGAAAAGTTGAATTCATTTTCATCACCTGTTTGTTTGTGTTTTCCTGGATTTCTTTAAGGGATTTGTTCATTTCCTCTTTAAGGGCCTCTGTCATCTTCTAAGATTGGATTTAGGGTCATTTTCTTGTGCTTCTACTGGGTTGGAATACCCAGGGCTTGCTGTAGTAGGATAGCTGGGCTCTGATGGTACCATCTTGCCCTGGGTGTTGTTGATGCTGTGTTTATGATCTGGGTTTTGGGTTATTTTCAATTTAGGTGCTGACTTCTGAGTTTATTTTTGTTGGATGGATGCTTTCTGGATGTTGTCGCCCTTGCTTTCTTTTTCCTCTTTGGTCTTCTGGCCTGGGTGGCCTATGGTTCTGGTGACCAGCAAGTCTTCAAGTCCAGTAGTGTGTCTCTGCTGGTGTTTTGGTAGTCTGCTTGGCCTCTGGGGTTTGGGGTGCTTGCTTTGCTTCTGGGGTTCTAGGGTTCTGTGAACTGGCCTGACCTCTAGGGTTCTGGATAACTGTGTGGTCACTGGGGTTCCTAATACCAGCATGGTCTCCAGTAGAGTGGATGTCTTCTGGGGTTCCTGGTACTTTTGTGGCCTCCAGTAGAACTGGAGTCTTCTGCTGGGTTGTGGGCCCAGATATGGAGCCCAGGGGAGGAGGTGCTATAGAGGACTGCTGGGTGGGACTTAGGGGTATTAGCAGGTGGCAGGCAGTGTCTTACCTGGGGTCCCTAGTACCAGTGTGGCCTCCAGTAGAGAGCCCCTGATGAATTTATTAGAGTAATGGATTTTATTAACAAATGTTCTGTCATTAACCTTACTATGATCTTGTAGTCTTCTAATATGCTAATAAATTCTATTTGACACTATTTTATTTAAAAATTTTGAGTCTTGGGAAGGCAAAGAAACTGGTGTTTCAGAATTCAACCTCACTGGTAAAGTCTCAATTAAAATTTACTGCTTTTGTCAAATTAACAGAAAATAAAATCTGGAAAATGAAAAAAAATTTGAATCTTTATAAGTGAGATTAATGTATGTTTGTGCCTGTGAACACTATAGTGATTTCACCAAAAATTGTGGACAATACTTTCTCTGGTTGTTCTCTGGCCTCAACACACATGTGGACATGCACGTACACACACACACACACCACACACACACACACACACATACATGCACACTCACAAATAATAGTAAACCAAGGAAGATGTCTGACAAAGAAAAGAGACACTTGAGTAGAAGGATATAATAACAGCCATGACGAGTAAAAATGGGGATTATTCAAATCTCAGTGCACTTGTCTGGCTCATCACTGTTACAGGACAAAAGGAAGATAAAAGCAGAGGCAGCCAAGGGTAGATAGAAGAGTTGGGAGAGGCAAGTGTCAGGGTAACAAATGTGGTGGCACAAATTAAAAGCAGGAATGGAAGAGCAAACCCTGACAAGCCCAAAGACAAATGGAAGTGAAACCTGCCCTGGTGTCTCTGCTCTCTGCTCAGAGTTGAATAGTTCCTTTCTCTGCTTCCACTGCCACATGCATGGTCCCTAGAAACATCTCTCTGGAATCTACTCAAAACTTGGAAGACCATAACCACCTGTAATTCTAGTTCCAGGGATCCAACACCTTTGGCCTCTGAGGGCATGCATGCCTACACATGGTGCACACACATACACATAAGATAGGTAGGTAGGTAGATAGACAGACAGATAAATGGATGGACTGACAGACAGACAAATCATTCTGATAGCTGAAAGCATTCTTAAGAGAAGTAAAATCCCAAACAAGGAGATGTAGAGTGAGCAGGAGAGGGCAGCAGGGATCTAGGCAAGAGATGTTGCAGTCAGATAAGGATTGTAGCAGCAGAGCATCAACAGTGTTGATCCATGTGATAGAAAAGAGGTGTTGAGGCCAGCATTTGGGGCCTGAGTAATTAGGAATGTGGAATAATTCATATATTTTATATATATATATATATATATTTGTGAAAGTATATTTATTTTAAACATTGAAAATTTATAGATTGATGGTTCATCATTTTTCCTTCAGAATAATAACTTCCATGATTATTATAACATTTTTTCTCAAAGTATTTCTTATGTTCATTTCTCTTAATTGGTGAATTAGCTCTTCCTGGATAGAAAATAAGATATGTATTTCATTTTGACCTTGCCTAATAATTAATCTGTTATTAATTAATCTATTAATGATTTGCAATGGGCATATGGGAAAGCACTCTTGTTAAAAGATGAGGATGAATTTTGCTTCTCTTAGTTTGGTTAATATTTATAGCCTTAAAACCTAGTTACTAGCCTGACCTGCTGATATACACTTTTAATTCTAGTACTCAGTAGAAAGAGGCAGGCAGAACTTTGTGAGCTTGAAACCAGCTTGGTCTACACAGCAAGTTTCAGGCTAGCCAGTACTACATAGTGAGACCCTATTTCAAAAACACCACCACCACACACACACACACACACACACACACACACACACACACACACACACAACCCCCCACCCCACTGCCACACAAAAAAATCCAACAACAACAAAAACCAATATAGCTGTTGATGGAAGCCTTGGACTTTGAGGCTGAGGAAGAAACTAAAAGTGATTATCAGTTGTACCCCAGTAAATCTGTAAATTAAAATATAAAATTAAAAAGGAGGCAGAAGAAAAAGGAGAGGACAGCTTACCCTAAAACACAGGTTCAGTTCTTTCAGTTTTATAAGCTTTGTTGGGAGGCAGTACATTTGTTTCTTTTGTCCTTTAAGAATCAGTCTTCCAGAGAGAGGAGCTGTGGCTAGATATAAAGAGGTGAGCTGTGGAGATGGGCCGTTTTTTCCTCATCCTTCTGACCTGAGACTAAAGCCTAGTAAGTTTTTCCCTATCAGTAGAGCTCCCCTGCCTGTGGGCCTGTTGAGCATGTTTGAGGCCACACCAGGGCATGCTTACCCAAAAGTTGTGGACCTATCAGCCACCTGTCTGTGTTCAAACTGACCAACCCTAAATGAGGGGAAGAGGAAGATCCCCCCACCCCCCACCCCCCGCAACGACCCTTAAAACCCATGTCAATCCATGTAGCTAGAGTTTTCTCTAATCCTGTCTGGCCCACGGTCAGGACAAATCTCTCTCACCTACCAATCCTGTAGTCGCTTAGAACCAACCGAGTAAACACACAGAGACTTATATTGCTTAAAAACTGTATGGCCACAGCAGGCTTTTTGTTATCTAGTTCTTGTATCTTAAATTAACCCATTTCTATTAATCTATACTTTGCCACGTGGCTCATGGCTTACTGGTATCTTAACATCTTTTCATGGTGGCGGCTGGCAGTGTCTCCTGACTCAGTCTTCTACTTTTCAGAATTCTCTTCTCTCGTCCCGCCTATACTTCCTGCCTGGCTACTGGCCAATCAATGTTTTATTAACCAATCAGAGCAACACATTTAACATACAGAACATCCCACAGCACTTTTCCTTTTCTTTTTTTTTAAAGGAAGGTTTTAACTTTTACATAGTAAAATTACAGATAACAAAACAACTATTAAGCAAGAATTACAGTTACAATATTTAGTCTATTTATAATAACTAGTCTATTTGTATTTGGCAAAATTAAAGAAGATACCCTATCTATCTTATATTTGTGAGTCTAAGGTTTTATATCTAACTTACCTTTTATTATAACTAAGGAAAATTATAACTTTAGACTTTAACTACATCAAAGACCCCAGAAGGAAATACTATTACCTGAGAAACAGGAGAAGAATGCAAGCAACTTTTGGGAGTCTTGCAGGATAGACAGAGACAGCTGGCAGCCTGGACAGTCACCTAATGTTTTTTTTTAAAGTTGGGGCATCTGTTTTTAGCCTACAGGCCTAGAGTCTTTTCTCTGTGTCCTGTAGAATGTCTTTCAGTTTCCTCTGTGAAGCAGGAACCTGAATGACCATTTTGTCAAGCAAAATTCAGTGGTCACCTTTTTATGGGTCTTGTATGTCCAGTTGATCAAGCAGTCCAGGCAAGAACAGTTTCTTACTCAAATGGCTATTCTTGCCAAGGTGAAGATAAACTCCATATAGAGTGTCTTCGATGCACATCCTTGTGTCTGAAGTAAATTGGTGCTGCTAGGAGTAGACATATCTCACTGTCCAGAAAGTCTAAAATTTTAAAAACATTTTAAATGTCATGTTTTGTAGGTCTTTGAAGTTTTTGAAGGTTACCTATCTATCTGAAATATATCTATATACCTACAAAACTTAACTAACATGCTACAAGTTTGACTATCATAGAAGAATAATTATTTTATTACAATTTAAATGAGTTGTATAAACATAATATTTTAAACGAGTAAAAATACACATACAGTATAACAAAATTAACTTTAAATTTGTATCAATAAACTACAATCCACAGCAATGTAAAACATTTTTAAACAAGTTTCTCTTTAAAAGTAGGTTTAATAATCTACCCCTTTATCTCATTATTATCTATATTGTTTTCTTTTGTTTTTTAGAAAGAGATTGTATTTATAATCAACCTGTTTTAAATAAAAATATTTTTTTTTTTTTGTCCCACACCAGAGGGCTCTTTTGATATGGGACACAAGAATCTTTTAACCCTTTTTTTTTTTGGCAGTGTATTTGGGTTTAGAGAAGGGGTGAACCAATTCCATCTCTAAAGCCAACTTGGTATATTTGGGAATTTGGGCATAGCTTCTCTTACTACTTCTTGTTGGAGGGGGTCGCTTTATCTTATGGGGACACAAAGAAAATTTTAGGATTATGGAGTAGTTCGTGAGGGTGTATCATCTGAGCCAGTTGCCTTGAAACCATTTTGGATTTTGGATCATCTGGGCCATGGTGTCATCTGAGACCTTTTTGGGGGTCTTGGCTGGTCAAACCTGATGTATCTTAATCTGGAACAAATCCATAGCCTCTGGCTTTTTGTGGAAACAAAAGCAGAGCCTCCTTTCCAAAGCAACATATCCTTACATCTAAATTTTGAAGTCAAGGTACCTTTAAAATATATATACTGGCTTAACTCAACAGCTTTTACTATTAAATTATTTTTTTGTAGTTAAAAATCCCAAAGACAACACAATCTAGATTTTTTGTGGAATATGTATCTTTACGTAGTTTATTTTTTATAATACCTTTAATGTCCCTTTAAAGACTTTATTTTTAAAAGTTATCGATTTGTTTATATAACTGTATATTTTTTTCTTTGAAGCCTACGTACATTTTTACATATATTGTAAACCATTTGAAGTCTTATTTCATCTGAATCTGTCTTATTGTGTAACTATTGTTTTAAACTATAGCAGTTAGTACTAAAGCAGAAGTCTTGGCTGTTAGCTCCGCCCAATTTAGTTTTTCAACATGGTGGAGATAATTTATTGCTAGAGCTGGGAGCCATAGTGGGCCTCTGCTTTTATCTAAGCAATGTATAGCCCAGAAACCTTTTTTTTTTTTTATTCTGTCTCAGTCTTCTACTTTTCAGAATTCTCTTCTCTCCTTGTCCTGCCTATACTTCCTGCCTGGCTACTGGCCAATCAGTGTTTTATTTATTAACCAATCAGAGCAACACATTTAACATACAGAACATCCCACAGCAAATCAAGGTAAGACTGGGTTTCAGTCTCCCAAGGCCCCTGCATTGTACCAGATCTTTCTTTCTGTGTGCCTTGTTGTGTATATTTCCTCACACCTAATTTTTTGCTGGCAAACAAAATAAATATATAAATCTTTAAATTATTTAGCCTAGAGATTGAGGACTGAAAACAACACATCCTCGGTTTTAGGAATACTTCAGTCCAAAATTTCTCTGTGATTCTTGCTAAGTGTTACAAGCTGTTTTGTCTGATGATACTGAGTACGATGGCGTGCCTTTCCTCTGTCTTAAGGGTCTTGTGGTGTCCTGGAGTCATTATTTAACCATTAGCATCTTTCTTTTTTCCTCCCATTTATGAAAGGAGCAGAGTGAGGTTGTTGATTTTCTTTTCATAGAAATTTTACTTAATGAATGAACAGAAACAATCATTTTAAAAGTATAGTTCTTTTATTTTGTGTGTTTATGCCTAAGTGTCTGTGCACCACATGTGTTCAGGAGCCAGAAGAGTCAGAAGTGACTCAGATCCCTGGAACTGGAGTTTCAGATGGTCATGAGCTGCCATGTGGATGCTGGGAACCAAACCTAGGTCCTCTGTAAGAATAAATGTTCTTAACCTCTGAGCCATCTATCTTGGCTAGAAACAAATAGTTAAAGGCAATTATATGATCCATTAAATTAAGTTCCACATGCTTTCTTGTGGACTATTATGTGCTCTGCATATACTATGCTGGAAATAAGAACTGAAGTCTAAAGATGGCCAAAGGTCATGTTTTCAGGAGCTTGCAATGCAGTATAGAAGAGAGATCAGTGAGAGGTTGATAAGAATGCTGTGTGGATGGCTTCCACTCGTGAATTCCCTCCTACTACAAACAACTGGATGACTGGAAAAAATGTGGAAACATGATTTTAGATATTCAGAACAAGAAATGATGCAGGGTTGTGATCCAGTGGAGAGGAGAAACACATTAGCACTGTCTTGTTTTTGCTCTGCTTTCAAAAGGATGCAGTTTTTAGTTGCACAGGGTGGAAGGACTTATGTAATGCAAAGTGGTTGGTTGACCTGAAGATGTGAAGATTGGCACTTAAGGAGGCTAGAACTTACAGGACAGGTCCATGAAGAGAAGAAATGTACACTGAAATCGGGAGCAAAATTTAACCTGTACTCATGTGGAGGATTTTTAACTGATCCTTACATGGAGGAAACCTTCCAAACAGGACAGAAGTTGTTCCAGGAAATGATAAAGTCGGCAGTTTTGAGCAGTAACATGGAATAAGGAGGTGTTGATATGCCATGAAGTCACAATAGAAAATTTCTATTAAATAGAAAGCCCTACTTGATAAAGTTAGATTGAGTTAACCTAGGGTGAGGGCTGGAGTCATGGCTCAGTGGTTAAGAGCCCTTGTTGTTCTTGCAGAGGACTTAGTTGAGTTCCCAATTCCTACATGGTGGCTCACAATCATCTATAACTCCAGTTCCAGAAGATTCAATGCCCTATTTTGACTGTGGGAAACACCAGGAACATGTATAGTGCACATATACACATGAATGCAAAGACTTTTACACAATAAATATAAAATAAATTTGAAAGAAACATTAAAAATAGATTAAGACTAAATGTTCTCATAGACTCACCCTATAAAAATGTTATAAACAGTGTCTGACTCTGACCCAAAAGCACTTTACTTTTCCATTAATACAAACATCAGCAAGCCTTAGAAGAAGAAAGCAAAACTCAAGCATTCAATGATATTGCAAACAAAATGTGTGATGTGCAGTATGAAAACTGCTAGACATGTTATCAAGTGAAGGTTATAACTTACAGCAGTGAGGCCATTGGAACAGCAAACATGTAAACAGAAATGACAGAGATGATGCAATTAGAAGAAAAAACGAAAACTGTCCCAATACATGTAAGAGTAGCCAGGGCCATGAATATAATGGGGAGCTAAATGGACAGTATTGAAAAATAAGCAAATGTAGAAAAATAATTTGTGAGATCAAGTGCCTTTTACTGATAAAACATGTAGTCAACTAAAGTTAGAAGGGGACTTCCCTCAGCCTAAAGGGTATTTATGAAAAACACAAAGCTGATGTTATTCTTAATGGTAAAAGAAGGAACATTTCCCACCTAAGAACAAAGTAAGTGTAGCCACACTAATCATGACTACTTAACACAGTACTGGAGATTTTAGCCAGGGAGTCAAGTAAGAAAGCAGATAGAAGGCATGCAAATGAGACAGGAAGAAGTTAAAAATTGAAAGAGGTTGTGTTACGGTTCAAGTGTGAAATGTGTTGAAGGCCTGGTCCCCAGCTCCTGATGCTACTAAGAGATAATTAGATCATGAAGTCATAGCTGGTTGGCCTAATGGGAGTTAGGATCTAGTTGGAGGAAGTAGACCGTGTGGGGATGTATTTGTTCCTATCTACTTACTCTCTACTTTCTGACTTCCACGAAGAAGCTCTACTATGTACCCCCACCTCAATATTCTGTTCCATGGTGGGCCCAAGAGAAGTAGAGCTGGAAGGCTTTGGACTAAAACCTCTGAAGCTGAGAGCCAGAAGAAACCTGTCCTCTCCAAGACTGTTTCTCTGAGGTAGTACCTCCACTGATAGTCTAACCTCTTTATGAATCCCAAGGAAGCCAGGGAAAGCTCCTGGAGCCAGCAAGCTCAGCAGAGCTGCAGGGTGTAAGTGCAGCATGCAAGACTGAATCATTTCAAGTGCATTTAAGACAATACTATTTATAGGGCTGGAGTGATTGCCCAGTGGTTAAGACACTTGTTGCTCCTGTAGAGGATTCAGGTTGTCCCCAGCACCCACAGGTGGTTCACAGCCATCTGTAACTCCAGTTTCAAGGATCATCTAGCCTCCTCTGGCCTCTGCAGGCACACACCACACACACATTCATGCCAGTACTCACATACACAATAAATAATTTTTTAAAAAATTAAAAGAAAAATCTATTATAATAATATTGAAAAACTAAAATACTTAGGAATGTAGTCAATGTATCAAAATTAGCTTCATACCTGAGAAATAATCAGCAAACTGACACTGATATTGATGAGAAAAGATTCAGACTTCCCAATTATAAACTTCCGAGGAAGTAAAGTAATAAAGATAATGTGGCATTGGTAAGAGATGGTCATGTAGATCAATTAAATTTAATTAAAGCCAAGAAGTAATTTCTTTTATGGTTAGCTGATTTGTGATTATAATGTCAACATAATTCATTGAGAAAGAATAATTTCTGCCAGTCTTAATACTGGGCAGCTCTGATACTGTACAAAAAGTCACTTACGATGGACCAAAATCCTAAACTTGAGAGCCAGAGAGACAGAGCACTTAAAACAGAATACCTTGAGTAGACAGAGCACTTAAAACAGAATACCTTGAATAGAGGCATTATTGTGATATGCATACAAAGTATAGATAATTTAGACTTCTTTAAAGAATGTTATCTACAATGGGAAAAGACCCACTAATTGGAGAAACTATTTACAAATCATACATCTGATAAGAGTGGTAGCCAGAATATGACAACTCTTACAAATATTGGAAAGATAACCCAATTTTAAGTGGACAAAATATTTATGTAGACATACCCCAAAAGATAGAGGAAAGGCCAAATCAAATTCAACATCAGGGGAGTGCTAATCAAAACTGCAACAAAATAGCATAAGCGTGGCTGTAAAGGACCCGTGGTAGAGCTGGCAAGGATGCAAAGATACGGAAAACTTCATCATTGCTGAAGGAATGTGGTATGCAACTGCTTTAGGAGACAGGTGATTCCTCAAAACATCCATCCTAAGAATGGGTGGATTAACAATTCTATCCTAGGCTTTTAAGAAAACTAAACAGGAGCCACATAAGAACTTGTACAAATGTGTTCACAGAAGCACCAATTATAGTAACCCCAAAGTATAAGCAACCCCAAACTTTGTCAGCTGCTGAATGCCCAAACAAGGTATATCTATATGATAGAAATTGGAGGAGCTCATTAAAAAAAGAATAAAACATAGGTGTTATGAGTCTTTCTGTGTCCCACCAGCCAACTCCCAAATAATGACACAGAGACTTATTACTAATTATGAAAGCTTGGCCTTAGCTTAGGCTTGTCCCACTAGCTCTTATAATTTAAGCCATTTATATTAATCTACATTCTGTCATGTGGCTCATGGCTGTTACCTCTCTTCCTGCACATCTCACTTGTTCTGCATCTCCTCACATCTCCTGCAAGCCTAGATTTATCCCTCTGACTTCCTCTCTCTCTGCCTGGAAGTCCCACCTCTACCTCTTGCCTAGCTATTGGCCATCTGGCTTTTTATTAGACTAATCACAGCAATACATCTTCACAGAGTGTACAGATATTCTGCAAATATTTCCCCCTTTTTGTCTAAATAAAAAGGGAAGAATAATTATCAAGTAAGAATTACATTTACAACATTTAGTCCATATGTATTTGGCAAATTCAGAGAAAGTACTATATTATGTATTCTATCTTAGTCCACAGTTTTATACCTAAACAATTTTTTATCATAACTTGTATTACCAACCTAAACCTATCTTTTTAGACCTCAAAACATTTTCTTAAATAAACAACTTAAACTTTTATGTCTCTCAACCTTTATAAACTTTATATCTCTTTTGTAAGTTTTTTTAAAATTTGCTATCAAGGAAAACTGTAACTATCTAGTTTTCAACCCTCATCGAAAACCTGAGAAGGATATAATATTACTTGAGTAAACAGGAAGTGCAGAGCAAGAAACTTCCAAAACTATAGAAATGACAAAGACATCTGGCTGCCTGTACAGTCACCCAAGGTTCCTCTGTAATGTTGAGCATCTGTATTTGGCCTACAGCTTCTGCTATGGCTTGCTATTAGCTCTGACCCCCAGGCAACTTTATTTATTAACATACAAATAAAATCACATTTCAGTACAAATAAAATATCACCATAGTTTCCTATGGAAACAAAGGCATAACCTCTCCCACAACACAACATATTTTGTGATTTCCAGTTTGAAGTTAAGACATTCTTAAAATATATAGGTTGGTATAATATAGCAGTTTCCATAATCCAATGTCTCTCAGTAGCTGTTTTTCTTGTTTATTAGTACTCAAAAAATTCAAAATTAATGAAGCACCATATAAGGTCCAAATTCTCTGTGTTATAATATTTTCCATCTTTACAGTGGCTTATTTTTATATTACTTCAGTCTTTTTTTAAAGACTTTATTATTTTCAAACTATTTTTTCTATGATTGTCTATGCCTATTTTCATTTTTTTCTTAAGCACCTAAGCACCTTTTTAAGTATACTGTACTTTTTTAGTGTGTGTGTGTGTGTGTGTTTGTGTGTGTGTGTGTGTGTGTGTGTGTGTGTATACCTGGCTTTAGTAAGCACCTGTAGCATTTTCTGACTTCACAAGAGAAATCTTAAATTGTAAGGCTATGGTTAGGCCCTCTTTCCATGTGGCTCTAGTGGCTGGCTTCCCCCACCCCCTCGGTTCACCAAGAGCCTAGTTTCATGCTGGCAGGTTTACTGCTCCAGCTCTGGGAAGTTGTTGAGTCCACTTTATGGAGTCCCTGCAAGTGGCTCTGGACTCTTGGAGAGGCCCAGGCGGCAACTATTGGCAGTCCCGGCTTGTGTGACTTCTCTGTTCGTATGGTTGTGCCTCACTTTGGAATGCCAAATATAACGAGTCTATCTCTGTCCCTCCCAAATAATGACATGGAAACTTATTATTAATTATGAAAGCTTGGCCTTAGCTTAGGCTTGTTTTTAACTGGCTTTATAACTTAACCCATTTATATTAATCCATGTTCTGCCATGTGGTGGCTTTTACCTCTCTTTCTGCATATCATACTTGTTCTGCATCTCCTTACATCTCCTGCGAGCCTAGATTCATCCCTCTGACTTCCTCTCTCTCTGCCTGGAAGTCCTGCCTATACCTTCTGCCTAGCTACTGGCCATTTAGCTTCACAGCAACACATCTTCACACAGTGTACAAATATTCCTCAACACACAGCTACATGGTACAACATAGACCTTAAAATTATTGCATTGTGTGAAATAACCCAGACACAAAATTATGCATATTATGATTCTTCTTTGATTCATTGACAGAATAGGCAAATCCATACAAACAGAAAGTGCAACAGTGGTTGCCTAGGAGAAGGAGGATCTGGGGAAACTAAGCAGTGTGTACTAACAGAAGTGGAGTGGTCCAACGTAGTAATGGCAGATGTGGGACCTGTTAATATTCTACAGCCTGCTGAATTGTGTGCTTTAAGGGGTTAATTATACCATAGTTGAGTTGTATTTCAATAAAGATGTTCTATGAAAACAAAAAGAGCACTAGGGTTTCAAGAGTACAGTATCTGATGATAATTCCCTAGAAGGTATATAAGCCAACCAGAGAGTGCAGAAACATAGAGGGGAATTAAGACTTTAAAAAACTCAGAGACCTACAGAATATGGGATTGGAGTCCCAAAATCAATGGCAGAAGAGTAAATTACTTAAAAAACTAGGAGACAAGTCTTAAGGACAATTGGTGTCATTTGGGAAAAATTAAAGGTGTAGGTAGAGGCTTTTAGGTATGAGAAACTCAAGTGGCATTGGGGAAACTGTAGTCATGTCCTGGCTTGTGTGGAAGTCACCCTGAATAAGTTTCAGTCACAATGTGTGGCTTTCTTATTATCTTGGGAAGTTGTGAAGTTTTTCTTTCATTTGGTGGTAATGGAATATTTCTGTATCCCCTTTTGTTAGCCCAACTAACCTATCATACTAGTGATTGATGCATGCTGGTTAGTTTACTAAAGACAATTCCTTAAGTGATCAAGAGAATCCAATTGGGACTTTAAATTGACCATATGCTGCCTAGATTTTTATTGGATGACAAAGGGTTAATAATTGATGCCATATTTAAATACACCAAAGCCTAAATGCTTTCTTCTATTTATTTCTCTATATTTTCAGTTTTATATTTTCTATTTCTGTGAATAATGCTGTTAGAGATTTTATGGGGATGGCCCTGCACATGTATACTACTCTGGGAAATTTGAATAGTTTAAAGGTATTGATTCTTCATGAATGGAGTTGTTTCTGTTTAGTTGTGTCTTCATTGTCTCTCACCAATGATAGTTTTCAGTGTACAGATTGTTAACCTCCTGATTCAATTTATTCCTGGGTAACTTTTTGGTGATAAATGTATTTGTTTCTAGAAATGAAGTCAATGGAATGTAACAATGCCCAGTTACAGGAACTTCAAAAACAAAAAAGTCAACTGTTAAAAGAATTATTTATTCTCCAGAAAGAGCTTAAAGGTATTAGCTTCTTGAGTCCATTTGTCTTGCTAGTAAATACAGTGTTCTGCGTATGACTGTGTTGGGTTGGTATTTAAAGACACATTATCCTAGTGGGTGGTGCTTCTGCTGTTTTACAGAAATAATGGATAGAGCACACAACTGAATTGGTTACTATTACAGCTGCTTTTTGTCTGTTTTTTTTTTTCCAGCTGTGGGGATTGAGTCTGGGGCCTGACACGGGTTACACAGGCTTTCTGTGCTGAGCCGTGCCTTCAACTCTTTACTATTTTTTGTTTCAAGAAAGGGCTTAAGTTGCCCATCCTGGTCTTGAACTTGGAACTCTCCTGCCTTAGCCTATTGAAAAGCTGGGATTACAGGCCTGCACCACCAGACCTGGCAAGAGCTGATATTCCTTAGGTCCAAATTCTGTGAAGATCTTTTGTGCCTTTAATTGCTATGTTAAATTAGAAAATAAGTATCATTTTTATGTACATTTGATATACAACACAAAAATAAGAGTTTTTCATGAATGATTAAAGATAACTTCTTTGTTCAATTATTAAATGATTATAGAAATTTTCTTAATTGTTTAGTTCTTAAAGATGAAGAGACTGAAGCCATTTATACCACCAAATACCTAGAGGCAGAAAAAATAAAAGTCAAAGAAAAGCCTCAATATGATGCTGAATGCTTGAGGTAAGCCTCTGTTATTATGTTTATACATAAAATTTAATAGTGGGTTTTTTTTAAGCTAAATGGATTTCAGTATAAAGCTGAGAGTGTGTTTTTAAAGCCCCAGATAAAGACGTCGTTTGCATCTTTGTGTATCCTGAAACTTGCTCATAGGCAAACCATCCCCTGGCCTGAACATACTACATGTCAGTTCACTACACACAGGGAATATTGGGGAATTCATTCTTTCTTTATAGTTCATAGACTGTTACTCTCATTTCAGTAGTTAATGCTGCTCCCTTTCTGTCAGTCCTAACATTGTAGTTTTTACAGTATCGGATAAAATTCACAACCTACTGTCTTCCTTAAAACGTGTTACTCTGCTTTGGGTCTATGTGGAGTACTTCCATGCTCTTACTCTTAGTATAATGTAACAATAACTGGTGTTTGAAATTACCTTAAGTCCTTCTTTTGGTTTTGATGATTATTGACATTTCATGGTCACATTTGCCAGCATTGTTGGGATTCATAGAAGAGCCAGCTGCATTGCTGAGTCTATAGAGGTCAGTGGAGCTTGCTTCCACCTAAATCACACAGGAACTATGTCCAGCAGAGCTGGCTGAACAAATGCTTCACATTAACAGTGTATTGTCCTGACCACCATTGGAAGAGACTGTGAGAAAATATTTGCAATTTAATTTTATGTTAGTTTATAAGCATGAAATGTCATGCTCTTGGGCAATGTGTGGATGAGGATGAGTTTCTGTGATGATGTCTGCTCATTGTCTTCTTACAATTGTTAAATGGCAGAGCCCACAGGTGTCATGTCCTGGGCTGTGAACAGGCATCCAGTGTGAACTCTGGCTTTGTTATGTGGGCACAAGCATTTCCCCTGAGTTAAGGTGAAACACCCAAATCTGTGAGAGAATGTGAGAGAATGTGACAGGAAGTTTGGGGAAGAAACATCAGTGTATATGCCTGGTCCATTCCTTATTTAGTACTTACTAATGAGATGCCAATATTTATCAATTGACATTTTAAATCTTTTTATATGAATAATTATTTTATCTAGTAGAGCATTTCATTAAAAAACCCTAATTGTAAAGAAAATAAAAGTGTTGAACATTAGGATTTTTGGAAAAAAGATCAACTTTTCATTAGTGGAATAGCAAGAAACTAAAGATAAGAAATGATATTAGATTTATTGAACATCAAAAAGGTTGAAATTAAGCTGATTGTATTTTAAATGTGGATAATAACACTTTATATATATTATATACATGTATATGTTTAAAAGTATATTGAATCCTCTACTAGTTGCATTTTTCTTAAATTTTCAGGTTTGATCTATTTTTCAGGGTAGATATTATTTTTACAGAAAGATTTCCAAGACTTGGCACTATTTAAAATTTAGGCCAGATTATTCTTGTTTTAGGAGTTGGTCCTATGCATTCTAAGGTATTTAGTAGTTACCATGTGCCCAGAGCACTCCTTAGTTCTGACCACACAAATGGTCCCTCCTGTGTCAGGATAGCAAAATTATTGCTCATTTTCATTCTGCTTTTACTTTACTAGAACGTACTAATAATGTTTGTCTATCTATTTCTTCAGTAGTCCCCTCCTTACCCACTTTAATTTCTTTGGTTTCAGGTATCTATGGTAACTGTGACCTAAAATTTTCCACAAATATCTTTACATATAAACAGTCACCCTCTTCCCAATGTGAGAAAACATTCCAAGATGCCAGTGGCTGCCCAGAGCCACAGACCCAAACCTGGTATATACTATTAGAAACACACATTCCTGTGAGTGTTTAATCTATAAATTAGGCACAGTAAGTGATAACAACTAATAATAAATAGAATAATTTTAATATTCTACAATAAGTTATTTAAATTGTATGAGTTGTTTATTTCTGGAATTTTCCAGTTAATATTTTCAGATTAGGTTGAATGAGAAGATTAGACTCCAGTTAACTGAAACCCTAGGCAGCGGGACTCGTGTGTGTGTGTGTGTGTGTGTGTGTGTGTGTGTGTGTGTGTGTAAAATTCTTTTGTAAGGATTATGGTTTATATTTTTTAAAGTTAGCCTGTTTTCCAGGTGGTTTGATGGTCTTGTTTAATGCAAAGTGCCAACCCCAGTATTTCTGCAACAGGCAAAGGTATAATGAGACCTTCTATAGGTAATATTTCCCTATTTATTTATTTCAAAGGTTCTGTTTTGAATAGGGTGGGATGAGTTAATATGTACTAAATGTGCGGAAGTGGAGATAGGGAACTAAGAAAGCCTTGAGTGAATGTGTGAAGAGTGGATTAGGTCCTGAATGAATGTGTGTTGTTGACTTGGGCAGGGCCATGTCAAGGACATTAGGGCCTCAGACCCATGGGAACTGGCAGAACCTTCCTCTTGATAAGGCTCAGAGGCAATGACAAAGCCTCCCCCTGGTCCATATACAAGTGTTTTTTTTTAATGAGTAATTGACAAATGTGTGCAAAAACTGACACCTATAGCTTCCTCCTTCCTCTGTGATGACCATATCCTGAGGCTGCAGCCTTACAGAGACCTCCCACTGAGACCAGTCCCCCCCCCCCCCCAGTGCTGAGCCTAATATAAGCCCTAAGCCCTGGCTTCCATGTAGGTGTATCTGCCTGTGTGTCTGCCCCTTCTTCATTCCCTTGTTGCCCCAGTCAAATTTATCGTGAAATCCAGAGACTGGGATGATTCATCAGAAGCTGCATGGAGGGTTGTGTTGCTGACAGTCTGGAGAGGACAGCGGGTATGAAATCCTAAAGTCTCAACCTGGAGGTTTATAGGATGTAAGCAGAACTTACTGTCCCATTAGCAGCTCCCAGTTAAACATGCTGAAGCTTATACTAATTACAAATGCTCAGATAATAGCTCAGGCTTGTTACTAGCTAGTTCTTCCAACTTAAATTCACCCATTTCTATTCATCTACATTCTGTCATATGGCTTGTATCTTTACCTGTCCTCCAGCATGTCTTGCTCCCTCTGTGTCTCCTGGCGACTCCTCTGACTCCACTGTTCTTCCCAGAATTCTCCTAGTCTGGCTCTCCTGCCCAATCTCTCCAACCCAGGTATAGGTCAGTTGGGTCTTTATTAACCAGTGAGGGTAATACATATTTACAGAATTTAGAGATTGTTCCACAGCAATAGTGTTTACAATTTCTACTATTTCCTAGGTCAGTGACCTTGGGCAAGTTAACTACCTATGCCTCAGTCTCCATATTTATAAGTAAGGTTGACAATAGAACTCACCTCAGTAAATAGTCTCAGTATGTATGAATACCTTAGGACAGAAATTGACACATAAAAATGCTCTGTAATTATCAGATAACTGGAGTTTTGCTTTTATATCACACTTTATGATGGCTGCATGTATCCCAGCTTCTCTCTCATTTTTCTTTCTGTGTGTTCCTCAAAAGCAGAAGTCTCCCGAAGATTAAGCATGGATTCCATTTGCTTCATGCCCTACCTGGGTGCCTTGGTTTCATCATCTAAACATAATTTCCAAATCTTTGCCCCAAATCTTGCTTAATCTTGAATTCTTCAAATTGATTAGAAACTAGAAATGAATCTGACAGGATATTTCCCCGACTGAACAAGCAGATCAACAAGAACAAAACTCTTATCAGAATTTAAAGCCCTCATAGTCTATACCAGCCCATGTTGTTGATTTGTGATTCTCAAGAATGTGGCACAGGCCTTCACTCTTCCCTGTTTCCCTCTTCAGCTCCATCAGCTAACACCCAGCTCAGTTTCAAGAGCCAGCCTCTGAGCCTGCTTTCTAGGCATTGGTCAGGCCTTTCACCCCAATCCACCTCCATATTTTGTTACTTTTCCCTCCCTATGGGATGTTTCTTGAATTTTTCCACTTCTGTTTCCATTGCTTTTACCCAAGTTCAAGCCACCATTCTGTCTCTCTCACTGGATCTCAGTCACAATCCTTTTTCTGCTTGCCTTGTCTGCATTCGGGTAGCCTCCAGTCTGTGGTAAATTGAATCCCATCATTCCTTTTTACTAAAGCTATCCACTGGCTTCCTAGGGAACATAATGAAACCTAAAGTCCTTGTAGCCTAAATAACCTCAATATGGCCCCTTCTTGCTCTGCTACTTCAAACCTGCCAAGCTTCTGTCCACTTGAAGACTTTTGTAACGACTCTTCCCCTTGCTCCCCAACTTATCACTTTGCTGCTCTAGCTGCCTGCTTATCTGCCCTTGGTGAGCAGTGACCCTTCTAGGTATCAGTTGAAATAGTTCCTTAGACAGTCCTCCCTCCTATTTCTAAATCGTGTCACCAGTTATTTTTGTCAGTAGCATCGAGCAGTTTTCCTTTATACTATATCCTGTCTTATAATTACATACATTATTTTGTCAGTGTCCATTTAAACTATGTGCCAAGTAAGAAGGATCTTGTTTACTCTGGGTACCAATGTTACTTACAGTTTAATACTGTCATAGATGCTAGTGTCCAATAAATAGAGGAAAATGAATGAATTAATGAATTATGGGAGCTTTCCTCTGCTCTTTAGTTCTCAGTGCATAGACTTTTGTTATATTCATGTGCTGTAGTGATGTGTTTCTTTCTAGCACAGTCCAGGAATGTGGGGCCCGACACACATTGTCCCAGTGGTGGAGCCTGAATGTCATTGAATTTTCACTGCAAAAATGTGAGAACACTTATGTGTTGTCAGGGTCGATGCACTGATACCGTGTGTTATAACTACTAGAGTAACATCCTTTGAAATGGGACTTCTTTTCACTTCTAACTAATTGTCTTCAGTGAAAGAAAGAGAGCTAGTTTAACCTCTCATCTCCCCTCTGCCCAGCTGTCTGACTCTGTGGAGGAGGGACTCTGGCCAGAGTTCGGCAGTATGGGACATCACCAGGAGCTCAGGGCCTCCCTGTTCCCATTCGTTTTGGACTGTGGTAGAGATGCATTCCACTGTGCCTCTGCACCCTCAGGATGGTGTTTTTGTTCGTTTGTTTGTTTTTGAGACAGAGCCTGGCTGGAATTTGACTTTTAGACCAGGATGGTCTCAAACTCACAGAGATCTGCCTGCAGAATTCTGCCTCCTGAGTGCTGAACTTAAAGGCACCGTACCCAGTTAACTTAAAGGCAGCTTTGAAGAGGAAAGAAGTTAATATTTGGGTACCTTCAACCTCTTTAAGTCTATTATGTTTAGTTAGTAACTCCAGGGTTACCAGTACACAGTTCTTTAAAAAATAATAATAATAACTACTGTTGCTTATATGTGTATGATGTGCATGTGGGCATGCCTGTGCTACAGTGGAGGTCAGAGGCCAACTTTCAGGAGTTAGCTCTCTCTTTCCCCCTTCACATAGGTACCTGGGGTTGAATGTGGGTTGTCAGCTTCCATAGCAAGGGCTTTGCCCTCTTCGCCTTCTTGCTGGCCTCACTATACACAGTTCTTAATTGTTTGCCTTCTTTCCTTATATATCCAAAGTTGACTGCAAAACTCATTTATCCTCCTGCCTCCACCTCCCAAGTGCTGGGATTATTTGTATGCACCACTCTGGCAGTGTTTTGTTCTGTTTTGTTTTTTCTTCTTTTACTCTGAGTAGTACAAATCACAAAACAGACCACTCTAAGTGTTTCAGGCATTCTTTTTTAACCAATAAAACTTCTTTTCTGAATGATTTCATCTCTTGTATAACCAGTGCTTGGTACAACAAGAAGCTTGTGTTAGAAAGAAATCTATAAAGTCAACATGAGATTTTTCACTCTGAATACTTAAAAGATATTGTGGGTTTGTGAAGAGCTTTAGCAATGGAAAATGCACAAAAATTAATCTGCATCTTCTACTGAGAGACTCTGAGCACATTTCTCTGTGACAATAAAGTCATTTGGAAGCCCCTTCCATGGTCATCCAGTTCAGCTGGTTAGAGAGGGCACAATGATGGTCCTAGATTTATAAGATACACAAACACATTATGAGGTTGAAGTACTCTCAGCCTCTCCAGCAGGTGCACTGATAAATATGCACTTTACATATATATATAATATATGTATAATATATATATATAATATATATATATATATATTTACCCAAGTGTATGTACATATTTAAATTATGACAGTAGGATATTTTTATTGAAAATATAAGAACTATAGTAATATAAAAGGTCACTCTGATGCATGAAGCATAACAACTTTTTAAGGTTTTATGAGTATCCTGTTTGAGTTTATGCATTTTTCTGTCTGTGTCCATGTGTGTAAGTATTTGATGCATGTGTGTGTTCATGCGCATTTAGAACAGTCAGGTCATGGTATCACATTTGTTGCTTGATAGTTTGTTTCATTGTTTGGCTAGGTGTTATAGGCATTCTTCACATTAGTTTAAATTAATGAGCTTCATGTTCTAAATGACATTGTCTGTTTTTAAACCATCATGGCTATGTGTATTTTGTTTTTCTGAAGCAGGGTTTCTCTGTGTAGTTTTGGTGCCTTTCCTGCAACTTACTCTGTACCTCAGGCTGGCCTCAAACTCACAGAGATCCACCTGGCTCTGCCTCCCGAGTGCTGGAATTAAAAGCATGTGCCACCACCACCCGGCGTCTATGTGTATTTTTATAAACATATCCTTAACTACTTACAGGAATATTCCTGACATTATTTAGAATTACTAGCAATGTAGTGGGAAATGTTATCTAGCTGTGCTGGCTAATTTTATGTCAACTTGACACAGGCTAGAACCATCTGAGAGGAGAGAATGCTGATTGAGAAAATGCCTCCATAAGTTCAGGCTGTATGCAAACCTGTAGAGCATTTTCTTAATTAATGATTGATGTGGGAAGGTGTAGCCCATTGTGGGTGCTGTCATCCCTGGGCTGGTGGTCCTGGGTTCTATGAGAAAGCAGGCTGAGCAAGCCATGGGGAGCCAGCACGTAAGCAGCTCCCTCCATGGACTCGGCATCAGCTCCTGCCTCCAGATTCCTGCCCTGCTTGAGTTCCTGCCCTCACTGTTTTTGATACTGAACTGTTATATGGAACCCTTTTCTCTCTAAGTTGCTTTCGGTTATGGTGTTTCATCATAGCAATTACAATCCTAACAAAGACACCAGCCTTCATTTAGAAAATAGTATACATTCATTTGTTCCTTGTTTATAATGGTAAGTGTAAAAAGGTCTTTGCTCAGAAGTTTCTCTAAAAGTCTAGTCAAATAATTGTATCTGAACCCAATCCACATTGACTTTCTCTTTTAAAAACATTTATAGTAGATGAAAATTCTCGTTTAATTTCAGGATCGTTTGTAGCTTTACATTTGTTGAATATTTCTGTTAACTCTGCATCTTTTCTGGTAGAACTTCATTATTTATTCACTAACAGAAGTGTCTCCACAGCATTGATTATAGAGTGTCAAGCTGGGAGAGATCCCTTTTCTGTGAAGTCTTGGCGCATGCTGTAGTTATTGAAGCTTCTACATAAATAGAGAGGAAGTTTGGTATTAGACGCAATTGATTTCAAAGTTATATTCTGTTATAAATGTACCCATTTATCCCTGAAATTTAAAAAAAAATAGTCTTTACAAGTAATATGTAACATTGCAATGATCCTTTTGTGTTCATAGAATTATTATTAAACCTTTAATTCCTGTGCTCAGGAGACAGAGGCAAAAGGATCTCTGTGAGTTCAAGGCCAACCTGGTCTACGTAAGTGAGTTTCAGGGAAGCCAGAGCTACGTAGTGAGACCCTGTTTCAAAATACATGGGAAAGGTGATGTGGAGGCCAGCCACCTGAGCCTGCCTTATCCTCACTTCTTCTCCTCCTGAGGGGATAGTACCTGTCAGGTGGGGGCAGTGCCTGACTAAGGAAAACATGAACAACTGACCATGCCTCTTTCATACACTTACTTTTCATGTCCACTTTCATAAATCATATATGAAAGAGGAATTCCTCCTTTAGCGTTTAAAGATAAAATGGCACTAAGATAGTCCATATGAATTAATATAGAGAAATATATTAAGAAAGTCAAACTATAAAAATGCATAGAAAGTAGAAAAGGCGGCCCAGGGAGCTGGGAGACAGCTCAGTCAGTAATTGCTTGCCACACAGAGTGAGGACCTGAGCTGGGATATAGGAAGCTGGGCATGGTGGTGCACACCTATAATCCTAGCAATTCACAGACTGATGCCAGAGGGTGTCCAGTTTCAAAGAAATAATATGGATATTAACAGAGAAACACACTGTTGGGTTTTCATCGATACTGCTGTGATAAACACTGACCAAAAGTGGTTTAAGGAGGAGTGGGAGTTATCTGACTTACACTTCTGGGTCACAGTCTATCACTGATGGAAGTCAGGGCAGGAACTCGAAACCGAAACCATGGAGGAGCACTGCTTGCTGGCTTGCTCAGGCTCATGCTCAACTAGCTTCCTTATATAATCCAGGACCATCTGCCCTGAGAACAGACTGCACTCAGCATGCAGTTTTGGCTGGCCTGGAACTCATATGTAGAGCAAACTGACCTCAAATGCACAGAGATTCACCTGCCTCTGCCCCCAAGTGCTGGGATTAAAGGTGTGCACCACCATGCCCAGCTTCCATTGAGTTATTCAAGTTTTTCCTTCCAAATTTTTTCTTCAGACTCTTTCTCTCTACTGAATTTCTACTCAAGTCTTGAATTAGTTTCTTTGCTTTATTAATCTGTTTTGGTCTTGTTTTTCTACCCAGGGTTGCTTAGTATAGAAACCAAGGTCCTGCTTGTACTAGGCAAGTGCTCTACCACCAAACCACATCCCCAGCCTCTGACTCGAGTGTTGTTTTATGTCAAGCATTAATGGCTCTTCCCCTTAGCTGTGTTGGTTCAACTTTACGTGATGGATATAGAAAACTTCAGGATGGTTCAAAAGTTAAAGTCATGTGAAAAGAGACAGATAGCAGGGTCTCATTCATTCCCATCTTTCTTCAGCCTCCTCACTGTTGCATATAACCATTTCCATTAGCTTCCGGCTTACCCTTCTGTGTTTCTTTTACAGAAATAAATGGATAAACAAACACTAACACAGTTTATGTGATCTTTTGCATCTTGTTGCCTATCATTTAATGGTGCATGCTAGAATTAACTTACATTTGTTGAAAGAGATCATCTTTATTCTCATGGTTGTATGATATTCTATTGTAATGAGTATGTTATGGTTCCTTTAACCAATTCCATATCAATGGACAGGAAACTTGTTTTTTAATACTTTGATTTACATATCATACTTGTGTTTATGTTGTCTTGTACTTTATATTACTAGATGTGAAAAGGCAGAGCTATAGGAAATAGGCAAATTAGTTGTGTTTCATTCTCCCCACTTGAGGTTGTACCATTTTGGATCTTATTTAGCTAATATTTAAGCAGATTTATTTCTTCATTGCCTCACCAAAAGTATTTGCAGTCAAGTGAGTGAGCTCCATCCAAAAGAAGAGAGCCAGCATCCTTGGATCGAACATTTGAAAGTTTTGTCATGAGTTAGGTGAAACATTTTTATACCTCTAAGAACCACTTGTGTGTCATTCTACAAACTGCTTCTTTAGAACCACCCCACTTCCTTTTGAGTGTTGGTTTGGAAAATGTCTTTATCTTTAGAGAGCCTTTATTTGTGATGTATGTAGTAGATATTTCTTCTAGACTATCATCTCCTGTTAGTCTTTATACATGTGGTTTCTGCTATAGAAAATTTTAACAGAGTTGAATTTAATTTTTTTCTTTTAAATTAAATCACATTTGTATTTGAACCATAGTGAAAGTTCTACCCACTCCTGTCACACACAGCAATTTACCTATGCCCTGTCTTGTATGGTTTTATTTTTTTTTAATATATAAATATTTGATCCATTTAGAGTAGATATGCTGTGAAGTACAGATCCAGTTTTGCCTTTGAGATCAATTTAGTTTTTAGCCATTGCGGGCTGTTGTCCAGTTGTCCCAGCATGATTTATTGAAAAGCATCTTCTTCCCCAGGGAGCTGAGGTACCGCCTTCATCACGCATGTTTTCCAACACATTGTGTGAACAGGATGATAGGCCGTGTAGCCTCTGGAGTCTGTTTTAAATTAAGCCTGGTACATTTGAGATTCATCTATAGTGCTGCATATGTGAGAGGTCTCAGCAGGACATTTCATAAAAATAACAAAATACATTTAAACACAGTACAAGAGCTCAGACAACACCAAGCAGCATCTCAGGAAACTCAACTTCTATACACACCTGCATCTCTGAAAAACAGACATAAAGAGAAAACATGCAGGAAAGCAGAGGGAAAAAGACACATTGGCTGAAAGAGAATGTAGGGGTCTGAGAAAGTGCTGAAGACCCCAGACTCAAATGGTGTGTGAAAGCAAAGAGCATTTATTTTCCAGCATGTGGGGCCCATCACTTGTACAAAATATTGACCAGGGACAAAGGCATGTAGGTCCTTTTAAGAGTAGCTGGGGAAATTCCAGGAACAGCTAAGTCATTTCTAACATGATTGGTCAAACAAGCAACAGTTATATTTATACATTTTTATTTTTGTTTTTGCATATTTGGGCAAGTCCGGGTCTATTTCAGGAGGTTACTGGAACGGTCCTTTTTTGGTCATTGCTTTGAGATACTGTGGGACTGACTCAGACCTTGTCCCCTCTCTCTCCTTCATCCTTGTTGTTAGGGGAATTGTTGATTAATAGCCCTTTGTTTAAGAAACTGAAACTTAGACCCAGTTTGTAAAATGGAGGAAATTTAGACCTCTCAAGAAGAAAGGAATGAGACCTCTTATCTGACATGATGTAACCAGAAGACAAGTAATGACATCTCACACTGAAAGTATAAGTATAGTTTTAGGAACACATGAGTTGATCGAATCCTTGCCATTCTGAAAAAGAAGGCTTTAGCACATTTTTAAAGAGGAAGGGTGTGATTCCAAATAGGAAGGTGGAGTTAGTTCTAGAAACAAGTTCAGCAAAGGTAAATGTAAAAGCTCCCTTGTGATTTTAAGTCACTTTACAAGATAAATAGCAAAGAAAAGTATTAGCACTGTATTTTAGATTTATATGGGAAATGTATGATGATAATAGAATAAAATTTGAGGGGACATTGAAAGTACATTGCTGTACCGTTCTTCCCTGAGTGCAGTTGTGTTGTAGTGTGTGATAAGACAGTGGTGAGTGTGTGATAAACTTAACTGTAATCTGTGTACAGTTTTAAAGTAGGTCTAAGAAAAAAGTCTAGCTGGGTGCACGCCTTTAATCCCAGCGCTTGGGAGGCGGAGGCAGGTGGATCTCTGTAGCTTCGAGGCCAACCTGGTCTACAAAGTGAGTTCCAGGACAGCTAGGACTATTACACAGAGAAACCCTGTCTCAGAAGGAAAAAAAAGTCAACAGAGGAGATAATAAGCAACCCTGTAATAGACTGAAAAGAGGGGGGAGGAATGAATAGCCTACAGGAGAAACAGAACAACTAGAAAAAGGTTGTGTTTTGAGTCCTACCATATAAGCTATGATATTAAATTTAAATGGCTATAACATGCCAGCTAAAAGATAAGAGATTTTCATATTAAAGAGTAATACAGGTGTATATGCTTCCTACCCCAAACCCCGAAAAACCTTAAGTATAAAGAGGTGGGTTAAAAGTTAAAAAAAAAAAAAAAAGAAAGGAATGAGCTATCCTGCACTAGAGCACTAAAGTTCCAGTTTCTTTTCCCCCTCTCCTCTCCTCCTCTCTTTCCTTTTCCTCGTTGAGCTGGATCTTACTGTGTAGCTGTGGCTGGCCTGGCACACAAAGCCCTGCCTGACTCTGCCCCCTGAGTGCCATGGTCTGTAACCTCCTTCCTGACTGTCTCTTGTGTTTTTCTTGGTGTGTCTCTAGTGACTCACACAGTTGACACTATTGCATGTCTTCATTAGACATTGGATCGCTTTTATAAATAGCCCGTTAAGAGTTGGAGGTCTCGTTATGCTTAGTTTGTGCCCATTTTGTGTGTGTTTTCCTTGTAAGTATGTGGTTCTTTGACATGTGGGTATAATCTGCTTACTGGATTTTCTTATTAATGTGCTTGGTGATTTTTTTTATTGCAAGCTTGTTATTTATTCTCCTTCTGTGGAAGACCAGTGGATCTAAATATATTAGGCCTGCCCTCAAAGAGGGGTTTCTGTGGCTACTGTTGGCACACAGGGAACAGAGCTGATCTAAGCTCCTTCCCTTTGAGGGTGTCAGCTTCCACCTGGCTGCTTAGCTTTGTGAGCACATCCTGGCTTGTAGTGTCTGCCCTCGGGGGTGCTTCACACAAGCCAGCCATGGTCAGGACCTGGTGTTCTACCCCTCACACAGCTCAGGACTTTGTTAGTCATTATACTGGAGAAGAAAGAGCTTCTTCCCTACTTTCCACACTGAATTCAGACAAAAATAACCTTTTTTACTCAATAAATTATTCCAAAATTTAAATACACAATTGATAAAAGTAAACTGATGTTTAATTCTCAGTTTGATGTATTTTAATTATGTAAGTATTATATGTTAACTTTAACTTTAGAGCAAAAGCAGATGTCACAAGTAATTTTTTAACGTAGGTTTCGAGTTAGGATCAGAGATGCCCAGTGACTCCCCTGTGTGCTCACCTTCGCAGTAGAGAGCTGGTTCTGTACTTGTCACATAACCCAGGAGGACTTTTTAAATTACTGAAGTTTATCTGTGATTTATTTTCTACCTTTCTTTCTTTGTAAGAGTTTTTCCTCTAAAAATTTTATGTAGTCTGTATAGAATCCAAGAGGGTTAAATTTCCTGAATATTTCTGGCTTTTAACCTGATTCTGATATTTTCGAGGCTACAAACCTGCCACTCCGTATGTCATAAAATTATTGTAAAAGCTTAATATCAAACTAATGAAGTGATTTGCTTTTAAAACAGACTTAAACAGGAGTTAGATCTTTATAAAGAAGATGAAATGGAAAGCGTCTGCAAAGTGCTCCAAACAGAAGTAGAATTTCTGGAGTCGGTAAGCCCACACTCTTCATGTCTCCTCTCCCCAACATTGTCTTTTCTGCAGCGAAGCAAGACTTCGCTGACATGCATACCCTGGAGCTAGGGCTTTGCACCTCAGCAAAACCGTTAAAGCAAGTGAGTGAAAGTAAAGTTGGGATATAAGCCATGAGGTGTTTTGAGCTCCTGGAGGGCCAGCTCCATAAGCTTGTCATCAAGGAGCAGGACAGCTTCTCACAGAGTTCCATCCTTTCACAGAAACAGTCCTGTTAGAGGACAGCTGCACTGGAATCTGTCTAGCACTTGCCTGCCTCTGCTTCTAGCAGGCATAAACTGTGCTTGCTACATCTAATCCTGCACTTTATACCTCAGACTCTCATGATCTCAGACCCTTTAGACATTTTCAGGCTGTGTGAGAGCAGTGCTGTAACTAACTTACAGATTAGCACAGACATGCACAGGGTGTGCTAATACAGATTAGCACAGGGTGTGCTAATACAGATTAGCACAGATTAGCACAGGGTGTGCTAATACAGATTAGCACAGACACGCACAGGGTGTGCTAATACAGATTAGCACAGACATGCACAGGGTGTGCTAATACAGATTAGCACAGACATGCAAAAGCAGGGTGTACTAAATACAATTTTGATCTGATGCTTTGCCTTTTGCATCCTGTTTATTTTCTGCAAACTGTTGGTTGTTCAAATGGTTAGAGTTATGTTTTGATTTTCTATAAGAACTTGGGAAAACCTACGTCAGAAATCCCAAGAATTATTGCTGTGTTAAATTTAGGTAAATTTCATGTGATCCCTTAAGAAATGAGTTTGGGTTAGGTGTGCAGCTGGATCATTGTACCCTCACCTAGCATGTGCAAGGCCCTGGGCTTGATAACTAGCATGTCAGAATTCACTTTCTCTTATGAATATGCACTGCATGCTTGCTTTTCAGATACTGACACAGAAGGGTCTTCAGGACAAGTAACTTCTCAGAGTTGATGAGCTGTCCCACACTTGACCATGGCATCTTACAGTCAACCCTAAATGGCACCTGCATGGCAGATCCCCATGTAAACACGAGGTTCAGAATAGTCCACATGCTGACATCTAGAGTTGGTTTTTGTATGTCTACATACTAAGTTTTATCTTGTTACTTAGGAGGCCCCTGTGTGCTTTCTAAAGGAAGAGAAAGGAAAAGATAATATAGTCCAGGGTTCTTAATGCCAGTCCGTCCTTGCTGATCGGTGCGTGTCATTCTTTATTGTAGCTTACCTCAGGTCCTGTCAACACACAGTGAAAGAAGTGTTCAGGTTATTGACTCGGTTTTGTTCATGGCGTTTCTGCCAGGCAAAAGTGCTTACTTTGATTTTAATCTTTTTTTCCAATGATAAAGTGTCTGTCGACAGTGATCACCTGGGGTCTTTCATTCCTCTGTGTGTCTATAGAGCTTTGAAGCTGGGGCATTTGCAGACATATGCCAGTGGCTCCTGCCTACCACTTATCTTACTAATGACAGTTGGGAGCAAAGGAAAGTCTCCACTTGGGGAGGATAGAATGGCCAACAACATCATATACCGCTCATAGTTATCTGTCCTGACTCCTAGAAAGGGTATTTTCACTAGTGCTTGAAAGTGTATCAGCGCTGCCCAGTCAGAGCCTAGGCTAGGCTAGGTGAGAGGAGAGTGTGTCTGAAAGTGTTTAGTTGGACCCATGTTCCTTTATAGTTACTGTTGAATTTATTTAGTGCCACATGGGACCTGTTCAGAAAAAGTAGAGTGCTGAGGTCTGGTCTTAGTTTCAAAGCGAGTCTTACCTTGCTACAGCTATTTTTGTAATTGTTGTACACTCTGGTTTTGATAAGTAGCAAACTTAAAACACTTGCCTTTGGGGGCCAGTATGATGGCTTAGCAGGTAAAACTGTTTCCTGTCAAGCCAGGTGACCTGAGTTCAATCTCTGAGACCTATGTGGTGGAAGAAGAGAGCTAACTCCTGTGATTGTCATCTGTTCAGATGCCGTCAGTTCTGCCAGGGAATTGCAATCTGTTTTATATATAATACAGATACAGAGTAGGACCAGTTTTTGGGATCAGTCATGGCTGCTCTGTTTGTGCCCAAATCTTAGCTCTTGAGACTATTATATAGCATTAATGTGCTGAGTGGATTTATGCAGATACTCCTTTCCACCCTCAGTCACTCTTGTTCATGGCTGGTTTTAGAGTGAAACACTAACGTGGCTTAAGGAATACCCTATTTGTCCCCTTCCACGCAGTGGCATATGCACAGAATAAACTGCCACTGATGACTGTCCATCTATGTGTACCGTATGGAATGTGTAGGTAGAGTATTCAGTGACAGGATCAGGCATGATGTGAGCTGCACCTGAGAGGACTAAATTTGCTGTTTCCATTATTCAAAATGAAATAAGGTACATAACTCAAGATTTAAGTCATTGTTCATATAATCAAAGGGATGGTACTATGAGCATTGTGTGGGAGAGCAATGCAAAGCACTAGCCATGTGACCTGGCTGGGACTGTGTTCAAGTAGCAGGTTCTGTGAAGTAAAGGAAATAGCAGCCTCAGCCACAGTATTAAAGCTGAACTGCTCCTGGTGGCTGAGTTCTTTAGTTGTTGCTCTCTCCTCCTTTTTACATATTTGTAAGTCATAAACCTCGTGGAAGGAAAATTAGCTGAAATTGTCTGGAGATACACATAGAGTCTCAGACTGAATTTAATTACTCTGGAAGTAAGACAGTGGCTTTAGAGGAAGGTAGCTTGTACGTGAGTGTGTATTCCTTAAGTAAATTCATTGGATTGACTGTGCATTTAGTTACGAGCAAAGTGCCACTAACCCAAGCAATCACTGAATGTGCTGCCTGGCACGCCACCATGGGTCCTTAATGCTACCCTACGTCTTTCAAGAAGCAATTTCTTACTCTTAATTCTCCGCTGGGGACTGTATTTGAATGTATAGTTTGCTACATATTCTCCTGTTGATTGATGGAGCCATTTGGCTAGAGGGAAAATAGCAATAAAATTATAGGATCTGGACATGGTCCTGGTGAAGATTCCTTTCTCTGTTTTTAGACCTTATTGTTGGGAGGGAGGGGGGGAGGGACAAAGAAAAGGGAAAGCTTTAAGGATTGGCAGATATGGCTGCCTTATCATTGTTTTGTCCATAACGTGTTTGTTTTGTAAAAGAAACAAAGATTAAAGAGCATTTGCCTGCCTGTCGTCTTTTCTTGAACTTGTAAAACCGTGATGAGCTTTGAAAAGCCTAGAAGAGGGTTGAGGTCATTGTATTGTAACAAGTCAGAACCTAGACAGCAGTCAGTTGTGCAGTGGGAACTCTGCTGTGAGCAGTCTGTTGAGTCTCTTCCCAGATGGACACACTGGATGGCTGCAGATGGACAGACAGCACACCGGACAAGCTCTTTTGCCAGCTTTGGCCGAGGACAAAGTCTCTTTCTATTTTGCACCAACCAATCATAAGTAACTGTCATATTGTGATGAATAAATTGTTTATTTGTAGTCCAGAACCCAGTAGCAGTCAAGTGACATGACTAGAAAAAAAGGAGTCAGTTTTAGTCATTAGGACACCAGGCTAAGGTGTTCTTTATTCAAATGTTTATTATAGTATGAATTTGAAATGTGGAGTTGCTAAGCACATCAGAGAGTCTTTCAGCATTTGGAGTTGATCTATCTTAGGTGGGCTTGGATGGCTTTTTGTTTGTTTTTGTTTTGTTTTATTTACTTCTCTTCACTCCCCTCTGTCTTTTGAAAACCCCAAAGTTTGCCTCTCAAAATCTAGTTCAGAACATTTTCTGTCAAGAGAATATTTTTTAGAATGTGAACTAAAAATGAAAACTATTTTTATGTCATTAGCCTGAAGCAGGGATTAAGTCTTGGAGGTTTGTGGCCCTTTTATCTCAAGACAACAGATTTTATTTTACTTTTTTTTTTTTAATGCAAGATGGTGGTAGAGTTATCTTTGGGAATGCTTGAGGTAGGAATGCATAGTCAGGTGGCTTTGTTCTCTGTGAACATTGTATTTTAAAGTTAAATGGTTTTGTTTTTTGTTTTGTTTTTTCTTCATCTAAGAGTCAAATAATCATATTAGGAATGAAGCTTTATTTTCTTATTTAATTCACTAAGATGTGAAATAAATAGTACTGTCACGACACTGACTAGTAATTGGTGAAGGAAACTTATTAAGAACCCCCCAGTACAGGAGAAGCAGGGTTTACTATTGTTCCTTGGTGGAGGCTCACATTCATTAACCATGAGGAAGAATTGTGCAGATCATGTGTCACAAGAGCACACTCACTTGGATAGGAGGAAGAAGAAAAGCATCACAAAGAAAGGCTGCCTGGAAGTGGAGGGCTGTCCCAGCTGCTGCCCTACAAAGTACGGGAGCAAAGTGTCGGAATTGAATGCTTGTTTAAACAACTGCTTCTGATACACAGCAAATTTATCTTTAAAAAGCCTTTATAAAATCAACAGCACTGGAATTCAGATGTCTAGGAAAATAAAGAGCAAGTGAAATGTGAAATTAATAACAATGACTGACACAGGGATCTGTTCTGAGACCATGAAGCAAGAAGAGATGTTTTTGTTTTTCTCCTCACAACCAGAAGAGCTCCACGCCTCTAATAGTTCTAAGTTTGTTTGTAGATGCAACCAACCTTCTTATTAAATAAGAGACACAGAACCAATGCAAAGAAGAAAGCCAAGAGGTCAGAGCTAAGAGCTAAAACCTTACCCTTCCTCCTGCAGTGGTCCTACCTCTCCGAACTCACTACCCCTGTGTTAATGTCTTTATATAGTGTTCCTGTTCTGCCTTCTCATTGGTTGTAAACCCAACCACATGACCGCCTCGTCACGGCCTGTCTGTATAGGCCTCCAGGTTTTCCTTGCTTGGTATTGAGATTAAAGGCATGTGTGTCCAATAATGGCTGTATCCCTGAACACACAGAGACTTACCCAGCTCTGCCTACCAAGTGCTGGGATTACAAGTGTACGCCACCACTGCCCTGCTTTCCTATGGCTTGCTAATAGCTCTGACCCCCCCCGGGCAACTTTATTTATTAACATACAAATAACATTTTAATACAAATAAAATATCACCATATTTCCCCTTTTCTATTTTAATAAAAAGGAAAAAAGAAAAGCTTATAACTAACATAAGAAAAACTATATACAAAAGTACAATAACTATATACAATATATACAAGTAATAAATACCTAAACAATGTCTAGTTCATTTGTATTTGACAAATTCAGAGAAAATAATTCCATTATCTATTCTATTGTATCTAATTCACTTTCTATCCTAATTAATCGTCAACTATAACTAACTAATCTTCAACTCCCTCAGAGACCCAAGAAGGAAATAGTATTAGCTAACAAAAAAAATAAAAACAGGAAGTATATGCAAGCAACTTCCAAAAACTTGTGAGTTGACAGAAACAGCCAGCTGCCTGGACAATCATCTGAGGTTTCTCCGCAGTGTTGGGGCATCATCTTCAGCCTATAGGCTTAGTGTATCTGACAGACTCATTTGTGAAGTAGAATGTACACAAGGTCAACAGTTCAACCTCACATTGGGTGAGAGCAGTCTATATACCAGAAATACATGAATTCCACTAGTTTCATGTCATGATTCAGGATTTTAAATTCTGGAAATTGTTGATGTTTTTTTAATTCAGCTGTCCATTCTTCTTGGCTATGTGTGTACGTGGCTTCATTTCAGCATCCCGTTTTTCTCCACATCCCTCTATTAAATGCCATTCTTCTGTTGAGAGGTGTGAGCTTAATTACTCTTCAAGAATAACTGTTTCAGCTACCTCCCCATTGCACATCAGAAGCCATCGGCCCACTGCCTGTTCAGCTGCCTTCGAAGAAAAGGGCACTGTACCTTTCCCGGATTACGAAGGCCACTTCAGGGATGGTGCCATATTGTCCTGGCCTCAGAAGATGCCTTTTTTTGATAAAGCCATAACCACACTTGTTTTGACAAGAATCAGTAGTCCTTTGTTTCGTGTCTTGTCTGTCCTGTTCGTCAGCAGTTGATTCGAGGATACTTTGTTGTCCAGTGGCTAACTTTTGCTACAATGAAAGTTAACTCCAATTACAGTTTTTTCAATGCCCATATTTTCTCTGAAGTAGATTGGTACTGTCAGGAGCCGACATGTCTCATAGTCATAACAAAAAAGAAAAATTTTCTAAGTTATTAAAACATTTTAAATGCCATATTCTGTAGATCTCTGAAGGGTTTGAAGATAACCTGTCTATCTAAAATATATCTACTCAATCTTGAAAACATACCTAATATAACTACAAGTTCTATTATAATGTCTAACTACTAACTTTCATTTCTTTATATCCTAATAGTTGGTAATAACAACATTCAAGGATTAGAAAATTGCATTACATTGTTAAATGAATGGTACAATTAGAAATATACATATAGCATTTTCTAATAATATCAATTTCAATATATATAATTTGTATACAATATAAAACAATCCAATCCAATGTAAAGTATTTACATTTTTTTTTCTTTCTTTCTTTCTCTCTTTTTTTTTTTAATAAGAACCTTAAATCTAATCTCCTTTGCTTAGCCCTTTTCCTCACCCTTTACAACAACTTGTAACCAACCCCCCTAATCAATGAAAATTATCCCAGACCCAAAACCCATTAAAAGACCTAAAAGACCAAAAAAAACCAACCACCCCATACCACCTCTTTAGGAATGTGGGCGTCGTATTCTTGAAATTGCTTCCTGCTGAGTATGGGCGAAGTTATCTTTATCCTGAAAGAAAAATTTTAGGTTAATTGTCAAATTCTAGGAAAGGTAACTATATCCTTCGTTATCCAGTCTGTGTATAATGCCAAAGTTCAGGGTTTATCTCAAATCCTTATTCAAGTAGTCTTTGAGACTGGATCATCTCAGCTAGCGCTCTCAAAATTGCTCTGAGCACTTTGTAGTTCAAAGCTGATCTGTAGATGATGTTTGTCAGCTTAGTGATGTTATTATTGTCCACGTGGAATTGTTGTTGTTGTGGGGCCCCATCTTCTTCCTGGAGACTTCAGTTGATGTTAGGCCTGGCCGTGATTTCCTGCAAAAAACTGATAAGAGACTCGAACACAAAGACTATATATGCGGCTTTTTAGAATTAGTTAGTACTCTATATGACCATTCATATCTTAACAAAGTTTAAAATGTATATATATCTATATATATTAATCTTGTAAATTTTGATATAAATTTCATACTTTAAGAAAAGTTTAAAGAATCAGAATAGAATCAAAGATTTGAGATTAGTAATAGAATAGTCCCTTAATTAATTTGGCTTTTCTCCTGTCCCATAGCAGAAGATGGCTCTTTTCCTCTGGCATGATACAGGGAGTTTGCATTTTCCTTTTAAAAACATGCTTGAGTTTAAAGAAGGAGCGAGCCATTCTCCAACTCCAAAGTCAGCTTTAAATTTTAATTGAACTGGGACTATTAGAAGTTAAATAGTGTTAAATCTTTAAAGAAAAGCAGAAATAAACATTTAGGAAGACATAAAATTTTTTAGATAACATACCCATCGCCATTTCACTCTGTTTCTTAGGATAGACGATTTGTCCCTTTTCTTCAGTTGTCTCATTTGTCCAGTGTTCTTCAAATTCCTTAACCTTCATTCTCCTAAAAAACAAAAACAAAAACCTTTCCCCAAGGTTTTTTGGGGATGTTCATTTTTGGCAAGTTACTATCTGATTAAATGAAAAGATATATGTTACTGGTGTAAGTTAGTTTAAATTGGATGTTCATGATAGTTGATGAACTATCACCTCCTCTAATTAAGAGGTCTCTCTTGTTCAAATCGAACCTTTATCAATTTTGATGGTACCCACAGCTTATCTTCTCCTGTAGAAATAAAAGCAAAACCTCGTCCCCAATGTAATACATATCCTGGTTTCCATTCTGAGGTCAGCACATCCTTAAAGTATATAGGTTGATTTAATTCTGTAGTTTTTTTCTATTATCCAATGTCTCTCTGCAGCTGTTGTTCCTTTCTCATTGGCATTGAGAAAATTCAAAGTTAATAGAGCATTATGTAGTCTATTTCTGGGGGTTTTTGTTACTCCTTTCTGTTTATTTAGCATATCCTTTAGAGTTCTGTTTGATCTTTCTATAACTGCTTGACCTGTAGGATTATGTGGTATACCTGTAATATGGTTTATATTATAATAAGCAAAAAACTGTTTCATTTTAACAGAGACATATGATGGAGCATTATCAGTTTTGATTTGTGCAGGTATACCCATAATGGCCATAACTTCTAGCAAATGAGTGATTACAGAATCAGCTTTTTCAGAACTCAAAGCAGTTGCCCATTGAAATCCTGAATAAGTATCAATAGTGTGGTGTACATATTTCAATTTTCCAAATTCTGCAAAGTGAAACACGTCCATCTGCCAGATTTCATTCCTCTGAGTACCCTTTGGGTTACATCCTGCTGGTAATGGCGTTTGATTGTAGAAGGAACAAGTAGGACATTTCTTTACTATTTCTTTGGCTTGTTGCCAGGTTATGGAAAAATCCTTTTTTAAACCTTTACTATTGACATGATGTTTTTTATGAAATTCTGAGGCCTCCAGCACATTTCCTATCAATAATTTATCAATCTCATCATTGCCTTGTGCTAGAGGGCCTGGCAGACCAGTATGGGATCGGATATGAGTTATATATAAAGGATGACTCCTTTTTCTGATTGTATCTTGTAATTGAATAAATAATAAAGTTAATTCTGAAGTATCGTGGATAAATTCTGCAGTCTCAATATGTAATACTACTCTTTCAGCATACTGAGAGTCAGTTACTACATTGAGAGGTTCTGAAAAATCCATTAATACCAACAGAATAGCATACAATTCTGATTTTTGAACTGAATTATAAGGACTTTGAACCACTTTACTTAAATTTTCTGATTTGTAACCTGCCTTTCCTTGTTTGTTGGCATCTGTATAAAATGTACGAACTCCAGATATGGGTTTTTTCCTCACAATTCGAGGCAAGATCCAATCAGCTCTCTTTATAAGATCAATTCTATTGCTTTTGGGATATTTGCTGTTAATTTCTCCCAAAAAATTACTACAAGCTTTTTGCCAAGCTTCATTTTCTATCCATAATTTTTCAATATCCTCCTTAGTTAAAGGTACAACAATTTCTGCTGGGTCTATTCCTGCTAACTGACGAAGTCTCAATTTTCCTTTCCAAATCAAGTCAGAGATTTTTTCTACATAAGTTTTTAATTTTTTATTTGGTTTATTTGGTAAAAATATCCATTCTAATATAATATCTTCCCTTTGCATTAATATTCCTGTTGGAGAATGCCTAGAAGGTAAAATAACCAAAATGCAATCCAGCTTTGGATCAATACGATCTACATGCCCTTTATGTACTTTCTTTTCTACCAAGGCCAATTCTTTCTCAGCTTCAGGTGATAATTCTCTTGGACTGTTCAAGTCCTTATCACCTTCTAAGGTTTTAAACAAATTATTCAGTTCATCATTTTTTACCCCAACAATAGTTCTTAGATGAGAAATGTCTCCAAATAATCTTTGAAAGTCATTAAGAGTCTGTAGTCTATCTCTCCTAATTTGCACCTTTTGAGGTCTAATTTTTTGAAGTTCTATTTTATATCCTAAATAATTAATAGAATCTCCTGTTTGTATCTTTTCAGGGGCAATTTGTAAACCCCAGCAAGGCAAAATTTTCTTTACTTCTTCAAACATTCTTTCTAAAGTATCTGCATTTGAGTCAGCTAATAAAATATCATCCATATAATAAATTATAGATTTAGGAAATTTTTTACGTACCACTTCTTTTTTTTTGTTGTTGTTTTTTTTTTTTGTTTTGTTTTGTTTTTGTTTTTCGAGACAGGGTTTCTCTGTGTAGCTTTGCGCCTTTCCTGGAACTCACTTGGTAGACCAGGCTGGCCTCGAACTCACAGAGATCCGCCTGGCTCTGCCTCCCGAGTGCTGGGATTAAAGGCGTGCGCCACCACCGCCCGGCTACGTACCACTTCTAATGGCTGTTTTACAAAATATTGGCACAAAGTTGGGCTATTCAACATTCCCTGTGGGAGAACCCTCCATTGAAATCTTTTAACCGGTTGAGAATTATTATAAGTAGGCACTGTGAAAGCAAATCTTTCTCTGTCTTTTTCTTGTAACGGTATTGAAAAGAAACAGTCTTTTAAATCAATAACTATGAGAGGCCATCCTTTTGGTAACAGAGTAGGCAAAGGAATTCCAGATTGTAAAGAGCCCATTGGCTGAATTACTTTGTTAATTGCTCTAAGGTCTGTTACCATTCTCCATTTACCAGATTTCTTTTTAACAACAAATACAGGAGAATTCCAAGGGCTGGTTGATTCTTCAATATGATGAGCATGTAACTGTTCTTCCACCAGCTCTTGTAAAGCCTGGAGTTTCTCTGTTGTTAAAGGCCATTGCTGAACCCATACAGGCTTATCTGTTGACCATTTTAAAGGTAGAGCTGTTGGTGTTTTTGGAAAATTATCAGTTGTGCCCTGTTCTTGTATGACGTGGATGGCTGGTGAGCACTCATTAGAATAATATCTTTTAATATTTCTCTCAGAAACATGTACTAATTTATGATTTGTTTCTGAGATTGGAGGGATATTAATCTGAGTATTCCATTGTTGTAACAAATCTCGACCCCACAGGTTCATAGCTATGTTAGCCATATATGGTTTTAATTTTCCTTTCTGTCCTTCTGGACCTATGCATTCAAGCCATCTTGCACTTTGTTTCACTCGAGATAATGTCCCAATTCCTAACAGTTGAACGTTTACCTCCTGAAGAGGCCAAGTTGGATGCCAAAATTCTGGTGCAATTATGGTAATGTCAGCACCTGTGTCTACCAGACCAGACAACAAAACACCATTTATTTTTATTGTTAGTTTTGGTCTTTGTTCATTAATAGAAGTTTGCCAAAAAAATTTCTTTATGTTTTTTCCTGAATTCCCTATTTTCTCTGTTTCATCATCTCGACTAACATGATTTATTCCTATAGACATTTGGTTATTTAGTTGCTTTGAGTAGGGGTTTACTCTACAACTACAGGAAAGGTTTGAACTGGATTTACTGTGGGGGCCTGCCTGAGGCCCCTCTGGGAGTTTCCCGAAGCTCGAGGCAGAGGATTACCCTGTCTGTCCCTTGTTGATCTACATTCGTTGGTCCAGTGTTTTCCCTTACCACACCTTCTGCATACTCCAGAAGGAAGGGGCATTCTGTTGCCAGTGTTCCTTGAAGAAACATTATTTCTAGGAATGACCTGTTTACAGTCCCTTTTCAAATGTCCTTGCTTTCCACATCCAAAACATCTAACATTGCTCAAACCTTTTGAAATTGCTTTTCCTACCCACATATCATCATGGTCATAAGCCTCAACATTAACTGTATCTCTAATCCAATCTTCCAAAGGTGCAGATCTTGCCTTTAACGGCCTGATTATTCTTTTGCATGCTGCATTTGCATTCTCAAAGGCCAAAGATTCAATTATTATCTGACTAGCCTCTGAATTCGGGACCATTTTCTGTACTGCTGAAGTCAATCTTTGTAAGAAATCTGTGAAAGATTCTTTTGGGCCCTGTATAACCTTTGTAAATGACTCAGTTTTTTTTTCCTGGTTCTTCAACTCTGTCCCATGCATTCAAAGCTGCCGTTCGACATAGAACTAGGGTTTGGACATCATATAAACTTTGTGTTTCTACTGAAGCATATTGGCCTTCTCCAATAAGCTGATCCTGACAGACTTGTATTCCGCTATCCCTCCATTGTTTTTCTATATTTTTAGCCTCATTATTGAACCACATTTTCCACTGGAGATGTTGTCCAGGTTCAAGAACAGCCTGTGCCAATTCCTGCCAGTCCTTTGGTATAATCCTATTACTAGTTGACCAGTTGTTTAACATTTGCTTTACATATGGGGAGTGCATGCCATAAGATGCTATTGCCTCCTTAAATCTTCGTAAGTCTAACATTGTAATTGGAGCCCAAGTATTTTGTTCATTCTCTTCATCAGGTAGCTGCTGTACCGCTACCGGATAAATTAAGGGTGATTGTGTGAAAACTGGCTTTCTTTCTGTAACCTTATGATCCAATTTTGAAACAACTTCACTGTTTATTTCTTCTGTCTGAGTTTGAATTTATAATTCATTTTTACCAGTTTAATAGGTTTTTCTAAGACTGTTATCCTGGCACTTAAATTGACTATCTTTTTAAATAGTAAAATGAGGATAAGAAAAGTAATAAACTGAATAATTCGATCAATATTAACCTTTTCATATAGTTGTTCCATTGTCAGAGTGCCTAAAATTTCAAACAAAGTCCAATTTTCTTGCAATGCACACATAAAGCCCATTTTTTTTTAATGTAGAAAAAAAATTCTCTTTTAAATAGATATGTTAATTGACTTACCAAGTCTGGGTAGAACAGTAGAATCCCAGGGAATTTCAAAACAGCTTCCTGGTGTTCGAGGTGTGAATCGAGAGAGAGAGAGAGAGAGAGAGAGAGAGAGAGAGAGAGAGAGAGAGAGTGTGTCAAGCCTTGGCTTTACGGGTATGGGCCCTATTTGGCAGGGCAGGCCTGAGTTGTTTGTAGCAGTTGCAAGTAGCTCCAGCTGCGGGTCAGTCAGGCCTGGGCCCGAGCTAGGCAGCCGGGCCACCCAGGCTGGAAACCGGACCTGCCGCCAAGCCAAGCCAAGCGGTTTTTAATGGATTCTTGTCACGTTGGGCGCCAAATGTAGATGCAACCAACCTTCTTATTAAATAAGAGACACAGAACCAATGCAAAGAAGAAAGCCAAGAGGTCAGAGCTAAGAGCTAAAACCTTACCCTTCCTCCTGCAGTGGTCCTACCTCTCCGAACTCACTACCCCTGTGTTAATGTCTTTATATAGTGTTCCTGTTCTGCCTTCTCATTGGTTGTAAACCCAACCACATGACCGCCTCGTCACGGCCTGTCTGTATAGGCCTCCAGGTTTTCCTTGCTTGGTATTGAGATTAAAGGCATGTGTGTCCAATAATGGCTGTATCCCTGAACACACAGAGACTTACCCAGCTCTGCCTACCAAGTGCTGGGATTACAAGTGTACGCCACCACTGCCCTGCTTTCCTATGGCTTGCTAATAGCTCTGACCCCCCCGGGCAACTTTATTTATTAACATACAAATAACATTTTAATACAAATAAAATATCACCATATTTGTTATTTTGATACTTGTAATAAAGGGCTATCCTAATTAGTTGGTAAATAAAATCTTGTTAAAATAAAACCCTCTTAATCTCCATTTAATATATGCAAATATAGTACTAGTGACTGTTTCTGGATACAGCTTTGTGATTACTAAAGCCACCATTACATTGTCATTGTTGGAACAGTTTTTGTGGGTGTTGGATAAGAAGCCCCTGTAACGTGAATGACATGGGGTGGGAGTGGGGGTGTGTCACACAGGGTCAGTGTCATAGAAGTTCTAAATCCAGTGCCAACCAAAGTTTGTAGAACACCGAGATTTTGTTCACAAGAACATCTTTACCCAGCGGAGTCAGAGCTCACTGTCGAGAGCCATAGTGGATACAAGCATGGATGGCAGGCTTGCAGACAGAGTTGAGGTTTGGATTGGTGGTCTGATTTGTGTAAGGTCACGAAGAGCTGTGGTTGGCTCTTTATTTACACTTTAATTGTTCTGACTCCAGTGATAACATACCTTAGAGAACATTGGTTTTGAAAATTTGCTTGAAGTTAAAAATATACACAACAGCTATTATCAGAGAAATTTGAAAATTATTTAAATCAGCCCCTGAACACCAGAAATCACAGAATTAGTCACAATCAGTAAATGGGAGTTTCAGTTAACTCAGAATGTCTTCTTAGAGTCCTTGATGAGAAGGGCCCTCAGAACACAACAGGTTTGAATCCTTACTGGAAACTGACATTCTGGGAATCTCTGGAAAACAATACCTGTCCATCTGTCTTTGCTAGACTTTATAGACATGTGTAGTTTAGTATTGTCCTGTGGTCATTGATATACAAAGTACTATCTAGAATCAGCTGGCTTACAGTTAGCATTCCTGCTCATTTCCATCCTCTCCACTTATGCTCTTCTTCCTTTCTGTTCTTAACATCTGCTACCTTTCCTGGCTTCCATCCTGTCCCTCTGTGGGAAACCAGCTCCCTCTTATTCCCCCAGGGTACTCTTGAGCAGGGAGAAATGAGGAATTTGTAGATAGAAGTATAGAGGAGAGAGACAGAAAACACAGGATAGGCTCAGGAGGGCCTGGGTCTCAACCCACCAGCCCCTTCTGTTTCTACTAAAGGGCTTTTTTTTTTTTTTTTTTTTTTGGTTTTTCGAGACAGGGTTTCTCTGTGTAGCTTTGCGCCTTTCCTGGAACTCGCTTTGGAGACCAGGCTGGCCTCGAACTCACTGAGATCCTCCTGCCTCTGCCTCCCAAGTGCTGGGACTAAAGGCGTGCGCCACCACCGCCCGGCTACTAAAGGGCTATTTAAAGGAATGCCAAGAGGTGAGGCAAAAGACCTCCCCCAGCACAGCAAGTGCAGACCATCCCAAGCACCTGGTGACCTTCCACGTGGTCCAGCCATCCCCCTAATGCAGCCCTACTGTGTAAAGCAAACTCAGATCTAACTAGAAGACCTTTGTGAGCTCCCACACCCCTCCCCTCCTTGCATACTCCTCTTCAGCTACATGGGCTTGCTCTGTATTCTCCAAACTGGGCCAGCCTGTTCTGCCTTAGAAGCATCTCATAGGCTGTTTTGTGTATGGAGTGCTTCTCCCACTCTGATCCCTGTTTGGCGCCTGCTTCTGTCAGTCAATGTCAGATGAACTATCACTCCTCAGAGATGCCTGTGGTGAGATATTGTGTACCCTAATAAACTTGCCTGGGGATCAGAGAACAGAGCCAGCCACTAGATTAGACATAGAGGCCAGACAGTGATACACATACTGTTAATCCTATCACTCAGGAGGCAGAGATCCATCTGGATTCTGTGAGTTCAAGGCCACACTGGAAAAAGAGCCAGGCAGTGGTAGCACACACCTTTAACCCCATTATTGGGAAACACTTTAATCCCAGGAAGTGATGTCTGGGCAGAGAAAGGCATATAAAGTGTGAGTAAACAGGAACTCACTCTCTTGAGGCTGAGGATTTCGTAGAGGTAAGAATATGGCTGGCTTGTTCTGTTTCTCTGATCTTTCAGCTTTCACCCCAATATCTGGCTCCAGGTTTTTTATTCCTAAGACCGTTTAGTAATTTGTGTTATAGACGCCTTCCTGTAGACAGTCTTAGATTGTTGTATGTTTGCTATGGTTGGTCATGAAATGCCCCCATAGGCTCTTGTGCCTAGTGCTTGGAAGATGGTGGACTGTAGGTCATGAGGTCTTGCTGGGGAACCCTGGTTCAAATTTTGAAGTTCAAATTTTGTTGCTGTCTCTTGTCTCACTGCTTCTGCCTTGATATTCAGCTTTATCTCAGACTTGACCAAAGTAATGGGGAGCCAGTCATGAACCCCAGAAACCATGTGCTAGAATAAAGGTCCCCTTTAGTAGTTTCTCAGAAGTGTTAACACCTTCATTTAACTTTCATACCTTGTGTCCAATCTTAACGTCTTTCTCATTTTTCTTTTCTGTAATTATCACTAAACCTTGAGTTTTATGAGGGCCATTGTCTTGCACACCACTTTTTTTCTCAAGACACAGAGCAGTGTCTGGCATATAGGGAGTATTCAATTAAATGTGTGTTGAAATGTGATTTTAATTAGTTTTTTTTATTCCATCCATATATATTAATGAGTTAAATATAAATAGATTCTCTAGTTACGCTGAATTCATTCATTGCTGGTTTTCTTGGTCAAATTATCCTATCTTCTTATTTCTTACTATTTATGGACTGTTTACTTCATTTAAAAAAAGAGGTAGTGATAATCCTTGCTAATTCTGGAACCTATCTGTGTAGAACAGTCTATAAAATAAACTAGAAGAAATTAATGATCCCACATCCCATCATAGAAAAAGTTTGTAAGCCTCTCAATGGTCACTTACAGCTTTCCATTATCAAGCTGTTGATTGACAGATAATGGTTATGAATGCCTGCTTCCCACCAGCTGTTTGAATAGAAAGTGAACATTGTAAGCTGCTTGCAAGCTATGAATGTGCACTTGAGTCCCTTAAAAGCATTGTTTCTCTGTGATAATAGGAAATTTCAAAATGTGTTTGCTTCTGTGGGTTGGTTCAGTGTATCTGATCTGAAATACAGTTTAAGCAATTCTAAGTTAGCACCATATTTAGAAAAATATATGAGTGCCATCTGCTGGATTTCTCTAGTACCACATTAAGCAAGATGATTCAACAAAATCTATAGAATTGGTTTTGGTGTTCAAGTTTGGGCAAGATGAACCCTTGTAAAAGAGTGGTCCAGGAGGGCATAATGACTTGTGCTTGTAATCCTGGCTTTCTGGGGGTGGTGGCTGGAAGAGCAGGAGGTCAAGGTCAGCCAGGGCTTCATAGTAAAAAAAAAACGCAAGCAAAGAAACAAAAACCCTTCTTTTCTTCCTTCTTTCCTTCTCTCTACCATTTTCCCAATATAAATTTTGTATCTCTATGTAATTTATAATTTCTCAAATTACATAGTTTTTAATGTCTGATACTAATTTTTTTATTTATTACTATATACTATATCCACTTTTGCTAACTTGAAAATAGCCTAATTAATAACTTTCTCACACTTTGAGCCAACAGTATCCTTTTATTCAGTGTTTCTTATTAGTTCTCAAAGATTTATTCATAAATTTTTGATTTATCAAATAATGTCACTCTACTTAGGGTCTCTCATGGCTCTGGAATGTCCTTGTTGAGGTGACTGGATCTTGACAGTGCCGACCTTGTCAATTAGGTTAAGGTGGAAGTGTCTCTCACATGCTCCTGTGTGGTGATATATTGCTTGTAATCTAAGAAATAAAAGCTTGCTTGAAGATCAGAGGACAGAGCTAGCCCAGATTTAGCCATAGAGGTCAGGCAGTGGTGGTACACACCTTTAATCCTAGCAGTCCAGAGGCAGAGGCAGAAATCTGTCTGGAACTCTGTGAGTTCAAGGCCATGCTGGGCTACAGGAGATTAATCCAGTCTATAAAAGAAACAGCCAGGCAGTGGTGGCACACATCTTTAACTCCAGTACTTGGGATCACACACCTTTAATCCCAGCACTAGGAAAGTTGAGACAGGATGTAGTGGGTAGCCATTCCAACCTTGATCTGCAAGTTCCAAGCCCCACTGAGGCTTTGTAACAGTCACGCCTACAAGGCAGGGCCAAGAGAGGACCTTGAAGACCTGAGATCCAGATGCACCATCTCTCTTGATTCCTGGACCCTGGACGCTGGAGGTAGACCGAACAGAGTTCTCCAGAGAACACTGCCTCTGTTCTGTGCTGCATCTTTCCCAGACCCTGCAACCTACCTATCCCTTCATTTGTAAGTTACACCACTAAATAAACCTCCCTTTTAACTATGTGGAGTGGCCTTAATAATTTCACCAATATCTGGCACTCCTGGTTTTATTAAAACCGGTTAGGATTCATGCAGCACTCTTGTCTGTGCTCCCCAGTGAGTGGTGATACTTTGGAGGTCGTGGAAAACCTTCAGGAGGTGGGACCAAGATGGCAGTTGTCGATCATGAGAGGACACCTGCTAGCTTCATTTGTTTTCTGCTGCTGTGATAAAACACTGGCCAAGGCCAGCTGGGGGAAGAAAAGTGTGACTTAAAGAGCCAACATTTCACCAGAGAGGGACGCCAAGTCACGAACATAAGACAAGGACCCAGATCTTTGGGAAACCAACCTGTTGACTGCTTCTATTTTAGAAGACGTAGGCAAGGTTATGCGAGGTCTCTGTGCCTGCAAAAGATTTTCTGTCATGTAAATCCCCTTAACCAGAAATCCATCTGATGACTCACTACTTGTATCTATAATAGTCTTCAATAAACTTTTTCTTACACAGATTCATGGACCTTTAAATGTATTCTCATAGTAATTAATAAGTATTTGTTGAAGATTTTCTGATAGATGCTGTATGAGCTACTAAGTGGTACAATCCATAAAAAAAATCAAATAAGATATATTACATTACAAAATCAGCTTGGGCTTTGAGTTCATAGTCAATATATTCGTTGGCATTCACTTTATCTAATTCAAATTGATCTTGTAGCAGTCCAATGAGGCAACCTTGAGTCCTGTTCTGCCTCTGCCTTTCCTGCTGGCCTTGGTCTATAACTCCTGTGAGTTCATTTTCTAATGGTAACAAAAGAATAACACAATATCCATTTTGTTGGGTTTTATAGATTCTAGGGACAGTATACATAATAGCTGACACATAATCCTGATAGTATATGCTTAGTTATTTTGGTTGTTTGTCAAAAAATACTGTGGTTATGATAACAAGCTTTTGGAATTTTTTTTTTCTTTTTCAAGATGAGTCTCATGTAGCCCTGGGTGGCTCAAACTCACAAAGATCTGCCTGCCTCTGCATCCTGAGTGCTGGGATCAAAGATGTGCCTGGTAATGACATTCTTTACAAATGAAACAAGCTCATTGATTGCTGACTCTTGCTTTGAGTCACTAGGTGTGTGGCTTATGATGATACTTGGATAGAAGTGACTTCTAAAAATTTTAAGAAAAATCAAAAGGTTAGATGTTTTAATTGTGGCAAACCAGGTCATCTGAAAAGGGATTGTAGGCAAGGCATTCCTAGGAACAGAGGTGTTTTTTGTTTTTTGTTTGTTTTTTTCTTTTTTAGAGAGAATCCAAACAGAAGGACCCTCCCTTCTGGAATATACAAAAGGTGTGGAAAAGGCTGATATTGTACCTATGAATGCAAATCAACATGGGACAGGCAAGGTTATCCTTTGCCATCAGGAAACGCCATAAGGGACCTCTCCCAGGCCCCCATATCAAATTTGGTTCAGTCATTTCCTATCAACATTGGGGAAACTCCACAGAGGAATTGAAAGACCTAATACCTGTTATGGAAAACCATAATGCTCTAGATGGCAGAACAGCTTTAAAAGATAAAATAAAATTTTCAGAAGAAACCATGAAACAAATATTTTGACAAACTTCTATAAATGATCAAAGACCAAAGTTAAAAATATGAATAAATGGCATTATAATTGAGGGTTTGGTAGATATAGGGGCAAATATAACAATAATTGCACCAAAATCTTGGCATCCAAATTGGCCTCTTCAAGAGGTAAATGTTCAGCTTTTAGGGACTGGAACTTTATCTCAAATAAAACAAAGCACAAGATGGGTTGAATGTATAGGGCCAGAAGGACAGAGAGGAAAATTAAAGCTGTATGTGGCTAACAGCAATGAATTTATGGGGACGTGATTTGTTACAGCAGTAGAATACCCAGATTAACATTCTTTCAATCTCAGAAACAAACCATAAATAACATATGTTTCTGGAAAAATATTAAAAGGTGTTATAAAGAACAGTCACCAAGCATTCAGGTTGTGCATAAACAGGCACAACAACTGCTGATCTTTCAAAGGTACCAACAGCTCTACCTTTAAAATGGCTGACTGACAAACCTGTCTGGGCAGAACAGTGGCCTTTGACATCAGAAAAATTAGAGGTCCTAGAACAGCTGGTCCAGGAGCAGCTAAATGCTCAACATATTGAGGAATCAACCAGTCCTTGGAATTCTCCTGTATTTGTTATTAAAAAGGAATCTGGAAAATAGAGAATGGTAGCAAATCTAAAAGCTATTAATAAGGTGATGCATCCAGTGGACTCTTTACAGCCTGGACTTCCCCTGCCTTCTCTATTATGTAAACAATGGTCTATTATAATGATTGATTTAAAAGACTACTTTTTTACAATACCTTTGCAAGAACAGGATAGAAAAAAATTGCCTTTACAATACCTACTTACGATAGTTCCCACCCAGTTAAAAGATATCAGTTTAAAGTTCTTCCACAGAGATGTTAAACAACTCTACCCTGTATCAATATTTTATACAACAGCCATTGAAATAATTCATAATAAGTTTCCTCAGTCTATAACTTAACCATTATATAGATATCTTATATAGATAACTGATTCAGATGCAGATACCTTAGAGAAAATGTTTAAAGAAGTAAAAAAATAAAATTCATTGTTGGGGCTTATAAATTGCTCCTGAAAAAATACAAAGAGGAGATTCTATAAATTGCCTGGGATATAGGTTTACAAAAATTTCAACCACATAAAGTACAAATCAGAAAATATCAATTATGAATCAATGATTTTCAAAAATTGCTGAGAAATATTAGCTTCCTGTGGCCCACAATTGAATTGACAGCTCAAGAACTGAATAATTTATTTCAAACCTTACAAGGTGATGAGGACTCAAATAGTCCAAAAAATTATCAACTGTGGCTAAGAGAGAATTGGCTTTGGTAGAAAAGAAATTACAGCATGCAAATGTGGATCATGTGGATCCACAGTTTGATTGTATTCTGGTTATTTTACCTTCTATACATTCTCCTACTGAAATTATAATACAGAGAAAAGATAATTTCTTTTTTTTGTTTTTTTGTTTTTGTTTTTGTTTTTCAAGACAGGGTTTCTCTGTGTAATGTTGTGCCTTTCCTGGAACTCATTCTGTAGCCCAGGCTAGCCTCGAACTCACAGTGATCCACCTGCCTCTGCCTCCTGAGTGCTGGGATTAAAGGCATGCACCACCACCACCTGGCTGAGAAAGGATAATTTCTTAGAATGGATATTTTTACCACATAAACAGTAAAAATTAAAGACCTATATAAAATAGGTTTCTAAATTGATTCTAAAAGGAAAATTAAGACTTTGTAAATTAATAGGAATAGACCCAATGGAAATTATGATACCTTTTACTAGTGGTGAAATTTCTCCATTATGGACAAAAAATAAACTTTGACACAAAGAGCTTACAGTAATTTTTTGGAAGAGATTAGCAACAAATATTCCCAAAGCAATTTATAAGACATCAATTTATAAAGAAAATGGATTGGATCCTTCTTCACATTGTACAGCGAACACCAATTTCTGGAGCCCCTACATTCTATCCTGATACAAACAAATCAGAAAAGGCAGGGTATTGTAGCTAGAGTTTTCCTGCCTGGCCCACAGTCAGGGCAAATCTCTCTCACCCGCCAGTCCCACAGCCACTCAGACCCAACCAAGTAAACACAGAGACTTATATTGCTTACAAACTGTATGGCCGTGGCAGGCTTCTTGCTAACTGTTCTTACAGCTTAAATTAATCCATTTCTATTCATCTATACCTTGCCACGTGGCTTGTGGCTTACCGGTACTTTACATCTTCCTTGTCCTGATGGCGGCTGGCAGTGTCTCCTCCACCCAGCTTCCTGTTCTCTCAATTCTCCTCTCTGTTAGTCCCGCCTATACTACCTGCCTGGCCACTGACCAATCAGTGATTTATTTATTGACCAATCAACAACACATTTGACATACAGACCATCCCACAGCACTTCCCCTTTTCTTTTCTTAAAAAGGAAGGTTTTAACCTTTACACATCTCCAAAGTCAGCTTGGTATATTTGGGAATTTGGGCGTAGCTTCTCTTACTACTTCCTGCTGGAGGGGGGTGCTGTATCTTATGGGGATACAAAGAAAATTTTTAGGATTATGGAATAGTCCATGAGAGTGTATCGTCTGAGCCAGTTGCCTTCAAACCATTCTGGATGTTGGATCATCTCAGCCATGGGGTCATCGGAGACCTTTCAGGGGGTCTTGGCTGGTCAAACTGGATGTATCTTAATCTGGAACAAATCCATAGCCTCTGGCTTTCTGTGGAAACAAAAGAGACTCTTTTCCAAAGCAACATATCCTTACATCCAAACTTTGAAGTCAAGGTACCTTTAAAATATACATTTTGGCATAACTCAACAGCTTTTGTAATCAAATGTTTTTCTTCAGTTACGAATATCAAAGAGAACATAATCCAAATTCTCTGTGTGGTAGCCATCTTTACGTGGCTTATTTTTTTATATTAGCTTGAGCCTATTGCTTTAAACTGCAGCCTTCTAAGCCTGAAACGGCGCTGGCACTGTGGCTGCTGGCTCCGCCCACTTCAGCTTCCCAACATGGCGGTGGTACGTTTTCTGCCAGCTCTGGGAGCCATCAACTCTCAGAAATAGTGGGTCTATGCTTCTATCAAAGCAGCGTGTAGCCCAGAAATCTCTCTCTCTCTCTCTTTTTTTGTTTTGTACTACCAAAGGCTAAATCCACCACACAGCTTAATGTGCCACTTGCAGAGGCCTCATTCCTGCCATTCGGCGGCAGGTCAAGCACGCACGCTAGGAACCCGCCAGCAGTAGCTCAAACACGCAGGCTGCCGCTAACTTGAAAGAGACAACTAGGAACTGTTTTCAGCTCCGTTTTAGAATCTTTTTACTCAGGTTTTAGGTGGAAACTCTTGCCAACACGTTGGGTGCCATTTGTAGCTAGAGTTTTCCTGCCTGGCCCACAGTCAGGGCAAATCTCTCTCACCCGCCAGTCCCACAGCCACTCAGACCCAACCAAGTAAACACAGAGACTTATATTGCTTTCAAACTGTATGGCCGTGGCAGGCTTCTTGCTAACTGTTCTTACAGCTTAAATTAATCCATTTCTATTCATCTATACCTTGCCACGTGGCTTGTGGCTTACCAGTACTTTACATCTTCCTTGTCCTGATGGCGGCTGGCAGTGTCTCCTCCACCCAGCTTCCTGTTCTCTCAATTCTCCTCTCTGTTAGTCCCGCCTATACTTCCTGCCTGGCCACTGACCAATCAGTGATTTATTTATTGACCAATCAACAACACATTTGACATACAGACCATCCCACAGCAGGGTATGCTGTCCAGATTGGACAAGCAGGATACAAAAGAAAGTGACTACTGAACTTTGCCAAGACAAAGCAGGACAGTCCTTCAAAATTTCTGCTTCTCAGATAAGTCTGTCAACTATTCTAGGCCTGTAGACAGAAGATGGATGCCCAGCATTACAGAGGAACCTTGGGTGATTGTCCAGGCAGCCATCTGTTTCTGTCATTTCTGTTTTGGAAGTTGTTTGCTCTTCACTTCCTGTTTACTCAGTTAATATTATTTCCTTCTTGGGTCTCTGATAGAGTTGAAGACTAGATACTTATAATTTTCCTTGTTACCAAATTTAGAAAAAAAAGCTCACAAAAGAGGTGTAAAATGTATAACATTGAGAGACATAAAAAGATAGTTTTCGGTTGGTGATACAAGTTAGAATAGAAAGTGAATTAGGTACAACACTTTGGACTTACCAAAATCGGATAGATAATGGAGTATTTTCTCTGAATTTGCCTAATGCAAATGGGCTGCACATTGTTAATTTAATTCTTACCTATACATATTTGTATATAGTAATTGTGCTTATTGTATGTAGTTTTACTATGTTAGCATTAAGATCTTCCCTTTTTATCTAGACAAAAATGGGGAAATGTTGTGATATTTTGATTGCATTCTGACAATAAAGTTTGTTTTGAATCAGAGGGTAGAGCTAGCCAGTAGTTGACCAAAATTAACCATAGAGGTTTTGGAGGACTGAGGAAGTAGTGGCAGGGCTTAGAGAGGGTCTCAGCTCTTTTTGGAGGAAGGAACGGAAGTGAAAGGAGGTCATTGGTGGCTTCTCTGCAGCTTCTTGGATCATTCAGGTTCTTACCCCAATATCTGACTCCTATTTTTATTGATAAAGAATAATTAGTTAAATGGAGGGGGGGGAGGGAGAGGTAACCCAGGCTGGCCCCAAAGCTATATGTAGCTGAAGGTGACTTCTAACTCTTCAACCTACACCTCATTAAGACTGAATACAACTCCATGGTGTGTTTATACTGCATATCCCTATCCATTCCTCTGGTGATAGGCATTCTCTCCCTGTCTTCATTATTGTGAACAGGGTGTTAGGTGAACAAGTGTCTCTGAGGGAAAAAATAACTTAGTAGTAAGTGCTAGTAGTTGCTGAACAATTGAGTAAACTGCTTTTGTTAAAACTTTAGGTGACAGTGCTTGAGGTAGAGTAAAAAGTAGGAACTGACCTTCAAGGAAAAGGAAGAATTGATAGCTAAGAATTCATTTGGAGACATTTAGGAAAACTTGGGGTCTTTCCCTTGAAAGGCTCCATTTCCAAGTCTAGCTGGCCTTCAGCTCTTGATTACTCATGGAGACTCTGTCACCTTTCAACCAGGTCCATGTGGAGCATGTGAAACTTTGGAAAATGTGTCCAACACACTTACCAGCACGTTAGTGGGCATGGAAATACATACATATAATTGAATGAAGTCTGTTGGATCAAGCCAGCATGACAGTCCACATAACGCTTTTCATTGTGGCAAAAGTTAACAATGCAGATGCCGTCACCTCTTGTCCAGTACACATTATTTCTCATCAAGGGAGTAGAACATGGGAGTACAAGGCTGACCGGCATCTGCTACACCTTTGTTCCATGAAGGGTGTATTGCTCCCAAGGAAGAGCTGTTGAAGACTTTTCTGCTCTTCATGGAAACTAGCATCATGTTTGACTATGAATTACTTTAGATTTATTAAAAGTCAGCTTTATTAGAAAGGTTAGATCTAAGTGTTTTGTTAACAGCACACAAAAGTAAGAAGTGGTTTTCCAGGGTAGGGGAATAGGTGGAAGTTGGTTCTTATAAGCCACAGGCACATGGAAAGGGAAACACTTTCTTTACTAAAGGACTGCAGTTGTATAGACAGATGAGTGCTCATAGCGTCAACCATGTAATCATCTGAGGACAGGATGAATAGCAGCAGATCCATGTACTGAATTCTATTATGGGCTGTAAACTGTCTGACACTGTAACAGTCATCTGATTCTAATACAAAAAAGAAATCCAACAGGTACACACAAAGTTAAGAAAATATATTTGCAATAAGTGATAAGTGAAGTACATTAATATAGAGAATGTAAAATATTAATAAAAAAGATAATACAAAGTGGTCCAGGGATATTAATAATTAAGAGAAAAGACATAGGAGCAAATATTCATATAAAAGAATGCTCAAACTCATTTATAATTTAAAATGCAAGTAAAATCAACTATTAATTTTTCCAAAAAATTGGCAAAAATTTAAGTAAAAACATTGTGCCAGAAAAGTACATGCCCTATCTACCAACATTTAATATTTAGAATCTGTACCCTAGCAGGTACTGCTAGGCACCATCATGGTGTTTGAATGTTGCACAAGAATGTAATAGCATTTGTAGCTTTAAATAACTCTGAAATGGCCACATTGTAGAACCAGTAGCACCTTCTGTAACCATTAACAATTGAGGAATAACTGTTATCCGTTTTATGAGCTGTCCATGATATATTCTGAGAAAACAACTTAGGAACTCTATTGACATTGTAGATAACAGTGGCATCTTCAAGCCTGGGGTGTGTAGCTTGCATGTGTGTATGTGTGTTATGTACATGCATAGGTAATATATTTTGCTAGTTTGCTGTTACTGTTGTGACATATTGTCACAGATTTAATGACTTGAAGGAGGACAGATGGACATATTACAATTCTAGAAGTCAGAAGAAACGAAGCCTATAATTTGAGCATTCACGAGGCATGTATGTAGACCTGGGCTATATAAGAAAGACTCCTTCTTTAAAAGGGGAAGAAATGGATCTCAAGCTGGACATGGTGACACACATCTTAAATTCCAGCACTTGGGAGGCAAGTGGATCTCAGTGAGTTCAAGGCCAGCCAGAGCAATGTAGTGAGATACACTCTTTCAAAAAAGAAAAGAAAGAAAGAAATGGATCTTGCATAGTTCATATTGAGTGTGACAAGTCTGTGTCTGTGGGATGACTCATCCCTAATAGGCTTAAGGACCAGCCGGCCCAAACCAGTAATAAGATACTCCCTGAGAGCCAACCTGGGTCTGTCTAAGGGCCTTAGCAACAGCAGCTGAGACATGATCTGGAGATGGCCTGTACCAATGAGAGGCAGCCATGTCACACCAGCAGATGCATGTTCATCAGACCTTCCCCCAGGGTGGGGTGGAGGGTCTTATGGCTTGCCTCTTCCTGAATAAACTGAGCTTGTTGTTTCAACATCCTCCCAGAATCTGTCTCATTGACTCTGCGCCTACTCACTCCCTCCCCAAAAGGGAACAACAGCAGAGGACCCTGCCACATGTGTCCTTCTGGATGAGAGTCCATTTCCTCCTTTCCTTTGCAGCCTCCAGATGCTCTTTCCATTTCTTAACCTGTGACCCTGTTTCACATTCTCAGAGCCAGCAGTATCAGGCAGAAACTGCCTGCATTTCACTCAGTTTAACAAGTTGGTCTTTGAAGAAAATAATATTTTTACAAGTTGTTTGCTGAAACAGACACAGAGTATAACTCTTAAATGCACAGTACAATGTGGATGTAAGATAGCAGCTCCAGACTGGTCAACTGAGACATCCTTTTCCTGAGAAACAAATAATAATCAGAATCAATAGGGAAATGCCTCAGCAAGACTGGATATCCATAGCAGGAGGAGAGAGATCCCTAGCTCTCATCATATACAAAAATAGGCTCAAAATGGATTAAAAAAAAAAAACCTAGCTGTGAGACATGAAACCATTAAACTACTAGAAAAAATAAATCATTGTAGACAGCTGTTTCTTTTAATTCCCCCAAATCACAGACAACAAAAGCAGACAATAGGATTATTACAATAAAGAGTGAACAACCAGAATAATGGGAGAAAACATTCGTGAACTATTCATTCAACAAGGCGTTCATATCCAGAATATATAAGCATCTGTCAATACTCAGCAGCAGAATAATAATAGTAATCCATCTGAAGCCAGGCTAATGATCTACATAGACATTTGTCAAAAGAAGATGCACAAATGACCAACAAGTCTATGAAAAAAATGATCAGCAAGAGTAGTAACCTAAGGAATGAAAGAACCACCTCCTCCAGTCAGAGTAATACAGAAAAAAAAAGCAGAAACCTTCAGGTCTCTGGAGTGGGGGTGAATGTGCAGGGAAAGGGAAACTCTTAAACCCAGGAACAAATTCATGTACCTCTTCATAGCACAATGCAGAGGTTCCTCCAAATGCTAAGATTGGAATTGCCACAAGAGTCAGCAGTTCTACCAAATAGGTAGATATCCACAGGAAATGAAGTAAGTGCAACAAGACGCCTGTACTCCTTGGTTTACTGAAACACTCTTTGCAATGGCAGTATGGATGGAAATGGAGGCTAATAAGTCAAGTGAAATCAGCCACACTCAGAAGTATAAATCCTACATGTTCTTGCTTGTATCTAGAAACTAGAAAAGTTGATTTCAAAGAGGAGTATAACTGCTCATTAGAAGTTCGGAAGCACAGCAGCCAGAGAGATGGGTCTAGACCTTGACATGCTTGTGTTCTTCCAGAGGACTGGAGTTTGGGTCTTAGCAACTATGACAAGGAAGCAGCAACCATAAAAATCTCAGCAATATGGCTCCCTAAATAAGACCTGGACGATGACAATACCTTTTGACATGCTTGGACAGGGGAAATCTCAGGGGGCCTCACCCCTAGATGAAGAACTACAGGAAATTAACAATATTGATAGAAAGAGAACTGTCTTCTCTAGGGATGAGCCGCTAAATGGTTATGCAATAGCAAATGGTCATTCCTGAAATCATGTACATGCAAGCAACACTAAACAGACTTAGCAGGTTGTAATTATATACTCATTCACATATAGACATAATAATAAAGGAAAAGAAGGCCATGGATCTGAGGAGTTGTGGGCAGTGGGGCATAGGAGGGATTAGAAGAAGGAGAAGGAGTTGGGAATAATGTAGTTTTGCTTTCATTAAATTAAATTATTAGGCTAAGGGAATTTATAACAACTAAACCAGTTCTATGGAAGGTACTTGAAGGATTCCTTACGGACTGGAGAGAAAGATCCATCCATGAGGCAGGTCACATGAAAAAATAAACCATGACAGAAGAATACTAAGCAAACGGGGAAGGAGAAAACCAACCCAGCACTAGAAATTCAAAAACATGGCAGGAATTATTTCACAACTTTATAATAAATCCTGAATATTAATGGTACCAATTTTCCAATCAAAATACACAGACTAATAGATTGGATCCTAAGATAGGAGCCATCTGCTTGTGGCCTCTTAAGACATGAACCCCACCATAAAACACAGATGCTACCTTATGGTGAAAGGATGGAAAAAGGTATTCTAAGCTAATGGATGTAGGAGCACACAAATTCTAGTATCAGACAAAATAGGCTTCACAGAGGGACTAGGGAGAAAAGATAAAGATGTTACTTCAGACTGATTCAGGGAACAATCATCAAGTGACATTAATGCTCCAAATATATGCCCCCAACACAGGTGCATCCAATTTCATTGAAAAGTACTCCTAAAGATAAACTCATGGGTGACTGCAATATCCCACTCCCGCTGATTGACAGGTCATTCTAACAAATATAAAGCAAATAGCACAATTAAATGATTTTAAATTGAACCTTTTAACCATTTTTAAGTACAGTATATTTACATTGTCATGCGGCTGAAATTTGGTAAATAGTAATTTGGTAAGTGAATACCAAATTAGATGATAATTCTGTGTTTAGTTTTTTTATGAAGATTGTGCTGATTTCCATAGCAATAGCACCATTTTACATTCTTACCAGAGTTTTAGATTTTCGCCAACACTTGCTATCTTCTGTTTCTGTAAACAGCCATCCTAATGGTGCTCAGTAGGTTTTGACAAATATAAACATTTGACCACAATGTGCTTAAACAGCCTTCACCATAGGAAAGTTTCCTGGTGCCCACATTCCCCCTTCTGCCCTGCCAGGCAGTTTCTGATCCTCCAGCACCAAGGCTTAGGTCTCTTTCTCAACTGCTGTTTGGTTCTATATCATCTTTGTGTCAGGTCACAAAGTCTTTATTCTTTTATGATTTATTTTTAATTATGTGTGTGTGTGTGCGTGCACATGAGTGCAGGTGTCCATGGAGGCTGGGGACATCATTATCCCCTTGGAGCTGGAGGTCTAGGTAGTTGTAATAGCCCAATGTGGGTGCTGGGAATTGAACTCAGATCCTCTGTGAGAGCAGTTCATGCTCTTAACTGCTGTGCCATATCTCCAGTCCCCATCACACTATCCTGACTATGGAAAACTTAGGTAGTAAGTCTTGAAATTAGGCAGTGGAATTCTATCAATTCCACCTATTTATCAGGATTGTCTTAGCTTTTCTGGATCTTTGCAGTTCCATTTAAAATTTAAAATCACTCATGCATTTGTTTACAAAACCTGGTAGCATATTAATAGGGATTTCACTGAGTCCATTACTAAGCTGGAGACCACTGATCCCTAAACAGTGGTGTCAATTTGACCAATGAATACAGTGGCTTTCTGTTTACTTATGTCCTTTAGAACTGAGTAGCATTCAGGCTTTTCTATTCAGACTTTTTTGTATATTTTTGTAAGATACATGTAAGATATTTTTAAAATATTTTATGTCTTTTAACTTGGTATCCCTTTAAACTTAATTCTGTAATTATTTATTTATAGTATAAATGTAATTAATTTGTAATATTGTTTGTGTATCTTGCTGAGTTTACATCTTAGTTCTACTAAATTTAGTCTATAGGATTTTTCACATACTAGCATCTATAAATATTTTTTTTCAATTTAGATGTCCTTTTTTCTTCTTGTACACTGTGTACAATACAAATATATAATGAGTGAATATGAGATCAAACATCTATAAGGTGGCCAGCAAGATGCTAGGTTCCCCCAAATAGAAACCAGGAACTACCTTGCTTACCTTCTAAGATCCAGGGATATTCAGGGTAGAATGAGTATAGTACACCAGACTCTCATGTTAGTTTTTAACACAACAAACCCACACTATAATCCAGAAACAGAACAAAAGAAAAACCTGTTCCAAAGCCATCACACTCCCCAGTAATTCTAATATTCAGTTAAGCTCTTAGTGGCTTTGGTATCACTGAGTTTGCTGGGGCAAACACTTTCAGTTGATCAGTCCAGAGCACAGCCACTTGTCTTTACAGGACTCTTAAGATGGGACATGGCAGGCAAGCCTATGAAATGCTGAGGACACTGATAGTGACCTTCAGTGTGATGACCTTGGCTGAGCATATGCTGGAGACAGTTGAGTGGATAGCTCAAATAATCTCTGACTTCACAGACTGCCCAGTATCAACCAAAACAAGCTAATTGTTCTTTTGGGCTCAGCTCAGAAGCTATTTTATCCAGCAATCTGCCAGCTGCAAGTAACTACAAGCATGATTGTCCCATAAAAGTGTATCTTGGTGGCTCAGGGCCAGAGATAATTGTTTTATTTTCCACATCTTTGGACTGCATTCTCATGAGCCATTGTGGAAATCAGGAAGGTGTGCATGACACTGGAGGATATCTGTCAGCTTATCTTTTTGTTTTATTTTTTTTGTAGTTCTTAATTGCATGGTTCTCTTCCTTGTCCCTTTTCTATTGGGGGTGGGGGAAGCACTGAACATTGTCCTCAGCTGATCATCATCCTCTGTAACCTTGCTTTCTAAGACCCTGACATCTGACTCCATGTGAATAAGACTGAGTTCTTTTTGACTAGTCCTGTTTATCCAACCACAGTCCTGTTGCCCATCAAGCTCAGTTGTTCTCACTAAAGCTCACTACGTCTCTCTGTGCACAAGGCAAAAAAGTACATAACCTCCCAGTTGGCCAGAAAGCATCTTAAAATGCACATGCATTGTAGACGTAATATAGAGCAAATTCTAGAGCTGTTTAACCCTGAATCTGTTCTGTGGACAAACACTGTCCTTTAGGAATGGCGTTTGTTTACTCTCTCTGCACCAGCTGATAGCTGACTGTGAAGCAAGAGAATGCATGTTCGTAATGTTCTGCCTCAGATTCAGAATTCAGTGTCTGCTTGAAATTTCAAGAACCCCCATGTGCTGGTGAATTTAGTATCGTGGAGCAACATTGTTCTAGTGGACCATGAAATAATTCAGCAGTAGTCCACATTTATTGGAAATAATATTTTGAACCCAAGCAGCTTATGAGCACTAAATATGTGTGCTCATGTTCTCATTCATGGGCCATTGTTGAATTCACAAAGCAGGACCTTTCAGAAGCACAGCCCATTGGAGTCATCACACTAGGGGCCTTCTTTGTTCATTAATTGTCAGCTTTTCCACTTTATAACAAGAGACACACTTTTACTTTGAAAAAAAAATCCAGGTAGAATTAGAATGTTTTCTATGTACTACCCTTTAATATATGCTAATGAGTTTCTCATATTACATTTTATGAAATTGTTAACAACTTTCTAAGCCCATATTATCAGTTCATTTAAGTTGGATTCTTTTTTATGAACTTATTATTTATATGTATGTGTGTGTACTTATGTGTGAGTTCAGGTGTTTGTGGAGGCCAGAAGAAGGCACTGAATTTTCCTGACCCCCTGAAGCTAGAGTTATTGATGGTTGTGAGCTGTCTGATATGGATGCTAGGAACCAAATGTGGGTCCTCTGCAAGAGCAATAATGCTTTTAACCACTGAGCATCTCTCTAGCTGCAAACCTGGATTATTAATGATGAAAATGATCTATTTAATAGGATAACTTCCTAAGCTGCCTCCTGCTTGTGCCGGTTTGCTGCTGTACTTCTCTGGACCATCCCTAGCCATCTTGGGTCTGACACTGGTCAGTGCGGAGACCATGAAAAAGAGAATCTAATGTTGACTAATGCCCATGGACTAGCACAGCTACTGCTTGGTCATGGAGAGCTACCACCATGTCTCTCTGCCCTGAGGCCCATGTATAAGTAAGACACTTTTATAGCCAAGACCAAATGGATATTCACATCCAGCCACAGATGTTAAAGTCTCACTAAATCTTCATCCTAAAGACAGGTACCTCTCAAAGTAGCACTTCCCAAGACAATGTAGACACTGTCCTTGAATTGTAGATAAAGCTTCACATGACAACACCTGGAGCCAGGTTTGCTTTCCCTGTTTGCGATACATGCATTTCCTGTGTTCTGCTAATGGTGGGCAACAGCTTTCTGCTACTATAACATTGAATGATGATAGCATATGTATACATACACATATATGTTTCATGACTATGAGGCATGGTTGTGATTCCACTGACTGTTGATGTTATGTTGGCTGAATTCAAGCTGGAAAGTTTTATTGGTGCTGCATCTTGGCTTTTAAGTGGTCCCAGAGGTCTTCGTGGGGAAAGTTTGATCATCAGGGAGGCATTATTGAAAGGAGATGGGGCCATTGGGAAGTGAAGCCCAGTGGGAAGTCTGGGTCACTGGGGAACTGTGGGACCTGCTTCCGTCTTGGTCTCTCTTCTTAGCCATGGAGTAGTTGTGTTCTGCTACACACACACTTGATCAAAATAGTCCTTGACATGAAAGCATTTTTATTGGTTTCTAATCTCATATTTCTTTGATCCTATTTGTGGTCCTTCATACACATAATCCAGTATTTCAGGTGTTGGTAGATGGTAACAGCTGGAGGGCGGCTTCATTAATTTTCCATAGTTAAAGTGGTCATTCCTCCTCTTATCTTTTCCTTCAGGGTTACCCTCCCATCTGGCTAATGAGATGTTGTTTCTGGTCTGGAGGAACTGAGAGGTGACAAAGACACCCTGTGGATTCATGAAATCAACATGGAAAACACTGAGTTCTAGAGTGTAGAGGCCATGGAGACTCTCCTCCATCCCTCTATGGCTGGTGGAGACTAGGAATGGGCAGATACACAGCAGGTGAAGTGTACCAGTTTGCCAGCATGTCTGCGTACACAGCAGCTATATATAAAACAGTAAAGCCAAGATGGACCGGTGGCTGAGGCTAAATACCCTCTTTGTGAGGAAGAATTAGGAGTGTGAGTACTTCTTCGGGCAGCGATGGCTCTTTAAGAGTGGGCTGTCTGACTCTAGGCATGGCACAGGGTATCTGACTGTTAGACTATTTACTAGTCATTAATCCCTCCATCTCCATGAGATTTCATACTTGGAGCCCTAGGAACGAATCCTGAGAGAGAAGAGTCTCCTCCAGAGACTCTGTTCTTCAGGAGGAGAGAGACAGACAGAGAGGGAAGAGGAGAGAAGGAAGGAGGGAGAGAGGGAGAGAAAGGAGGAGAGAGATGGAGGAGGGGGAAATGAATCAAGGGGACAGAGGGCAGACAGGCATCCCAGTTCTCACTATTGAAGCACCACACTTCTGGCTATTGTTCTCCAAGCCCCAACAAGAATAGGAAAGAACATTTAATTTTAGGACCATCCTTGGTTTTATATAACCAGCAAGAGATAATTGGGAATGATCAGCTCTTCATATTTCTTAAACAATGGAATATTTTCCTCCTGTTTTCTAAGGGATAGTCACCTTTGCTTATCATTTCACAATCCATTTTTTACAGAAATAGTTCATATATAGACATTCATATGAAAATGGATAGAGTAGCTGGCTGACTGCCAGAAAGCCCAAACTTCACACTGAGAGACTTTACAGTTTGAAGCATAATGTAAGCATTTAAAACAATTTAAACTCAAACCAATTCTATGCATAATAATTTAAAACAAAGCCATGTCTTGTAGATTTTTAGTTTTATATATAGAAGTTAAAGTAAGAAAAGGTGAGCCCACAGATTATATGACATGATATTCTTTTTCAAGAAAAATAAAATGTAAAATAGCTTAGCAACAGTTGCTAGGCAACACATTAGCAAGCATATTGATTTTGTGGCAAGAGACACGTTCATTGTTGGATGAGAGACTTTCTATGGAGTTCTGTTCTTCAGATTGCTGTGTTAGGTCTTGATAAAACGTGCTGTTTTATTCTTTTCATTCTGGCTTTAACTAGAGGCCCCTGTTTATCCTCTAGGTTTGTGAAAGATAAAAGGATTCTGTTTGAATAAAATATAACTTTAAAAGATGTTAAAAAAAATCTGTGTTTCTCTAAAGTAAAATATCCTGAAAGTGTTCACATTTCTCAGTTTAAATTGGCTGAATTCTTTTGTTTTACACAATTAAAATGATGTATTGTTTTTGTTTATTAGTTCAATATGAAATTATCACTTATGAAAAAAACAATATGGAAATTATTCTAGAATCTTTTGAGCTGATTAATTTTTATTTTAAAATGAAAAATTCCATTATATTGACTGCACTTAAAACAAGTGTGGTCTATTTTGTAAAACAGACTGGGTCACATTTGTCTTACATCCTGATTATTTTAACAAAGGAAGTCTTCATTCATAACGTTCAATTTCAAATACAATTTTAAGAGTTGTGTTCTCTGTCTGCCACAGTTTCATGGGATACTTTTTTAATGTGATGTTGCTTCTCCATGTTATGTGTGGATAAAGCAAAAACAAGCAGTTAAGTGGGCGGCAGGGGAGAAGGTGAGTGGCAGGCTGGGAAGCTGCTGGCCTGCCCTGGGGAGTGCAGCCTCTGTTCTCCAGGTTTCTGCGAATGAAATTGAGGACAGAAGTCACAGAGAGAAGAGGAACACAGGCTGGCAGGAACTCCCGGGACAGTTCTGGGGACAACAAAGACACCAAGAGCTGGACACAGGTCTCGGACTCCACCAGACTTGACAGTGATCGCTGATGATGGTCTTTTTTGCGGAACTTGTATTTTTCCATAGTCTTGGTGTTCCTTGAGTTCCTTGTTGTCCATTCAGTAACTGATCCTGCAGTTAGTGACAAGTTGCTGCAGGTGACAAACTGTCCCTTGGCACCGCAAACAAGACCCTGCTTTTCCTCTTGGGGCTTAGAATTGTTACATGAAATCTTCTGAAAGCAAGTGCTCTCTGAAATAAAAGTGTTGTTGAGTTATTACAGATGCGAAGGAGAAAAGGACAAAGTGGGAAGTTTTACAGCTACCAGCTTGACACCAATGGGAATATGTCCGAGGGACCTAGAGCCAAGGCCACTTTCAGAGTACAGGTTTGCAGCAGGAAACATGTTGTTTACATTGAACCTACATTGACTATAGATATCAGGAGTGGGATCACATAAAGTGGGGGCTGCTTTGGGATAGGAGGGGCATCCAGAAGGAGCACTTGCTGTTTCTGGATTTACTAGGGTAAATTTTCTAGGAAGTCACAGATAGTCTAATAGCAGGTGTTTCAAGTCAAGGGTGTGTGTGTGCGTGCATGTGTGTGTGTGTGTGTGTGTGTGTATGTGTGTGCGCACGCGTTTGTGTGTGTGTGCACGTGCGTGTGTGTGTGTATGTGTGTGCGCGCGCGCGTGTGTGCGCACGCGATTGTGTGTGTGCGCGTGCGTGTGTTTGTGTGTGAGTGCGTGTGCATGTATATGTGCGCACGCGTTTGTGTGTGCACGTGCATGCATGTGTTTGTGTGTGTATGCGTGTGCGTGCGTGTGTGTTTGTGTGCGTGTGTGCGCACGTTTGTGTGTGTGTGCACGTGTTTGTGTGTGTGTGCACGTGCATGCATGTGTTTGTGTGTGTATGCGTGTGCGTGCGTGTGTGTGTGTGTGTGTGTGTGTGTGTGTGTGTGTGTAGATGTCACTGTCGAGTGTCTTCTCAGTCTCTCTCCACCTTACTTTTTTAGGCAGGGTCTCTCACTGAACCTAACTCGTGTTTGTGCACAGCAGCCCTTTACTCACGGAGCCATCTCTGCAGCCCTAAGGTTTTAACATAATTCTGAGGTGGAATACTCCGTGGTTTCAACCGATAGCAATTAACTAGTTAACTTCTTATCACTGCCTCCAGTCAGCATTTGTGATAAAATATAGACTATCACAATTTTTCTTTTATGATAATCCACTGTGGGGTCAGTAAACCACAGCTCACCCTCCAAATGTGGCTCACAAGCTAAGAATGCTTTTTAACTTTAAAATTTAAAAAGAATATTTCATGATGTGAAAACTATATGAAATTCAAATTTCAGGACCGTTAATATAGTATGTTGGCCATGCTCCTCTGCTTATATTTTGTGTGTCTGTCTGAATCCATGCTGTAATGGCAGAGTGGGATTAGTGGCATGAGAACCTGCCTGGCCCATGAGGTCTAAAACACTTAGTACACAGTCCTTTACCAAAAAGATGTTCAAATCTGGCAGGTAAAATCCAGGTGAAAGAGGAGGCTAAGATTGCATAATAGTGAATAAAAATTCATTATTATTTGGAAACACATAATCTGTCAAACAAGATAGACCTGATGGGTAACATTGGTATCTGCATATACACTGAAAGAGCCATCTTAAACCAAAGGAAATCCTGGTTTACAGAATTCAAACTGAGGACAATCCTGGCTTCATAAGTGGCTGGATTCCGCATTTAAAATGGTCTCATAGCGAATTACTCTTTTCCTTTGGTTTTGGCTCTGCTGTCTTTCCTCTGTGTCACATCATTTGGAGGTTGACTCTCCCTGCATGGAAGCAACATTGATCAGAAAGAGTTGTAGATCTAGTCATCCTTTAAAGTGTGTGTTAGAGCCGGGCGGTGGTGGCGCACGCCTTTAATCCCAGCACTCGGGAGGCAGAGCCAGGCGGATCTCTGTGAGTTCGAGGCCAGCCTGGTCTCCAAAGCGAGTTCCAGGAAAGGCGCAAAGCTACACAGAGAAACCCTGTCTCGAAAAAAAAAAAAAAAAAAAAAAAAAAATAAAGTGTGTGTTAGTTACCATCTCTGCTGCTGTGATAAAATACTTTGACAAGAGCAACTTGAGGAGGATTTCTTTGGTTCACGGTTTCAGGTACAATCCATCATGATAGAGAAGCCATGGCTGCAGAAAGTTAGGCCACATGGCATCCCCAGTCATGAAGCAGAGAATGATGGATGCTTTGGCTTGGCTCACTGTCTCCTTTCTATACTCTCTAGAGTCTCAGCCCAGGGAATGGTTCTACCCTCAGTGGGCAGGTCTTTGTGTCTCAGCCTAATATAGATCAACCACCCCAGCACACCGCCAGAAGCCTCCCCCAGGTGATTCCAACCACCACAGGTAGTATCTGCCATTTGCTTCACAGAAGCCTGAGGAGCCCAGCCCTGTGGGTCTGCTCCATCACCTGACATCACCTCCACAGCCATGAGTGTAGGGCTGTGCACCTGGCATCTTTTCTAGTAGGTAGAACCCGATGGAATGAGAGAAGCATGCGGTTCTCACTATGGATCTAGAAACACTGTGGCAGATGGTTGAGGGTTGGGGGACCTCATTCTACTTGAGGTTATTGGTGTGGCTTCAGAAAAGTAAAATCCTATGAAAACAGTAAACATTTTAAGGCAGAAAAATGCTGCTTTTGGATACTCTAGCTTCGTGAGCTGTTCTCTGTGACCCATTGACTTGTGCTAGTATTTTTTTTCAGCTTTTTTTTTTTAAAGTCACTTCTGACAATATTGGACCTACATCTGACATAGCCACCTCTCATATGGAGTAGCAGTAGCATTTCCTATAGGCCAGTGATTTTCAATCTTCCTAATGCTACGACCCTTTAATACAGTTCCTCATGTTGTGGTGACCCCACAGCCATAAAGTTATTTTCTTTATGTATTAACATACAAATAGCTTCACAACTGTAATTTTGCTACTGTTATGAATTGTAATGCAAATATCTGTGTTTTCCGACAGTCTTAGGCGACTCCTGTGAAGGGGTCAGGGGGTCAAAGGTGATGATGGGGGAACCCACAGAGTCAGCTGACCTGAGCTCCTGGAGCTCATGGACTCTGGACCAACAGTTAGGGAGCCTGAATGGGACCGACTTAGGCCTTCTCCATGTGTGTGACAGCTGTGTAGCTTGGTCTGTTTGTAAGGCTCCTAGCAGTGAGATCAGAACCTGTCCCTGGCACTTAGCTGGCTTTTGAGAACCTGTTCCCCATGCTGGATTACCTTGCCTAGCCTTGATGCAGGGGGAGGAGCTTGGTCCTGCCTCAACTTGATGTGCCATACTTTGTTCAAGCCCATAGGAGGCCTGCTCCTCTCTGAATGGAGACAAAGGAGGAATGGATAGGGAGAGGGGTAGACAGGAGGCAGGGGGAAGGAATAGGAAGAGAGGAGGAAGGGGAAACTAAATAAATAAAATATGTAAAATAAATAAAAAATGTTAATTAAATAAAATTTTTTAAAAAGACAGGGTCATTTTCAGGGGGCTGTGGGAATGCACAGCAGTGACTAGTGTTTAACAGGTTGACCCACCAGACACATGATTCCCTGCTGGGGCCACACTTGGCAAAGCTGTGGGGTTATTGACTGTAAGTGACTGGTGGTTTTCTGTCCATGCTTTCTCAGTGCCACCGCTATGCCTCCCTAATAAAAACAGCTGTGAGGTTCTTTCTTTTATGTTTAAGTTTCTTGCTGTAGACAAAAGTGTGCCATGCCTTTTACTTACTGTCAGGGGTTTGTTTGAATTACACTTTGGGATCATTTAGATTATATTTTCAGTTACCAGGTCTAAAAATAATTTGCATTGCATCAAATTCCAACTAGAGGATACCTTGATGAATTAAATAGAAAGAAGATGTTTTAGGATGTAAAGTTTTTATAAGAATATGAATGCTTGAGATATGAGGATGAAAGTTTGAATAAATGATTTTTTTGGTTTGAGGAAGTAGTTTAAGATGCAAAAATAAAAGGCTTAAGTATGTCTGAGAGTTTGAGTAAGTGCTATTTTTGGTCTGAGGAAGTAGTTTGAGATATAAAAATGTGGAAGTTTAAAGTTTAAGTCATGAGGGTTTGAGTATGGGTAAAGTGAGGTCTAAGATACAAAGGTTTTAGGTATGGGAATATAAAAAGAATGTTTTGGGAAGAAAAAAGTAACTTAAAATATGTGAAATGCAAGTTATTGGGACAGGTAAAAGTTAGTTATGAAGGTCTGAGGGTGAAAACACTTTAGTGATAAAAGAAAGTGATTTAAGGTGTATAAAAGAATAAAATATGTTTCAGATTTCTTTCTCTTGCTATTCTCTTGTTATATTGAGATTCCAAAGCTTCATAATTTTACTCTGACAAAATACCATCTGGAATTTTTGCTTCTTTAAGAACGTTTTTATGCCGGGCAGTGGTGGCACACGCCTTTAATCCCAGCACTTGGGAGGCAGAGCCAGGCAGATCTCTGTGAGTTCAAGGCCAGCCTGGGCTACCAAGTGTGTTCCAGGAAAGGCGCAAAGCTACACAGAGAAACCCTGTCTCAAAAAACAAAAAACAAAAAACAAACAAACAAACAAAGCTTTTTATAAGCTTCACGAGATCTGAATTCACCGACGCCCACAGGCTAAGACAGTACTATCAAGCTGCGGTTTGTTTTCCCACCCACCTTGAAGGGGCACCTCTTTCTCTCTTTCTCTCTGAATATTAGAACTCCCTTTTCTCATCTTCCAGGTCCTTGCACTTAAAAATTCCAAATGTACACCTAAGAAAAAAAGTTTCCTCTTTAAAATTCTGTAGATGTAATTCTGAACAGTGTTATTAAATAAGAAACACAGAGCCAAATGCAGAATTAAAAGTCCAGAGATCGAGCAGCAGCCAAGAGCTAAGACCAGCTTCTTACCCCTCACTGTTGCTGTCGTCCTTCCCCTCCGAAAGAGATCTACTTCCTGTGTGTCTGTCTTTTTATTGACTTTCTGTTCTGCCTTCTCATTGGTTCTAAACCCAACCACATGACTTCTTCGTCACTGCCTGTCTATACAGACCTCCAGGTCTCTATGGTTGGTACTTGGATTAAAGGCATGTGTCACCAAGCTGGCTGTGTCCTTGAACACACAGACTTTGCCTGCCATGTGATCGGGATTAAGGGCGGGTGCTACCACTGCCAGACTTCTGCTAAATGGCTTGCTATTAGCTCTGACCCCCAGGCAACTTTATTTATTAACATACAAATAAAATCACATTTCAGCACAAATAAAATATCACCATAAAATTCCTTAACTTCATGTTCTGTTGTGTGTGTGTGTGTGTGTGTGTGTGTGTGTGTGTGTGTGTGTGTGTTCTATTAGATTCCTAATCATTAAAAAGGGTATGGACTTTCCTGTCATTTTCTCTGCTACCATCTCCTGCAGCCCTGTGTCCCACCCTGCAGCTCACACTCCAGGGAGCTCCACAGCTCTCCTGGCCTTCTTTCAGCATAGACTGCTCCAAGGCTGCCTGCATACCTCACAGAGCCTGGACTCCAATGCATTCCAGCCTTCAGGATCCCCAGCTTTGCCCCCATGTCAGCATGAAGCAAACATGAACGATTTCTATGCCCCTTTGCCACTTACCCCTCTTTCTATACTGAACTCTCCAGTCCAGGGGCTGGACTGTCCTTAAAACATGTTCTATTATTGATTGTGTAAATTCTGCCCATGATTCTGATATGTATATTTTGTCACACAGTCTTGATATATGCTTCTAACAATTGTTCTGTTATGGAAATCTTGGTATGTAATAAGACAGATTGCTACTGCCCTCTCATAGCCAAATTGGTTCATCAGTTGCTTTGATTACAAGTTTAAAGACACTTGTTCGCTTCAGCCACAGTCTTGGTTCAGCAAAAATACATTGCTGTTCAGGTAAAGTCTTTATTTAAATATATTTCATTGCAATTGGTCACTCAAAATTGACCCAAGATCAATAGATAAAGTTAATGTTTTAGAAAAAGCTATTCTTTTATGATACTCAGATTCAAAATATTTAGACACACTCAACAACATCATGTCATATTAACTAGTCCTCAGTTTCCCATCAATATATATTATTGATTTTAAATACTGATTATTGGTTATAAATATAGGGTATTTATTGTAGATTAATGATTATAACTATTGATTAGATGTCAATATAGATTATTGATTCTTATCATTACAATAATTTCTTGTCAGTCATCTAATCATCTTCAGACTTTTAATTATCCACATTCCTTGCTGCCCTAAGAGAGATTTACACACTTCTTTTTTATTAAACAGAAAAGGGGGAGTATGAGGGGGCTGCGGGAATGCACAGCAGTGACTAGTGTTTAACAGGTCGGCCCACCAGACACATGACTCCCTGCTGGGGCCCCACTTGGCAAAGCCGTGTGGTTATTGACTGTAAGTGACTGGTGGTTTTCTGTCCATGCTTTCTCAGTGCCACCGCTATGCCTAAGAACAGCTGTGGGGTTCTTTCCACAGCCCTTCGGTGGTTTGTTTTACACTTATTTGGCACACTTATAGCTGTGGATGTTCTGGAAGATGACTTCTGTTTAGGCTGTATAATCTTGATGTATAGAAATAATACTAGGATATTTTACATTACTCAGACTGACAGGATTCTCAGTCACAAAGCCAGCCTTTTACACAGACAGCTAGTTTTGGACCTCAGAACAAATTTAAAACAGACTAAACTGTCCCTGCAGAAAATGCACAAAGACTAATTCCCAGGTGTTGTTTGTTGTTAAATCAAGGCCAGGCTGTTTACATTGAGACATACCTCCTTGCAGTAGTTCTGTTTCTGCCTGTGTTCTGACTGCTCAAGGTTCAGCCAATTGTTTACTGTCTGGGATCCCTCACCAACTTAGAGCTAGGTACATGGGTCAATATGACATTACTAGCCTCAGAGAAACTACATGACTTATCTTGTGTTTTGAGAATGGGTAGGGCCCTGAAAATAAATGTAACTTATAATTGTCCAGAGTTTGGCTGTGTGGCGGCAGCAGCAGTGTGAAGAGAGACTTATGTAGAGAGCTGAGTGAAAGAGCTGCTGCCGTGAAGGAAGAGCTATGGTGAAGGAACTGTGGAAAGAGCAGGCAGTGAGTGAGTGTGTGTATGTTAGAGTGTGAGTGTGTGTGTGCAGAAGGAGCTGAGGCGATAACATGAATAGTTAGGCAGGAGGGAGAGAGCAAGAGAGATTTTTCAAAGAGAAGAGGGGCCTGTGTAAGTGTGTGTGGAAAATGTAGCTATATGTGAAGAGTTGTAACTATGTAGAGACAGATTTTCAGAGATATTAAGAGAGAGGATTTCTCAAGTTGAAGTAAAACACAAAGTTATCATCAGAAAGCGTGTGTGTTTCCTTATTATTTACCCCTCATAGAAAAAGTCTAGCCCTCAGACAGATAACAGTTTTTCCTAAACCATCTCTACTCTGAGGTCTTCTTTTTCACTACCCTGGAGCAGATCGTGGGAGCTGGCCTCCCACGATCTGCAATAGTCATTCGACATACAGATTGAGAACCACTTCTACAGATGGAAGTCTATCTGCTTGTCAGTCATAAGCACCATTACTCCTTACTGTCTAACACTGAGGCTGATTTCAGTATCTGTTAGCGTGAGTAGATGACTGCCTCTGTATGCCCATTGAGCTACTGAATATAGGAAAATGAAGTTTGATCATCTTTGATAAAATGAAGAATATCTCTTCACAAATAATACGCAAATAAAAGATGACTATTGAAAGAACTATAATTGAAGAGGTCAAACCTCTGAGTGGTATATAGAGAAGATGAGGATGAGAATTTAAACTGGAAGAAAGCATTAACATTCCACAAGCAATTATTTTTGAATATGAATAAGACATATGATGCTATTATAAAGGAGGTTATATATTTAGTTAAAAGATTGCCCAGACACCAAAAGCTTTTACAGATGTGAAGTTTATCAACGAGCATATTAGAAAGCAGGAAAGTTGTGTCTTACACTGAGAGCGCATTTGTAAATGTCATCTTCCCTGGAAATTATGTTGATTAAGTTCTGTCTGAGTACTTCCAGGAAAGTTACAAATGCAGATACATTGGTTGTAGCATTTCTATTGCAGATGATGACAACAGGGGTATAGGTATACACCTGATTGTGGAGGTTTAATTGGTAATATTGACAAGAACTTTATGTCTGAAGATAAGACACCAGATTGGAACTCAGTAAAGAACATTTTTTAAAATGTGACATAATTTGTCAACATAAGTCAGGGTGACTTACCTCCTGCAATGGAGAAACATCGTTCAAGAGAAAATAATTTATATTTTCTGCTTGTGTAATTTGCTAAGAATTTATTTGTGCCAAAGAATTTTTAAATATTTTAAAATTTACCACAGTTGTTTAGCATTTGCTACCACAAACCAGATAAAACCCTTGGCTCAAATCCAGACACTCCAGAGCTTCTTTTAATGACCTAAATGAGTGGTAGCCTGTGAGTCC